>NC_048595.1:416288729-416903729 GCF_003668045.3 Cricetulus griseus
GGTTAATGTAGTTAAGTCTCTTTTTATTTAATCGTATCAAAGAATACATTTGAATGTATACTTGGATAACTTAATCTTTTTAAAAAAACTGTAGTACTTTCTTCTTTTCTTCTGCAAAGTTTATATTATTTGAAACAAGATGATCATGAGGAATGGAGAGAATCGGTGCAGACTTTATAGAAGCCAAGCAAATTTTGTGACAGCTCAATACTGAGTAGTCATGGAAGTTGATTGTCTTCATTTGGAGCATAAGTTAGTGGTTGCTTTAAAAGGCATCCTCTAGGCCAGTTCAACAATAGGGCCTCGGGCTCTCTAGAATGTTTTTTACATCACTGAAAGGTTTAGTCTTCAGAAAGACAATAGATAATGATTATTAATTTCAGATTCAACACTACATTTCTTGAAGATAGTCCAAATTTCAAGGCTGCATGTAACCTTTCTTAATCTTTTTCAACTTTTTGTCAATTTCTAGTGCAGAGCAAGTATCCTGGCCACGTGTGTACAAACATATTGGTACAGCATTATTGTACACATGCCCATGTATCCATGCACTCTTGTGTTCCTGTTCATTCCCTACTTATTCCTTACCCACCTCCCACTGTAAGTTCCTAAAATCCTGTGGTTTCTCAAGCCAATTCAAAGACTCTCACAGGTTTTTTCACTAAATTAATAATTTAACGACCACCAGGAAACTTTTTTTAATTCTTTAATTACTACTCATATTTACATATCCATCCCCCCCATTCCCCTGCCCTCCCATTCTCCCATGTTCCCCACCAACCCCCTCACCCACCCCCCTAATACTCCCCAGGGATAGTGAGGCCCTCCACAGGGGACCTTCAAAGTCCATCATATCATTTGGGAGAGGGCCTAGGCCCTCCTTGCTGTATCTGGGCTGCAGTAGTATCCCTCCATAGGGAATGGGTTCCCAAAGTCCATTTGTGCTCTAGGGATAAAGACTGGCTCCACTGAAAGAGGTCCCATAGACTATCTTGGACTCCTAACTGGCACCCACTTTCAGAGGTTCTCCATGCTATCAGTAAGTCAGGTCCACTGTTTCTGTGGGTTTCTCTGGCCCCATCTTGGCTCCTTTGCTCATCCCTCCTCCCTCTCCACAATTGGACTCCAGTAGTATGGCTCAGTGCTTAGCTGTGGGTGCCTGTTTCTGCTTCGAACAGCTACTGGATGAAGGCTCTAGGAATGGTAACCAAGGTAGGCATCAATCTCATTATAGGGGAAGGGCATTAATGGCATCCTCTCCACCACTGCCTGGCTTCTTAGTTGGCGTCTTCCCTGTGAATCCCCTATCATTTTCCCTGTGCCAGACCTCTCTGCAAACCTGTACTGTCTCCCTCTATCAAGGCATCTCCTTTCTTACCCTCCCCTATTCCTCCCCTGTCTCAGTCCTCTTGTTCTCGCCCCTCATCCCCTTCTTCCCTTCCCACCTCCTTCCTCTCCCCCCTCTCACTTTTGGTCAGGGGTTCTTGTCCCCATCCCCTTTTTCAAGAGACTATGCAATCTTTCTCTTGGGGTCCTCCTTGTTTCCTAGCTCCTCTGGCAGTGTGGATTGTAGATGGACCTTAAAAATTATCTTATGAAGATGATACACAACAGGAAACTTTTAGACATTGTGAATTTCAAAAAGAACACATAGATGTCATTAGTATATAGAAATTATTCTGCAAAAATTTCTCAATCAAAATTTTATTCACTTATAAAAATATTATCTTGGGAATAAAGTGAGTTGAAAAGAAGGCACAGAGGTTGATACACATATTTTTAAATCATTACAGTAAGTCATGTCCAAATACATTATTGTATACCAGTAACCTACCAATATATTTGAGTTAGGTGCTTTAAGATAAGAGAGATGAATCATTCACAGGGTCACCAAAAGATATCCTGAAGAGGAGAGCCAATCAACAAGGATGCATTGCCTCTGTCCACATGTGAAACCATAATAGGCATGCCTTAATAGATAAATGGCTATAGGAAGGAAGAAAAAAATTACAGTTTTTGCTGGGGTTTTCAGCCAGGGCAAATTTGCATACTGGAAATGTCATTGATTGAAATTAGGATTTTAAGTAGATGAGGATATTTGATAATGGCAGGATCTGGATTGAAGAGGGAGAAACACAGCAAAGTTTGAAATATTCATAGTAATATTCAGGAGAGAGAGAGAAATGTGGAGACACAGAAAGATGAAGCGGTGAGAGGAGAGAGGACAAGTGAACCAAAGAGATGCTAGCTCCATCCCATTAGGTAATGATAATGAATCAAAGAGCTGAGAGACTGGGGGGACAGTGGTGTGAGTTCTAGGGGGACAGACATGGTTGAATGAGAGAGAGACGAAAATAAAAATGTTAAAAATCAAGGGAGAGCTAATTTCTGAAAATGATAATTAGAAAGTATCAGAGATTGATAGGAAATAAGGCCAAGTATGGAAGAACTCTTGGCCATGGTCATAGGAAGTATGTCTATCAACTTTCTAAAACTATAAAAAGAAATATGAAATAGTAGGAGGTTTGGGAGCTCAAATTTTGGAAGTTTCAGTCCAGAGCTTGTTGGCGGGTTGCTTTGGACCTAAAGCAAAGCAATGGAGCATGATGAGAATGATAGAACAAGCCTCTCACTTTCTAGCAGCCCAGAAGCAAAGAAAGAGAAGCATGAGGGGGGAGGGGGACCATAGCTCCTTGTGTTCCATATCCCTAATGGCATGCCACGTGTCCCTAACATCCTTCTACAGGCTCCATTCCCTAAAGGTTCTACCACATCCCAGTGTGTTACAGGCTGGAGGCACAGCAGACTTTACTCATGATGGAAGCTTCAAGGTTGCTTACAGTTAAGAAATCTGCATATATCTTTAGACAGGGTTGAAGGAAGAAGTTGGAGATTTAAGGCAACTGGGAAGGGACAGCAAGAGTCTTTGGGGACAAGACAGTGGCTATAGCAATGAAGCAATCAGGACATGTGCAGAGGGTTGAGCCACAAACTATTCATTTGATTGAGAGACCCACAAAACTCCAATGGAGGAGATCATAGGCTTGGGAGGAAAGATGAAGTCAAGGGTAGATTACTGAGGAACTGATACTATGGACATATGGATGTCATACATTGTCTTCTAGAACCTGAATTAACAAAAGTGTTCTATGTATATATTGGATCCTAACTTCACTTTGATGCTATCATTGCCTGTTCAGAACTGTCATCCTTATTTAAAACAGGAAAACCGAGGGCTGTGTAAAAATCTCCTGAAATGTAAATAATTGACTTGATCTGCTTTAATGTAAACTAGGCAGAGTTTACTAAAGGAGTGAGTGTAATGCAACCAGTGTTTAAGGAGACAATATATCTTTCTGGTCTTGCATGCTAGGCCCTGAAGGACTTGGTTTCACTGTAGTAACCAGAGACTCTTCTATACATGGTCCTGGTCCCATTTTTGTAAAAAACATCTTACCAAAGGGAGCAGCAATAAAGGATGGCCGCCTACAATCAGGAGACAGAATATTGGAGGTAAGAATTGAAGTTAATGTCTTCAGTAAAATGTTTCTTTATATTTAAGTAAATAAACACAGAGACATGTGGTGATCCTTTGTTTGTGATCTAACAAATAAATCTTACCTGAAGATCAGAGTATAAAGCTAAGCCACTAGTTAGCCATACAGGCAGTGGTGGTGCACACCTTTAACCCCAGCACTTAGGAGGCAGAGACAGATGGATCTCTGTGAGTTCAAGACTACCCTGGGCTACATGAGATTGATCCAGTCTAAAAGAGAAACAGAGTCAGGTGGTGGTGGGTCACACACCTTTAATACCAGCACTAGGAAGGGATATGGCTGGGCAGAGAGAGGAATATAAGGCAGGAGGAGACAGAAGAGCAGCCATTCAGTCTGAAGATTCCTAGAGATAGGATCATTCAATTGGTCTGAGGATTCATAGGGGCAGGATCACCGCTCTGGTCTGAGGATTTAGTAGAGGTAAAAACTAGTGTCTGGCTGCTCTGCTTCTCTGATCTTTTAGCATTAACCCCTATATCTGACTTCAGGTTTAATAATTAAGACAGTCACTTGCTATCTCTTTTTGGTCCCAGTACCCTCTAAAACTACAAACATGGCATTGTTTTTGCATATAAATGATGCATTAAAGTGTCAATTTGTACAGAGGAAGCAGACACACATACACACACACACACACACACACGCGCGCGCGCGCGCGCGCGCGCGCACATGTACAAGCACACGCGCATACACACACACACACGTAACAACAATCAGTGAAAAGAGAGGCAAGGTGGGATATATGAGAAGGCAAAGGTTTGGAAGATGGAAAGTTAAGGTGAAATGATATAATTAAAATCTCAATAAATAAGAGAAAAAATTGTCACCTACATGATTTATAATATCTAACACAATCCAAATGCTACTTAAACAGTATGTCTTATTTAGAAAATGATGACAAAAAGGTTTGCCAGTGTCCAGTATACATACAACTTTGTCAGTGTTTTTTTTTTATCTGAAGTTGATTAAATTTCTACTATTAAATTCACAGATATTGAGGGCTAGCTAGATATAAATGTTTAATTTCTAATGCAACATATATTGGAAATTAGTACTTGTAAACAAGATAATGACTTCAATTATAAAACCAGTTAATGAGATGCCTAACTGTAGATGTCCCCAAGATCAGAGATGTGGGACAAAATGCTAACATTTTCCTACTTCCTTCTTTCTTTTGCCTGTGGTATTTGAGTTAATTTAGGAGTTTATTAAATACTTAGTTGGAGCTAACAATTTCATACTCTCATGCAAGTCTCTGTAGTAGTTTCTTCAAAACTTTGAAGGGTCTCCTATCGTCACTGTCATATCCAAATCAGTATTATCTACACTAAGGCAGGAATAAGGAAGCTGAGCTGGTTTTTCATAGACAAGTATTTAAGTACCCATCTATGAGTCTTGTTTCTCCCACTGGTTACTGTCCAATACCATCATCATCTCAACAAGGAGCTTTGGACAGTCAACAGTGAGAGAATCTTGGTTGAGACTGACTGGTTTTAAATCTCCAATGCTTTGGAAAATTGCTTTCAAATATGCATCACTGAGAATGTATATTTTGGAAACATTTTAGCATTCCATGTAGTTCTAGATCAGAAAGGATGCTCCAACTGACAAGCGAAGCTCTGAGGCTGCTTTCCAATAACCTATGATAACCTGTTGATAACACTTTTCTAGGCAAAAGGAATATTTGGGACTACACCAAAATACTTGTACTTCCAGAGTAATTTGCCATATGATAAATAGTTCATTTCTGCCTGGTATATTGCAATCCACTTCATATCTACTTGATGAATTAATTTCTGACTCTTTTTAGTCTGATTTTTCCTCTTATAAAAATGCAATGAGTTAGGAAAAATCCCCACTGTAAAACAATTTATTGATTGAGTGTGTCTAGTATCAAAATTATGATGACCATTTTATTATTGAAATTTCTATGTTTGACCATGTACTTGCTATCATCTTTTCAAGCTTCATTGAATTCATGAACCCATGTGTTGCATACTTAATTCACAAAATAGAACTTAAAAAAGAAAACACTTAGGAGCTGTTCATGGTGGTACATGTCTATAATCCTAGCATTCAATAGCTCTGCCAGAAAGATCTGAGTTCAGGGACAGCCTTGGCTATACAGCAATAGCCTGGGCAACTTCAGCCAGACCAGTCTCAAATAAAAGGGACAGGGGAGGCAATAGGAAATATTCTGACTGTGGATATGTGTATGATTCTATCACTAGGTAAATGGCAGAGATGTCACAGGAAGAACTCAGGAAGAGCTTGTACTCATGCTGAGGAGCACCAAGCAGGGAGAAACAGTGTCACTGGTCATTGCCCGCCAAGATGGGAGCTTCCTGCCCCGAGAGCTGGTAATGTTCAAACCTCTGTCTCCCTGAGCTTTTAGTCCTGTGATTATTGTCCGTATGGAACTCATACTAGTTAGTACTGATGTTAAATTTAGGATGTGTTCAGAACAAACATTGGGTGTGAGTGTGTTATCCTATTTGGAGTTTCACACTTAAAGGAGTACTGATGGGGTATATATGTACAAAGGGCCTTGAGAGCACAAAGTCAAATAGATTTTGATAACAAATAGATATCCAAGCAATTGAGTAAAATATATGTTTGAACTTGCATTGTGAACTAGAATAGCAACATAGTTCATAGACCTCCTTTAATGAGTATTCCAAGTAGCAACTTAATGGGAGACATTGGTCACTGGGGAAAATGGGTGAGGAATATGCAAAACAATGGAATTCTATCTTTACATTTTTCTTTAAATCTACAACTGTTTTAAAATTAAAAGTTAACAAATAAGTAAGAGAAAAAATAACTTCAAAAGAGGTAATCCATACCTGGCACTGGGCCTGTTATTTGCTAGCATGTAGATCTAATAGGAGCATTATTTTTCCAAAGGGGGTAACTCCATTTAAATGTTATATGTATATATTTTAGGATGCTTCTACGTTAGTAGGTTTACATATGACTTTCTCCAAAGGTCTTTAGAGTTAGTTGTCTCTCCTCATTCTTCTTCCTCAACTCTTCTAAACACACCCAGTTTAAGCATTTCAATTTCATTATCCCACATCCCTTACGCACTGTATTATATCCCCCTTCCCTTGAAAACACTCCTGAGCATGCGCGCGCGCGCGCGCACACACACACACACACACACACACACACACACACACACACACACACACGCTATCGTGGTCTTTTAATACTGTTTTGACTTCTGTGGGGTTTTCTAAAGGAAACATGCAAAGCTAAAAATTTGAAGCTAGCATGTATATATGAAAGGAAACATGACATTTGTCTTTCTGGATCACCTCACTCAGGATAGTGGTATGTGATGTGTGTATTTATTTATAAGCTCCATTACCTTTAAATTTCATAATTTTGTTTTTCTTAACGGATGAACAATGTTCCATTGTATAAACGGATCACATGTTCATTATCTATTCAACACCTGATGGACATCTAGGCTGTTTACATGTCCTGGATATTGTGAATAGAGCAGCAATTAACAGAAATGAGCTGGTATCTCTCTAGTAGGAAATAGAGTCCTCTGGGTATATGGCCAAGAGTAATAGAGCTGGATCATGTGATAGATGTATTTCTATCTTTTAAAGGAACCTCCACACTGAATTCAGTATGGTTGCAGCAGTTTCATTCCCAGCAGCTAGGAATAAGTATCTGCATTTCCCCATATACATACCACTTGTTGTTGTTGTTGTTGTTGTTATTAATATTATTATTATTATTATGTTGTTGTTGTTGTTGTTGTCTTTTATTATTAGTCATTCTGACTGTAGGTGTTATTGGCCATTGGGGCTGCATAGACCAACAAAGCTATAATGTATTGTCATTACTCTTGGTCAACCTCCAGAACTTGGCAATAAGACACTATTGCTGAAGATACCATATACTTGACTGATAAAACATAGAGAAATCAATTTGGTACTAACCTGACTAGTACTGAGTAGTGACTAGCTTCCATAGTGCTGGAAGGTGCTCTGCATGCTTCCAGAGGAGAAAAGTCATCATTAGTCTTACCTGTATCTGTGATCCTGTGAGCTGCAATAATGAATGACCTTGCAAAATATGCTTACTGGCGAATGGTTTAGAAGTAACCAAGCACTTTCTGATTGGATTAAATCCTGATCCACAAGAAGTAATCCATACCTGGCACTATTAGAACCTGTATTTACATAGGTCGTAGATCCTACTAAATGGACATTGTATTAAACCAGCTCCCAAGGATTTACAGCTATACCCACAGATTAGTGCATCTCTCAACTCTCATCACGAAGCTGCTTCCTGTAGTAGATGATGATGATGAGCACAGAGAGCTACAACTGGTCAACTTGATAAGAATAAGAGACTTCAGAGTCCCCAGCACCAAATGAACTTCTGTCATACATCCCCACAAAGCTCAGGGGTCATTGTGGAAGAGGGGGAACATAAAAATTAAAAGCCAGAAGCAATGGGTGATTCCAGTGTGTAATGAAACAGTGTTTTCTGAACAAAACAGCAGTTACTCATGTGAACTCATAGCTGTTATGACAGCATGCACAGAGACTTGTACAAGCTCAAGACAGACTAAAGTCCGTCATGGAGTGGGGGACTGGGCAGGAAGCTTTACCCCTAGCCAAATAACTGTTGTCAATTGATAACTTCTTGGAGAAGGAGCATAAGTTCTCTTTAAGGCTGTGAACACGGGAGGACAATCATGATCCAAGGGTTGGCCCTATACCCCAGAGTATTTAGGCAACAGAAATTGGGGTTAGTGGGGTTTTGAAGAAAAAAAAAGAAAGGAAGAAAAAGAAGACAGGAAGGTAGATAGTTAGGAGTTGGGGTAGATCAAACTATATTGTATAAAACTCTCCCTTTAGTCAGGGGGACAGGAGTCATGAGAAGGATAAAAAGTTATTTTTTTTTTTTTTTAGTTTTGAGTCTGTCATGGATTAGTGGTTTTGTTTTGTTTTGATTTTGGCAGTGGATAGGTGTATAAGATATGTTTGATACCAAGAGTGTAAAATTTAATATGAACTTCCAGTTATTCTGAATGTTCTGAATGTCTTTTCTAACTGTATCAGTATTTATTAAGTTGTATAGAATTTGGGTCTGGTTAATTGTGGTGTGTGATGCTTTTATTTACTTATTTTTTATAATAAAGCATATAAAATTAATTTAAAGATAGATTCTTAAAGAATGAAGAAAATGTTACTTTAAAGAGAAAAATTAAAAGAATAGAAATAAAAATATGCTTCAGTGTTCAGAATGGACATGAAGGTCATGAAGAGATCTGCAGAGCACTGCAATTACAGTCCATGCAGGAATTCATCCTGTTCTGAGCTCTGAGAAAGGTGTCTTAAGAGAATTTCAAGTCCTTCAAAATGAATCTCCTCCCACCCAGAAACTACTCATTTGGTAATTTTTAATTACTGATCAAGAATGTACCAAAATTCATGTACATTGACCTTTTCCCTCATAGCATGTTTGATGTGTACAACTACAAGCTATTGGTTAGATAAATAACTATATATTTCTCCAATGAAATGTAAGTGCTACTTAAAATGGTGTTATTGAAGAATTGTTTGTCATTTGAGAAAATCTATAGCATACTGCTAATTAAGATGTAGACCACAAAATTATATATGGGAAATTATCTAATTATATTAAAGGCTTGAAAAATAATTGGGAAGAAACACACCTAAAGTTTTATATTTGTTAACAATGAGAACATTTATTTATTTATTTGTTGAAACCCTTGGCTTTTAGAATGATTACAGAGAGTGTAAAAGGTCTTTTATTCCTAAGAACAACAAGAAAAAGATGCTGTGATCAGAAGGACTCTTGGTTGCCTCTTGTTTTGAATTCCTATTTCCTCTGAATCTGTAAGGAACTGACGAGTCTTATATAAGTAGCAGGATAGGTTGCCAGAGTTAAATGAGCAATCCTGGAGGTTCAGCTGGGGGAGTAGTAGCTACTGAAGAGGCAGTTTAGAATACCTGTTATCAAATATGTGAGGTGTGTTGTGTGGATTGGAAAATGAACTTACTGCCTTTCCTGAAATCATTAATCAACTTTCCCATCAATTCAACAAATGACCTACTACCTTCTCAGTACAAACTTGGAGATTTTAGGAGTAAAAAAGCAATTCAAACTCATTTTCAGCTCGTATTGAGCTTGTCCCAAAGCAAATGATTGGGAGAGGGTAAAGTTATAAGAACTTCTCAACCATGCAAATGCACAAGGTAGAAATGAATTACTTAGAATATTTAAATCCAATTTCAGCTGTCAAAAAATGTTGGTCCCATGAGATGGTTCAGCAGGTAAAGACACTGACTGCCTGATGACCTGAGTTCTGTCTCCAGGACCACTTGAAGGAGAGAGAACCAACCAACCAACTAAACACACACACACACACACACACACACACACACACACACACACACACACACACACCTATTTCTCTGCAATCTAACTTAGCTATTGTCTATGCTTTGCACATATCTTGAGTATAACCTTACTGAATCATTCCTCTCCCCAGTAATTCTCCTTATATTACCAACGGGTCTCTTCCCTCCAAGTATTTTTTTTTTTTGACATTGAATTTCCATTCTATATTGCTATTTCTTTCCCATTGTCCTATTCATTGTACCCTTACTCATCATACACTGTGGGAAGATCTACAGTGAAATAATAAAAAAGAAGGAGGCAGCATGGACAGTATAAGCCATGAGGACATGAGCCTTACTTCATTTTCTCTACTCTTCTCCATGGCCACCATTTTCAAAGGCAGAACCTGAAATGCCACTTCATCTCTCAGACAGTCCTTATTCTTCCCAAGAGAAATGATAAAGAAACCCGAAGTCCAAATATTGTCCTCTGAAATATAGAGGCCTTTTGCAATCTTTTGTTTTTCCTTGGGCTCCTCTAGGAGCATCAAAGTGAAAAGAAACAATAAAAAGAGTTACTGTGTGTACAAACACTAGAAGTCCATTTCCTTATTTTCCAATCCCCTGGATGACAGAGATGAAATTGATCATAAAATCTCAGGGAGACAATGTGCATATCTCAGAAAAGAAAGAAAGAAACTTTCACCTTTTTTGAACTCTGACTCTAGGAAGAATAAAGCTCTACATTAAAGAGAAACATTCCAACCATTGGTCCCTTTTCATAACCAAACCCAAGTGACAAGGCTCTCACTGACTGCTTGAACCCAAAGAAGCCTCCATCTCTATCTGGTAACTCCTTCAGCTTCCTCCCATAAGTCCTCTGGAATTCCTGACTCCAAGGCTAATCCCCGTCTTCTAGAAACCTTCCTTCATCTTCCCCTAAGCAATAAGGAAAGAGTTATGTAATTTTGAGTTCACAATCCCGAAAATATTTTTTATTTAAAGAAAATTGCACTTGGAATTTTACCTAATTGAGTAAGGGAATTCTTAACAAACAAGAAAGCTTTTCTCTCAATTTCTAAATTAAAATGAGTGCCAGCACAGTTACATAAAACATCTAAGTTTTCCCCCAAAGAACTGGAGAGACCCAACATCTCCTAATAACTGGAGTGGTCTCTGGTGTCCACTCCTCCATTTCTCTATCAACAACTTCTCTGTGTAACTGGGAGCTGTCCAGCAATCACTCTCAGGTTTATCTTCATAAACTGGGTTACTGTGAGGATTCAAGGAAATAATACATACAAACAAGGCTTTTGGCATCATCTCTGGCCATTGGTTAAGTTCTCAGTACCATTAGATCCAATTATTTCTTCTAGTGCATCCCTTCCTAGGTAGTGTGTGTGACTGTAATATTTCACTCTAGATACAATTTCCAGAGGCTTGGTTAAGACCAACCACCCCTTTTGAACAGTGTAACTTTCTAATTTACTATTTTAAAATGTATTCTGGTATCCCAAATAATGAATACCAAACACAATTTTATAGCCTAGCAACTCTAGAAGTGAGACAGTCTCTGTGTATTATTTTGTTCTTATTTAATAGATTTTAGTGAAATTTGATTTCTATTCCAGAATGACATCATAGACTGAGCCCACCAGAGAACATATTAAATTAATTGTGCAACTATGAAATTATAAATGTAAATAAATTATTTGTACTCATTTGTTTTTATCTTATACAGAATATGGAGCACATATGGTTAGCATTAATTCTCATACAACCCACAGGCAAACATGTAGACTCTCAATATTTGACAATAAACTATCCAAATATACAGTACACATTTATAATCATAGTAAATAAAGGGTTGGGGGGTGCTAGCCGTACCTATATCATAGGAACCCAGAATCTATATTTGAGAGAAATAAATGGGGTTTTCTGATTGTTTGGGGGTTTTGGGTTTTTGTTTTTCCCCAACCCAATAGGCTGCCTTGAGCACTAAGGAGCAAGAACCATACAGAAAGTTTAAAAAGAGGTCATGTTTATATGCATAGGGCTATCTCAATAGGAGTTTCCTGATATGTAGCATGCACTGGACTCTTCGACAGAGCAAAAAGAGGAACAGTGTGTTGGTGATGCAGCTTTGTGCTTTCCTTTCTCAAGTAGAAGGTGGTGTCACTTTTATCTGTTCTTCCTTAACATGATTGATGTACACACTTGACTTTCCATTGAGAGCCTGAGGGATGGAGGAAGGACAGCACTTCCTGCTTTTGTCTTTTCTGTCTCCTTTGAAGCAAACAAACTCTTGTTTATTTTTTCCTGCTCTAAGGAAGGCACTCTCTTTTTTACTGACCCTGGCTGCTTCATGAGCATGCTCACCCTCCTGAACAGCACTGTGGGGTGTGTCTTTGGCACTAAGTTGTCCTTACTTTGTTATCTTTAGCTTCTTGGAGAGTCTTAATGCTTTCAGCCAGAGGAGCATGTGGTCAGCATGTCTACAGGAAGTACCAGTATACGACTGTCTCTTAGGTATGACCCTCTGTCATTCCAAATGTCTCAAGCATCCATTTCCTGATCATATCTCCTACCCTCACCCCGAGAGTACCCTGCTGAACATATGTGAACATCCCTGCCTTCCTCCTGAGTGACCATTTAGTGTCCTGAGATTTGTGGCATGGATGGCCAGCCTATCTGTTTCTTTTAAGCTCTGTTGACAACCAAATAAAAGGAATTTGTGTATGAACATCACAAGGAGCTAGCTGTTTCTAGTATCCTTACTGAAACAACTGTTTCAAAACGTATTTTTTTTTCAGAATCTAGACCCCTTGATGAAGTAGGTGTAGATTTAAGAAGCATCCACATAAAGAACATTTTTTTGCAAGGATCCTTTGGGATTGGTGTTGGTGATAGAATGGACAAGGAAACTACTATGCCTGCATGTCTCCTTAGAATGAGTGTTGTGTTGCTTCATTGGCTGTGTGTTTGCCCTGTGAAAGATGTGGCCGCATGTTCTTTTCTTACCCTTGGCATGTGAAACCTTTCAACTTACCTTCTTCTTATACAAAGAGTAAGACAGGGGATCCTTGCATTTAGCAAAGACCCCGAAGAACCAAAGCATTTCTATTCATTGCTGACTTCGTTTGCTCCCCTCTTGCTGTGACAAAACCCTGACCAAAAGCAGCAAGGGTAAGAACGGGTTCACTTTTCACTTCAAGGTTACAGTCTGTCACCAAGAGAAGCCAAGGCAAGAGCTTGCAGCACAAACTACCAAGGTTCACTGCTTACTGCCTAGCTTAGTCACCTTTTTTTTATATAGCTCTGAGCTTGGTACTACCCACAGTAAGATGAGCCATTCTTCATCAATTAGCAACTAAGATAATACCCCCACAGGCCAATCCTATGGAGACAATCCCTTAACTGAGATGCTCTATTCCCAGGTAGGTCTAGGTTTGTGAGGAGGGAGGGAGGAAAGGAGGGAGGGAGGGAGGGAGGGAGGGAGGGAAAGAAATATGAAGAGAGAGATAAGTTATTTTCTATGTATGAACATGTGCATGTATTTGCATGTCTTCCTTCATTTATTAGTGAGGAAAGAACATTCTGCCCTTTCTTTGTTAATCTCTTTAACATTTCATTTTCTGACTTGCTGCCTTGTCTTTAAATTACCCTGAAAATCACAGCAACCCTGGTGGGTAAAATGGACTGAGAAAATTTCAAATGTGTTTATAATTTCTACCTGCCATGTTTGGCTGCTATTAAACACTGCCCTGTGCAAGTGGGATTAACTATATTTCAAATAAGTTTCTTCTGGACTGCATGATTGAGAACCAAAACCTAGCCATGTTTGTCATGCTGGTTTGACCTTCACTTAGGAGTATTGCTTTAAGGAAACACAAATGGTGTGCACATGTATGGAGGCTCCTTTAATGGTTACTAGGCTTACCATTTCAACTCTACCATGGGTACCTGCTCTTGTGACTTTATCTTAGGAAATAAGAGTGGCTCCAAATCCTTCAGGGTTTACTTAGCTTATTATTAGATAGAAAAAAATGGGACCTTCAAATGTCAAATTATTTAACATCATAAATCATGGAAGAATTTTGGTTCATCTAAGAATTCTTAGATGAACCTCATTTAACTGATATATTATTTTATTCCCTTCGGCTATTTGATTCAAATGATTCCATGCTTAATTAACCAAGGTACTTAAAGAAGAAGGGATGTTAGAGTGACTGTTTGTAAATAAGTAGCAGAAATTGGAGGATAATTTTCAAATTTTTTTCTATACGTCAAAGTACAAGCATTTTGGTTTGCAGTTAAAATTATCATGTAAAAAACTGCATTGTTGCATTGTATAGATTGTCACAATAAAATCTCTAAGTGATTAGAGATGGAGTTCTAGATGACAATTTCCACTTAAGCTTTCTGCAAATTTTTCATTTCCTTCTTACTGAACTTCTGTTCAGGTAATATGTGTTAGGATTTTTAAAATTGGATTTTCTTCTATAATTTCATACATATATAATGGTCTTTAATCCAAATTCTTCCATTATCCCCTCTTCTCCTCTTCAAGCCCCTAAACAAATCACTTATTTCCGGGTGTCCCTCCTTCGTTCATGTCAATTTGTGTATGTGTGACTCAATGCATTGAACTATTGTTGTCTGTATGAGGGACATTAGGACTTGGGAATTATTTGCTGAGGAGGCACAATGTTCTACTGACTAATCAGTGAGACCCTAATCCAGCCTTTAGGGTATGAACTCCAGAGTAGAGAGCAGTGCATTCCTCTCTTCAAGGACCATGGACCAACCAAAGTCCATAAAAAAGAGTTGCCAGTGAAGCAAATGATACAAATCAAGTGTTATGGGATTCCAGGAATGTTCTAGTTGAAGAAGAACTTTATGAGCATAAGTTTGGGATGGGTCTTGATGACACATGAGATTTCAAAATGCAAAGCAAGAGGATGGAAGGGAACACTGTCTTCAGTTAATCAGAGATTGGCAAGTACCAAATAGATCAGAGATTTTAGACACCCCAACTGGACAGTTTCTTAAGCATAGGGCTAATAGGAGAAATAGTATCTTTTGGAATAACTTGGAAAAGTCAAAGAGATGTTGGGATACTTGCTATGAACCTCCTGCTAATGTACATTTCTCCATCAGACTTTGAGAATTGTATAGAAATGGCCATTAGAATCTGCATTTGGGACTAGAAATATAGTCAAACTTTGTGATAATACTCAACCTTTTGGTGCCTGTGTTTCTACATTTGTTAAGTGAGGACAAAAACACCATGTAGCTTGAAGGTTGATGTAAGAATTAACCAAGAACTGCTGCCTTAAGCACTGAATGTGCCAAATAATGCTCACCCCTGTTGGTGTTTCCTGTGCCTACAGCACAATTCAGTTTTTGTAGTCTGAGTACATGAATGCCACATTACTAAAGCTGGTGGTGTTTCTAATGTACATTTCACAATCGTACCTGTGATGGGCAGTTTTAAAACAAATCAAGACATATGCAAGGATAGCCTTGTATTTTTGAACAGAAGCAATCACTAATTACAGCAGCATCATGGGATAGTGTGAATTAGGCAGCTATTTTAAATGTAAATTACTATCTCTATAAGTTATAAAGATACTTACACAATCCAGTTATAAAGTTTACTCATGAAGACATGATACTATTGTTATATTTGGTAATGTCAGAGATATTTTGAAAGTATTTAAAATGCACCAACAATAGCTACAGTAGTTTTTTATAATGGTTCTCAAGAGTGGCCTCAGGGCCTGAAGTATTGGTAATCACTCAGGGACTGGACAGGCAGGCAGAGTCAGTTTCCCTACAGACCTACTGAGTCAGCTGTAGAGTTTTGTTTAGCACACCGTCCTGAGGATTTCTATGTTTACTCAAGCTAAAGAACAGTTGGAAAGTAGCTTTATGATGAAGAACCAAAGTGGTTAGGAGAACCCAGTGGCTGTAGCTGGTGAGCTTCAATAACCAAATTTCATATCATATTTCTGTATTCTGTGAACAATTTTACGTTCAGTGAAAAATATTCTGTGAAAATCCCAAGCCCAATTGAGTTGTGCCTTTTTGGCCACATGCCCCTCATTCTGGCAAAGGGCCAATGGTTAGTAGAATCCAGTTACCCAACTCAATTACACCTGATCCATTTAGGCAAACTCAATTGTACTTGACTTCTTCAAGCCCAACTCGATTGTGTGTTTAAATTTCCACACTCAATTTGATTGGGCTCAGAATTTGTTACATGCCACCTTGTAACTTGTAGACTTCGAGACAAGCTGTAGGGAAATGTTTTGGAGATGATGGGATTTTGGGCATCTCTTTGTTCTATTTAATTCTCCCTGTCCCTCTTATCCCCTTCATTGGATGCTGCAGAGTAAGGGACTTCCAATTGCCCCTATAAAGCCACCGTATTATACTGCTATAACGTGAACAGTGGTCAGAATGAGATGATGCCAGGTTCTTGTTTCCTTATTCAAGGAATTGAGACAAAAGCCACACAGATTTATGAAAGTAGCAAAGAAATTGCATTTAAAGCAAAGCAGTAGAAAGAGTGAGATTTCACTCTGGGAGAGTTGTGGCCACAAGTGAAAATACTAAAGGGCCCAGTTACAGCACATCTTTTTATGTGGTTCAAGAGAAAGAGGAGTTCTGATTACTAAAGGGTGTAAATGAGAATGCATCTCGGTTTTGGTTGATGGATTAAGTTTTATAATTGTTTTTCTGTTTCATGTTCCCCTTCCCATAATGCATCAGATGTTAATCATCTGCATGCCCAATCATGCAAAGGCATCTGGTGGTAAATTGGGGGTTCTTCCTAGAAGTTCCTTTGAGGACACAGTTTTGCATCACTGCACAGACATCACCCTGGATCATTACCTGCACCCCTCAAGCACATACCCTTTACCAAAGCAGAACTATTCTTAGGTAAGATTTCCCTTCACAGAGAGAAATGTTCTGCCTCCTTTCACTCGGCTCTGGGGTTCATCTCTGTCAGCCTTTTGAATGCTGTCAACAACCACAAAGCTGAGGGATTAGAAGCCTTTTCTCTCTGGGAAGCTGTTATACCTGAAAGAATGTTCCAGAACACTGTCAGCAAACTCTAGGTTTGATAAAATAGATGGTGGTAGATACTGTGGTTGGGCCTCAGCGAAGGAGATGCAGGGAGGGCCAGCCATTGTACCTGGCCAGTGGCTTCTGGGTGTCAGAACATAAATGCTTAATGGTTTTTATCCCAGGCTGGTTTTGTTGGCAGTTGAAGGTGGTGGAAGTGGGTGTACCTTGTGCTGTAAAGACCTCAAGACACTTCAGGGGCCTAATTACATCTTTCGAAGCTAACAAGGAAGGGATGTGAGTTTCAGGTCTACTTTCATAATGCAAGATGTTATGTCTTGTTAGTGGCTACTGCCACTGTGATTAGGTTTCATGAGCCTAGAAAAGGAACAGAAATTTCCTAAAATACATATTTAAACAGCTCCAAAAAAAGTAATATATTGACCAACCACCTCTTATGTCCCCCTTGTCATCTAGTTAGCCAAATGTTACCAGTAATTTATACCAGCTGTTGCTATGGAGCAGCTGCATGAGAAGGTGGACACAGAACTCTGGGGATGAACTTGATTTCCTTAATTGCCTCCACGGTCTGTGATCAGTGTGCTCACGAAGGTAGATTTGATGTGAGATACGAAAATGTGTTCATTGTGTTGAGGCTATTTGACAATTAGGGGAAGAGTGTGTGGTCTTAATTGATCGTGGTTGACTTTTCCAGCTGTTTCTGAGTAAACAACACATATGCGAATCTGCCAGTGCAGTCCATTTCGTTTGGAAAGTGTACTTAGAGATTTCTTAACATGCTTCATCGGCTGCATTCCCCAGGAGAATGTGTGATCTTTACCAGTAGACAATACCCACTTAAGATCACTGGCTTTCTTTCCTAAGGTCTGATAAAACAAAGATAGACACTTAGATAACAATCTTTCGCCACTTACCTCTTCCCATGTCCTGTCCCTGAAGATTCTCTGGGCAATGACTTTTAAATATGTTCTCATTATTTTTAATGAGTGTGCAGACACGGGACGCATAATGCAACAGTAGATAGGTGCCCTTTCTCTGAACTTGTCAGATATAATAAAACATCGCAGAGGTTAAGATGCATTTTTCTTTAAGATATTATAATTATTTAAATCAAGACACCCATGTACAATTCATATACCATTCACCTATTGTTGCTGCCTAAGTGAAGCACCACTGAATTCCTAGTTCTTTTTGAAAAGGGTGTTTTATCACTAGCGTTAAAAAAAGACAAAAGAACATTTAATACTGTTATGTCTCTTTAAGTTTACACTTCTTAAAATCTGCCCTGGATGGCAGGATATCCAATTATAAAGGAGTTCAATTATGTTTCCTGGCCACTTATTGAGTTATATGAAGGACTTTTATCACCTAGTCTTTCGGTAATTAATTCTTTACATTTCTTAAAGGCCCAGGGCCTGAGGAAGGATTGCTTAGCTGCTTGAGATGTTATTTCAATTTTCTGATAGTTTTTCTTCCTTTCCTTTGCCTTCATCACTCCTTTTCTTTCTTTCTTTCTTTCTTTTTTTTTTTTTGATTTTTGATGCAAATACCACTGTGTTGTCTTTCAGTTACTTAATATATTTATCTCTAGGACAGGGGATATAGATAAGGGCTCAGTTGATTGAGAAACTTGTCTAGCATGGACAAGGACCTGGCTTAAATTCCCAGTACCACAGAAGCAAATGTAGAATACATTACATACATTACAGTACAGTGCCAGAGATGACAGTGGAAGTGATGGTAGCAGGACAGAGAAAAATCTCACCTTCCAGGACAGCATCTTTGCTGGGTGTCCATTTTCTGGCTGTGGATGCTTTCTGGCTGGCTCTTTGTTGAGTTTCTGTGCTGGCTAGTTTTATGTCAACTTGACACAAGCTAGAGTCATTGGAGAGACGGGAGCCTCAATTGAGACAATACCTCAATGAGATAAGGTGGGAGGCTGGTTTGTAGGGCATTTTATTAATTAGTGATTGATAAGGGAGAACCAGGCTCATTGTGGGTGGAGCTGCCCTGGACAGGTATTCCTGGGACCTATAATAAAGTAAACTGAACAAGCCATGGGAGGAAGCCAGTAAGCAGCACTGCCTCCAACCCATGGCCTCAGTATCAGCTCTTGCCTCCAGGTTTCTGCCCTGTTTGAGTTCCTGCTCTGATTTTCTTCAATGATGGACTATGATGTGGAAGTGTAAACCTAATAAACCCTTTCATTCTCAACTCACTTTTGGTCATGTTGAAACCCTAACCTTTGCAGTGAATATGGGAGCCAGTAGTGTTGGATCATGGAGCTATCTGCCTTTGCATCCCTGGGTGAGGTTCCAACTATCAGCCTGACCTAAAGGCAACACTTTCCTTGTCCCCATTTCCAGTAGTTGTGTTCTTTAACCTTTAGACACTGGAGAAAGAAACTAAATACACTCAAATTAACATGTAAAGAAAATACCAGGCTGGTGAAACCTACAGAAACAGCTGACCTGAACAAGGGAAAATTCTTGGTCCCCAGACCTATAGCTGGGAAACCAGCATGGGACTTATCCAGACCCCCTTAATGTGGGTGTCAGTGAGGAGACCTTGGAAATCTATGGGACCTCTTGTAGTGGATCAGTACTTATTCCTAGCATAGGAATGGACTTTAGGAGCCCATCCCACATGGAGGGATACTCCCTGAGCCTAGACACAAGGGGGTTGGCCTAGGCCCTATCCCAAAGAATATGACAGACTTTGAAGACCCCCTATGGAAGGTCTCAGCCTCCCTGGGGAGCAGAAAGGGTATAAGATGGGTAGGGCGTTAGGTGGGGGTTGTAAGGTCTAGAGTGGTGTGAGAGTTGACTTTATCAACTTGACAAGATCTAAAGTTACCAAAGGAGGAAACCTCAGGACATAGCTATGCAGGATTATTTTGGTTTGGTTAATTAAGGTAAGAAGATCCACTTAAATGTGGGCAACATCCTTCTAAGAGCTGGGGTCCTGTACTGAGTAAAAAGGAGAATGTGACCTGAGCACTAGCATTCATCACTCTCCACTCCTGAATGCAGTGTGACCAGCTACATCAAGCTCCTACCACCATTAACTTCCAGACATGATAGACTGTAACCTCACACTGTGAGCCAAAATACACTGTACTTCCCCCCAAGTGACTTCTGTTAGATTATTTTATCACAGCTACAAGAAAGAAACTATGGAGTTGCCCAGTGAGAGTTCTGCCTTTCTCTCTTAGACAGAACAAGTCTCAAAACCAGAAAAGGGGTAAGACATAGGGAAACAGATTCTCAGAGTTGGTGGAAATGATGGCTCCAAAGTCATATCTCAAAGAGATCATTCACTGGGGGCTAATATGATTACAATTTACTATATCATGTTAGCCAGATTGGATTACATGCTTTCCAACATGCCAAAGGAATATTGGTCAGGAGTAGGAAGGCATCTAAGTATGTATATTAGGATTGCTCATTGAGATTTATCATCTTAATTCTATTCAAAATTATTTATTAGATGCTTTCTTTGTGCAAATACACTTCTAGAAATACAAAGTTGATAAAAGTTGCCCCTTTATCCTATGCTGTTCTTTAACATTTTAACCATATAGATTCTTGACATAGGCAAACAGCCTCTCACTATGTCAGCTACCAGGGCCCCTAAAGAGACATGCTTATCACTTTCTTCTCCAACCTTTGAGATTTGTTCTTTGAGACAGTAACACTCTGAACTGGGATGAGGACATCAGAGTTGAATTGTGTCCATTTATCATAAGCCAATAAATACCAAAATCATTAAATAGAAATAATGTACAGTAAACAAACAGAAGATCTATAAAAGGAGATTGAACTAGATGGTCTCCAGAGATTCTTCCTCTTCCAAATACTACTCTCTGAATTTCTGTGCGTGAAGTCTTGGTCTGACACTCAGTTCAGACAGGACCTGAATTATGAATGATCTGTATATCTGAATGGGCAGCAGGAGTCCTGCTCTGCTTGTGTTTTTGTTCCACATTTCTGCATGCCTAGGGAGCATTTGACCCTCAGAGTGCCATCTCCTAAGTAAGTGGAGAGCTAGCAAATTGCCAACAGTTATCTTTCACATGGTTACATCTTTGACCTTCTGCCATGACAGCACTAGTTGCCATAGTAATAGGTTCAGAGGGAGCCCCTCCTTCAGTTCTCCCTTGATGACACTGCTACTGTGGTCACTGTAAGAACTTCACTTCCATAGCCAGAATTCAAGGACATGTAGTCCTTTTTTTTCTCATTCTTTTCCTTCATTTTTTTTGAACTGGAATGTTGGTGAATTTCCCTAGATATAGTTCAGTCCAACTCCTTCATCAGAATGTAAATTATCCCATATTGGCTGGTGTGTTTTGGAGTACCATGGAGTATTGCAGGGAAACTAAAGTCGACATAAAATTTACTATTAATTCTTTTGAAAACAAAGAATTGTTCAAGTTGCAAATATCAAGTTTACCAAAAAAAATTAAGTATGCATTGTATATTCTAATGAAGACTTACTGTCATGTCCACAGCCACAAGTTATTTAAAGCTTGTTTCCATTCCAAGTAAAGAAAATGACTGGATTATAAATATTCTTCATTAAGGTTTAAGGCATCTTTAATGATAAAAAATATCATTGTTTTCTGGATTGTTCTATTAGAATAATGTGTCTATTCAACTCTAGTGACTTGTTGAAAATTTGGCAGATATTTTCAGTATAATCACAAACACAGGGCTGCTCAGCTCCTCTTTGTACTAGACAGGTTGTAAATAAATTATATAAATAAATATTAATGCAATTATTAACTAGATAATTTGATGTGGTGTGTAGGCATGCAAAGAAATTAAACAAAAATGACAGCTGCTGATTTGTTGGCAATGGCATTCTCTCCATAACAGTGACTTACTCTCTGTGTCACCGAGATGCAAGGACTGTAGATCGAGCCTTGTCTCCAGCTGCATAAATATGATAGTAAATAAATAAGTAATGTTTTCATGGTGGCAAAGTTAATAACATGTCAGTATTATTTGCTCACTTCTACAATAGAAACCAAGTCCAGTGTGTCCTGCTTGAGAGGAAAATAAAGACAAAGAGCTACCCCTCCCTGCTCAAAGCCCACCTTCACTGCCACCAAGAAAGAGTCTTCTCTTTAACCTGTAGAGTTCCTTGAAGAAAAGTCTGGCTCTTACATGTAAATGCCTCTTTCCCTTTGAAAATATAACCCAAAGATTGTGTTGCTCAGGCTCTCTGTACTCAATGGCTCTCAGGGGAGTTGGCCTGCCTTATCAGAAGCTCCCAGCCAGGCAGGGGCAGCTAGCACATGGAGAGGCCAGGGCAGGGAGATGGTGAAGGCCATTGCACAGGTAGTGAAAGGCCCCTCACTGTGTTAAACAAATGCAGCTTCCTTCCTGGCTCCCGCAGGGGGTGATTTTGTTTTTCACTTCTCTTCTGGCCTGAGAACAATCAGGATGCAGAAGGCCATTCTCCCTGGGAGGAGATATGCATTAGATTATCATAAATCCAGCAATAAGAAGTGCAGTGGTCAATGAGAACAGGCATTCTTGGGTGAAATAAAAGGTTTAATTGAAAGTACTGTCTCAGGGGAGACAGATGATTGAGCGCAGTATTGAGTAGAAGTTAATTACCGCTGTTCAGAGAATGGAGAAAATAAAGGGAAGAACATTTAAGTTTTCATTTCTGTTTCTTTTTAAGAGAATGTGGGAAATTATTCTAGTAAGTGAGTTTTGCTCATATGGAATGTTCTTGAATATGGAAAAACTTTCTTAAGAAATTAAAGGTGAGTTTTTATGCAGATAGTTGTATACTATTAAATAACCGATATATATATATATATATATATATATATATATATATATAGAGAGAGAGAGAGAGAGAGAGAGAGAGAAAGACAGAGAGAGAGACAGAGACAGAGAGAGAGAAAGAGAGAGGCTCACAATATAGCAAATTACTAAATAATTTATAAATTACTTTTGGATATGCCCCTCACCTTTTTTTAAACTGCATTTTTTAGTGTGTTGGGTCTTTTTCCTTCAACTGAACAGAAAAAAAATCAAAAGGCATATAAACATACATTACTTTCAATAAACACACTTTCTCTGTATTACTAAAATATTGCAGTCTCTCTGTCACTCATATTTGTTTAGCCGATGCCTTACTTTTGGTATTACTAAAATATTGGCATGACTCCAACATCCAAAGAGACAAAGGCTAGGATCATGGACAGCCTTAACAAGAAAATAAGTGGTCGGGTGTCTCTCTTTTCTATTTTATTTTTAACATATTTGAATTAACATATTTGAATTATGAGTCAGATCCTCTTTCAAGTCCAATAGCTATAAAAAAATGTTCTGGACTATCTCTACCTGTTGTGCAATGGCTTAAAATGGTGAGGACTGGAAGATATAGACATTTGAAGGGAGTTGATTTAGTTCTCACATTCAAGCTGTTGCTCCACTAGGTAAAAATAAATATATCATAGCAACTTTCAGTTTGTTTTTCAGTTTTATTTAGAACCAGTGTTCACTGGCTGAATTCAGACTTTTAAAATCAATTATCTGGGTGTTGGTGTAGATAGATATAGTCATGTTTAATTGTAAAATTTTACCTTTAGGGGTTTAATTTAAGTAGGTTGGTTTCCGAGTAGTATCAGTTGTCACAGTCATGTAGAAGTGAATGGCAGATTTATTCTATCTCATATCACAACATGGGAGTGGTTGTGATCAGATGAGCAAAAGTGAAATGTGTCATCATCTCAGAAACTTTTGCAACCTTTATTTTTGCATAGCTCAGCCCTTCCTTGCCATCAAAGAGCAAGCAGTCATGCCTATGCTAAGCATTATTATAGCAATGAGAGAAGGACAATCATTCAGCTGCTCAGGACATCCCAAAAACATCACTAATATTCCAAGATACCAACTGGCCACAGGGACAGAAGTAATATAATTCCTCTACAAATACACTACCAGTCTCAAAAATGGTTTTTATTGCAGTGCTAGAACCTAATTAACAGATTTCTTATTCTTTTTATTGAAATGTGACTTGGTACATAGGAAAATAACTTAAGGAGCATTTTTCAACAAAGTTGTTTTCATGTTGTATTCCATCTGCTTGTCTTTAGGATGTATTTGGTATATATTAGAGGCATAAACATAAGTGGTCCTTGTAGCCCTTCCCATCCTCAAAGATTCATGTGAAGATTTATGCGATAAAAAGGTGCTGTGTGATTAATACTATACTCCAGTAACACTGAAAGTACCAATGACTTAGATGAATATCTGAGCACAGAGAGACTGCAATTAAGATGAGCTTTGCTGGGTCTAAGTTAGTGGGCAGTTGACACAATTCAGGGAGGAGAGAGAGTAGATTTTGGTTGGAGACAAACTGGTATAAAACCCAAGAGAAGGTATTTGTAACATGTGAATGATTGCTATTCTAAAATCCATGCCAGAAAGTTCAGTTTAGAAATGTTAAGAAGCTGTTTTTATAGATAAGATACAAGATATGGCTGTCACATTCCATGCCCTTTGGTGCCATTATTTCAAAGGGGCAGCGTGGCAGAGAAATGTCAACAAAATTGATGAAGTAATCTCACAACAAATATGTATTAGATGCATGCCCTCCCAGACACTAAATGGATTCAAAGTTTGAATTAAACATGATCTCTGTCCTTGGTGAGATCACAGTGGGATAGCAGAGTTAAGGTGGGCAACATGGCAAATAATTGTAAAAAATTGAAAGAAATTGATGAGAGTCATAGTAATGAGAAAAAGAAAGAAAGATGGGGGCTGGGAGTAGGGGTTCATCTACTGATAAGTTTAGGGAGTATGTCAAATATTCAGTCTAGATGCTGAGACACAAAGTGCTTAGAAATAAGGATGAAAGATCTTTATCATATTTTCAGAGCAACATTCTTTTTCATTTAAAATACTTTCTGTGCTAAATGCATACACGAGAAATACTTTTCCCTTGTGTATGATTTTATGACATATCACAAAACCTGTAGGTCTATGCTCTCAAGGAAGCACTTGACTAAAAACATACATTTACTGAATATTCTTAGATGAAGTTTCCTTTTAAGTGCATAGGAGGATAATATCGAATTGTTTTGGATTTTTTTCTAGTCTGTGAACAGTCTGGGAAATGCAGTTGCATTAGTTCACAGATGAAAAGTTCTGCTCAACCTCATTTTAGCAAAATATTGATTGGAAGTGTTCTGAACTTTTAAAATGTTCAGAACATTTATGCACTGATTTTTACAAGAATTAACGTAATAAAAATTTGTCCCCTCACCCTTGTTTGCTTTCATATACATATAACAGCAAGAAAGAAGAGAATTTAGAAGTTGAATACCTGGGCCTGGAGAGATGGCTCAGTGGTTAAGAGCATTAGCTGGTCTTCCAGAGGACCCAGGTTCAATTTCTAGCATCTACATGTCAGCTCACAACTGTCTTGTAACTCCAGTTCCAGAGGATTCCCCACCCTTTCACAGACATACATACATTCAGGTAAAGCACCAATACACTTAAAACAAACAAACAAACAAACAAATAGTTTTAAAAAGAAGTTGAATAGCAAGGAAAAATAACACAAAGTGAAAGGCAATTTCCATAGTAAGACCTGTGTTCCTCTGACCATTTCCTTTGAAGAACACAATAGAACATGAGAGGAGATCACCCCCATTCAGCTACCAATTTCTTTAACATGGTAAAATATCACAGGCCCACAAGTCAGTGAGGTTCAAACAACAGGAAAGCTCACCATGTCAGATTGAAAACATGATACCTAAAGAGAAATGCAAGCCCTGTGTTTTATTACTAGCCCTCGGTAACAGCCATATTTCAAAAACAGTGGTGTCTAGTTAGTAAATAGAATTATTCAACTATTCACTTCCTTATAGTAGCATTATATTCCTACACTCTTGTTGAGGTCTCAGTGTATTTCGAGAGTTCTTTCCCTACCATAGTCTGTGAACTTAACCGTGTGAATTTATTTGGCCATTCAGTGTGAGAAGATGTTATGTGAGCAAATACTTGAAAGTACTTTGACTTTTGCTACCTGTCTTTCATTATGTGATCAACAAGATTCAGGGATCCAATGGTATGAAGAATATGAAGATGTGTGTGATCTGTTTGTTGGTTATTGTTGTTGTTTATTTCTCTGTAGCTTTGGAGTCATTCCTGGAACTCCCTCTGTAGAACAGGTTGGCCTCGAACTCACAGAGATCTGCCTCCCTTTGCCTCCCAAGTGCTGGGATTAAAGGCATGCACTACCACTGCCAGGCAGATGTAAGTGATTTCTGATGTGGGGAATATATATATATATTCCTCATCAGTAACTTGGATGGATACAAGCATACCATATATTGGAGCTCAGCCTGTGCTAAGTAAATTCCAGCCAACCTATAGAAATATAAAAAACAAGTTTGCAGTTTACTGTGTATCACAATTTAGGAATAATTTTTGCTATGCAGTATTTTTGGAGCAATGGATGACTTGCTATTCACTTACTTTCCTTCATGAATTAGCTTTGGATAGCTTCCCTTCTACCTTCAATTTGTCTGTCACAGAATGAACAATAGGAAGAAGTATTCACATTTTAATTTGGATGGGTTTTCATCATCTATAGGACCTAAATGACTTCTTATTTTATAGTCACTTTTATCCAACAATTAATTTAAACAGAGTAATTGATTTAATTATTAAGATAAAAGGCAAATTAAATATCTATCTGCAAATGGCATATTATATATACTAAGAACATTTTCATTACAATAGTAAACATCACTATGAATTTTAAATGGTGTTACCCACTGAGATTCCTCCATCCTTGTTTGGAATTTAGAATTATTTATCATTAGTAGCAGACTAACAGGGTTGATTTCCAGCTGGAGTCACATTAGATGCAACTCAGACAACAGAGAAAAATACAGGGTAAAAATGCTTATATTTTTATCATTTTATTTTATCTTAAACCATTAACCAATGGGCAAAAACTCCATTTCGCTATTTCTCCTCAAATATTCCCTTTTTATTATTTATTCTTGAGAATTTAATTTATCAAACTGATCCCTCTTTAAGGCCATGATAGTATTCTTCCTACATTATGTTATAATTCATGAGCATTATTTTCTGTCCTAAAAAATGAGCATTTACTGTGACTGTTGGAGAAAATCAGGGAAAATGAGATGCACTTCTACCTTGAAAATTCTTGAATTGGGGAAAAGACTGTATTTTTTTTTAAGAGCCATTATACCCTAAATAATGGTATCTATGCTCAGAGTGAGGATTGCTATGTATAAGGTCCTTGTACTTCAACTCTACTGGGAAAAGATGATACTCAGTAGTAAGATTTCAATGGAAATAACCTATAATTTGTTGTCTTTAATTATTACAGAAACTTCCCAATCTAAAATTCTGGAAGGAGAAAAAGATGAAGAGGGGACAGGATAAAGGGAAGGGGGGAAAGAGGGGAAAATGTTATAGGACACTAAACTTACTCCCTTTCCCCTTCAGGGATGACTTCTAAATGTTAGGGGCCTCAGGCTCCGCATCTTCACTGTGTGACATACTGGCTTCTGTGGTACTCTGTGCTTGAAGCTCATTGTGATGGCTCTGTTCACAAATCATGATGAGAAATAAGGAACCAAATGGTTTAAGCACAGTGCTCTGAGGCATCTGTGCCTTTGCTGGTGGCCTGTGAGATTTCCTACTGGAGCTTTCTTGTTCTCTGTTCCAGCTCCTGTACCTAGTATTTCCCCAGTACAAAATTTCTTTACTGCATGGTAGAGAATATTTCCTTAAACATCCTCCATGCAACGATGTGCTCCATGGTGAAGTGAATAAGGAAAGTCTTGTTCTTTGACTAAAACAAATTGATGCGAGAGGAGAAATCTACCCAGAATTAAATTGTTATTATTACAGTGTTCCAAAATTATCCCCAAGTTGTGTGTGTACAATCAAACAATTATTTGTGGCTTGCACATCTGCAGCCTACCTGGGTTTGGATTGGTCTAGCCTGGACTCAGATAAACTTGCTTCCAAGCTATAGATATGTGCCTGTGCTCCACATATCTCCTACCATCCTCAGACTGAGGGGGGCCTAAAGTACATGTGTATCACATAGTGAAAGGTGCATTCCCTCCCACTCAAATATACACCCATAAAAGCCTTTCATGAGTCTCAACTCATCTTTTTCCAGAATGTTTTATCATAGGAAATTTCCAAGTTCCTGCACATTCAGTAATGGAACCTGAAGATGTTTTAGAGGGAGTTTGTTTGGCTGGTTGAGTTAGTTGCTGAAAACAGCCTTAATTGGGCACAACCCAGGGCCAGATAGATCTTCAGAATGCTGAGCGTCCTGCGAACCTACTGTGTAGGTCTCCAAGGGCTGTTCTGGGTCAGTCAGTGCCACTTCTGCTTCTCAAGCTGTAGGCAGAATAGTGAGTAAAGCAGGATGGGCCCTGTGCCTATTGTGCTCAGTCCAGTTTGATATTGTTATTTGGCTTTTACTTACCTAGCCTTGATGTTGCATTGTCTTTCAAGACCATTAGCCTGAAACGCCAAGTATTTCTGATCCAAAAATGATGGAGGCAGATTACCTAAGAACCCAGCCTCCAAATGGGCTACTATGTCTAGGATTGTAATTCCTTTGTAGGTCACTGAATCATTACAGTTATACATTTGCTTTTCCTCCTTTCATTCATAAAAAAACATGTGTTCCTGGGTCAGCAAGGTGGCTAAACTGGTAAAGGTACTTTCCGCACAAGCCGGTTAAGCTGAGTTTTATCCCTAGAACCCACATGAGAGTGCAAGGGGAGAGCCAGTGCCACAATATTTTCTTCTGATTTCCACACATCACATATCCACCCCCCCCACACACACACATATGCACACACGAAGTATATCACTTACATGTAATAATACAATTTAAATTTTTTAAAGTATATGTTCTTATGTTTCAACCACTGAATTATTGTATGCAAAACACTTATGGCATTTTTAGTATGATGTTCCTCTAATGTACTGGCAAGTTTGTTTTGAGTCACAGTCTTACCATGTAGCTCTGGGTTGCCTGAAATGTTCTATGTAGACAATCTAGCCTTGAAGTCACAGAGATTTGCCAGTCTCTTCCTCCTGAGGGTATCTACCTTCACACCCAGCTTTCTAATCTGCTTTTATAACATAAAAGAATGAACACAAACCAGAATGGCCCATCGTTTCTCAACATTAACAAAGGCAGGTTCTAATTTAAAACAAAATCTAGCTATCTGAATTATAAAGTACCAACATAAATAGTTCCCATTACTTAAAGTATTATATTCATTTCATATGTATTAAATATTGTAGTAAAAATAAAACAAGTATTATAAATATACATATTAATGATATGCTGTATGAAGTTCTGATGTCTTACATGGTTTTCAGATTTATTTGTTTAAGGGGAGGAAATCTCTGTAGTTGTTTTGTTTGTTTTTATTTGTTTGAGACAGAATCTCATACGGTCCAGGTTTGTCTGAAACTGCTAGGTAGCTTAGAATTCTTCAGCCTCGGCCATCCAAGGACTGGGATTACAAGTGTAATGTTCCAGATAGAAACATCAATACTGGTTTTGTTTACCTGGTTGTTTTAAGTGCTGACACAAGATTATATTAAAGGTAATTTTATATGGCACAGGCAGTGAGGAATAGCCATCTCAGATCTTTGGTTTTGGATATTAGTTTAACTGTTTACTTATCAAAAACTGATTTTCCTGACATGTTCATCTACTTTTGCTTTTGCTAGTTTGCTCCTCCTACCAGCTTTTAGTGAGGGGATGCTTTTCAACAAGTAAGGAAAAAATCTCTAATATAAATAATTCCTACAATTGTCTTCATCCATGTCAGTGGCTAAAATCTAACTAATATAGATGACTATGAACTTTGAAAGGTTACAATAAAGACATAAGTTTCAAATAGACACTGTCGAGATAACTATAATCTACATTTATGTTTTTCCTTACAGTTTTGACAGTACATACCAAGATTGCCTGCATTTTGCTGTCTGCAGTTTTTTCCTACTTATGCTAACATTGACTCATTTTGTTTCTTTTTTATGATTGAAAACAGATTAAATTTTCAGTTAATTCTAGGCAACTTAGTACATAGTTCAGAGCTATGAAAACATATACACAAGTAACATACAGTAAGAATATGTTATAGTAAAGAATATATATATATATATATACATGCATATATGCATACAACAAATAGCAATTAGTGGGGGAAAAGAGGCCATGAATTTGAAGGAGATGAAGGAAGGACACATAGGACAATTTTGGAGAGAAGAAAAGGAAGGAGAGAACATTATAATTGCATTATAATCTCAATAATGGAAAATATACAAAATGAACAACAACATCACTATAACCGCTGATTCTTTGCTGAAATTTGTACCTTACCTAATAGGAAAAAAACTTTTAGAGATCATTTGCCCACATGTAGATCACCAAGTGTTCTGCTAATTTCTGTCCATGCATTGTCAGATACAGCAAAAAGAAAAGTTATTTGCAGTTTATTAAAATGGCATCCTCGGGTCACAATTTACCTTGTCTTGAGTCTGCTAATCTCAGGTCTTTTCCATTTCATTACTCTTGAAAAGACAATCAAAATAAAATACCTCCCTTCAATTGGGAAGAGCCTCTGAACCCCACTGTAGGAGAATGCTCACATCCTGAATTTTATAGAATCCAATTGACCAAAAACTTTTCATGCTTATAATAGCAACCTAAGGGCTTTTTCAGAAAATTAGAAAAAAAATCAGAAAATTAAGTGTCTTTCAGGTGTCCTATCCCTTCACCATTGTGAAATTTTGTTTGTTATTACAAAGGTTTTATCCTTTAAATTCCTTAAAATTTACTTAGGCAAAAAGTTAACAATAGTTAAGCTTATTATAAAATATTCTGGCAGAAACATCAGGTGTGGCTTTTAGCTTTACATATAAAAATTACTTTTATTTTTCTTTAAACCTTTTCTTTAAACCTTTAGTTTGGGTTTTTTTTATAATTGACAAAATGATTGCATGTGAAACATAATTCTTGCATAAAGTAAGCTGCTCACAACACAGGCTAATTACACATTTGGGAGGCAAGGCGAAGACATCCAGGGTTTGCTCCTGCTGAGCCCCAAGCACAGCATTTAATGAAATGAGGGCCATAAAAGGTTCAGCATGGATGCTTTCAGTTCTGGCCTGGGCTTCTGGGAAATTGAGCATTGGCCCTGTGGGCTGCTGCATTCCCCCAGGATTTGAAAGGCTGGGTTATTACCACTTTCGTGTGTGAATCAAGCACTACTTTGCAATACAGGACATTTGTGAGTCTAGAGATGGCCCCATTTGGAACACTCTTAAACTAATAACATGGATGCCTCCCTGCCCATCCATCTTCCTGCTGCTCTTTCTTCCTCTCACGCCAAGACATTACCTTTGGTGTTTGTTTTACAGAGATGTTTAGTATATACAGCAAGGTGTATGCAGATACTTCTGGTTCCTATTTCTTGCTCTTAAACTTACTCCTCTTCATGTAGCAAAAATTAGCAGAAAGGGGCTTCTATGTTGCGTCAATGGCTTGACCAGTTATGTGCTTTGTAAACTGGCCACTTTGCATTATATAGTGTTCAGTAGATAGTAAATACTTGGTAAAAATTATTAATAACTATGGTTTACAAAGAGTGACTTCTGTCATTCATGCCAGAGTAGCCCCAACTCTTCTCTGAATTCCAACTGCAACAGGTTGTTTATTCTGTCTGTGTATCTCTGCTGTTCTGTTTCCATCCAATATGTACTCCAATGTATGTTATATGTATACATAATTTTATATGAAATAGTATGTATAAATAACATTAAAGAGAATAACAAATTAAATAGAGAAGTAACTGTATTCAAGGTATAATATATGTACCATATTATATAGTCACCTGGCATGGTATGTATATTATCCTACATGATACATATTATAAACATGATCTGATCTAGGAGCTAGAAGAGAATTAGTGCAAAAGATGGAAAAAGGCTAGAGTTATAACTGGATATGATGAAACATTACAATACCCTGAAAAATTGGTTAAAACTTTATTTCCAATTTGTTTTTGCATTTGTTGTTGTTTTTCTTTCTTTAATAGAAACAATGTCCACACATGCATGGATGCAGTGGTTTCCAAAATGAAAACTGCAATATACAATTTGGTTATGGATTCAATTTAGTACATTGTAGTCATTTAAAAAAACCAAGGTTTAATAGAATAGCTAGAAAACATCAGAATGAGTTGCATTCTTTTTATGTTTAATCTTACTCATTTTTTTATTTAAATTAGAAACAAGTTTCACATGTCAATCCCAGTTTCCTCTCCCTCCCCTCCTCCCCTGCCCCCCACCAATCCCCTGTCCCATCTCCTTTCTGCTCCCCAGGGAGGGTGAAGCCTTCCATGTGAGTTGCATTCTTGGCAAATATTATCTCATAAAATTTTCTGACTGGGCAGTGGTGTTTCATGCCTTTAATCCCAGAACTTGGAGGCAGAAGCAGGCAGATCTCTGTGAGTTCTAGGCTAGCCTGTTCTACGTATCAAGTGCCAGGACAACTAAGGCTATTGTTACACAGAGAGACCCTGTCTCAAAAACCAACCAACAAACAAAAACCTTTATGTATGTATCCGTGTGTGTGTGTGTGTGTGTGTGTGTGTGTGTGTGTGTGTGTGTGTGTGTGTTTATGTGTGTGTCCACATATTTCCATATAGATGGATGGACTAATAGACTAATGTGTGTGTAAGTGAATAGATAGAAAATAAAGTTTTGGGTACTGAATCACAGTGCTTTTTCTCTTTGTCATGGTCACTTGCAATCTGAGGTAACTGACAGAGTTTAAAAATGAGATACATACATATAATATGTACATACTATATGCACCAGAAAGCAAATAATGCTTATAATAGATCTAATAACATGTGCTATGTGCAGTTTCCAAGAAGGGTGGATATGTAGGTGTGTGCATGTGCACATGCATGCCTTTAAAGGTATCTTTTCCATTTCTGTATCTAGAAGTAGAATGATATAAAAATGTTCTTATACTTCATGCATTCTTTTTTATAACATATACCTTTTACAGTAATTCAGTAATATTGGAGAAACAAAGAATGAAAAGAAAATAGCAGCACTCCAGTTGTAGTAAATCATCTACTCTAGTGATACTAGATAATGCAAAGTTTTTGTTTCCAGCAAGATAGAGTGGGGCAGGCAGATAAGTAACAGCAGGGGGACAGTGTCTGTGTATATGGTACAGTATGTGTGTGACACACAAGTTGTGCTTCAATTTTTATGTCAATATTGTTTTATACAATTCTATATATACATTTAATGTGTAAAAAGTAGCAAACATGTTATTATAGCTAGCCTCATGGGCTGTACTTGATAGTCACATATTTGGGTCTTAGATTCTTGGACAAGTAAAATGAAGCGTTTAGGAGTTGGACCAATTAATATAGTCTCCTATCATCTTCCTTACTCTGTTCATCTCACAGAAATCGAATACCTGCCTCCAGAAATTAGCTATCATCTAAACATAAACATGGCTGAGTGCTGCCGGGTAGTGGTGGAGCATGCCTTTAGTCCCAGCACTCAGGAGGCAGATCTCTGTGAGTTTGAGACCAGCCTGGTAAATAAGAGCTAGTTCCAGGACAGCCTCCAAAGCCACAGATAAACCCTGTCTGTAAAAGCCAAAAAAAAAAAATGGCTGAGTGCATGATTGTAGCAGTCTGTTCAAAACAAATGTTGGTTATTAGCCTGTGGACTGAAGACCTGCCCAACTGCAAGGGTGTTTGCTGTCTTGGGACTTGGGAACATATCAGTAATAGCAATGTAGCTAGCAACTTCTATTAATCTTTCTAGGCCCAGGCATTTTTTAATTTGGCTGCATTCGATAATGTTAATTCAAGACTAGTGGTTTCTCAACTGGATGTAATTTGAACCTAAATGACATATGGCAATGCCTGCGGCATTTTTAGTTGTCACAGGTGGTGCAGGAACACTACTGAGGCTATAAGGATGTGGTTAACTACAATACATAGGACAGTTCCAAACAGCCACACATGTCAGTTGTGCAAAGTCCAAGGCCCAAGCTGATGATTCTGTATGATAGGTCCCTATCAAGTGCTGTGTCGTTGAGTTTAGATAATACATAGTGGACACATGTTGAATTTCTATCTTAGCTTAACCCTGGGAATACTGAGGACTTTGTGTCCTGAGGCACTAGTGATAAGCTATTAAAAATAATGAGAAGGCAAATTAAAACTATGATTCACAAACTGTCCCTTACTACACCAGTGTTTCTGGTGGGGAGTTGCAGGTATCTGTAAGAGGAAAAGGCAGGGGTCCACCTAACACAAGTTTGAGGATCTCTTTCTGAAAAGACAGGAAGACAGGAAGCATCTGCAGTCTGGATGTGACAATGTCCTCAGTTTGGCCACATCTCTGATGACCTTAATTGGAGGTAGTGGAACTGGTGAGTGCTTTATACACCATCCCATCCAAGGCAGAATGCTGTCTGACAAGGTTTGAGTTTAATTTTCAGAGTTGCTATATGAGCCAGGATTATTGGTATGAGGCATTCAGTATATTGATTTTTTTTCTTTGTACATTAGGTAAAGGAACATTTATTTCTAAGAGAGGAAATGGCTGTGTTAACTACTGTAATGGCTTCCTTCACCATTGGGAATTTGCCATTATTAGAAACCGCTAATTATGACTCAAGTCCGTTACAGCTTAACAAAGACATGAAGCATAACTCTAGATGGTAGAGAATATAAATTGTGTATCGTGTTACTTTCAAGATAGATAGGAATCTATCTTGAAATGTCCAGTGACTATATCATGTCATCATGGGTCACAAATCTGGGACACGAGGATGTATAGTGGCACAGTATTAAAGAATCAGGCTGCCAGGCATGCTACTCACACTTGTAATCTTAATTTATAAACCTAGCACTCTTGAGGCAGATGCAGGAAAATTGCTGAGTTTGAGGCTAGCCTGAGCTACAGAATAAAAACCTATCATTTCAAAAAGAAAAATAAAAAAAGAAACAAAGAGATTAAAGAAGAGACAAAATAAAACCCAGAAGTAAAAAGCAAATGATTTCCAGGGGTCAAGACGATTAGAAAGATACCAAATTTCAAAAGGCACCAAATTTCGATTCTCACAGGAGTGGTCTAGAGATGATTGTACTAACTGAATGGTGACTCTAATTTACAACAATGTATTCTTAAAATTCATTGAAAACAGGTTTAAGGGGTGTAACTCCACTGCCCTCAAAAATAGGTATCTGAGGTAATGCTTATGTTAATAAGTTCAATGTTTTTATTTTACCATGTTTTGTGTATGTGGACTTATGTGGTACACGTCTGTATGTGCATTGGTTTGTGCTAAGTTTCTGGATCCTAATTCATGTCTTCATGCTTGGACAGCAAGCACTTTTTTTTTAAATTAAATTTATTTGTTTTACATTCTGATCTAAGTTTCCCCTCCCTCCCCTCTTCCCATTCCCTCCCCCCACTTCTCCTCTGCCCCTCCCCAAATCCACTCCTGTTTGTGTTCAGAAAGGGGCCGGTCTGCCATGGATATCAACAAATCATGGCATATCAAGTTTCAATAAGAGTAAGCACCTCCTCTTGTACTAAGGCTGCTCAAAGAAACCCAATATCAGGAATAGGATCCTAAAAGCCAAACAAAAGGATAGTCACCAATCTACGAGTATAACAGAATATCATTAGGCATCGTTACGTTGGTATTTTTTTCTCCAATCATGTTTGATTCTATCCTAGAACTTTGGGCATCCAGCCTCTGGGTCCTAGCTCTTCAGGCAGTGTCAGGGGTGGGCTCACTCTTGTGGCATGTGTTTCAGGCTGGAGCAGTCATTTTTTTGGCCATTTCTACAATCTCTATGACACCCTCATCCTAGCATCTCCCATAGGCAGGACAGACTATGTAGGTCAAAGGTTGTGTGGCTGGTTGGTGTCTTAATCCCTCCACTCAAAATCTTCTGGGTCTCAGGAGATGACTAGTTCAGGCTCTGTATCCACTGAACCATCTCTCCAGCCTTATATTCATAAATGCATAATATATATACTATTAGTATATACAACATTTGTCATTTAATAATAAATTTACAGCATAGTTCACATCATCTTTAATCGTAGATCATGGAAAAATGTCAGTGCTTTTCTTTAAATGACTATGGAATACCAGACATGTAATAAACAGCTCATGACCTTTTCCTAAAAATAAATAAGAGTTGGAGCCAGGAGTCATGCTGCCTAGGCATCACAAAGCTTCTGTATTTACAAGCCTTCTGATCTGTTAGCACAGTGCCTGGCTGCTATGCACCATGGATTCCTTTGCCTTTAAAATGGTCCTGATAATAAATAAACCTTTAGAGTCACTGTGAAGCTAAGTGCTTTAACATGTGTCAGGTACTTGTAACAGGTCAACTCCATCATCATTAGCCCCTAGTTTCTTGTTTTGATCATATTTCTGGCTTACCTATGTCAGGAACTTAACTTTGGAATGAAAAAGTAACCATAATGTCATGTGATCACTATTTTTTTCTGCAGTTAGATAACAAATTAGAGGTATTAGCATTAAACAATAATGACTGTCAATCTTACTTGTCAAATACAGTTTTTAAGTGAAAACTCCTCGATCATCATATTAGGGATTTGAAGGTACAGTCATATACCACATGGTGTCATAAGATGTTTTGGTATGTGTAAGGATATTATGCACTTGCCACAAAAAGTCATGTATCCTAGGAATGTATTTATCAGCTCAAATCCCCATCAATAGATAATATATAACTGCATTTCTAAAGCAGAGTTGGTTTCCTTTTAACAATTTTCTGTTATTAGTAGCCAAAGAACTTTGTAGTTTTACTTCCTAAAGTATTCAGAACATACAATTGTTCTCACAATTGTCCTTTAATTTATAGTTTAATTCTGTATAACTTTATTAGACTTAAGTTACCCCAATCCCAGAGAGGCCCAGAAACATAAGTGACTGTAAAATATTATGGATTCTAAATTAGGCAGATTAGAAGACAAAGGTGAAGGCTAACTGTTTACATTTACTGCTGAGCTCTGGCATTCCAATGGGGGCTGGGGAATAACCAAGGATGGTAACTTTGACTTCAGACATGGAATTTGCTTCTTAGCTAATACTACTAATATATACATATATATATATAATATATATTAGATTTTGTGTATTTATTATATATATATTAGATTTTATTAAATTTATTAAATTTTATTAAAAGCGATGAAGTTTCTTTTCTTTGACCAACCTTTTGTCCTGTCAGCATCTTTCCAATAAACCTCATTTACAATGAAAGCAGTTGAAAGAACTATTTCTTTACAAGTTAAATGTGGGTTCTTGTCTTTTTTGTTCTGGGGTTGAAAAATGTCAGGTCAGTGGATCTGGCTATAAGCAGACCCCGTAATCCTGTTTTAATTATGGGTTCTTTGCTACTTCTGATTTTATATGGATTTGAGACTGACATTCAGACACTCGTGACAATGTTTTAAATACACAATCTTACAGAAGAGTCACCTCTGAGTGACCTTAAGATGAGCCTCTCTAGACATAATTGCAGAGAGGAAGGAACTGCTGGCCGAGAATGAGTGGATGGTTTTCAGGAATATCTCATTTTCAAACTGTCCAAAGCTAAGCACTGTGGCACTTTCATATTCCTGCAAGCTTGAAGAGGTGCGGGAGGGACAGTTATGCAATTATCACTTGCACAGCACGTGCTGATTCTCATGCCTCTGTATCTGAAAAGCCACTGTACAAATATGACTAACCATATACTTCTCCCAGGAGAGCTGGCCCGTAAGCCTGCCTTTTGCCACCACACTCTGACTGTGTGGAGACTAGTTTGCTAGTGGGTAGGTATCATTTGTCAGAGAGGACATGAATATTAATTATGCATAATCACTTTTTTATTGCAGTCTAAGAACATATTTATTTTTAGGGGGCTCTGCTAGACAATGATATAAGCTTGCAGCATGATTTTTGATAAGATGAAATTTAATTCGATGATAACCATTAAACATGTTTCTCTAACTTGAAAATGAAAATTTCCCTGTGCTGTGTGTCCTATTGATATTCTTCACTGATGCTATAGTTCTCATAGTAAACAATATCTTATATTATATAAGCAAATATTTCTCCAAATTTTCCACCAAGTTCTATCTATATAGTAAGTTCTGTGTCTTTGTCTGTAAGATGAAGATGTGGAGAATGAATGATATCTAAGAATCTACTGAAACCTGACATTCTCCGAGTTTAATATCCAGCCTGTTCCATTATCTTAACATGCTACTGAGTTTCAAAATGTCTACAGAATGTTTAAAGCTGTACAACATGGCCTCACCAAGTGGCCTTTTTTCTTGACCATCACCAAGTTCTATCCCCAAAGAGCACTTCATTGTGCGCTAGACATGGTGGTAGCATCTTACAGGCAGAGATAGAGGCTAGCCTCTGTCTGCCAGGAATACAACTACTAGAGGCCCAACCATCCCATCTTGCCAACTGCATCTGCTTCAGTTCATCTGAGAAGGTGAACTGATAATCAGTCTCCTCTCTTACTCTTCCCAACAGAAAGGAGAGCCCGACTGCTATACACTCTCCCTGGAGACAAGCGAGCAGCTCACTTTGGAGATCCCCCTAAATGATTCCGGCTCAGCTGGCCTCGGGGTTAGCTTGAAAGGGAACAAATCCAGAGAAACTGGAACTGACTTGGGGATTTTTATCAAATCTATCATCCACGGAGGTGCTGCTTTTAAGGTAAGGGTGTGATGTTTGTCTGGGTGCTGGTACTTGGGGATATAGCTGTTGTTCTTGAAGCCCAGATAGAGGACATCTGAAGGGTGGGAACCATTGAGGCTTTCCTGCTAGCCACTGGAAATATGTGTGGACAGATCTGGAGACCACTTCCTTGTTTTCATTCTTCCTATGGTAGTTCTGAAAACTCATCATGACTACCGTTCTCTTGATCACTCCACTAAGAGTCCTCTGAATTTAAAACTTGGCAGAGTAGTGCCTAAAGCTATACAATCAGAAAACAAAACTAGAATGAGTTGCCATGAAGGCAACAAATGAGAATTCGCTTGCAATAAAGAAGAAGGAAAGAAGAAAGAAAGAAAGAAAGAAAGAAAGAAAGAAAGAAAGAAAGAAAGAAAGAAAGAAAAAAGCCTAGTAGGTTCAAAGAATTTGTGTAGAATAAACTAAAGGGCATTCATCACTCCACAAACCTGAAGATAACTACAGTGCCCAGAATGCATATTTGCCTTTAAGCACTTGAGCAAGCTTATTCAGTTCCAGAAAGGTAGAGAATATTATGGTTATACTCTTCCACATTTGGGTGGGCTGTGGGACCAAAGCTATTAGCATCCTGTAATAGTTAGCTGATTGTTCCAACACGACCACTACTTGGTGTCCCAGTGAAACTCTGGGCAAGGATACTGAATACTTGTCTCACATTTTGTTACCTGTAGAACCTTGTCCATAAGGGCCTGAGGGATTAAATAATTAATGCACACTGGAGACTGAGAGGAGTGAAGTACTAAGTAATGATATTCTGGAGTTTGAATCCTGTCTTCATTTCTCCCTTCCTCTGTAAATATAGGCAAATTACTCTTCCAAACTGGTCACAGTTTCCTCACTTAGGAAGTCAGTAAAGTTCTAGTGCTTATGTGTAGAGCTGTTGTTAAGACTAAGACACAGTGCACATGGAGTAGTGGTTCTCAATTTGTGGGTCACAACCAGGGGTTGCAAATCAGGTATCCTGCAGATCAGATATTTACATTCTGATTCAGCAGCAGCAAAATTACAGTTAGGAAGTAAAGTAACAATGAAATAATTTTATGGTTGGGGGTCACCACAACATGAAGAACTGTATTAAAAGGTTACAACATTAGGAAGGTTGGGAACCACTGTCATAGAGTCTTTGGCTCAGTGTCTACCAAAGCCTCTAATGCATTTTAACCATTGCAAATGATCTTACTGTTGGCCATGTGTGCCCACTCACTCACCAAAGCTGAGAAGGCCTGCTTAGCTTCTCCAGAATAGCCAGGTCTTATCCTTGCTTTGCTGAAGCACTGTCTCCTTATGTCCCCAACGTCTACTCTTCCTTCAATTTAGACCTTAAGCTGATGTCTTTTTTTCTTGGAACATGGGGACTTGCACTGCATGTAGTCAATTCTTTAATTTATTCCCCAACTCAGCTTTTGTTACATGATCAATAATCATAAAAGTTCAGCAATTTAATCAATATGTTTTTATTTTGCTCATGGCTCTGCAGGGCAGCTGCTGCTGCTGGTGGTGGAGGTTCTGGTTCAGGCTAGGTGTTTTCTGTCACACTGTTGGTCTATAGGCATAATATATTCCACATATTTTACCATCCCTTTGTCATCAGGCTAAGGTTATCAGAGAGATAGTTTACAATGGCTAGCCTCTGCCACAACATACATACAAAACTGGTCAGAATAGTTATAAGACTGAATCCAAGCTCATAGATTGAAAATCGTGGTCCTCACAGTTAAACTTGCAGAAGTGTGGGTGAAGAGATGGGCAGAGCAATGAGGTCTATGAATGAATCTAAAATACCCTCTAATGTTTTTCAAATAATACAACCAGGAATGGAAGGGAAACAGAATGACAATAACGACATCAAACACCAATACCCATCATACTTCCTGCTAGGTACCATGATAAACATTTAAAATGTATTATCCAATTTTATTCTTTGTTTTCACATTTTTATTATGTCATTTATCAAAGGGGGCATTGCACATGACAGTGATTTCAGAGCTCTATTGTTGTGAGATAATCTGGACCCGCTGGATATAAAATCAGACTCCACAGCCTGTGCTACATTGCTTTAGAGTGAAGATACTTTTCAGACCATGAATTGTGTGCCTGAACATAGGGCCACTCCCTGGCATAGTCTTGTATCATGCTCATCCCTCTTGGCAAGCAGTCCAAGTGTGCACTCTCTCCGAGGGCAGGTGCTATGTTTGCGAACACCTGCTTGATATTATTCTTCCCATTCCTAAGGACAGCTCTTTTGTGAAGAATTTATTCCAAGTAAAATTGAAAGTGAGATGACTTCTTGGAAATTAAAAGCAAACATGTTTGTTTTTGTTTTTGTTTTTTTTTAAAGGGTGATAGCTTGAGCTCTAGCAGATATTGGTAGGTGTTTTAGTATCTGTTTGGAAGCAAGCAGCTCCTTACCTAAGCAGTCTCTTAACAGTCCCATTTCTTGCTGAGAGATTTCACTTTCCATTTATGTAAATTTTCTTCCTGACCTGGGTCTGCTGAGTCAGACAATCACACCATTGAAAACCACTGGACAGCATATTTATAGCTGATCTTAAACAGTAAGCAGCATCAATCATGAATTTAGCCTTGTTGTGAATGGTTAGTATCCATTTGTCTTGTTTACCTCTTTCACTGCCAGCAGTAGAGCCCCGAGCTTTGTTCAAGAAGAATCTGATTAAGGGGAAGGAAATCGTATTTTTCTTTCTTTTCTGCTAGTCTAATAATCCACTGTTACTCCTTAGAAATTTGCCACCTGTTCAAGAATCTGGATTATGTCTTACAAAAATTGTTTGGAGACTTTGTTCCTGTCCTGGTTGAAGAGAAACAAATGTAACACACTGCAGTGTCCCTGGGGCAGGAAAGATGAGCACCAGGACATCCATATTAGCATCTGGCCCTAGGATTTTACCTGAAATCAACAAAATATTTTTTTCTACTGGAGCCCTATCTTTTTCTCCTAGCCCGTCTTACCACTAATTGGTTCTCAAGGTGTTTTTCCCTTAAGGGAAGGGGGAATTGTTGAAAACTAAACTACTTTGAAAAGTATGACCAAATTCTTCCTGTGGATTCTCCATGCTGTATTCTCCTGGGAGCTTCTGATGATAGAAAACAAAGGCAGACTCCTGGCCAGATGTAAAATCTCAGAATGACTCAGTTCTGATTGAGGACCTTGTTTTTTGTCTCCTCTCTTGCCTACCAGGCAACTACTTTGAGCTTCTCATTTCCTCTTTGAATTGTTTCTAATAAAACGGTAGACCTCTGTTTGCTACTAAATGCATGTAGCTACTCTTGGGTGCTCTTTGGACAACTAGCAGGAACTTGAGCTATTCCCAGTGCAAGCTGAATTGCAGGTATACCTTACTCCAAATTATCCAAATCCTAAATTAACTCAGAACATTGAAGATACAAAGAAAAACAACACCCAAGAAAAATTAGGGAAAAAAAGAGAGAATGCCTAGAAACTTAGAAGTTGTTGAATATGCCCTGATGTCATCTCCCCCCCAAACACATACATAAGTAACCTACCCATGCATACCAGAGCATGATTTTTTTTTTGCTGTATACATAAATGCAAGACTCCCACAAACGTGAAGGAGGAGGAGAAATAACACCCAAGAATTCTACTTTGCAAAAGTCATGCAGTTACAGGCTAGCATGGTATCTGGAGTTCTTTGCAGAGCCTCCTGAAGCATCTCTGTGAGCTGCACCACATCATTCACAAAGTGGCACGGACCACACCAGCACAATGCTGCTTCTTGGGGTACTGATGGAGTATGCTTACATAGGAGCACCTGTTGCAAGCTTCTGCATTTATTTTAGTTTCTATCATTCTACCTAGGCATTCTCCAAAGTATAGTGTAATTGCTTCTAGGAACAAAATATAAGAGTATGTGTCTGCTTCTTTACAACCAAGAACTCTGACTCTGATGAAATGAGGGTGTTCTTGACAATGATTTTTTTCAAATTCATCATTGTGGCTGGAATTTCAAGTGAAACGTGCTGTTGTTGCTGTCAAATGGAAAGAAATGTCAGTTTTGCATTTGGAAAAGTATCCCCCTTTTTCCAAATCTGCATTAAACCTTCACTTTGTATTTTCTCTAAAGTCACTATAGTCACTTTGAAGATTTTAGGTTTCTAATCATATGCTAAACATCTCCAAGTTCAATGGTTCTCAATTGTTTTGCTTTTGATAAACTATATTACATAAAATTTAATATATTTTATTATTTTATGTTTATTGCTTACAATTAGACTGTTTTTTAACTAAAATCATTTTTAAAATAGATCCATCTTTTTTTAATTTAGGAAAACCATCAACACTAGCATAAGCATAAGAAAGAATTCCATGCAGTGTGTCACACCATGGCTGGCACTCTTTACATTTGAATATGCTGAGGTTAGGAGCAGACTGTACCCTATTGAAGCCCTGAAATAATAAGATAAAAATTCAAATTTAAGAGCTTTTTTCCCCCTGAGGGAAACAAATGTCGTGTATCAGGTAGATGGATTATTTAAGGACTCTTAAGCAGAGAGAAAGCATTTAAGATTGCTTCTCATTGCAAAATTAATTTAGCCCAGTTTGTGCTTAATAAATACTACTTGATGATAGTGAAATTAAGTAAAAGAAAAATGCCTGGCATAGCTAATTGCAAATGTATGTACCCAGAATATGAAATAGACATCATTTATGTAACTTGATTCTGTGTGCTCAATAAATTTGGGGTGATTCTTCTCAAAGACATAGAATTTCATAGTCTTCACTGTTTCAGAGTGGCTATGAGAATTTTAAATAATGCAGGTTATTCACAATGATCAATTTCAAATGAATAAACTGAATTGAGGGCAAGACCATCCACAGGAGAGGAAGAGGAAGGATCAGCTGTGGATTCCCGGGCCATTTGGTAGTGATGTGGAATATTTAGAGGCATCCCCATCCCACCCTCTTAACAGGAGTCTGGTCAGAGCTCCCAGCCTGAGTAATTTCCACCTCCATTTCTGCCAGTATCTATAAATCATGGCATATCTATAATTAATGAATCCAAAGGAAGATAAAAGGGGCAGCTTTTTAAGGAACACTAATGTTAAATGATTTCTTCAACTCTCCATTTTTTCTTAATATTGATACATTCCCTGCCAGTGGGAGGACTTTGAGGCATCACTGGCAGTTGGTGGTATTCTAGCTTGTTCCTCTGACTGAGGTCCAGGTGGTCTGGCTTGTGAGCAGTTACACTGTACACCCTCCACTGTAAGAAACGAGCACTGACACGTAGTCCCATTCATAAGTGGACAACTATAAATCAGAACTGGAAAGCAAAGCAAGGCATTTGTAGTCTACATATGCAGTAGGAATTTTATGTTGAAAAAAAGGAAATCACTAGCCAAAAATATAAGGAAAATACTTGCCAGCCAATTTTCCTTTAAAGCATCAAAACTCTTAGCAAATGTAATTCATATGATCATGCTCATCATTGTGAAGATACCAGGACTTTGTACAAAGGTCACATCACTTATATGCTAACACTCTATGGCCTCAGTTCAGCCTCCATCATTGCTTTGCTTGCAATCTTTATCATTTCTGATTTTTTTCATTTCTGCAAATACAAATAAAAAGCACATTTGGTCTGTACTGACTAAGATTTGAAACTGCACCATCTTGGTGTACATTTTGGATACCACTGGCATCTCATTAAGCTTGAAAGTATGTATGACTTCATAGTCTGAGAAGAAAAAGGTAATCTATACAAACAGATCTATAATGATGCTGTGGTTCTATGAATAGTACCTATTAAAAATAGTTTATAATTTAAATGCCTTCTCAAAAGCTCCTGGGGGATGCGACTGGGAGCTAGTGAGCTCTTCAAGAGGAGGAGCCCGGTGGAAGTGTAAATTCACTGAGATTGTACCCTAAAGGGGATGTGGAACCTGGCCCTTTCCTTATTTTCTCTTTACTTTTCCACATACTTAGGCCATATTTTGTTGTCTTTCCATTGGCACAACTGCTCCTGGAACAAAACCTGAAATTGTGCTAGCACAGCTAATGTAAATTATGTGTGGATACATGTAGCATAAGATGAGAATAACAGTTGAATACCTCAGGTAGTTGTCATAGATTAAAAATAATAAGCCTACTTGCTCTGCCCCCTCAATCACAAAATCCCCAAAAGCACAGAGAAGAAAAAAAAAGTAAATATGATAAATTTTTTCAATGGGAAAGATCTCTGAGAGTCTAATCTGTTTATGCATTCATGCAGAATATTCCTGATTCATGTATAACACATATGTCTTAACAAGCTTTCTTAATCTGCTTTTCTAGGCCAAAGTAAATTAGGAGCACAGAATCCGGAAGGAGATAGGAAGGGGTGGAAAAGGATTTGGAATGACAGGAAACAGGAAGATGTAAAACAAGCACAGAATGTTATTACCATGCCATAGGCCAGTAAATATTTCTAAGTCAGGCCTTCTTAAACTTTCTTGCTGCAAAAATGATACGATTCAGCCCGGCTTTAGGAAGCTGTATGTTGCAGTGTTTTTATGTATGTCCCATATTTGTCCAGTAGTTTTAAGCGAAAAGGATTAGGTTATATTTTGAAAGTATTATATCAAAATGATTTTGAGTGTGCCTGTCCCTATGCTCTGGAGGTCCTTTAGTTTCCTTACAAACACTTCTGCATGCCATGGATGCTGGGATTTTATTGGTCTGCTCCATACAAATGGAGTGAGGCTTCAAAGATGATAACTGAATTAAATCCATCGAAAAGTTTATAATAGCTGAATAAGTGGAGACATAGCCAGTACACAAAAAAGTGATCAAGCCAGCCTGGGATCATCAATTCTTCTTAGGTACAGTATATAAGTTAAATGATTTCTTCATTATAGATGAAACTTACACCAATCCCCATGTACCTGACCAAAAGATATTTTTTTTCAAGTGACTCAATTTAGCAAACACTTCTTCAGTCCCTGGAGTGAGTTAGGCAATCTATAATAGATTGGAGACTCAGAATGAACCTCCTCTTTCTATAATCTAGAAAGCTTAGGAAACTAAATTAAATATGTGAGAAACTAATTCCATAAGGGCAGCAAGAGACAAATAGCTATAGTAACATGAACATTGGGAAAAGGAGGTGTTAGTTGCTCTGGAGATTAACTATAAGAGCAAGATGGCTGCCGAGCCTCACTAGGAAGATGAAGGAGATATATAATAAGTGCAAAGGACTTTTGGAAAGGAGAAAGGGGCAGGACAAAGTCACAAAACTAAGTCATGGATATTTTGGGGTGGGGTACCCCTCTTTTATCAACTGAGATAAGTTAGGGCAAATGATGTAAATTGAGAACATCTAACATGGGTAAGGCAGTATGAAGTGAATGCTACAGACATCCAGTATGGCCTACTTCCTCTCCAAAACTGTGCTTATATGTGTTTTGTTTAAGCCAGGTGGTGGTGGCACAAACCTGGCATTTGAGCACTTGGGAGGCAGAGGCAAGCAAATCTCTTGAGTTCGAAGCCAGCCTGGTCTACAGTCACTAGAACTACATAGAAAACCCAAATACATACATACATACATACATACATACATACATACATACATACATACATACATACATAAATACATAAATTAAAGTATTTTCTTTCCTTGTGTTCTTTCAAACTATTGTTTCTAAGTCACAATGATAACAAACTAAAGTCTAATTTTTTACATTGATTTGTCTTATGTTTTAGTTTGTTTTCAAAATTACAGTAGGCAAATACTGTTATAGAATAATTTTAGAATCTTCAAAAGGGTTCATTTGGGAAAATTGTCTCGATAATCAGGTGCCACCTTGCCTGGAGTGTCCTCTGCTCCAGGGAATGTATGCTTGGGCCCTGGGTGTTGATAATATCCCAAGAGGCCTTAACAAGGGTCCTGTTAGAAACATGTAGAGGCAGGAGCCAACATCTGGTCATGATTAATCCTCTCAACACCCTGGACTAATGTGGATTGGCCTTGGGCCACAGCCAACTCTTCCTGGGAAAGCCAGCTCCCATGTGCATCTCAGATTCTGCCGAGTCCTGCTCTTTACCTAGACTTTCTTAGCCTCTCCGTGGCATCCTTACAATTTTACATGGAGGGGCTTTGTAAAACTGTCTAATGGATGTGCATGGAGCTGTGTGACATTACCAGTTCAGAACAGAGGATGTCCTCCAGAGCTGAGCACAGGAGCTGAGTGAGAAGGTCACAGGATCCCCTGGATGTCATCACAGGTCTGCGGGAGGCATGTGAAATATCCTGCACCACACATGACATCCCCTTGTTGCAAAGAATTATCTGGTCCAAATGCGCAAAAGCAGAGAAACCCTGGTGTAAATATTTGCTTTGAAGAGACTAGGATCCCTTAACTTTTATTAGGTTCTTGGGGAGATCCAAGATCCCATAAAGCTTAAGGATTATTAGCAAAGGGGCTGAAAACAAGACTCCAGAGTGACCCAGACCTGGTTCAGCGCTACTCACAGAACACGACTAGGAGTTTACCCAACCCTTCTCAGCCTCAATTTCTTTTAAAAATAGTGTTATCATAAGATTTCAATTATCTCACACATTGAGAGAGTTTAAGCATATTGACTACACAGCAGAAACTTATTGGGGATTTCATCAATATTTTAGTACCCTTAATCATTTCTAGAAATGTGATTTTGGAATCAAAATAGCACAATAGGAACTCATACCTATCTTTGTCACTAGAGGTTCAAGACAGGATTGCTATGAGTTTGAGGCCAGCCTGGGTTACATACTGAGTCCCATAGTGAGGCCAGCCTGTTCTACAAGCAGAGCCCTTGTCTCAAAAAAGAAAAGAGAGATAAGAAAAGCTGGCCATGTAAAGGGCCTTCTTAAATCAATTAATGTAACTGATGCTCTGTCTTTACATCATTATATAGTAGGAAGTAATATTTATATCACAAGGTCATTGGAAGAAATGATTAGACAAAGTCACACAAAATGCTTCTACAGATATTCTGCAAAAGGAGTTGTAACACTCATGCATCTGGTCTCCAAGACCTTGATCCCTCCTTTTATGATAAGTGGTTAGGACTGATGACTTTCTAAGCCATCCCAGGCACAGGCAAGAGAGAGACTTACACCTCATGTGAGTTTTTCATATCACTAAATTACCCTGAGGAAGTCACTATTTTTACTCTCATTTCCCACCCTTTCTCAACATTGTTTTGGGTGCCAAAGGTAAGGACTGGATCTTTTGCCTAGAGTTCTGCTGATAATATGATAGGAAGAAAGATTTCCTTTGTCTTTAAATCTATTTATTTATTTTTATTATTATTACTGTGAACACATATGTGTATGATGCCTGTATATGTAAGCACACATGCCATGACACACATGTGGAGGCCAGAGGATAACTTTGTGGAGTTAATTCTCTCTTTCTACTTTATATGGGTTCCAGGAACCGAACTCACACATAAGGCTTACATGATAAGAGCCTTTGCCCTCTGAGCCATCTTGCAAACCCAAGATTTATTACTTTTGAAAAGCATAAGTATGGTCCAAATTATGATGAAGTATGTATGCTAAAATTACTAAGTAGCAGCCTTGGATATTTGTATTGTATGCACTTATATAAAGTTAGGGGTTTTATTCTCATGCCCAAATATCTACCTGAACATAATATTAGTAGAAAAAATGTCATAGAAAACTAATTTCCTTGGTGAAAATTATTTCAAAGTAAAAAGATAGACATGATTTTCAGGAATGTGTTTGAGTTTGAATGTTAAGTTCTTTGTTCAAGCAACTTCATTTTAGATGGTGTCTAGTAAAGGACGTGTAATTAGAAGGCAGATTTGTCTTTTTCCTCCACTTTACTCCCATGCCTAGACATCTCCTATACTTTCCTGAGTCCATGCATTGTGGTTATGTCCCTAGATTTCAATACTGCTGTCTTCCAGCAGACACCTGTGGCATATTGTCTTCACTGGTTTTTAAGTCTTTTCATGAAGCAATATGCCATCAGGGAATGAGTTACTATTATTCACATAGCTAGGAAATGCTAGTGAATTCAAGACTTGCACTGCTCTGTTCTTTTCCAACTTTGACCTTCACCAGCTGAGCCAGTCCCCTAATATGTATGGAAGTGCCTTGTCTTAATAGGTGTTAGATAAACGATGCCTCGTCTTCTTGGAGCATTGTATTATTCATCTGTAAATGGAAGAGGTTGGACCAGATGACCTCTGAGAACCTTTCTAAGCTTGAAGCTCTGTGATGGCATTCTAAATGTTAAGACAGTGTGGTCTTCCTGGCATTACCATTAATGAAATTACCCATCATTTATCTTATGAGCAAAAAGCACACAGCAATAGCAAGAGGACAGCCACTCCGGCAAACAAGAGTGTGTGGATTTTTATTGTGACCACAACTCTCTAGTGACACATGTGATAAATGTGAATGTCTCAGAAAAAAAAAAAGATTCTAGAGGCCCTGAGGTGAGTCAACCTGACCTGTTCTTTTGTTTTGGACTTGACTATAGTAAACATATCCTACTTGCATGTGTTCTAGATGGCTGAAACCTAGAATGCAGCTGGAAATAAGTTTATGTTAATAGCTCTTGGTATAAGCTTTTATATATAATTGTTTTCTTCTCCCATCTTCCCTCTCATTAAATTCTCTCTCAAATTCCTTCAGTTTTTATTGTTCCTCTTCCTGTCATAGCAATGAGGTGTCCTCCCAGCTGACAGACCACTCCACATCTTCACACTGGCTCATTTCCTGAAACAGTGCCAGTGTCCACATCCTATTCTTCCCCTTCCTCCTCATCTTTAAAATCTGCACATCAGCTTCCAGACACATTAGGAGAATTTTAGTGACAAAATTCAGCCCAGTGCTCCTCCTCCCATCCTATGACAAATTGGAACAGATCCAGCTGTGCTTCATTTCGTGTGACTAAACCATTAAGGCTGTGTTGTTTTAGCCATCTCACCATTTCACAGAGGCTTAAACCCATGCTTTGTGTGCCTAATTCACAATTGGATAGCAGAAGAGAGATTTCTTTCTTGGTAAATTAGGGTAAAGGTTAAGTGAAGTTCCAAAGCCAGAGGGAGGAAACATTAAGTTCCCATGAGGAAGGCCTAGGAACAGTTTGTATCTAATCTTACACACCCCCTATTGATCCCATTGCCTTGCCATCACAATGCTGTTCTCAAGTGAGCATGTACTCCTTTGGGTGGCCTCTGCAATCCTGTGTTGCCAGGCTCCATCCACCAGGTGATGTGTAGGACATCTCTAAATGTTCTCTAGATCAACATCTGTCACTCTTTCACTTTCCCTGTTCCTTAGGGAACAGTTCCTCTGGCCATCTGCTCTTGTGTTAGTCTAAACCTATCAACTAGCCCATGGGTTTTCTCTCTGAGGCTCAATGACTGCCTTCCATTTTTCACTGTGTTTCTGTTTTGCTCATGTCTCCAGGAGGTTTTCTTTTTTTTTCTTCCTCTTCACTTTTGCATTACATTCTGCTCATTTGAACTTCCATCCCAGATACCTCTTACTGCAAGAATTCTTTTGCATTTAGTTAAGCACTTCCTATCTATAGCTGAGAGAAGATAGGATACCAGGGGGAGAAGGGCTGAGCTAAGCTTGAGTGAGTTTCATCTGACATGCTATAGTGACCCTAGACAAGTTATTGTTATAATTCCCTGATTCTGATTATTTTTGTGGAATATTTTATTTTTTTAATTTATTTATTAGTTCTAGTTAGGGAACAAGCTTGTTTCACATGTAAGTCCCTTCTCCCTCTTCCTCCCCTCACCCCCATCCCTCTTCCCCCCCCAGCCTACCCCCCACTCCATCCACCCACCACTCCCCAGGCAGGGTAGGGCCCTCAATGGGGCTCTGCAAAGTCCACCAAATCTTCCTGTGCTGGTCCTGGGCCCTTCCCCATGTGTCCAGGGCCAGAGTGTAACCCTTCACGTGAGATGGGCTCTCAAAGTCCCTTCTTGCACCAGGGAAAAATTTTTTGTGGAATATTTTATAAAAACACAAATCTCCTTAACTTGTTGGGTCTGCGAGTGTCATAGGAGGCAGTTAATGGAAGAAGCGTCTGGAAAAATAAAGTACTAAGCATATCTACTCCTATTTCTATTAAATGTATTGACATCAGCTACAGGAAAGGATTCCTGATTGTATATGTACCTTGTGGCTTTCTGAGTGTGGAGTAGCATATGACAGTTTCCAGCCACCAGTCTATAAACACTGAGTCTTCCTAGGGAGGGGATGGGTTGTGGTCTGCCCAAGCTGTCTTCCTGAAATGCTGTTCTCCCAGTTTATCCACCACTGCTGGTGACATCACCGACAGAAGGCTTCTGGGTGAAGATGACTTCTGAACGAGTTGCCTTGAATGGTGGAGAGATACATGATGCAAACTCTCCACACATGGGGTTTCTGGTGCTTGGTGGTGAATGGTGTCACTTTCTAGGAGATGCTGGATGAAAGTGTTATTAGCCTGAACATCTCAGGAAAAAAAAACAACAAAAAACTGACAAATCCCTTTGTCAAGCTTTCCTGCTAGAGGTTTTAGGGTGAATTGGTCCTTCACCACACACATCTGTATTCTTCTGCAAACTAGCTGATGAGTAAGTTTGTGCTTGTGTTAGAGAAAATTATATGAGGAATCTGCTCTCTCTATTCAATAGGGCTAGCAATGATACCTAGGAGAGACATTGTGATGCCAAGCATGCAGCTTTTAAGCAAGCCTCTCCATGCCTGAAATGCAAACCCTCCTTGTGGGAGATAGCTACTGCCTTTGTTTCTTAACCCCTGTTCCTTGAGTCCCAATGGAGTCTTTGCCAAAGCAAATGGCAGAAGTGTGCTAGATTTATGCTTGCCAGACAGAGATTTAGATAAGAAACATCAGAAATTTCTAAATTGGAGCCTGGGACTCTAAGATTTCTAAAAATAACTCCTTTCACACAGATCACAATTGTTAGTATTTGGGACTGCTTGACGAGCTCCAGAACCTCTTGCTGCCATTGAAAAGAGATCACTCCTAAGAATTAAGGTTCACATTTCTGACTCTCTCATCTTCATACTCGAACTTTTTCTCCAAACGGCTACCTGTCATCACCATGCTTTCTTGTCTCACCTTTTTTTTTTTTTTTTTTTTTTTTTTTTTTTTCTCTCCACTCTGCCTCAGGATGGCCGTCTGAGAATGAATGACCAACTGATTGCTGTTAATGGGGAAACTCTTCTGGGCAAGTCCAACCATGAAGCCATGGAAACACTGAGGAGATCGATGTCCATGGAAGGAAACATCCGGGGCATGATCCAGCTGGTGATAATTAGGAGGCTGGAGAGACCACTGGAGGTGAGACCGTTCTTGACTTTCCTGAAAATTGCTTAAATGGCCACCAGAATATACAGATTCCATCACTCATGTGGTAGATTGACATTTATTTAGTCTGAACTTGGGGAAATATGCCCCAGATAGGCTGTGATGGATATATGGAAGGAACAAGTGGCTGTATATTTTAGATGAAAATATGCATATAAAGTAAATCATTTATCAAATATCACAGGTCTGTGTTTATTTTAGGAAATTCCTAGGGTTCTGGGCTTATTAAAAAAGCATCGTTCTTAATACAAATTTTGGTGGTATGCTAGCAATGCCCATACCTTACAAAGTTCCTGACTGGATGGATATATGCAGTGTTTAATTTGACAATTGTTATGATATAATCAAATCCCTATATTCTCCCCTATAATCAATACAGATAATACAGAACTTAGGTGTAAGTTAAAGTTGATTTGTTGAGCAATATATTTTATTTTATTGAATAAATGGAAGTCTTATTTCTTTTAAAAATTTGATTGTGTTTTTTAAATGTCAGGAAATGTCCACTTACATATGAACCTTAGATGTAAAATAATATAGTATAAAATAATATAGTACAAAAAATTCTTAAATGCTGATATACCAAAACATTTCATTTACATAAAATTATAAATAAAATTATTCTTATAACAACATTTAAAAGATTAGGTATTAAATGCTCCTAACAATTACTTCAGGAAAAAATAAGTTCATAAAAATATCAGCACATATTATATTATAATATTAGGATAATACCTAAGGCCCAAATATGTTTCTGTGCTACAACTGTATATAGAGTAAAAGTATATACTACTTGGAAAACTAATATCAAACATTGATTTTAGTAGTAAGCGCAACCAAAATTTAAAAATGAAAGATTATCGAAATGAAATATATGTCAGTGGGGCTCCTTGTGTTTTATATGGATTACTTGTGCTGAAATCCTCAATTTTCTGTTACTGGATCATGAAAATACACAGCTATTGTGAGTGCTTGATGTGTATAAGACAGGTACTGGTACCTGCTTTATCTACCGTTGGAGCTTCATTTCTCCAAATGTTACTGGCTCCCAATAAATGTTGCTAAATGAATGGAAAAGCTGCATCTGAAACCCACTTCATCTGACAGAGTGGCCTGGAGCAGTGAGATGATAGACCATCTCTTCCTTTGCTATATTATCAACTATTGGGGAAGAGTAACTGTACCTTTTATGCTCTTTTGTACATAACCTTGTAGATGTTAAATAAATGTAAATTGGCCAATTACTGGAGACTATATATAATGAATGAGCTTGTTTTCCACATGTGCATCTGCTTAAGTGACAGAGCCTTCATGAATATTTAATGGGCTTCACTTATGTACATAGTTTGAATGTCCTCATCTACTGCTTCCTAACATGAGAAAGGGGCCTGTCTGCTGTGATTTGGTCCTTCCTATAGAGTTCTGGGATGCAAGGAACACACTCATTGGAGAGTGATATGAAAGACAGTATAAAGGAGGGCTCAGTCATCCTTTCTTATATATCCAAACATTATAGCTTCCTTTAATACTTCCTTTAACAAAGATGCCACAACTAAGAAAAGAAAGGACAATGCTGATAGAGTGTCATATTCATACAGAGGCCAAAAACTAAACAAAAAGAGAAAAGAATGAGTATGGCTTTAAGAGATTTAGAGGTATCTTTACCTTTCCTCTTCCCTCATTCCATGTCTCCCTCTAAAATGCATGTGATTGGCAGTAGTGGATGTGATACCCTGGCCCATGGAGTTGGAGTACTTTGCTGTCAGCATTTGTCTCTAGTGTGGTATCTCCATCTTTATTTCCATAGTCTAGAGTGGAATGGCATTGACATTACCCCATCAGAAGAAAGTATTAACTTTCAGTTCATTACCCATCCTCAGATATGTCTTGTTAATATAGTTCACCAGAGAATGGATCAGGACCAGGAACTGTTACCAAAACCAATTTTTATGAGGACATTTAAACATAGATCCATTTTTTCCCCTAATATTTACATGCTTTCCTTGGGGAATGAGCAGGCACTTGACGCTCAGCTATAGAGAATCTTTGGGGTAGCCGTGAAGATGAAAGAATCTTACTCCTTATAAAGACAGAAACCTAATGTGCAGCTTATCTTTATTAATTTTTTTCAAAAAAATCAGCTATGTGATCTACTCAATCTGCCTCGCTACGTCATGCATATGCTGTGCATAGTGTATGCTGTGCATACTGGCTTTCTGTCTATTCTCTCACAGAGCAGTAAGTGCCCTCTGGTCCATAGAAAAGCATTCATAACCCAGAGGAGGTCTAAGCACTGCTCAGACATCAGGGCAAATCAATTAGTTAGATTTGGCAAGAATGCCAGTGTAATTGCTGGAACATTATACCAATATTGAAAAGAAATGAAGATGCTACTTAAGAAAAGTCAAAATATAAAGTTGTTATTTTTTCCCCACATTAGCCAGTTGTACGAGATAGGTAAACAGTTTTGATGAGAAGCTCAGGAAGAATACATAATGAGCCCTTGATTGAATCAGAATCGTTTTGAACAGAAGCATGTTTTTCAAAGGATGAGCTTCAGGATGAATTGTGATTCTGTCTGCGCCTAGAGACTTGGTATTTAAAAATGGGTTATGACCTGGTTTTGTTTTTCTCTTTCCCTAAACATTTTCCTCCCTGCTGCAGCTCATCTTCAGAGAGGCAGAACATGTTTAAAAATCCATTATATTTTTTATTGGCTGGGACACTAATGGAGGCCTCTACGACAGCTCTATTTTACAGGCTGGATGCTTTAATTAGGCTGGTTACTGATCAGTTGTTGGGATATTGATTGTGTCATTTATCAAAGAGCTAGGAAAGCAGAAAAATTGTTTTTGTTCTTGTTGTTATTGTGAAGTGAAAACACAAGGCAATGCAAGGCAAGTCCTACCTCTACCTGCCCATTGGGACTCCAGCTTTAAGCTGGGACTCACTTGTCTCCTGTACCTGCTTTAGTTGGACTAGCACTATGGCAGCCAAGGGCAATATGGCTAAGTGTGGGAGAACTGTTAGAAGCCTTCACAAGAAGCTAATAGCCCTCTGCAGCTGAAAACATTTTAATTATTTAGGATACAGAATAGAAGTGAATGCTTCAACTATTTTGTTTAGCTAGATACTGATTTTTTTGTAACTAAAGAGGAAAAAGTAAAATCAACTGCATTGTTTTGGCCAAATGCTTTCCTGGAGACGGGAGCTTGGGGAGTAGCTCTGTGTTTGCGACATGTGCCTTTCACAAATGGCCAAGAGAAGAGCTATGGAATGACTTCCAAATCATTCATTTCCCTGAAATCTGTTAGGGAGACAAATAGTAGGCACAGGAGCAAAAGACAGCTCGCTATGCCATCACAATCGGCTTGAAAACCTGAGTTCTCTGTTGTCGGCTGCCTCCTGTTACCTCTTCAACACCTGGGGAAGATGGTCTGTGGGGTGTTATTCTGGATACAGCAGTTTGCAGAAAAACCTGAATTTGTTTACAGACTGCCAGAATCCAAACAGGACGGAGAAATACAGAAGGAAAAAAAAAAGACTCTGGGGAGAACCACTGCCTGGCCCTGTCACAGCCATTTACGTTAGCATCTGGCCAAAGCCTGGGGTCTGCAATGGGACACAATCATGACATTCTGATGACAAAAACTGCTTGGGTTCTGACTTGTCCTAGAGCATATGCACTTATCTGGGGAGAAAGAGTGGCAGAGGGAGAGAGGAACCAGCTGGTTGGCAGAGAAACACCCTTGGCATGAACTGTATTCTCATATTGACACTGCCACAAGCTGTACTCCCAGATGGAGGAAAATTTGAAAGAAGGCAGTTGTAAGTGGGGGGAAAGAATAATAAAGTTAATCCTCTTTTGTGTTGGCTATCAACACTCATAATCCTTAACACTGCATTGTCCGTGCTATTTATTTCGTATTGAAAGATGTTTGAATGGACAAGGCCACTTTGATTTTTCACAATTGAAGATATACATGCTTGAGACTCAAAAGAGGGTTTATGCAAGGACCATTCTTGCACTCTGCTTTGATTGTCCAAGTTCGAATGTATTTTTAAAATGTAATTTCTCTGTCTGTCCCTTAGGAGCTTACAGAGTGTGGGGCACTTTCCAGACCATGTTTTGAAAACTGTCAAGAAGCTCTGAGCCCCTCCAGGCGAAATGATAGTAGTGCGTCATATCCATTTGGCACTTACAGTCCACAAGATAAAAGGAAAGGTAAAGGCTCTCCATTTCCGTCCTCTTGGAATAGAGCACAAACCCATGAAAATGGCTTTTCATTGAGAAGAGGGAGAAGGTATCAGGGACAAAGAAAAGTTAATTAGGCAAAGTGCAGACTTTGTCACTCAGAGTCATGAGAACTGAGGGCTGGGTGAGAGCTTTGACTCAGAACTTGTGAATCAGATTCCTGGCAAGGCTTCCAGTTTAAGTGACAGTTTCTGTGCTTGCTGCCCCAAACATGAGGATTTTGTATAAAACAAACCATGACTAGAGAATCAAAGATGGCAAACTGTGAGTGTTTTGAAGATCTTTTTAATCATTGAAAGTTATCAAGTCCCTTTAAAACCACATGGGTTTACATGAAGCCACAAAGTGGTCATGATGTGACTCAGGTTTTTGTGCTTGGTCTCAAGATGAGTGTGACAAATAGTGCAAAAGCACAGCTTGGGGCCATCGACGTGGCAGCTGGACCACTCTTGTCGCCTGATGACACACCCTCTTGTTACTGGAATGGATCACATTTCAAGTAGACTGCTGGATTTTCTTCATTGTTCTTTCAAGCTTTGCTCCAGGTCACCCAGAACTTGTTTTATCTCTTTCTTTCTCCTCTCTTTAATAGCTTTCACTTTTTATATTGCAAAAGCAATACATACATATTCATTGTAGAAATTTTAGAGGAAAGCATTAAAAAGAAAATTTAATATTACTCATCCCTCTATCTATCATAGCTCCTAATCAATAACATTTTATGTAGATCTTTCAAGTCTTCTCCTCATGCAAATATGTATACATAAAATGAAAGTAAAATGAAATGTACTGAAGGTAATTTCTAAGAATTTTTTTCTTCAATTGATACCACATGATGAGCATCTTATGTATCACTGGATGTTCTACAGCCTCATGTACAGTAGTGGCATGGTCTACTACTATGTGGATCTCATAAACATTACACCATCAATCCTGTGTTTTTAGACGCCTAACATGTTACCAAACTATAATGACACAGGAACAAATCCCAAACTCTGATGTTATTCTATCAGAATGGACTTGTAAATCTGAGATTGCTTGAGCATTAAACTATTTCATCTGAGTGAGATATTAGGGGTAGGGTTTCCCCTGAAATTTTTCTATTTTAAGCATTTGCAGTTTGTTAGATTTGTTGTTAAGCAATTTACATTCAAATTCAAAGTGGGTCATGTTATTAGCCTCATTTCACAGGTGAATATATAGAAGTCTTTGGAATACATAATTTACCTAAGACTATACGTATTTGACACACCCAGAGCCTGGATTCAATTCCTATCCCTGGCTTTGGTTCATCTCAGTCACAGCAAAGGCCCAGCCTTGTATTCTTCCCTAGGAACCAATGAAGTCTTTCTACCTGATCCTAAGAATACCTATGAAATGCTGGCTTTACCTTGTAGCCAAACAAAAAGAATTACTTAGATGTATTGGTTTACATTAAATAAATTTCTTGACAGATCTTGAGACTTTCAATTCCACTATCCACAAAGTAGGGAAGAAAGGGAATTTCTCTATAGAATGCAGAACATCCTTAAAACTCTATATACTTTATATCTGGATTGAAAGGAAGTGAGTCTGTTGATGACAGCAACCACAGATAATCTCTGGGAAGATCTTTGTATTTCTCTCCCTTCTAAAACATAGATGTTGATAGAACAACTTTCATACCAATAAAAAGAAAACAACAGCAACAATACCCAAACAAACAAACCAAAACCCACTCATCAGTGACCTGCCTAGTACATGCTTCATTTCCAACTTTGACTTCCCAAGTTAGTGTGAAAATCCCAGCCCCTTCAAGACCTTTCCCATATGAGCTAGAGAATTTCTGGTAATGCCCACTATGGAACAGTGTGGTGTTCTAAGATAGTAACGGAGGATAGGTTGCATCCTTCCTGTGAGCCTCTTAAGGAACTAACCATTGTTGGCTTGAAAAAAAATAAAGTCTATCTATTATTGAAATCCCTGTGTGTCTATACTATATTACCAGGTTGCCCGAATTCAACTTCTCATAGCAGGAACTCATTATATTTTCAGTTAGAGATTGGGTGATAAGCTTACTATTTGTGCAAGCCAACTAAGGTGCTACATGCCACGGATACTTGTGAACTATGATAGTGGCCTTACCACAACTGACTAGAAAGGGTCTCTTTTAGAAGAACATGGTTAACTTGACAAAATGTAACCTCTAGTGACAGAGAAGCTTGGACAGTCAAAACATTAACTTTCCTCCTTCCTCTTTGCTTTGTATGTTTAGACTCCAGTGTTGATACACTGTGTTCCATCTAGTTTGCTCAGTATTTTATTTTTTATTCTTTCCAAGCTGCTACACAGAAAATGACTTTTTAGAATAACATTTGTAAAATTGGAACACCAGAAAATTCATATTTGTGTTAGAAAGTTGTTAGCTGGGCCTCCTGTGGAGGAAGTGTGGTGCTCCAGGATAGCAGTGGTATGGAGGCTGTGTCCCCAGGGCTTTCTCTAAGCTGGTTAGGCATCTGAGTAGTCATGAGGTTTACCAAGCATGTGCTTCCATGCTGATGGATGGAGCCTCAGCACAACCCACCTCTAGTGGTGACCTTTCTTCTCTTGCCTTCCCTACCTTTATACTCTCGGCCGCATTGTCTCCACTTTTGCCTCAGGTGTCAGCTCAGGTGACCCCGCTGCCCAAATCCTTCCAGTCATCCACTGAGTTAGGTCTTTCCCCCTACCTCATATCAGACATTCTCACTTTGTGCCCTGTCCTACTATGTCCGTATTCCCTGGAGGATTTTGAAGAAGTAATAAAATCCCCCTAATGTTTATGTTTATAGAAGTCAAAGTGCATCCATCACGTTATAGCAGGAGGCACTCTGCATTGTTGATCGTAAATTGAATTCTCCTTCTCAATTTGACTAGTGTTGATTGAATACCTTTATGTTGTCAAATACCATCAGGAAAGCAGGTATGTGTACAATGCTGCATCACTATTATTGCCCTCAAGAAGAGTCTAAGGTGGGGTCATCAAGCTCTCTATACTTGGCCATTGCAGTGCAGAAACAACTAGAGCACGGGCGCAAATAAAGGAGTGTGGCTATTTTCAACAAAATTTTATTTAAAAGCCAAATATTGTGCCAATTTCAGACCAGGGCAATAGCTTTCTTATCCTATAAGGTATTTCTCATCTCTAAGATATGTCTTGATTAGATGAACTCTACAAAACAAAAAATAATATGGTAATTAAATGGGCCATTTAGCCAACAATAACTGAGTGACTAGAAGACATACTGTCAATGTTCACAGGTGAGTGTGTGTGTGTGTGTGTGTGTGTGTGTGTGTGTGTGTGTATTAGGAGTATATTAATAGTCAATTAAATTCAGAAGTATTATTTTTATGAGATTAGAGTTCTACACTTGCATACTTGCATACCCGATACAAAGCTTAACAAAGGTGTCATGGTCAAGAGAAGAAAAGTCCATATAGGGTCTGAGCATGTTATACACAGAGTTAACCAATGTGATATTTGCCTCTGCTCCTCCCACCACACTAAGAAAAACAGCTAGGCCCTAGATATACAATAAAAGTTAAAGTAGAGGCTGTAATGAGACTCTAAAAATCCTATAAAGAGGCTTTAGAAGAGACAAAAGAGAAGACAAGGAAGAAGTTACCTTCAGTCTAGTTAGAAAAATGTTGATGAACAGATTACAGCTTGATAACTGAATGGATAGCTGTCTTCACAAAAATAGAATGTGATAGATATGATAGAGGACATAGCTTATGCTACTAATGCACAAACCTAAACACTAATGGGTAAAGACAGACATTATGAACTGTGGTAGCTTGATTGAAGAAGAATGTTTTGTAGTGACGAAGGTCCAGACAGTGACTCATTCTAACAACTTGTCAATAGGCTTTTGGGAGACATTTAGGGAAAAGATATAATCTGCAGTTCTTCTCATCTATCCATAGTTAATTTTGTTGTTGTAGTAAAGGAAAGAATGTTTAGCATGAACAGTGTGATTAGTACAATGTCTGACTCACAGTATCTCATCAGAATTCACTTCTTACTGGTAATACTGACAATCAGGCTGCATGTTATTTTTCCACTGCTGAATAACCTGTGGAAGAAAAATGCCATGCTCTATCCAGTAGGAAACCCCAAATCCAGACTCCAGTCTTTTGCTCACAAGACCTTATAGCACAGATAGAAAGAGTGGATCTTTTCCCTCTGCTTTGTCTAAACAATGAGCAATACATAGGGACTCAAGTCATTTCCTTCAGTACTTTTTTTCACTCAAGTAAATGCTTGAATTATAATTCAGAGTATTCACTACAAAGCCAAAATTATTAAGACATTAAGGTATAAAAGACATGTTTTAGAAGTCTCCTACAAGTCAGGGACATCGTTAAGCATCAAGCTTTCACAGGTAACAAAAGGTCATTGAGAAGTGTGGATTTATTTGTCATAGTGGCCAGTGAATGGGTCACACACAGAGACACTCTAGGAGGCACAGGTCATCTCAGCCAGGCAGTATTCATGTGAGACCTTCCATTCCAGGTGAAGCTTTATTGATTTCAAAGTTGCTTTATGTGTCTGAGAGATGGACTGAAACAAAAGTAGGCACTGAATCCTTCTCCCTCTGGTTTACTACAGCTTTATTTGTTCCTTGTTTATAGACCTATTGCTTCCCAATGATGGGTGGGCCGAGAGTGAAGTATCGCCATCCCCACCACCGCATCCTGGTCTGGAATGGGCCCTTGAAGATTACAGCCACAGGTATCGATAAAATGATATATCATAAATGGTCCCTGTTATAGTTTTTCTGGGAAAACTCAGCAACCTTATTTTAACTCTATTTCTTTCCAGAATGGAAATCTCACAGTCTCCATTTTTCCTTTTGGGTGAAAGGTTTTTCTGGCTAAGAGCTTACATTGTTCATAATTGGCTTCCTGGAAATTTTGAGATTCATCTTATATAATTAACATCACTAAGAAAATAGCTGGAGTTTCTTTTACAAGTTTGAAGACCAGAGAAGCAGAGCTCAAAGGAGACTTACATAGGAAGGTACAAAATAAAACCAAAAAAGCATAAAGCCTCGGGTTCTCCTTACTTTGCAATTGGCAAACCCGAAAGGAATTTTAAAAAAATAGATGCTCCAAGAAAGTTAATGGAACCTAAAGATTAAAGCAACACCATATAATCTAAGATATTGAAAAAGGTAGCCAATATTATAGCTACTCTGTAATAGAAACTAGAAAATCAATAACTTTTAGACTTACACAAGCATGAGAGGGAAGATTTACTAAGCATACATACTATTTGACTAGTGCAATTCATAGATTGTGTTCTTCTGATGAGTTCTGAAAATCATTAAATTGTCTTTTTGCTATTTTCTGTATTTATTATGGCTGTTAAAAACTGTATATTTTATTCCATTCTGTTTCCCATGATAATCCTGTGAAATTTCTTCTTCTTTTTTGCAGCAATGCCAGTGTCATCTCCATTATCCTTTTTAATGCAATCTGCTAAAAAAAAAATAAGGCAACAGAAGAGTGTAGCCAACTCTATCATAGGGAAGCTACCTATGTTGTACTACCTCTGATTTTTAGTTTTTGAAATCACTTCTTTTCCTCAGAATAGTATCATGAACTACATTAAGAATCACAGTATGCTAAACCAGCACTGGTAGGGCTTTCTTTGAAGAACATACTGGTGTAGTTAGTTTTGTTCATTTATCTAAATTGTCTTGATCCTGAATCCAAAATGAATTTGATGATGTACAGAAATCTCTGACCCTGCTGGGAGGTGGTAACACACACCTTTAATCCCAGTACTCGGCAGACAGAAGCAGGTAGATCTCTGTGAGTTCAAGGCCAGCCTGGTCTACAGAGTGAGTTCCAAGACAGGCCCCAAATCTATAGAAAAACCCTGTCTTGAAAAACAACAAGGACAACAACAACAATAAAGAAATATCTGACCTTGCCCAGAAGTCAAGAAAAAAAGGGAGATCATGGATTTGAAGGACAGTGGGGGTGTATGTATAGGTTTGGAGGGAGGAAAAGAAAGGGAGAAATGTTACAATTAAATTATATCTCAAAAATTAAGAAAGTGCCTTCAAACATTTATAGAACCAAAAAATATGGGAAAAATTTTAGAACTATCATATGACCCAGAAAAAACAGTATTTGACATTCACCCATTCTATCCTGCCACAGAGTCATTTACAAAACCATGTTTATTGCTGTAGTATTCACAACAACAATGGAATGTCACCCAGCCTAGATGTTTACCTATAGGAAAATGGATAATAAAAATGTCACCTATATGCATATGTATTCAGTTTCCTCAGCTATTATGAAGACAAAGTCAGGAAACTTTCAGGAGCATAGGAAGAACTTGAAAGTATATTAAGTGAGGTGACCCCAACTCAGAAAAACAAAACTCACATTTCTCTCTTACCTCTCAGTGTTTGTATGTATGCAGATAAGGGATTGGATTGTAAGAGTGGGTATGGACTATGAAACCATAAAGAGGGGAGCAAAATGTACTGAAAAAGGGATGAGGGGTACCAAAGGTTGCATGTGACACCAAAGTGGAAGAGCAGGGACAAGACAGATGAGGAAGAAGTGGGGAAGAGAAATAATAACCAAAAATTTTGTTTGACAAAGGTCATTTATTATGAAACCTAACTTTTTATAAGCTAATAAAAAACCATAAGCATTTTAAAGAAAAAGATGCACAGAAAGGATAGACACACAGCTAATTAACAGGGAGAGATCAGTGTCAGATGCCCTGGGAGTTTAGACGACTGAACCCCAACTCTGATTTCATGGGAAATGGGGGAACCATGAGGCCGGGAGGTGGCTGAAGGAAAGTCTTGATGAGAGAGGGAGGAATCTTGTGTTCAGTGGAACTGAAATTTTGGGTTGTGGAGGAAGATTCCATGACAGGTGGTCAACCATGTTCCATGAGCATCTTACTTTGGAAACCAGTGGAGAAGCACTGGATGTTTCAATGTGAGGGATGAGAGTGTTGAACTCTGAGCAATTTCAGTTGTGAATGAGGAAACTATAGCCAATAGGGCTCATTAGACATGGGAGTAGCAGAGTCTAAAAGAAAGGAGAAATTATATAGGTGGAAGGGACAGGCATTTCTGAGATGGATAAAACAAGTCTTAATGCTTTGCAACTCTTCCCCCTCCTGGGAACCTGTGACCTGTGCTATCCTGCAAGTCATTATGTTGCCTAGGTGACCAGCATCAGTGGGATTTGGATGTGTGAGGATAGAGGAAGGGCTGGAAGGGAGCCAGGGAAGTTGAGCAAGGAAGGTTGTCCCCTTGCCTTTCAAGTCAAACATGGAAAGTTCTCTGCAAGGAAGAAGTGCTTTTGGGTGTGGGGCCTTCTAAGCACAAAAACTCTTTGTATTAAAGGGCAAACTAAATTTGATCAAATTTAATGCCTGTTCTTTGAAATAAGAAATCAGAACTTATCTCTGTTATCCCAATGATATAATGGAAGAGAGAGATTTATAATTCATGTGTCTGAACAAAAACAAAATATATGAGAAATGTGTTTTTGCTGTGAAGTCTCAAGAAGTGTTTAACGCTAAACAACAACAAAATATGTTGAGGTTTTTGTGCTGCCTAGATTTTTGTCAACTTGATACTAGCTAGAGTTATTTAGGAGGAGGGACATTCAATTGAGAAAATACCTCCATAAGATCAGATTGTAAGCAAGTCTGTAGAGGTATTTTATTGATTAATGATTGATATGGGAGGGCCCAGATTACTGGGAATGGTACCACCTATGGTGTAGTGGTCCTAGGTGCTATAATAAAACAGATCAGGCCTTGGGGAGCAAACCAGTAAGCAGAACCCCTCTGTTGTGTCTGCATCAGTTCCTTGGATGTTGGACTATATGCTGTAAGATGAAATAGACTCTTTCTTTCCCAGGTTGTTTTTGGTCATACTGTTTTATCACAGTAACAGAAACTCCAAGTAATACAATATTCTTAACAATTTAGAAAACATTTGGCTATTCCTTTATTGTGCATATTTCTCAATCATATCCCCTGCTCACACACACATATAAGTCGTAGATCCCTGATGCTTCAAACAATTTGCTTGGCAGGTCCTTCAAATCTCCCTCCCTGTCTTTTACTTTCAATGAGTTCTCCTTGAATACCTACTCCTGACTCCTCTGTGTCTTTCATATTCCTGGTTTGTCACCATTTTCAGGACAACGGCATATGTTTCTTTCTGCCTTTATTTATTCATTATGCAGCATAATTTGACAAGAGTATCATTTCTATTTGAGAGATTCCCTGGTTGTTCAGGCTGAAAACACAGCCTTTATCTAGGAGATGTCTCTGGCCTGCTGTCAACGTCCAGCTTCCCACTGTAGCCCACTCAGCCATGAGCACATGCTAACTTCCTTCAAAATTAAAATATGTCCTATTTTATAGTTAATCATTGTGCCACCCTCACTCGACATTCTTTCGATATGTAGCATAAAATTGCAAACAATTGTACCCGTCTAACTTACATGGCTAAAATATTTTCACATGTTAACTAATTCAATACTATAGTCATTATTTCAGTGTGCTATCTGTTGACATTGGCTCTAATCCCATTGCATCTTATATTACCCTCACTTCCCTCCTTAAATATCTGCCAATCTGACTTTAGCTTTATTTTGCATTTCCATTTTGTACCATGGTAAAAGGGATCCTGCTAAATGAACATTTTCAAACTGTGCATTTGGACACATTCAAAATAATGGTAACAGATGTATATAACATCAAATTAATGAATGTAATCAGACATATGTATATATGTGTAAATGATTTACAACATTCATATGTACAGTGCAGCTTTCATTTATCCTATTTCCCTCAATTATATCCTAGTATTTTTATAGAAATATATTTGCTTTGTTTGAGCAGATCCTATCTTGATACAGTATCAAGTGTCACTCCCACCCTATTTGTAGAATGGAGGAGGTAAGAATGATTATTTTCCAAAAATTTACAGAATTGGAGCTCTTATTCTTGGCATGTCAATTATTGCCAAGTTTGAAAAGATCATCTAAGAGGCTGAATTGGATTAACGGATACATTCATAAATTGGGTAGATTCCCATAGTCTGCCATGCGCAGAGTGCTTTAAATGCAGTGAGATCTTTGTTTTAAAGAGGAATATTCATGTCTGTTCTAAACATCTTCCCTGAAGGCTCTCATTAAAATGTACAGCATCTGCTTCGATAAACTACTTGGTTTCTTTTTATTTCATCACATCCACCACTCAGATGAAATAAAAGCAAACCTAAAATGTAAGTTACTTAGGTGAGTGATCAGATCTTCAATTTTAAAGGAAAAGACAATGTTTGTGTGTTCAAAGTAATATTTTAACCCAAATTTTTGAACTCAGGTTCCAGCTTTGGCCTTGAGCAGCTGTGTGACCTTGGGCCATCAGTCCCCTTCTTTGGGCCTTACACTCTTATCTAATAGATGGGTGACCTTTAATCCCTTCTGCCTCAAGCCTTTGAATTTGTAAAGATCGTGTATCTTGCTGACATTAAACCTGCATCACCATACAAGATCAAAGCATAAAATCTTATGTGCACATAAAGGATGGGTAACACATGTAAAGATACATGATCCCACAGCACCAAAGCCTAAGGGGAGCTCTTGATCTCAGTGCTATCTCTGAATTCTGTAAAATTGTAGGAAAAATAGGAGTATTCCCATTTGACCACACAGGCATCAATAACACTAAACGAGTCAAGGACTCTGGGGCACAGTTGGCATACTCTGCAGTCACTAGGTATCATGTCTAGAGCACTTGAAGGCAACCTCTATTGATAATGGCACCCAGATACCAAGAAAGAAACCCTCAGAATATTTGTAACACTAAAGAGTCAATTCAAATTTTCTGCATAGTTTCCATGAAAACAGGTATAATCTTTGCATTGGAGGGAACCCTGAGTCATTATTCCAAAACCACCTTGACGAACAGAAATAAAAAAGAAAGATATCAGGTACTTATTAAAACTAAAATATGACTAACATAGTTTTCACCAGGTGGTAGAAACTATTCTCAGTATTTTGAGTAAATATCTGAATTTATTTAAACTTTTATGAAAGCTTTATAGAGACATTCTATTACTGCACATTTTATAGATGAGGAAACTGAGGCCAAAGGGTAAAAAATATTGTTATACTCCTTTTATGTATAAGGACACTGAAGTTCAGAGAGGTCCAATGACTTGCCCAAGTTACATAGCTAGCAAGCAGCAGAGCCAGGATGTAGACTGGCCCATTGTATTCTTGAGTGTCAGGACACATTCTGTTTCTACACACGGATTATAAAAACAGAGGCTTCTTTATTCATTCAGCAAGGCTACCATTTAACATTACTGACAGGGAATATTAAATTTCATAGGTAAAATAATTTTTAAGAAAAAAATTAAATTTGGCTAGTATATTTAGTTTGAAAGTTGAGATTCTTCTCTGCATTTTAGAGGGATCTTCATTCAAGATTAATGTTGCTTCTGCTGTTTGTCAACGGACCCTGAGTTTTCACCTGACAGAAATCACCCTGAGATGAGTTGCATGCATACATTTTAACAAACCCAAGTACAAAGGAGATAGCAGCTGCAATTTAATTTATGGAAAGTGTGTATGTGCTTACTTCCAAACAAATATCAGCCATTATCTGAAATTTCTTCATATAATCCCTTCTACTGACTCCTCAACCAAAATAGACTGTTCAGTAGAAGCAAAATTCTTTACATTGACCCCAAGGACCAAAAATCCATACAGGGTATTTAATGTATTTGTGTCTAAACTGTCAACTGTGTTGTTCCTGTGGCTTCCTTTTGGTGTTATTGATGGACAGACTATCTGCTGGGCATTAGCATTTCTCTTTGAAGATCGCCCAAAAAGGTAAAACTCAGTCTCCTGCAGCCATCAGTCATTCATGATGGATCTCTTGAAGGAGAAATCCCTTTCACTGCTCTTTAAAAGCCCACTCATCCCATAGGAATCTCTTAGCCCACTTTGGGCTCTGCTAGTATCTAGTAGCATCCTTTTAAGTGTTGGGGCTTCCCAGGTATTCCTCACCCACCTGAAGTTATATAGGATGCAACAGTGTCCCAATTAGCAGAAACGACTAAGGAACAAAAGATGTTATTAACCCCGGTACATTTTATTTAAATTTTACTTCAGAATAAAGTGCATAGGCCATGATTGTTATATTCCATAAGAGAAGTTTGAGAATCAGGATTTGGTTTAAAATACGTGGCTTCAGGCTGAAGAGAAAATGATGAGGGAATGTATTCAATGTGAAAACTATAAATTCATGCTCATTCATAATCTCCCTCCCTTCCTCCCTCCCTCTCTCCTCCCTCCCTCTCTCCTCCCTCCCTCCCTCCCTCCCTCCCTCCCTCCCTCCCTCCCTCCCTCCCTCCTCCTTCCCTCTTACTCTAAACCTAAATATATTTACCTTCTTTCCACAGCTCTGGGGTGGATTCCACAGTATATTTTCCAGATCAACATGTCAATTTCAAATCTGTGATACCAGCCATGCAACCTGAATCAATTAACCTGAAAATCTCCAAGAGCATGGACCTTGGTAAGTGACAGGGAAGTGCATCCAGGTCACTTTCCAGTCTCCTCCATCCATCTGTCTTCCCAAAAGTCCAGTTTTGTTCCTTCAACTTTGGAAGTTGGGAAAGGGCAGTGCTCACCCCATCCTTCCATTTCCTCTCACACATGTAATTCCACATAGTGCTCTCCCTCTGTAGATCAGAGAATAACTAATTCTGAAAAACTTGACTGCCACAAAATTTTTCAACTTACCTGCCTTTGCTTCTGGGTGATTTCAGCTTGTATATCTCATGTCTGATGGGCATATCTGTTGCTTGGCCTGGCAGGATAATGGGGTCAAATGATACTTCCCAATGGCCTCTTCAACAAAATATCCCTAAATCTATGACACTAGAGAGGTGAGGTGTCCCTCAGGTCTGTCACATTGAGGCTGTAGAGGCACCCTAAACAATTCTACTGATATTCTGAATACCATAGGACTTGTTGGCTTCAAGGGGAGATTCAGGACTCTGGCAACAATTTAGACCAGGACTTGGAGCTACAATACTTCCCAGACACTGAAGAGCTTTGTCACTATTATCTTGGATCTTAGGAACAGAGTATAGCATACACTCAGAGCAAAATATTCATTGCATCTTGAGAACTCAGGGGCCAACCCCTGCAATTGTGTTTTCTTGAGAAATATTATAGATTTCATTAATAGTAACAAGGAAACAGAATCATCAAAACTGCAAGCTCTACCCAATGATCTGATAAATGGTGCTTATCTGTTGTTGATTTACAGCAGCTCAGGAAAATGTTCAATCACAATGAAACAAGGGAAATTGGTCCCATTTTCTATAAACTAACTAAATTGTTGGGAAGCATTTGCTCTAATCACCTATGGTATGAGACAGAAAAGCTCAACCATGAGGCTGCCATGAGCACTGGTCATAAGGGGAGTTTTTTGAGAGCAAACCTGTGACAAACCAAAGGGCTAATGTATGACATCCGTGATTACTAAGACTTTAAGGAGTAATTCATTTTCATGAAGTGCTTGATAAACATTTCCTCTCTGTCTTCCCAGTTTCTCTATAAAGAAGATAAATGGATAAAAATGGCTCTTAATTTTGGGGAGAGAAATATATTGCTGTTTTTCTTCATTTAATTAAAAAGGGCTAGCATTATAATTCTAAAGTCTGTGCCAAAGATAAAAATAGTATATCATCCATTTTAAGAGAGAAAAATATCACCAAGTTTACAAAATTATTGAACCTGTCATGTCAAAAAAGTATTTCTATTATTTTATTTTTAAAATGTATTAATTCCTTGAGATTTTAATAGGATGTTTTTGATCATATTTACCCCTTCCCCAAACTTCTTCCAAATTCACCCCTTCTCTACCCACCCTACTTATTTTCATATACACAATACATAATACATAATACATACATACATACATGCATACATACATACATACATACATATGTATATCTCAAGTCCAAGTAGTGCTGTCCATATATTATTGAGGGTATGGCCTTCCACTGGAGGGCGATTGTCTTATCAAGGGCTACACTCCTAAAGAAATCTGACTCTCCCAATTTCAGTTTCTAATAGCCCCTCAGCTAGATGTGAATTACTTGCCTACCTCTTCTCTCCATGTTGGAATTCAGTCTGGCTCAAGTGTGCACAGGTCTTGTGCATGCCGTCCCTGTTAGTTCACAGCAGACACTGTGTCCCGGGAGTCCTCACTATCTCTGGCTCTTGCACTCTTTGAGCCCCCTCTTCTGCCATGATCCCTGAGTACTGGGCAGAGAGGGCATGGTACAGATGTCCCATTTAGGCCTGGAAATTCCATAGTTTCTCATTCTCTGTACTTTGCCCAGTTGTTGATCTCTGTGTTAATCACCATCTACTGCAAATAGAAGCTTCTCTGATAAGGGTCGAGACATGCATTGATCTATTACTGACACTTTATTTTTGAGAAAATTTTCTCTTTCAAATTGACATCTTATTTCTGAAATGTGTATGTGAGCATCCGCCCACTATATTTATTGTCCATGATGAATTTAAGAGAGTTTGGGAGTAGGCAGTATAGGCCCATCTTGGTCTTTCTCCCCAGAAAGAAAATGGAGTGAGCTTAATAAATGTGTTGTTTTTCACAGCAAGTAACCCCAGTGATACTCTAGTGTTGAGCATTTGGACGTGTTTCTTTTTTTATTAGAGGAGAAGAGTATTGTTGTGGTTTGAAGTGCCATTGAGAACTCTGATATATATTATATATATATATATATATATATATATATATATATATATGTACATATATGTGTGTGTGTGATTAGATAGATAGATAGATAGATAGATAGATAGATAGATAGATAGATGATAATGTTTATGAGACTAATGCCCTTAGCAGGATAAAATACAACTTCAAAAGTTAAAAGCTAATAATAAGCCCTAGGGCTGGAAATGTAGTTTAGCTGGTAGAGTGCTTGCCTGGCATGAACAAGGCCCTGGATTTAATCCTCATAAATAAAACCTACAGTATTTAGGCAGAATACTCACATAATATTTATCTTAACCTGGAAAAAGCATTAGCTTCACAGAGTTAAAAATAATGTTCATATTTATTTATTGAGTGATGACTTCAGACTTGCTAGTTCTCTGTCAAAAAGTTTCCATGACCTAAGTGTGGTGGTAGATGCTTACAGATGCTTATAATTCTAGCCACTTTGGTGGATGGCAAGTGGAGCTGGATTTCAGGCCAGCCTGGGCTATGTAGCTGGCACTGTCTTTTGAAAAGTCTGTAGGAATCTTAGAAGGGCCCAGGATACCATCCATACCATTTCTGTATCATGCTTGCTACTGAGTCAAGCAATATCCTTAACCTGTACATTGAATCATTTCACATGTTCTGATTAATTTTAGATTTCAATTACTGTTTTCACATATATTTCCAAAGAAGAGCAGTTCTTATGAAACTTCAGCTGCTACATCCCCATCCCTTTTCCCTAGTCACCAAGCACACACAGGGCTTAATCATAAATGAACTTTACTATCATACCGTCCACTTGCTCAACCATCCAAGTACATGTTCATACCACATTCATTTTGGAGTCACTGCATAATTATGTAATACTGAATGAATTGGAGTCATTGCATAGCTACTTAGTACTGAATGAATGAGTCTCTTCATTTAAACTTTGCTTTTTTCTTTCCTATTTAATTGGACCTTGAGCTTAATTGAAAGTTTTATTTTGTGAGTTTGGTATTTTTTAGCCCTTTGTATCTTCTTCTCTTAAATTTATTTATCTTTGCTAGTATTCCATTTGTCACTTTTTGCTATTTTTAGAATACTGCTATAATCTTGTAAATCATTGCTTGCGTTTTCACTTTGATCTTGACATCTTTTACCATAAAACACATTTTGATGGGACTGACCTGAGTGCTCAGCTGATAGGTTACTGTGAAACCATGAGGTCCTGACTGTAGATAGTGTCTATCTAAAAAGCATAGATGTCAGTCACTTTGTAATGCCAGAATTGGGGAAGCACACAGGAAGACCTCTGGGGGCTCACTGGTCAACCAGTGGAGTCAATCAGTGACCTCTAGGAACAGTGAAAGACACTGTCTCAAATCGAAGTGATTGAGACTGATTCTGAGGTCCACCTCTTCCGTAAAATAAAAAAAAAATATTATATTTGACTTTTCCATCTTTCCATAATTTGGCATGCAACCTCATTAGATACTGAATTCCTTTATATTAGTACGTGGGTGGGTTTATAGACATGCTGGTTTATTGATAGATAAATCTGTCCTGCAGTAGTTGCTACCCTATGTACATTATGCTGTTAGTATGAATTTTAGCTATTTACAGGTTCTTCTCTTCTGATTTATCTTTTTAAGTAGAAAATAAGAGTTTTTTCAAAGTTAAATTACTTTGGCTCTTCAAATACATTGACTGTCCCAGTGATTAGAATCAGATAATCAAAGTGAGTTTAAAGATACAATAGGAAGGTTTCTTCACTGTACATGTGTGAGTGCAGACATGTGTGCTTGTATACTTGTGTGTGTGCTTGTGAGCATTTGTATGTGTTTGTGTGTGTGTGCATGTGTGCTTGTGCATGTGTTTGTGTTCTTGCATGTGTGCATGTGTGTATATGTGTGCGTATAATGGTATATATGCTTCCTGCAGGACACTTTATCAGGTCAAATAGGCTTCTTTGTAGCCCAAGCCTTCTAAACTTTTTTCATTAGTCCCTTTATTCTTTAAGTCAGGAATGGGTATTGGATTTTATTAAGTGATTTGTAAGGATCTATACAAGGTGACGGTATATATTTTTCTTTGTTAATAAACTAGAAGGAAGTTAATTACTAGCTTGTACACAATTAATCTCTGCTTCTTTTTGAATGACTGTTTTCTCTGAACTTGTAAAGTTCATCTGTTTAACTACAGTTTTATATGTGAACCTGCTGCAGAAGGGTTTCAATTTCTCCACCCTCTAAAGCATAGCGAAAAACTGACAGCAATTTTACTTGTTATTCTTAATTCTTATGTAACCACTCTAGATTTGGGGAATCAATTTTGCTTCAATATTTAGTAGATAATTTTGGAGTTTGCATGTGGTCATGTTTAAGACAGATCAATGATGATTAAAATAATAAGGACAAGAAATTTATTTTTAAGCAATTGGCTATAACTATGCTTTTTCAAGGGCTAGGGTACAATTTAAGTGACTGGGTAGATACTTCTGGGTTTTCCAGAAAAATCAATCTTTCCCTACTAATTGCAGACTTTACTCTATTTATTTAAATTACCAGAATTACTGTGTTCAGTCTGGATCCCTTTAATTTGTTCATAATTGAGCTTGTGTGGGTGCTGAGTTGGAAGCCCTCAGAAGCTGAATAACACAGCTGCCTCTTTGGCCTTTGGCATAGGGTTTCCCCCCAAGAGCTGCCCTTATTGGCAGGATGCCAGGGAGTTACATTCAAAGACTTTTTGATGAGGCATAAAAATCTTTAATTTCCAGGCTTGGTGTTTTATGACCCCATAATAGTGTTTAAGAATTAGTCTCAATTATTTAAGGGACAGCACTTCAAGATTTTGGCCCCTTTGTTGACCTAATCTGTAGCCCCATTCAAAGTCAAGTTTAAAACACTGTTTCTCACACAATTGTGTTAAAAAAGAGTTTGTGTCCTGTTCCCATTTGGGCTCACACTCTGTTTCAGATGGCGTCTGTGACACAGGAGGAGAGAGCTGAGGGCAGTGCAGCTGAGGAACCCAGGCCAGCTGTCTGCCTCTGCTCAATGGGAGGAAATGAGACTACAGTGATGTATGAGGCAGCCAGATGAAACTATAGGCAGTTTTCTGACAATGAAGGCTGCTAATATCACATGTTCCACGGTCTCTTTACAAACTGCATGTGTCTTGCATAACCCTTTCTAAAGTCGGGAGGAGGGATAGATTGGCTGGTCACCTCTCAGGATGTGCAAGTCTGTAGTTTTATTCTTTGCTATTTCTTCTACTTTTTAAATTTAGGGAATGTTTGTAGACATGCACAATTGATGTAAACTACACACAAATTGATTTCCTGTACATATAAAGGCCAATATTAGAAATATACTTTGAATAGAACTCTTTCAGAGGTGTGTGATATCTCTCTCAGAAAAAAAATTGGCATCCCTCATGTCAGATCAAAGATGGGAATGAAATTAGTTAATTAACCCCACTCTACCTCTCTACTACTTGTTTTTAATTGTTTCTGTAATGATATATTTCATTTTTATAATAGAATATGACAAACACCCTAAAGACTGAATATAAAATGTATATATTATGATATTATACTAGTTTATTAATATGTTATGTATTGATGTATTTTAATGTAAAACTTTATTCCCATGGATCTTCTTTATTATCATCAATAAGCAATACCTCTGAAGATGGTAAAGGCTGAATCAACTATTGCTTCTTTAGCTCTTAGTCTGACATTTTAACAACAAACAAATTTGACTAGTAAAGAGAAATTAATGATAACCCTCAAAGGAAGTGCTTACTCACCTTCTGAATTAGTCAAGGGAGTGATCAGGAAGGAGCAGAATGGGATGAGATGGATGCCCTGTGCCTTAGCAAAGCAGAAGAAGAGAACTGCAGAGCTGTGGAGTCACTGATGACAAAATGCTAAATGAGTACCTGGTTTGCCAGAGTACATGAAACCCCAGGAGCCAGTAAGTGATGGGAGAAGTGGTGGATGTCCCTAGATTAACCCCTAACAGGAAGGGAATGTTCAGGAGTTAAGGGAAGGCTTCCAAAAGGAACTCGTGATATAATGATGCTAACTTGGAGAGGAAAAGGCAATTAAAGACTCTAGGTGGTTGCTTGAGAACTTATTGGTTGCTAGTGACTGGTGGAAAAGAGGGTCAAATGGTGAAAAAAGAAAACTACTGAGGGTGATCTAAAAGAAGAAGAGCTACACAGCTGCACAAGAAGAAACTTGTAAATCCTAGCATGAGTTAGCAAGCTATTTGTAAACAATTAGGAAAGGGTATGATGGTCCATTGCTGAGGGCTCCTATCAGTGTCAGATGGAGATCGGAGCCACCTGGTTACTGTGTTAGGTTTTCTTCAAGTGCACCGGAAGGATGCTGTTCCTACTAGAGAGGTGGGGCCATCTGCATATGGGAATTAGAAATGTCATTCCTGTGCTCTAAATGGACCTTGGTTGTAGAGCAGCTGTCCAAGATCACCAGAAATCATCCAGAATCAGCCTCAAACTGCATAAAAAATGATTCTCACAAAGATGATATATTCACAAAATGCCTGGTGACCTCAGTATGGATCCTCAGACATTCATATCCATGAAATAAGAAACTCTAGTGGCCATTGGCAATGAACATGGGGTCTTTGAATTAACTGAAGCCACTTTTCCTTGTTAGAATTTCTGCAAGGGCAATTCATGGAAGAGTATAGACCTTTAATAAGTTTCAGTTTGTTTTCTGATTGCCATCAATGGGCTACATTATACTACTGAAATATACCAATTAGAGGTTCATTATCACCCATGGGAAGTTAAATAAAAAATACCATAAGATTTTGTGCTTGGCCTTTCTTAATAAACCAAAAAAAAAAAAAAAATCCACTCAGCAAGAGGAGATGTGATCATTAGATAGCTAAGCCCCAGTGAGCTAGGAACAGAGCCTGCAATTGTATAACTGTGCATTTCAAAATGTCAGAAGAAAGAATTTTGAAATTGATCAGCACAAAGAAATAATATATGTTTGAAGAGATACATAGTTTTTAAATACTCAAGGACTCTGATAGAACCTGGGTATGTGTAATTTGTAGGAAGGGAATCTGGAATGGAAAAATCTCAGTTTTTCAATAGAGATTGCCCCAGAAAAATGGACATAATTTTCATGAAAACTGGGTCCCCAGAATTTGAACTGGGAAGATGGCTCAGTGGGTGAAAAGGTTTCCCAAGAAAGCCTGGTAACCTGAGTTTAATCCAAGAAACCATATTGGAAGGGGAAAACCATTCCCTGAAAGTTATCCTCTGACCCCTGTGTACACACTGGGAGACAAACACTCCCACACTCAACATATCATACATACAAATAACAAAAATAGAGAAAGTATCTATGCAATGAGCACTTCCTGGATACCTAACCATATGCAAAGGGGTATTCCAGATAAATTTGACAAGATTGTTCATTCTATTTAGATAAATAGATAATGAAGTTGTATACTATGAATAAACAATAAAATTTGAGATAGAGATAACTACTTCCTGAAGGGAAATTCAGATGAGGACCCAGACTGAGGGGAGGAAGAACATCCTGAGACAGTGAAGGGAGTGAAGGTAGTTCTTGACAATTTTGTGCTAGTGTAGGACTCCAAGAGTCAGCCTGACACCTGGGACAATGCCATGTGCTTTTAGCTGCTCTCCTGACATGCCTGCTCCTGAATAAACTTCTGTGTTATCAGATCAAGTAACATGACTGCTTTGCTACAGTGTACACATACAGGACTGTATTTAACTGAATACAACTTGTTAATAGATACCAGGCAGTATAAAATGTTTCCAGATACTGTAGAGGGGCCCAGAAACCATGTCCAATGAAAACCAGTTGAAAGACATAAAGGTAACACCTGGAGGAAGGAAGCTGCACAGGGGAGCTCATGCTTAGGCACTCTCCCGCTTGGCATAGAAAAACCCACATTTGTAAACTGATGCACACCCCAGTTATATCAAGCAATGACAGCCACATCAGAAGACACAACAGGCTTACCAGCTTTGACTCTAGGAAATTGCTAGTGATGGAAAACTGACTCCTGACTTTTTGCATGCTTGGGACAGAGGGAAAATTATATAAATTCAAACAACCCATAAAGACCAAGAAGAGAATGAAACTTGACCATCACTGTGGAAAAGGACCTGTTGTATTATTTTTCAGTAAGAAAGACAGATTCTTTCAGTGCAAGGGGTTTCGTTGTAATTGTTTTGTTTATTTTGGATATTGGGAATCAAACTTAAGGCCTTAAATATGCTAGGAAAGAATTCTTGATCTGACTTACATCCCTAGCCCTATTCCCTGCCTCCTCTCATTTTTAATTTTCAGGCAGGACCTCACTAGTTGCCTGAGCTAACCTTGAACTTACTATGTTGTACAGACAGGCCTCAAACATGTGACCCTCTTGCCTTAAATAGCTGGGATTACAAGGACACAACAACACACCTGGCTTAGTGTATCCTAATGTTTTTATATGGTTAAAATAATGATCGAAGCTGTAATTCTGACTGAAATAAAAGCAACTGGAGTTTGCAGCGAGCACATGGCATCACTTAGGCCTTAGAGACAGCGAAACCAGTACAGAAAAAAAAAAATAAGCTGTTTCCCACAGTTCACAGCATCTCCACCCCCAACAGCCCCTTTGAGAACATTAAACAACTCCATACTTGATTAACAAAAACCAAACAAGAATTAAATTTCAAGTAATTGCTACATTTAAAAATGAAGTCTAGATCATTGCTAATATTTACCGAATTTCAGAGACCAGATCTCTTTCCTGCATCTGTGGCTAGATGATTCTTCTCAGTACAGCAGTGCAATGCCCAGACCCTGTTCAAAATTATATAGCATTCCCATGTGGGTTGGAGCAACAGTGTAGGACTGGCTCTCTGTGTCAAGGGTATAATTCTCTCCTATATATCTGCTTGTAACATATCCTCAGCTTTAGTTCCCACACACCAGCAAAAACACTATAAACGGACATTTCTCTCCCACCCTCCAGTTCCCAAATAACCGACTCAGAGGCTGACTATGAATGATAAATGTTTGGCCAATAGCTCAGGCTTGTCACTAGCTAGCTCTGTCACTTAAATTAACCCATATTTCTTATCTATGCTTTGCCAGGTGGAGTGGTACCTTTATTAACATGACACATTCATCTCCTGCTCTCTCTGGGTCTCTGGTGACTCCTCCTCTGACTCTGCCCTTCCTCATGCCATCAGTCTCAGTTTGCCTTTTCCACTTAACACCATCCTGTTCAGCTATTGATCAGTCAGCTTGTTTTTTAAACCAGTCACAACAACATGTATTCACACAGTGTAAAGGAATACCCTACAGCAATTGTGCCTTCTTTTCTTTTGTTTTTTAGACAAAGTTTCACTATGTAGCCCCAGCTGGCCTGGAACTTGCTAGGCTGGCCTCAAAATCACCTGCCTCTGTCCTCTGCAGTGCTGGGTTTAAAAATATGCACTTTTGCCTCAGAAACAGATTTCCAATGTGAATTGCTGTGTTCATTGGAAATAATCCCTGCTGTATAGATATTACATTTTTGTACTGGTTTATGTGTCTAGAATTTTCTGAAAATTTGGCTCATTCCAGCTCAACTTTATCAGATTCTTTCTAATGCATAAATGCTCATAAAGAACGTTAATCATACTTGCTCTCGCTTATCTCCTGTTGAGGGAGGGAATCATTTGCATTTTCAATAATCATAGTTTCTTCATTTGAAGAAAAAACAGCTTTTGAAATAAGAACAATCCTTCACATAAAACATTTAACCCAGTGATATATTTAGTAATGCTAGCAGTTGTGGAAGAAGTAATGCTACTAGGATAACTAGCAAGGAGCCACTACATTGCATGTCTCCTTGTAACTGGTGACTGACTTTTAAATTACCAGTAGAAATAAATTCTCTCATGTAAGTACTACATAATGTTAATATTTCTTGCAAGAGATACAAAGAGTAGTATTGGATTAAAGTCTCTTTATTTCCAAGCACAGCCGGATGAAACACAGGCCAGAGCTAGGTTAAGAACCCAGCCAGCGCAGCCAGAACAAAGAGCGCGCGCGGTCCCTCGTGCCGCCCTTTAAGACGTCCCTTTTACGTCATCCCGGCTTTCCTTCATCCCGCCCTTATGGGCGAGTCCCCAGGTCCACCTGGTACCTGCCCCAGGTCCATTGGGCGGGGCTAGGGTTACTCCCTCAGTCGGTAGAGCATGAGACTCTTAATCTCAGGGTCGTGGGTTCGTGCCCCACGTTGGGCGCCAGATATTGGATTAAAGTCTCTTTATTTCCAAGCACAGCCGTATGAAACACAGGCCAGAGCTAGGTTAAGAACCCAGCCAGCGCAGCCAGAACAAAGAGCGCGCGCGGTCCCTCGTGCCGCCCTTTAAGACGTCCCTTTTACGTCATCCCGGCTTTCCTTCATCCCGCCCTTATGGGCGAATCCCCAGGTCCACCTGGTACCTGCCCCAGGTCCATTGGGCGGGGCTAGGGTTACTCCCTACAGAGTAGTATAAAGTTTGGACATGTTAGTAACTGAATCTTGACTAGTGATATTTTTCAATTACCAATCCATGAAGATATTTATTAAGCTGGCCTCTGTATATTAGAACCTGATTTATAATTTGATGGAAAATCTGGATTGGTAGGGAAACTAACTTATCCTTTAAAACTGCAATGCTGAGTTGCTCTTAATACTTGAATTGCTCTTAGTACTTGAATTGCTTTCTTGTATGCTTACCTTAATTGAGCTCCTCTGTAGGATTCTAATCCTTTTAAATAAGCCAAATATGAACCTTTTCCCTTCACTAGCTTTTGTTTCTTAAGCCATTGTTCATATTTAAATGCAATCCTGTGTTCATTTTAAAAGAACTTTTGTATTAATATGAGAATATCTCCATAAAAATATGAAGCTGAAACAGCTGCTTAAAGAATGGAACAAAGTACTGAAATTCTCCTTGGAATTACAAGCCAAATCCATTTCAGCTGCTTTGAAGTGAAAGAAGTGAAAATCTCATTGGTTGAAACCATTATACTTAACATATAGCTGAAAGTCACATAAAATATGTGAATATATATATATATATATAATATATATATATATATATATATTTGACAATTTCATAATTATCCCTTCTGAGAAGGATCCTGAATGAAAAGACTGACACTAGAAACACTTCAGGCATTGACTAAAACTGCAGTAAGAAGGAGAACAACCATTTCATCCTTGTTATAACAAAAGTCCTTCTTGATCTTAAATGTTTCCATTCTCATCCCTATGTGAGTATTTTCCTCGAGAGTGAAATGACTATTACACCATTGTAGGTTTCCATAATTTGTTGACCAAATGCAGTAAACCTTTGGGTTTTGATCCATATGACTGGTTCCCTCCTGAAAAGCAATTTTGTTCCCATATACAGTATATGAAGGCATCTGATTATTCCAGTTGTTCTCACTTTTGCCAGCTTGATAAACTTAAAAGGAATATTTAACTTTTAAGTTATTTGAATGATAAATACATACATTTCATATATTTGCTCTATATTTTCTCTTGCAAATCATCTGAACATTTTTTAAGTAAGTGAATGAGTTCTGCATGGAATATCACTTTTTGCAAGTAAAATGCTACTCTACATTAAAGGTCAAGTTTTAGCCCTTGCTCACAAGGGAAAGCAGATACTTTACTGTGTTACTTGTTCCAAACTACATATTAATCAATACATTTATATCTTTCAATAAATTATTAGAAAAAATATCCAGAAGTAGAATCAAATTCAGACAATTTTATGATTATTAAAGTTTCTTAATCTCTGACAAATCAATTAATTAATATTTTAAAGAATAATTTACTTTTAAATTTCATCAGCACACTTGAGCTACACTCTTGGGCTTCACATACGGCAATCCTCGCTTCTTTAGAATACACAGCACTAGCTAACATCACCATAGATGCCTACTCTACTTCCTAAGACTCAAAAGTCATTTAGTGCTTGAAGATGTGATTTCGGGTTTACATGAAAATATCCCTCTATTCTCCTTTCCTTCATTCATTAAATAAATAGATTAGACTTCCCTATATAGATAGGACACTTCAGTGGCAATAGGCAACAGAGTTTTATTTCTATAGCTTATTTGTTTTAGTAGAAATATTATCATGGGTACTGTTTAAGAGATTGGGTGTGAAAATGGTAATAATGTACCAAATGGATAAAGATATTGAAAAGATATTCATTATCACAATATAGCATTCCAATTTGTGGAAAGAGGAGGCATGACTAGAAAGGCTAATATTTCAGTACCCACCTGGTTGCCAGTGTTCATAAGAAAAGACGTCTAGGAACTTTACCAAGATGTAAAAATTAAACTGAAAATTAAAATAGAGATCATATTGAAAATTGACTAATCAGGAGTGATAGTTTTAAGTGAGCTGGGAATAAGCTATCGACCCTCCACTGATGCTGAAATTGATTGGCATAATCCTCAGTCCCCAAGCACTTCAGGACTATCTTCTCACAAACCATGAGAAGGTGAAGGTTCCAGCTTGAAGTTCCTTAATAGTAAGACAGGCATGTACCAAGGAACTGGAAATCATTTAGCTCATTTTCAGCATTTAAGAAAAATTATCAACACATAAAAATTGGATGAAAAATGATTTACCTGGAAGCATTTTTCTTTCTGGCTCAATATATTAGTATATGTGAGGTAAATAACCCTAGTGCCTTCTCTGCAACCGAGAAAGATAGAGGAAATCCTACTGGTCGGGTCCTCCTGCAGTAGATCCAACATATAATCTTACCAAAGACTGAGGCCCATGGTTGTAGATGTCCACAGAAGTTTCATGAAAATAAATGGTGTGGCAATACACACACACACACACACACACACACACACACACACACACACACACACACACACACTGGTTCTAGCACTCTGGAGGCTAAGACAGGAGGAAGATGAGTTCAAGGCTACCCTGAACTACATACTAAAAAATTTTGTTTGGTTGGTTTGGAAATTTGTTTATTTGTTTTGGTGTGTGTGTGTGTGTGTGTGTGTGTGTGTGTGTGTGTGTGTGTGTGTAATGTCAGTATAGGGTTTTTCTGAGATAAGATCTTCTTAGGTTGATCTCAGACCCACAGTCATTATCCTTCTGCCCTTGTCTGCTGAGTACTGCACTCATAGGCATGTTTCATTCACATGCAACTAAAAACCAACAAATTGTTCTATATGATTTCAATGGCAAAGAATGATGGAAAAGCTTATTTAAAGTTAAATGTGAATATTCTAGATGTGTTTACCATTATTGCCACAGTGGCTAAAGCTCTAAGAATGGGAGGAAGATCTTATTTGGGCTCACAGCTTCAGTGATTTTGTATATCAGTACATCATTGTATGCTTTGTTGTTTGGGGCCCATACTGGGAGAATGTGACAGAGGCTACTCATGGTGGACAGGAGGCAGAGAGCCAAAGCCAGGGTCAGAGCCAAAGCCGGGGGCAGGGGTGGGGTGCGCTGAGACAGGGTACCTCTAAGGATCTGGCTCTGGTAACCTTATTCTATAAAGATCCACCCCATGAAGTTTCTAGAGCCTCCCAAAATGTGCCAGCCCCCAAAGACAAAGCATTCAATACACTTCTCACCCAAACCTTAGCTGAAGGTTTCAGACAATGCCACAAATCTTCAAGATGGAATCCTTATAGCAGTTCCTAAACACAATTGATCTGAGACACGGAGGCCACAGCATTCATGGGTTTATTGCTCTAAGGGAAATACTGGCAAGGAGAAAGGATGAATGTGTTTATTCTGTTTAAAAGGGATATACATGTATGTCTCTCTTAGGGTCTGGGTTACCTCATTCAGGATGGTTTTTTCTAGTTCTGTCCATTTGCCTGTGAATTTCTTTTGTTGTTGTTTTTTTATTTTTATTTTATTTTTTTTGCCTGTGAATTTCAAGATGTCATTTTTTTTTACCACTGAATCTTTGATGATCCCTGATAAAAGGCCTCACCTTACTTGAGGAGTGAATGGGGGTGGGATGGGGGGATGGTGGGGAGATTGGGAGTACAGGAAGGAGAAGAAACTAAGATTGGTATGTGAGATAATATTTGTTAATTAAAATAAAAATTAATTAAAAAATAAAAAGGATATACAAAGCAAAGTGAAGAAGAAATTCCAGTTTAACTGGGATAAAGAGTGGTGTTATGCAGCAGGGTACAGCCTGAGAGAGTGTTTCTGGGGTGGGGTGGGGGAATGTGCACAGCCACCTAATGAACAAGTAGAATTAATTGCAGAGCAGCATGAGAAGGTCAGTGCGAATTAAACATGGCCTTGATGACATAATGTAACTAACTGTACTGCGGTATATGCTTCTGAAGGAGTAGTACGCGTGCAGCAGAATAACTCTAGGACAATGACACCCATAGTCCTAAAGCAATAAAGCACAGACTTTCATTTACATGTGACATGAAGATCCAACTTGCAGCCACAGTATTCAAACCCCAAGGTCCATTAATCCAGACTATAAAAAAGGAAAAGGGTGAGAGCACCAATGAAACTGTATTATCATGCTCAAGGCAGTGGCATGGGGGAATCACTTGGTATATGCCTGTCAGATTTTAGCACAGGAATTCCATAGCTGTTTGTCAGAATCACGCTACTATAATGAAATACCAGGCACAGGCCACTTATGAAGTTAAAAGGTATTTATTTGCTCACAACATTGGTGGACCCTATTGACTTGACATCTAAAGAGAATGACAGGAAATAATGATGAGAGAGTATATCAGAATGGTCACATCTCCAAATGGAACCAAGAGAGCATGTGGGACGTAGGGGATTGTTCCAGTGATATTAGGACCTTTCTACTAATCTATACAAAACCCCACAGTATCTCAAAATACTGACACGCTTCATTTAAGCCTTTGAAAGTTCGGGGGACAGTTATGGACTCTTCATGTTATGAGGCTATCAGATTGTGAAGAGAATGGCTTGTATATGTTGTTCTAATACTACGTGACAAGGAAGGATTCAAACGCAGACATATTTAATTGTGATGCTGGGTCCCAAGTTACTTTGACTTTCTATTTCAATTCAAACTTATGAATCTCCCAGCATTACCTCTAATAATAGGAGACCTATTTTTTTCTTATCTCCTATCTAAATCACTTCTTCTATTCAGGACCTGTTCAAGTCTGGATGTCTCAGGATACTCATTCTACCCCTAGATCTTTCTGTGAATTCCCAAAGCAGTTACCATTGATATCACTAATTTTAGCACAGAATTACACTCTTTGGATACCTACCAAATGAGAAATTTTTTTTCTGAGCCCAATCAGATTACAAGCCCCTCCAGGGTCATACCTAATGATTCTTGGGCACTTCTGCTCAACATTTTGCATGTGTGTGTGCCAAATACATCTGAGATGGATGGTTGAATGAATAGTGTTAGAGCAATCTGGCTGCAATCTCAGAAATTCCATTAATCTCCATCATTGACTTGGCTGATCTTACTTCGTAGGCAGATTCTCCTCTCCTAACATCAAAAGATTAAATGAATAAAAGTGCAAACAAATGATTAAACCAGAAGTGAATAAAAGGGCAAACAAACGTTTGGATTGGGTTGTAAAATGGAATAGAGATGAAGACATGTTAGAAAGTTTCAGGATGTAGCACCATACACTCTTGTTCATTCACCAAGACTAGGTTTTTGTTTTTTATTTGAAAGTGGGGAAGCCTTAAAAAAAAAAACAGAAAAATGAAAAAAAAAGAATGTATTTCAGGATAGAATCAAAAACAGGAAATATAGAAGTCCAAAAGCCTCAATTTCATTAAATGGAGAAGAATGGAAGCAGTTGTTTAGAATTTGAAGAAAAGGGCTGTGTGCTTTATTTTCTAATTGGAGGAATCTATGAATAAATTAGGCAATCACTTGACATAATTGATTTAGATCATGTGAACTCGCTTGCACTGCAAGAGAGGGTAAATTAGATCAAATTGTCTGTGCCCCTCTCAGGCTTCTGAGCCTCTCTGGCATTCTTTTTTCTTTTGTCTTCTTCTACATCTTCATTTCCTTTTTTAAAGCATTTTTAAATCTCAGGAAACATATGCATACAAATATATATACATATACATACATCTATAATTTCTAATTCTTAATTTTAATTTACAAAGAGTTTTCCCTTTTGATTGTAGAATTAGATTTGATTATATTTCCATAATAATAAATCCGTGTTTCTTATTTATGAATCCTATTTTCATCTTCCATAAATCTGTTTATACAAGAATAACATAGTGTGCACAAACCTGGTGCCACGAGAATTATATTCAAAACATGCCCGAACTGCTTGCTCTTACCTGAAGCAACATGAAATTGAATTACATTAGAAAAGAGCAATTTGGGTGCATGTCAGCTGTTGCAAATATCATGTAAGCTGAATATTTAGAGATTTTGTTCACCTTGGGTCAGACACTGTTAGTTTGCCTGACAAATATCCTGAAATAGTACCCCCCCAAAATGATATTCCGAGTCAAAGAACACAATTGATTCAAAATAAACTGAAATATTCTAAATGGTTTAAATGCATAGTACTGGCTCACCCATTATAGCTTCAAATGTATGCAGATTTCTATTCACAAAGTAATTTTTTATTTAGATTTCATCAAAGAACTTAGTAATGCAAGTGTAATCTATTTATTGCAATCTCATATGCTAAAACAACTGAGGAACATCAGAAGGCCCTGCGTGCTCATGACCCAATTTGTATAAAGTCCAGCATAACTATTTGATGTTCAGGGGTGTGCGAGTTAACTCTTAAATGACTAAATTAGATAGCATCTTAGATATCTAAATCTACATACCTTTAAGAAATAGGACTTACTTAAAGGGATTATTGATGACAAAACTGTAATTTAAAGATGCTGTTATATTGAAAATGTGGTCCAAATGTTTTTAAAGACAAGAATTGCTGAGAAAAGATTAGTCTAATTGTCTAATTCTTTCCTGGGAAAACAGATCCTAAGCTTCATCATTAATGGGCTATGAACTCCATATCCCTAAAGGTTTATAGCCTTACACTATTGTTCATTGTATCATTAAATAGATTCTAGAAGGTTCATTTCAAAATAAAATCGATAATACAAGTTAAGCACCCCTAATTTTAAAATATGAATTCCTAAATGCTCTTAAAATGGAAGATTTTTTGAATATGAACCTAATGACACAAATCAAAAAATCATACTGCCCTTATGCACAGAATGTGTAGGCAGGCTAGTCAAAATTGCTTTCCATACTATATTTAAGGAATAATTGAAACATGAATAGATTTTGTGCCCTTACTTGGTTTTTATCCCCAAGAAACCCTGTCTTGTTTTTGGAAATTATCTAAAAGTCAAAAGTATTTGAACTCTGAAGCACTTCTGGTTTATACTCTTGGGATATGAAAACTTAACCTGTGTATAGGAGTTATATTTGTGCCTAATAAACACTTGGCTTAGTTAATAAAGGCATTTGCTCTGAGAGCCCAGTAACTTGAATTCTATCCCCAAAATCCTCTGACCTCCACAGGTATGACATAATTCACACACCCATAAACAACACACACATATAAACAAATAAGTACATTTTAAGGAGAAACACCCAGAAAACAATGTCTTTTAAGGTGGTTAAAAATCAGCATACATGGATAACGTATGTAAAACTGAGAGATGATCATAATGGTTTAGTGTATTACATTGTTGTTTTTTAAAATTTAACAAAATCCTAAAGTTAAGTGACTTGAAAATATCAAGATTCTTCCTTTAGAACTCTCTGTGTGTGTGTGTGTGTGTGTGTGTGTGTGTGTGTGTGTGTGTGTGTGTCGTGTGATGTGAGTGTGAAGCTAGATACATGCTAAAGCACAGAAGTGGAGGTCAGAATACATATTTGTGGGTTTTGTTCTTCCCTTCCACCTTTACCTGGATCCCAGGGTCCTAACCAGAGTGTCAGGCTTGCAATAGCAAGGATCTTTACGTGCTGGACCATAGTGTCAGCCCCAAATTCTTTGTTTATTTGTTTCAGTTTGAAAAATTAGTATTTATTGACAAAAGTCACAATTGTCATTGACTTTTAAGTTTTAAAGTGCAATGGGGATATATTACAAGTCTCTAGTGAACAATACAAAAACTGTATGTTTTAGGGTTCTGCAGAAGGTATATATTTTCAGTCATATTACAAGCAGTGCTGAAATGAAAGCACCAGAGTCATCATTCACAGGGACAATGACATAGCTCTGAATGTTCAGCACAATCTCCACACACAGTAGAGGAAAGTTCTAGGTCTGATGCTCTACATTAAAAGACTAGCATTTTCCCTCAAAACTGACACAATTTATTCTTTAATCACTGTGTTCTCACCAGTATCAAGCTTTCTTAAATTGTCATGAGACAGTATTGCAGGTGCCACTCCCTGTTATCCAGAAGTTCTTTGTTGTTAATAAAAGTAAAGAAATAATTGTAAAATGTGTGGCAAAGGAGTAATGTTCTTACTATATGAAGGTATCTTATAAATTACTGGGAAATAATTATTTGAAACATAATTGTAAAACCATTTGACAATTCAAAAAGGAAGAAAAAATGTATCAGTGAATAAATATGAAGTGTATTCCAGTTCTTAAGTAATCAATAAAACTGGTGTATTATATTGGCAAAGTTGACAAAGTGGTAAACTTTATTATGGCCTATTGTTATAAATGCATACTTCTTGGTTACTTTAAGTTACTTTCCTGTAAGTCAAGTTATGATTTATACAGCACCTTTGTAGATTTTTTTTAAATATCCACTTTGTGATTCTGTTTCTAGGGATCAACTTACAAATACTAAACACATACATACATACATACATACATACATACATACATACATACATACATAAAACTCTCAGTGTCAGTCCAAGATTTTAGTATCCTGTGAGCATTTTTTCACTATATTGAATTTAATTTTATAGTAACTAGAGGAGTTAGTGAAATTAGAGGATTTTAAATCAATATATTATGAAATATTAACCAATAAAAGTGGTTGACTATTTAACAAAGTATACATGGTAATATGCCAACTAATAAATGTGGTATATATGTGTCTGTGAGTATATCTGAGAGGGGAGATTCAAGGCAAAGGAATAAAAAGAGAGAGATTGTGAAAAATGTTAAGATTGTTTTGTTTTGTGAAATTGCATGGGTAATTTTATTATTTAAACATTCCATTTTATTTCTAGACTTTGCCACAAATATGTATAAAATCTGTACCATAAAGCAATGAGGGTATCTGTTGTTATTTTAAAAAGTAACATGCAAGAAAAAGACGCCATGCAACAGAGCTTGGGGAGGGGTTATTTGGGGAAAGTGAATGGAAAAGGGGGTAGGAGAGGTAGAAGAGAAGATGGAGGCAGAGAGAGAAAGGGAGAGAGAAGGAGACATAGAGAGACAGGCAGAGAAGGAGTGGGGCTGTGAGGTGGTCAGGGTCCTTTTAAAAGGGAACAGTGAATGTGCACAGATGGTGCTCTTAGTGGCTGCAACTGAGGGCATATCTGATCAGAACCCAAGGACAGGCTAGTACAGATGCCTGAATACTAACAGTATCTAAGTACAGGAAGAAAGGAGCATTGGATGGATTGGTTGAATTCATTTTGCTGAGAACTGTTATTTATTAGTGAGGGATAAAACTACTTACCCGGCACAACACTGCTAAGATATTTTAACTTCATTCAAGTTGTTCTTTATCCAGTCAGTTGGTATTAGCCTAGGAGCTCATTCTACCAGAGTTCTCAGACCTCTCGTTATACATGTAATCTACATTTGTATATATAAAGTGAAATCTACATAAGGCCAACTCAGTGGACCAAGACACTGTCAGAGATGTAGGTTCCTTCCCAGCCCTGTCATTCTTCACTTCCTGCCTTTTCCCTAATATTTGTTATTTGGTATTGTCCAGATGTTTTCTTCAGCAATCATTTCCATGTCCAATGCTTAGATAGATAGATAGATAGATAGATAGATAGATAGATAGATAGATAGATAGATAATAAAGTAGCAAACAGCAAACTGTGTGCCAGCACACTACATTTAATCCAGTGTTGTCTAAGAAAGGCTGCCCAGAAAACAAGCAACTTCATATTTGTATTTGTCAGGACTAATATATGTTACATTCGCCCCATAAGGTCGATGGCATTCAGTTGGTGGTGTTGGATCAGTCATCGTACAGTGTCTGCTGCATTTGCCAGCATGTTTCTGAGCTTCTGGCTACTGTATGTAACTGTAACTATGCACAATACTTCTCACAAACTCTGTAGAATTCCTGAGTCCCCTTAGGTCTTAGTGCTTAGACAGTTATTCTAGCCCTATCTTAAAAGAACTCCATGGTCAGAGACAAGGAGCAGAGAGCAACCTTCATCCCAGACAAAGTCAAGGTTATACCAATCATTAGGTATAGTAGAGAACAGGTACTCAGGGCTGCTGGGGAGCATGATGGTGCCATTTTCAAATTAGAGAATACAGTGTAGGAACACATGGAGAAGGGAGACATCCCAATGGGCAGGCAACAGCAGATGACTCTGTCTTTCAGTGGTTCTGACTCTCAGCTTTCTATTTGTAGGTCCTTAATTGATGAAATAATTCTGGTTAAAGTACCAACAATGCAAAGGGTTTTTTGTTTGTTTGTTTGTTTGTTTGCCGCCATGGGTATAAGGCATAGAGCCAGTAAGCTACACACACACACACACACACACACACACACACACACACACACACACAGATGAGATGTATACAGATTTATTGATTCTACGGTATAAAAAACAAAATCCCAAATTTGGAATTCTTGCCTGAATTAGGATTTAAAATAAACTAAGATTGTTGGAAAAATCAACCTGTGAAACTTATATATAAATCACATTTTTACAGAAACATATTTTTTGGTGTAGAAGTAAAAGAAGAGAGTGAGGAAGGGCATAGAATATAGTCACAGCCAGCTACTTTCCCTTCCTTGGTCAGCAGTCTCCAGTTCTCCAAAGAAACCCCTGATCTAAGGAAAATGATGGAAAATTGACTGCCTATGAGATTACTTTGGACTCTGGGTCTTGCAATTGTCTGGTTTTCCATTTTATGTTTTCTATTAGCTCAACCTTATTCAGGATGTCTCATATACCTCAATGCTTCCCCCAAAGATAAATGGTGGATATTTAATATGTATTTGCAACCACCTATTCTGCAAAAGGAGCCTGATTTAAGTGAGTTCATCTAATAGATACACATAAAACACCAGATGAGTTCACTAGAGTGTGTGTAGAATTTTGTGCATCCTATTTAAGTGAGTGGTTGTGTGCTGTGAAATGAAGAGACAGCAATAAGGCCCCAAAGTTAATAACCTCTAATAAACAATGAGTCTGGATGACAACTTTTCAAAATCTATTACACACTAGTAGCCCTCGTTCTGCACAGTTTGCATATTAAGCAGATGATAGTAGTTTCTGGGCAGAAATATAGACAGCATTATATACTTCAATGCATGCCAGGAAAGAAATCTTTTGATAGCATTTACTGTAGCCAAGAACAGAAGCAGCTATACAATTCCCAGCCAGAAGCCAGGTGCCAAACTTAATTCATGCAAAAAGGGGAGGGGGCATTGGCATCGCATAAGGTTGGTAAGATCTCAGGGAAACAACCATGGAAATCCTGGGTTATGAGGTCTACGGGTTACAGTGTCCAGCTGGGCTGGCTAGTTCATTTTTTTCTACACAGCTCAATGAATAATAAGACTAAGTTCCAGGCAGACGTCTCATGCACACACACAAAAGTGCCAGCAAGGAAACAGGCATGGTAAGCCTTCATGTAAGTCAGGTAAGCTGGGCACATGATTTGGATACAGCAAGATCAGTTGTCAGAATCATAGGAGACACACAGCATAGTGTGATACTAATACTGGATGTTGGATCTGGGATTCAGAAAGATCTGAACACAGAAAACTGGTGAGCCCCAGTACAGAAGATTAGCTTTCATAGGAATACATGTAAATTCCTGTATTTAGATTGAAAAAAGGAAGCAACTGTCTTCTGTCAAATTTCTTTCCTATGCTGTAGCCTGGGTGGTCTTTTAAATAAGATCGTGTCCCATCTTTGCTTTTAAAAAAAATCCATTCCTCTGAGAATAAAGATGGAACTAATCCATCAGCATGTTTTGAAGTCTTCCATGTCTGGCCTCTTCCCTTCTATTTACCTGAAGTCCCTTATCTTGATGAATGTTCCAGCCATAACAAGAGCTCCGTGCCTTCTTGTGGAACCTGACTGGGCCTTTCATATTTCCTCTGCCTAAAACGAACAAACAAGCAAAGAAACAAACACTCTCACCCTTTGCTAGACAGCTTCAGAAGAGTCAAATTCATGGACTTAATTTTATTTCATTTTTACCTACTTTGAGTTTGGTCATACATTTTCATTTAACAAATATCCACTGAGCACCTACTGGGTGTCAGGCACTGTTCAATGTTCTATATGTGAAACAGAAGTGGAACAAGAATGTTAGTAATGGAGAGTGGGTGCTTAAAGGCTCGATGCTATGCAGAGTGGCCACAGAGGGTCTATCCAATGAGGTAATGTATGTGCAGGTGTGATTGAAGGGGACTGTGAGCTGAGTGGCCAGCCAAGAAAATAACACAGTAGTTGAAGGAAAGCCCACATCTTAAAGTTCCGGAGAGAGTGTGCAATGACCCGGGGTAGGGATGGGGCTGCAGTAAGACCATAATGGTCAAGTACAATGAAGCTGGAGAGGTGCTAATGACCAGCCTAGGCAGGGCTAAGAAGCTGGGGGGAAACCTTGGATTCTCTTCTAAGCGTAGTTGGTTGGAAAGTGTTGGAAGGCTTAGAGCCAGGAATAATCATAAAACTATTTTTTTCATTTAGTTACAAAAAGATTAAGGGAGTTGTGCTGTGCTGAATATAGGCTATAGGGAGAGTGTAGAATCCCAAAGATAGGTTGGGAGTTACTACATCTGTGAAGAATAGAGCTGACCACATAGGTTTGCTAACATCACATGATTTGTGATTTCTTATGCGTTAGGAACAGGACCAGATCAGTGTTTGGGCTGCCTGGATGATTTCCACAGTTCTAATATACAGCATGTGACTGCATACCACTGGCTCTCCATAGATATGTTTCGTACAAAGACTCGGCCTAATAGAAGTTACTATAAAAAGGACCTCAGGGTTTGAATTGAGTGCACAGTTGATGAGCCAGTTGTAGCCCTGTTTGGCTGCCAAGAGACCTAATGTTGACTTGAGTTGCATTTAAGAGCTTGGGTGTGAGGATGAATAGAAGGGAAGCGTGAGTCTGAGGCAACATTCCAAACAATAGCCCTAATCCTGTTATCAGTCCCTGCTTCTATCTTCTTTCAAGCTATGGTCCGAAGATAACATACTAGATTCATCTATGATTCTCCCTATTGCTTCACCTGCATACCATACAAGTTCTGTATAATTTAAATGAGATTTTTCTATTTTCCAATGAACAGTAGCCCATGCATTTCTATGTAAGAATTGCAAGGTGTATGACACACAAAACTACTTATGCCAGTCCCACTTACTTCTGATAGTGGTCATTGTTGTTCCTCTTCTTCTTCATTAGACTAACCCATCATTTGTTTCATTTTTTTTTGACCACCAAATTGAGTGTCTTTCAGAGCTGGGGTTGTAGCTCAGTTGGTAGAGTTTTGCCTGGCATGCATCAAGTCCTGAGTTTGATCACTGGTGCCATATACAAACTGTGATGATAGTGCACACCTGAATTCCAGCACACTATTATTTTTAGTAGGAATTATGTGCTCAGCCACATAGTTTATTATGAAAGTCTAATTTAGTACATAGTGAATACTAGAAATATGTCGTGTTTGCAAAGCCAATAGCAGAATCTTACCTCTGTGTCTCACAACAAGAATTTATGCTTGGAAGTTAGGAATCATTCTGTCCTCAGCTTTTTGCTTATAAATTTTATTACGTAACTCTTCTGAGCCACCATTCTCTCCTCTGTAAAATAGATGGTAATGCTCACTCGGAGTTTTTCTAATAATTAAATAATATTACATGTGTAATATTATTTAAATGCTTACAATTCTTGTAAGTTGGTAAGAATAGTTATCATCTGTCTCAGTATTCTTGCTAACAGATGAACTAGATGTGTGGAAATGTAGATTCTTTTCAATAATAGAATGAGAGAGTTTTTCATTACTTGATAATGAATGGTAGTTGGATATGGTGTGACTTGTGCCCTTATTTTCAGTGTTATAGTGAGTATCATCTCCTGCTGACAATGTAATAGTTCTCAAGTGTCTTGGATTCATGGAGTTTCTATATTTTGGATTGAATCAGGAGTCCAATGCTGGCAAATGCCAGGAATGCACAGAGAAGGAAGATTCCTATAAGGAATCTCCCACAAATGGCTTGTTCCCCAACTTAAACTGGTCTTAAAAATAACAATAGAGTCTCCTTAGCACTAATATTAAAGGCATATCTAAACTGCAACTGCTTATCCCATAAAGATGAGAAAATGCCCTTTGTCTATACTGAATTACCCAAACATCATTGTTATAAACTTGAGCGTGATACATGTTTGAAAGCAAACCTAATGATTTCCTGGTTTGGAGACACTGGGATGGAAAAATACTCAAGGAGTAGATCCCAGTGAGGAATTGGCCTGGGGAGAGGAATAGTAATGATACATATAGATTTTGAGGCACTCTCAACAAAACATAAAGCTAACTGGGAAGAAATGAGGAATGTTGTATTCGATTTAGTAAATTTAGAAACATAGTATAATGAGTAAGGTGAAAGATTAAATCTTGAAGGAGACTAATACTCTCCAGGAATATTAGTGAAGGTCTGAAGTACAAAGAAAAATGGCAAAATTATATTTACATCAATTTGGGTTAATCAGTATTGCTAGAGATGGGAAGGGGAGGTAAGTCAAGAATAAGTTGATGGTAACTATAAAAGCTCAACCATAGTTTGTTGAAAGGCTTGAGTCAAAAAAACAAGGAAAACTAGACAGCTAGCTGGCTTTCTGTAACTGTTATAAAGACAGCATATGATCAGTCCAGGATGCTCTGTCAATTCACCAGCTCAGATGCATTTTCTCTGTGTTCCAGTATTTAGAATAGCCAAGCAAAACCAATCATTGCTTTCATAGTACCCTGTATATGATAAAGTAGTGTGATGATGAGAACTCCTAGTTACGGATTATGTTCTCTGCCCAGTTCTTTTTCTTTGTTTGGCATTAGATGGTAATTACTAACATGGCTTTGATGGCCACTGGATCCAGGTTTAGAATGGTTTTATCTATAAGGTCAATGATGCTTTAGTATATCAAGTATATTAAATTATTGTAAGGCTTATTTCATTGAAATCAACAAATATACAATAGACCAATGTCCTGTTCTCACCATGACTTTGAGCAGCTGAGTTGAGGAGCTGGAGATGAGAATCTAGGAAAAGGAGGGTAGTGAGAATATGTGTAATAGAACACCAGAGTGAGGAGAGGAGAGAGAAGTCCAGATACATGTACAGTCTCTCCTCAATATTGTACAGGGTAACACTCAGAGCATGCATACAAAGAAACTATCAAATTAGCTCAAAAAGATCCCTAAAACAATGTTTACAGCACATATCGACTTTGAAATGGTGTCTGTCCTCAAAGCACAGATAGTCCCCACACATGTGTGCATGAGAATGCTCTTGTCAAATAGCAGGGCATCATCTGCTTGGATGCAGCTGTGGTGCTGCTAAAAGAACTTAAAAGCAAAGTCCAAAAGGCTCTCCAAGCAACATAACTGTGTCCCACAGGTTTTTTTTAATTATAAAAATATCAAGCACCAAACAATATAAAATTTATAATTTCTGGCATCCATAAAAGATCAATACACATCCAAAGAGCTATAGAAATATGGACATAATAAAGAGAAAAATCAGCAATTAAATCATAGGTGACATACATATTAGAATCAGAAGACAAGTCCTTTAAAATTATGAGAATTTGTTTATATATTGAAAACCCTAGGTTAAAATCCAACCTATTGAGTAGATAAGGAAAATATATCTCTGTAGATATTGTTATAATACATATGAAAAGCCAAATATAATTGGCTTCCATAAATCAGTTTCTCTTTTGCTATGCAAAACCCATTGACTGTATCTGACTTCAGATTCAGCATTGTAGGAAGCAGGATGGGTAAATAGGAGGAGATATCAAAGGACTTAAAACCTGAAACAGGATGCAAAAAGAAACCAAAATAGCAGGGACTACAGGACAGTGGTAGGTGACTTAATGAGCTCGTCATTGAATTTCAAGATGAAAGAAAGGCTACATTTAAAACATAAACTAATGAGCAAAAAATTTCCAAATAGAAGTAAATCTAGAAACTAAAGATCTCAATAAGCAGGTACATGTCATATACAAACAAATAAAAAAGGAAATGATACCAAGGTACATTATAATCCAATAGCTCATATCACAGGTGAAGAGGATATCAACATACTACATGTAGAGAAAGCATGACAGGAACACATCGGCAGGTTTCACAGGCAAATTAAAAATGATAAAGTATAAGCTGTAGACTAGGATCACTAAACCTCTAAAAGAAAATTCTGCCAAGTTAGAATTATTTTTTGTTTGTTTGTTTTGAGTTTTTGGTTTTATTGTTTTGTTTTTGTTTTTTCAAAAGAGGATTTTTCTTTGTAGCCTTGGCTATCCTGGAACTCACTCTGTAGACCACATTAGCCTCTAACTCACAATTCTACTTACTTCCTGAGTGCTGGGATTAAAGGTGTGTGCCACCACTGCCTGGCCAAGCAAGCTAGAATTCTTTACCCACAATAAGTATCATTCATACACAAGGCAAAACAAGCAATTTTCTAGACATATAAAACTGAAAAAAATTCATTGCCACCAGATTCATTATATGAAATTTTGAAGTTGAGCCTTTCAGGTGTAAAGAAATGAAACCAGATAGAAGGAAGACATTTTATAATATCAATAAAATGATAATTCATTGACACAATTGGTGAGTGTAAAATAAAGAGATGAATATTTTGAGGATTGAGAAGGAGAGTTCACTATACATTTTATAGATATTGAAAGGATATTAAACCAATATTATGATCAATACTTTTGGCAACTTAAATGTAATGGATAAATTTCTTGAAAGATCAAGTGCACGCAGGAACAAGACAAGAGTCTGAGTAGCTCTGTAGTTCTTAAAGAAATTTCATTTTCTAGTGAAGTCAAATGCTTCGTAGGAAGATAACATTCTAAGAAAACTTCCAGGTGAGCAACAAAGGAGGATGCTTCCTCAGCTCAATTCCTGAAGCCAGCTTTATCCTGATTCAAATGGAAGCTAGAACCTGTTTGTTTTTGTTTTTTTTGAAGAATACATTGGACTGATATTTCATGAATTGGCACAGAATCCTTTTACAATTCTGGAAAATTTCAGCCAACAATGTATTTTTAAAAATAGCACATAGCACATCATAAGTCACCCAAAAACAGGTTAATAAGAGACCAAAACATCTATATAATCATATCCATGACCTCAGAAAAATAATTGGCAGTATTCAATGTCATTTAATGAAAGATATAAGCTCAAAACTATTGGAGACAAATTTGGGGTATAGCTATATAGAAACACGGGAATCATTAAATGCAAACTTCAGTATTGGGCTCACCTCTGAGCAGGTTAGGAAGGCTAGAGACCTGAGAATAACTGTCAAGCTTCAAAAGAGAAGCCTCATGTGTTCCTTCCTTTAAAAACATAGGGTATGTTAAATAACATTAACAAAAAAGAGACCATGCATCTGAAAGAGAACAAGGAAGGGCTTGTGGGAGAACTTGGAAGGAGCAAAGAAAAGGAAGAAATGTAATTATAATTATAATTATCATATAATCTCAAAAAAGGAAAAGGAATGACAGCCACTCTAAAATAATAATTAATATATTTTAAAAATAAAAATATAGTTGATACACAAAGTTTTTGTATCATATCCCTACACATGTGCTATAATTTTTTAGCTCTTCCGTAGTTAATAAAAGCAAATTGTAAGATTAGTGTTTTGCTGTGTGCTTTGGGATGCCCTATAAGAGAGAAGCATTTATTTATTCTGCACAGCTTGAGAAAATGCTGGCATTTGCATACTGAAAGGGAAGCTTATTGCACCAAGTATTCAGGGCTTTAGAAATATAGTGTGTTGGAAATATAATGTGATATTTTCTATAAGCAGAGAGAACTGCTACTTCAAGTGTCATATCATGTGACAAACAAGTATGATTAGTGCCAATAAGCCAAATCTAGGAGCCAATGCCCCAGGGATCAGTGGCATCAGACTCAGCTCTAGAGAAAGACAAGGTGTGACCAGCTTACCAATCATTCACTTTTTTGTAATTCTGCCATTCACTACACAAAATGGAAGAATTTGTGTTTATTCTAAACAGTCTATCCTGTTTGGGCCTAGTGCAATCCATACCAGAATTAGATTCCAATCATCTTCTCCTGCCCTTCCTTGCCAGAAGTTTGTCTGCAGATTGTGCCACAAGAATTTCACAGAATGTATCCATATTTATGCTCTCTCTCTCTCTGTCTCTCTGTCTCTATCTCTCTGTCTTTCTCTCTCAATCTCTCTCTCTCTCTCTCTCTCTCTCTCTCTCTGTGTGTGTGTGTGTGTGTGTGTGTGTGTGTGTGTGTGTGTGTGTGTGTGTGTGTGTGTGTGTGTGTGTATGTGTGTGTAAGAGACACAGAGGGGAGAATAAAGAAACATAGAGACAGAGACATAAATAGAAACAGAGAAGGCAGACAGGAAGAGACAGGGTGATGGAGAAAATATACCACAATGAACACTTGCTGCTTCATTCATCAATTTATACCCCTTTGATGAATGGGCACATCTAAATACTGTCCTTTATTATTACAAGTATTTCCCTCACTAAGTAAATATTCATGAGTACTTACAAGATGCCAGGCCTGATTCTTGGTAAAAATGGAAGGACAGGTCATCTCTCCTGTTAAAAAGTGTCCATTGTTTGGTGTGAATTAGATGCACAACTAATGGCAGGATATTTGCCAATTATTTTTGTTCCTAAACTCAACTTGGAGAAGTAGAGATAGTGTTTAAATATGGTTGCAAAGCATATTCCCCAAGGGAGGGAAGGATGAATTTTACTAAAATATGAATCAAATAACGGACAATATTTGTACATTATATTGGTACAAGGCCTGTTGGAAATGCTTCTGTGACTTGCTGGAGTGGAGGGGCTGAAGTGGTGATGAGGTCTGAATCCACCGTCATAATCAGAAGTTCTGTGACAATGAGTTTGTGTTCTTTAGACTGTTTCATCCTATGAGGAATTATTTACATTTTACAAGTGAGTTTATTATTTAAAAAACGCAGTAATTAGTTCACAGCCACTCCTGTATTAGCATCAAAAACCAAGTCTATATCAGCATCAGGCTGGACCTCCTCTTCCTCTCCATGCTGCCTGTTCCCTGCCCTGAGTAAAGGTGTCCTGTGTGCTGTCATCTGTGACTCTCCTCAGGACATTTCCACTCACATAAAGCCTTCACTGTTTTTGGGAACCCTGTGTCTATCTGGCTTCTCATGGTTCCTAAAGCACTCCCTTTTTCCTTCTTAAGCACAGTTTATTGTTGTGCACATTTAGACTTCTGCAATAGGACACAAGTATGGTCTTGTGAGTATTTTGAGCAAATTGGTGTGTATTGAATGAATTCAAAACTAATGACATTAAAAGCGATCTTCTCAGTACTCTTTAGTGAGTTAAAACAATAATAGGAAAATAGGAAAATTAAGTGTTCCAATGTGTGGTTTAAGATTTCTAAAGTTTATGGAAGAAGAAAGATTTTTTTGAAGATCTCACTGAAAAGTCAAGAACATATGGACAGTCTGCTGTGAGTGAGGGACATGAGCCTCTGTTTTTATCCTGTGCCACCATGGCTTGACAATACAGCATGATATTGGAAGAAAACCTTGGCTCCAAGCTCTGATTAACTTATTGTCTGAGCAGGAACACATCTGAATTGGAACTCTGTATGCTGGGAGGCTTGCCAAGAAGATGGTGTGATTAAACATGGGCGCTATCTAGTACTGGATCTATCTATAGTCTCCCTTTTAGCAAAAGCTTTGTTTTAGTGTGTGTGTGTGTGTGTGTGTGTGTGTGTGTGTGTGTGTGTGTGTGTGTATATGTATATATGTGTGTTTGTATGTATGTGTGTCTATATATATGTATTGCATGTATTTGTGTGTGTAGGTATGTGTATTGTGTGTGTTTGTATGTGTGCATAGTCTGTGTATATATGTGTGTTTGTGTACTGTGTGTTTGTATGTGTATGTTTATTGTGTGTGTGTAATATGTGTGTATATGTGTGTACGTGTGTTTCAGAAAGTGTAGTAACTTTTTAGCACATTAAAAATCCGAAGTGCTGAAAACTCAAAAAAGTCTGCACAGAGAAACGATATGCCAAATAGTCACTGACATAAGAAAACACTATAAATTAAGACAGTAATAGTTCATGGTTTCTGAGAAGGGAACTTAATTTACAGCTAGAATCAGGTTTACATTCCTTAGAAATTCTGGAAATCCATCACTGGCACAGAAATTGATCTGTTAAAGGAGAGGAAAATTGATTCCTAATATTGGCAATTACATCAATTTTAAGTTCCGAAGGGACAGCCCTTGGAAACAAATTTATTAACCACTAAGGAATTACTTGCTACTCTAGAAAATGATCTAAAGAGTAGTATTTATAGCCTCATTTGAAGAAAGATCTTCACTGTGGCAGACACCAGCTTCAGGATTGTTGTCTCAATTATGTTACAGATATTAAGATAAAAAAGTAAGTGAAGTCAAGCTATCTATATAAAAAGCAAGCTTTGCATCATATTTTGAGTGCCTCTTTTGCCTCAAAGTATCTGCATATGAAGGAGTGGGAATCTGAGCACATTTGCATATTCCCATTCATGACATAGTGTTGGCATTCTCAAAAAGAATAAGTGTAGCTGATGGCAATTTTTATCTGAAGAGATTTGTGCATGTTAGCAATATACCATATCCTGTCAGCATAAGAAGAGCATATGGGCCCATTAACTCACCAAATCTGCCACTGTTCTGCAAATTTTTATTAAGCAAGCGAAGTCCTTAATAGTCACTTATGTTATAGAATGCGTGTCAAATGCTATCAATAAGCAAGGGGATTGTTTTCCCCTAGTGAGAAGGCATTTCAAGTGCGTAAGATGGCTTGACAAAAGGATAAAACACTTGAAGCAACCACTGTATTAATAAAAATGCATCCTACAGGGAGCCAACATGTGAATGTATTATGTGCACTTTAATGTCTGCTGCTAAAAAGTTTGCAGGGTGCCATCTTGATCATAAGCTTTTTTCCCTCCATATTTTCTTTTTCTGAATTCTAATAATGACCCTGATTGAAATTAAGAGAAAAGAAAAATACAGTATGGTATTGCAAGGAGGAGGAGGAGGAGGAGGAGGAGGAGGAGGAGGAGAAGAAGAAGAAGAAGAAGAAGAAGAAGAAGAAGAAGAAGAAGAAGAAGAAGAAGAAGAAGAAGAAGAAGAAGAAGAAGAAGGCGTTCTTGCAGTTGAGCAGTTCTCCTTAGCTTCAAGGACTTAAGAATTAGAAACTTGGGCCACCATGGCTGCTCAGTTCCCCACACAAGTCCTCTGGTGAGTCAGAGAACACACCAGGAAATTAACAAACATCTAGACCAAACTGTCATCTTTATTAAGCACCTGTGGCAATCAAGCCAAATAGTGCCCATTGATTGTATGTTGAATGCCAGGAAGCAGGAGGTTAGTATAGAAATCCCATTAGCTAAATAATGCTAGAGGAACCTCAAAAGAGACAGCTTTGTGATAGCTCTAAGCTTTTAGTATGCCTATAGAGAAAACAGTGGTTGTAGTAAGAATGACTGTGAACTACATCTTCAGGACTCAACATTTCATTCATATCTTTTCAATTGCTAGAACATTCCTTTAATATACCCAAGAGAAAATAATTCAGGTACTTGTGTAAAATTGAAGAATTCAAAAGAGACTGGGATGAACACTAGAAATTTTATAAAGAAAGAAAAGTGAAACAATATTCTGTTGGAACCAAAATAGAAAACCTTAAGGCTCTTCCTCCACCAGCACTATTCCATGATGCTTTGGTTTCTTTGCTCTCTTGGAATAGGAGACCTTCCTTGGGAGAGGCACAACCAGTTTTCCATTTCTTATACAAGCCTTACATCAAAATTATAGACCTGTCATGAACCATGTTCCTACCATTTCAGTCACTGCACTATCTCAGTATAATGCATCGAAACAACTATGTTGAAGTACCAGCCCCGAGAGATAACTAACAGTCGTTCTAAGGTGATGGGGTTATAAAGGAAGTTGGGTATTAATTATAATACTTGCCATTTAAAAAATTGGTGGTGTGGGTAATTTTACCTCATTTTCTCATTTGCCACTGTTATTTAAATTGCTTCCCAGCACTAAGCATGTGCATAAAAGATGATTGTTCCAAATTTAACCTTTTAAATAAAATGTGTTCTATTAATTAAGTCATTACTGCGCCCTCTCCTTTTCATTATGTTTGTTCGTTTGTCATTGGTCCTAAAGATAGGCATCTGTGCCAGGGAATATTTTGGAGAAAGACCCCTAATTTTTATGCCTATCACCCATTTGGATTTTCCACACTTTTTAAAAAATAGTTTATTTTAGTGTTCTAAAGAATTCCAACTTGTCAATTATTAAAATAATGATAAGTATTCCTCCTAGGGATAATAGACATTCAATCAAAAAGTTTAAAAGTTCCTTATAAAACCTAATGTGACTAGGAAATTTACTTAGATTTTAAAAAAAAAGCAATCTACAAAGACAGTTCAAGGAAATCCCATTTTTAGAATAGCCATTCATGGTAAGAACCTTTACTCAACTGTATTTTCCATGCACATCTTCCAAATCAAAATAAATTATAGTCAGATACACTGGGGAAGGGTGTCCATGGTGGCTGTTTATCTTTTGGATAACACAGGAAAAGCACCCAATGCCCTGTTAAGGTGTGATGTGTTCTCATTTACTCTTTCTGCATTTCTTTATGATCCTGAGGAAGTATAACAGCCAGCACCATCAAGACCAAATTCACCCAACACCACTCTCACTGCTTCTACGTCTCAAAAGTTTTAAGTATGGAGAATGTTTACCTGCATCTGTGCAGAGTAATTTTTCATAATTTTTAAAATGTTATCTCCCATAATTTCCTGTGTGCTGCTTGTATCCCCATTCTTAACATGGGGAAGTCGGGAGGTTAGAAGAGTGTAGTCATTTTCCTGGTAACACTGGCAGCTTAGTTACATTGGTGCATTTACCACCAGTCATGCTGTTCTTTCTGCCTTTCTGTTTAGTATCTCATGAATGATGACCATAGCTAAGGTGTTGTATGTGTTTACCATGTGATCTTCCAAGCACTTAGCATATACTTTCCTCTGTCATCGTCACCACAAATCGGTGGGGTGGCAACATTTCACTCATTTTATAGTAGTGAAACTGGTGTGAACAAAGCGAAAATGACTTTTAAGACACTTACCGAAATAACTCTAAAACTTTTAATAATGGAGCGAAACTTGTCAGGTTTCCAAGCCAGGTTCCTAACTCTCAGGATGACTTCTCATGTTAAGTGAGAAGAAATAGTTTAGGTTGAACACAATTGACCTTTAAATGCCCAAACATGCTAATCAAAATTATAGCCAACATCATTTATATTAGTCTGCAGAAATATTTTTTGACAGAATCTTGCTGTGTAACCCAAGACAGCCTTACACTTGTCCAGATAATACTGCCTACATCTGCAAAGTTCTAAGATGACGAGCATGTACCCCATTCCTGACCCAGATTTTTTATCTAATGTCATAAATTCAAATAAGAAGACTGCTGATTTTCTAGCATATAATTGTTGAAATGTTGTCCTGTATTTAATTTGCATCATTTGTTCTTAAAATTCCTCAGCTAGTAAATCTTCTGTGATTGCCACAGAGACAAAGGAACAGCTAAGACTGTCATTTAATCTCTGCTCCTTCAGTTGATAAGATGTAGGCCACCAAGACTTGTAGTACTTGTCTTCCCAGATTGTTATGAAGGCTAAAATAATTAAACAGTTGTAAAATACGTAGGGTAGAAGCCATGTATTACAAGAGCTCAGCATTACCAGCTACTGTTATATTTTAGTGATCAACATAGTTGATTTCCAATATTTTTCTACTTATACTTTAGATTTCATTGTACATATTTTGAGGCACAAGAAGGAAAGAACTTGGGCGCCAGTGCCTGATAAGTACTGTTTGACTTATCATCCAACTATAAATATAACCAAAAGTCTAACAAGATACTAAGACAGTTGAGAAAGGATAACCATAGACAAGCAGTGCTTTCAATTCCAACATAAAGAAATAGCCAGGAAAAGATGGCAGGGGCATGGCTGATTATGTGTGGTGACTGGGTCAGTTACAAATGACTGATGTGGGCAGAGGGAAGAGCCAGGCTCCTTAGAAAAGATGTAGATGGCCTTCCTGGTTTTCCAGTTCCCCCTCAACTTGTTTCCAATCCTTGAGTACCAGAGGTTTATAGACCAGCATGGACATTAGTAATGGTCAATGAAGGTACAGCAGTAGTTGGATACTCACATAGTTATCCATAAAGTGTTGTTTAGGAATTCTATGCCTATGTCCAGGGGACATATGGATTAGTGGTGTTCACATACTATCTTTGCCTGATATTAATATCAGTTTTTATAATAACCCTATGTGACACAGTGGAAATCCTTTTTGTGTGTTTCCTAGTAGGGCCTTTGTAGAATCTAAATTATTTATTTCAATATTTGATAATATTCAGTGTATGAGGTCACTCAGTCCTAGAGTCATCTTTGAGGGAAAGTTTTCCTTAAAACTCATTTTAAAATTTAACTGTTAGGACATATATATTATTTATTCTATGTTTTGTTAAAATTTTTTATTAGTTCAAGTTAGGGAACAAGCTTGTTTCACATGTAAGTCCCTTCTCCCTCTCCCTCTCCCTCTCCCTCTCCCTCCCCTCACCGCCATCCCTCCTCCCCCACCCCCAACCTACTCCCCACCCCATCCACCCACCACTCCCCAGGCAGAGTAGTGCCCTCAATGGGGGCTCTGCAAAGTCCGCCAAATCTTCCTGTGCTGGGCCTGGGTCCTTCCCCATGTGTCCAGGGCCAGAGTGTATCCCTTCATATGGGATGGGCTCTCAAAGTCCCTTCTTACACCAAGGAAAAATACTAATCCACTACCAGAGGCTCCCTGGAGTGCAGAGGCCTTCTTATTGACATCCATGTTCTTGTACTGGCCTCCCAGACAGCATCTGGGGTTGATGTGCTCTCCCTTGTTCAGGCCAACTGTTTCTGTGGGTTTCTCCAACCTGCTACAGACCCCTTCAATCTTCATTCCTCCCTCTCTTCAACTAAATTCCAGATTTCAGCTCAGTGTATATCTGTGGATGTCTGTCTCTGCTTCCATCAGCCACTGGAGGAGGGCTCTAGGATGGCATAAAGAGAAGTCATCAATCTCATTTTAGGGGAAGGGTTTTTAGGTTATCCTCTCCTCCATTGCCTGGATTGTCAGATCGTGTCATCCTTGTAGGTCTCTGGAGATCTCCCTAGTTCCAGATCTTTTCTCAGACCTATAGTGGCTCCCTCTAATATGGTATCTCTCATCCTGTTTTCTCTCCTCTATTCTTCCCCCAACTGAATATTTCTGCTCCTTCATTTCCTCTCCACTACTCCTCTTCTGCTTATTGTGGCAGCTCCCTCTCCCTTACCCTCATGCTCCCAATTAGCTCAGGAGTTCATGCCACTTCCCATTCCTGGGGTCCATTTATCCCTTCACGTTTCCTAGTTTCTTTGGTGAAGAGGATTATAGGCTGGTAATCCTTTACTCTATGTCTAAAATTCATATATGAGTGAGTACATACCGTTTTTGTCTTTTTGTGACTGGGTTACCTCACTCAGGATGGTTTCTTCTAGTTCCATCCATTTGCCTGCGAATTTCAAGATTTCATTGCTTTTTTTCTGCTGAGTAGTACTCCCTTGTATAAATGTACCACATTTTCTCTATCCATTCTTCAGTTGAGGGGCATCTAGGTTGCTTCCAGTTTCTGGCTATTACAAACAATGCTGTTATGAACATGGTTGAACATATGTCCTTGTTGTATGAACATGCGCTATTTGGGTATATACCCAAGAGAGGAATGGCTGGATCTTGAGGTAGACTGATTCCCATTTCTCTGAGCAACCACCATACTGATTTCCAGAATGGTCTTACAAGTTCGCACTCCCACCAGCAATGGAGGAGTGTTCCTTTTTCTCCACATCCTCTCCAGCAGAGATTGTCATTGGTAATTTGATTTTAACCATTCTGACAGGTGTGAGGTAGTATCTCAGAGTTGTTTTGATTTGCATTTCTCTGATGGCCAAGGATTTTGAGCACTTTCTTAAGTGTCTTTCAGCCATTTCAGATTCCTCTGTTGAGAATTCTCTATTTAGTTCTGCACCCCACTTTTTAATTTCATTGTTTGGTGTTTTGGTGGCTAGCTTCTTGAGCTCCTTATATATTTTGGAAATCAGTCCTCTGTCAGATGTGAGATTGGTGAAGATCTTTTCCCATTCTGTGGGTGGTCGTTTTGTCTTACTGACTATGTCCTTTGCCTTGCAGAAGCTTCTCAGTTTCAGGAGGTCCCATTTATTAATTGCAGACCTCAATGTCTGTGCTTCTGGTGTAATGTTCATGAAGCGGGCTCCTGTGCCAATTGGTTCAAGGGTAATTCCCACTTTCTCTTCTAGAAGATTCAGTGTGGCTGGATTTATGGTGAGATCTTCGATCCATTTGCACTTAAGTTTTGTGCATGGTGACAGGTATGGATCTATCTGCAATCTTCTGCATGTCCGAATCCAATTGTGCCAGCACCATTTGTTAAAGATGCTATCTTTTTTTCATTGTATAGATTTAGCACCTTTGTCAAAAATAAGGTGTTCGTAGGTGCGTAGGTTAATGTCAGGGTTTTCAATTTTATTCCATTGGTCTATCTGTCTATTTTTGTGCCAATAACAAGCTGTTTTCAGAACTATGGCTCTATAGTAGAGCTTGAAGTCAGGGATGGTGATGCCTCCATAAGATCCTTTATTGTAAAGAGTTGTTTTGGCTAGCCTGGGTTTTTTTATTTTTCCATATAAAGTTGAGTATTGTTCTTTCAATGTCTGTGAAAAACTGTATTGGGATTTTGATGGGGATTGTGTTGAATCTGTAGATTGCTTTTGGCAGGATTGCCATTTTTACTATGTTAATTCTACCTATCCAAGAGCATGGGAGATCTTTCCATTTTCTGGTATCTTCTTTAATTTCTTTCTTTAAAGTCTCAAAGTTCTTATTGTACAGGTCTTTCACTTTTTTGGTTAGTGTTACCCCAAGATATTTTATGTTGCTTGTGGATATTGTGAAAGGTGATGTTTCCCTGATTTCTTTCTCATTGGATTTATCATCTGTATATAGTAGGGCTACTGATTTTTTGAGTTAATTTTGTATCCTGCTACCTTGCTGAAGGTGTTTATCAGCTGTAGGAGTCAACAGACACTGAGGAAATCCAGAGAATCTTCAGATCATACTTTGAAAACCTGTACTCCACAAAATTCGAAAATCTAAAGGAAATGGACAGTTTGCTGGATAAATATCACTTACCAAAATTAAACCAAGATCAGATAAGCAGTTTAAATTGACCTATAACCCCTAATGAAATAGAAGCAGTCATCAAAAGCCTCCCAACCAAAAAAAGCCCAGGACCAGATGGCTTCACTGCAGAATTCTACCAGAAATTCAAACAAGAGTTAATGCCATTACTCCTCAAACTCTTCTGCACAATAGAAGCAGATGGGATATTGCCAAACTCTTTCTACAAGGCTACAATCACTTTGATACCCAAGCCACACAAAGATATGACTAAGAAAGTGAACTACAGACCGATATCCCTCATGAACATTGATGCTAAAATACTCAATAAAATATTGGCGAACCGAATCCAAGAACATATCAGAAAAATCATCCACCATGATCAAGTTGGCTTCATTCCAGGAATGCGGGCATGGTTCAACATATGAAAATCCATCAATGTAATCCACCATATAAACAAACTGAAAAAGAAAAACCACATGATCATCTCACTAGATGCTGAAAAAGCCTTTGACAAAATCCAACATCCCTTCATGATAAAGATCTTGGAGAGAACAGGAATAACAGGAACATATCTAACATGATAAACGCAATATATACCAATCCAATAGCCAACATCAAACTAAATGGAGAGAAACTCAAAATGTTTCCTCTAAAATCAGGAAAAAGACAAGGCTGTCCACTCTCTCCATATCTCTTCAATATTGTACTTGAAGTTCTAGCTAGAGCAATAAGACAAGAAAAGGGGATCAAAGGGATATAAATTGGAAAGGAAGAAGTCAAACTTTCACTATTTGCAGATGACATGATAGTCTACATTAATGACCCGAAAAACTTTATTCTATGTTTTTAAGCTTTACTAACATGCACTTTTTAAGAGTTTTTTCCTAATTGCTTGAGAGGTGTATATTTCATGACACAATTCTTCCAAACTATTGAGGTTAGACCTGTCATCATTTCCAAGTGATCCCCTACACTATGAAGCTTAACAGTGCAACTGTTGGGAGTAGACATCGTTTTACTCTCTGTGTGAACTCCAAATGTCGTTTTCTTTCTATTTGCTATTGGTTTTCTAGGTCACAGGGATATGGGGGCAGGCTGACTTTGAAGACATTGGGAAAAAGTAGTAAGCTGGTTCTGTGCTTTACAAACTCCATATGCATTGACTTCCATGAATATCATATGGCATGTCTTTATTGCAAGGGACACCAATAGATTCTTCCATGTACCCTTTCTGCACAGTCTCCAGGAAGTTGTCTAGATTGAAAGTGAGAGTGATCATGATTTGACTATATTTGTTTTCCATCTTTATAAGTCTGTCCTTTGTGACCTAATGCCTACTTTGTTGAATGTTATTATTACAGATTTTGTCATTTCTTCATAAATCTCCTCTCTCTCTCTCTCTCTCTCTCTCTCTCTCTCTCTCTCTCTCTCTGTCTGTGTGTGTGTGTGTGTGTGTGTGTGTGTTTTGGTCAGATAAAGAAGAGTGGCCCTTGAGTCTTGAATATGTACATATATATTGCTTTAATACTAAAGGAGCTTTGTTATCTATTATATATCCAAAGGCCCTTGAATTTAGTTCTTCTCTAACATACAACAAAGAAAGAACCCAGGTAAAAGAACTGCAAGTACTGAAAACTTTTTATAAGTGTTACATTCATTGGAGGTCTAATAGACATAGCTGTACATAGTTGACTATAAAAAGTCTATGAATAAAATTGAGGCTCCCCAGGATAGACTGGAAGAAAAAAAACTTCAAATCTTTGTCAGTAAAAGATTTAATTTGTTATGAATATACTAATTTATGGTTTTAAAGTGCCTGATTAATAGGAAGGTCTAATTCTCATCTCTTTTATTTCTTCTCCTCAGTGCCAGATGAAAGCAAAGCTCGGTCATTGGCTGATCGCAGATTGGGTAAGAAATTCCTTGTAACTGGCTTTCTCTTCCTGGAAATCGCTGGCTGTGTGTCTGTAGCATTTGGACCCTGTTTCTAGGCACTAGCCAGGGAAAGGCTTTCTAATTAATACATGAGTTGTCTCTGTCTTCTACAAAGATGAATTATCCCTTGGCTGTGTGCATAATGGCATAATGCATGCTGACTCAAAATGTTCAAGAGAAGAGAGGAAAGGTTTCCAAAATAATCATCATAAAACCAAATCCTTAAACCTATATGCTAGATGAACACTTTCAAGAAACAAAAACATTGAAAAGGAAAGCTAAGAAAAATTGTAAAATTTTCCTACATGATTTTCAGGTTAAAATTGGGAGACAGAGAATATCAAAGGAAAATGTGGTCATTTCTCAAGGGGGGGAAATACGCATGTGTAATGTTGCCTGTCACCAGAAGAGACTGTGCCAGAGATGGCTATATTATCCTTCTTCTTCCTCCTGAATAAGCCCCCATGCTGTTCTCTAAGAAGTTGCCTGGTTCCTTAAAGTCTTCTAGGACTTACTCTACTCCAATGAGTTCCTTTGTGTATCAATCCCAAACCTTCCCTTCTCTTCCTAGTGGCCTCCCTTCTCTTTGTCCTTATAACTGGCTTTCTCTTTTCCTCTGTTCTTCCCTCAGTGTCATCCAGGCATATTATTTGCAAACACATAAAGTCACTAAGACAGCAAACCCTGCAGTAATTCCCTACCTCTAGGGGTGCCTCATTTTGTGGAAAAATTCCCATTTGACTCAGATAGACTACTCTACAGAGGGGCTATGGTTGGCATTCTTCCATGATGAAACAAAGAATTCTTACCCATCACTGTGTTTGTGCACCAATTACCTTTCCAGTAGGAAGTGGCATTGATGCCTCATTAACTTTGTCATATCCCAGAGCAAGATTATGATATTTTTTCTTTTTCTCCTTCTTTAGATTTTCTAATGATTGCAGCAGGGAACAGCTGGTTCATAACTCTTAGGTTCTTACTTCCATTCTTCCCAATAAAGAGTCTAAATAGTTAGATACCATGGACAAAAAAGCATTCTGTTTATGTGGTTATTAAGAATGCTTATGAACTGGGTTTGTGGAAATGAGCAAATAATAAGCTTTCTGGTTAATTCCAAAAATTCCAATCTTATTTTAATCTTATTTAAAAAAAATCACCCTTTGCTGGTAATCAAAAGTGACTGTCACTCTTTTGAACTGAGAATATCATCTTAGATTATTGCTATAATATTTTAGTTAAGTTTAAAAGTTGGCTTTTACCTAATGTGATATAAATATTTATAAAGAACTACTTTACAAAACTTGAAATAATGACCTTACAGATTTTGAAAAATCAAAATTGGCAGGATTTCATAGCTGGCAGATAGAGAGCTTGTAAAATTCTACGTGACAACTTTACCTCAGATAGCAGATAGAAATTGTACCAGCAAGCTTTATACTATAAGAAACATAATGTTAAAATATACTAAATGACATATAGCTTTGTTACTAATATGTAACCACTCCAACAATCAGTGTTCTTATATCTTGAGACTTTTACATAATCACTGCATCAGAGAGTTTATTGTTGAAAATCTGTTGAATCCATGTAAATGTGAAAAAGTCAACTTTATCTTACATGGGCCTCTGATTCAATTTGAGCTATGAGGCATCAACCACTTAATGATTATGGCAAGTAAGAAATTTGTTAACTTTAGAGAAAACATAACATAAAATGAAGAGGGCTAAACAAACACCTATAATTATATACTGATGTGTTACAGTAAACAAGTACATCCTATACAATATTAGAGACACTTGTGAAAAAATGCAGAGCATCATTAGAGAAGACATGTGACTAAAAGTTTGTAAATGAATATGCTCCAAGAATGTACCCTTTACTAGTTTTTTACATATATGATTTGAAAATTAACCTTAAATATTATTTTTCCAGACATTCATCTCTCAGACAAAAACTCAGCTCCCGAAAGGGTTCTATATTCATGTAGAGCTGTGGTTCTCAACCTGTGGTTTGCAAACCCTCTGGATGTTGAACAACCCTTTCATATGTGTCACACACATATCAAATATCCTGCACATCAGATATTTACATTACAATTCATAACAGTAGCAAACTTAGAGTTATGAATTAGCAAAAAAATAATTTTATGATTGGGTGTCACCACAATATGGGAAACTGTAACAAAGGGTTGCAACATTAGGAAGGTTGAGAACCACTGATGTAGAGGGATTTCTCATTGGATGTTGGTGATGAAGGTGGTGGTCGTATGATAGCAACAAAGGCTTAAGGGTTCCTTTAATTCTGACAACTTCTCTCAGTCAAGTCATTTACAACACTTACAACAAATAGATTATATATACCTAGATAGATAAGTGACAAAAGATAGATAGATAGATAGATAGATAGATAGATAGATAGATAGATAGATAGATAGACAGACAGACAGATAATAAATCTGCAATGTCAAACTTTTATGGATACTCTGTAACCAAAAATTGTCAGGCTATATTTTACCTTGCAAGGGACCAGGATGATACTTTTGGCAATATTCAAGTGATCCCTTGAAGTTTTCTTGAAATATGATTTTTCTTTCCCAAGTCCTATCTTTGGAATACTTAAGTAATACATCAGGATCTTTTTTGGATAAGAATAGCCTTCTCTTTAATTCCAGAAATGTGGACAGCTTTAACATTATCCAAGACTATCAGGAAGTTAAAGTAAATTAAATTGTATATGCTGACTTAAGTCTACCATCCATCTTATTTGGGAGATATTCAACATTTAATAAATTCATTCGAGTTGAGCTTTCTTCTGAGTCAGCTTCTTAGTGAGTACAGAGCCATTGTATGCCAAGTTCCATCTGCTGGTCTGGCTTGGGTGCATCCCAATTTTGTGACAAGATTTTTGGCACCTTTTCCTGGGCTTAATCTTTAAGTGGTTAATGCCCCAGGCTAAAATTATATCAAAGGCCCCAGGTAAGATAAATCTTTCTATAATTTTTGACTCAAAATGGTAGCCTCCTTCACCCCTTCTGGAATCAACGCATTATTCTTCAGATTCCCATAACAACTTCATGAGCTTTGCCAAATTGCCAGTGCATTCTATCCCTTTCCCTCAGTGAGGGCTGTAATCTTGTGGGATCTTCTCCATGTAAGGGAGGTCTTTATGTCTACAGAATGGTCAGACCCACCCAGAGATGTTAGAGATAAAATACCATTTGGTTAGCTCCTTTAAGAAACAGCATAAGTTTTAGTGAGCCTTGCAAAATCTTCCCCAATCTACTAACTGAACAAAATTCATACCCTAGAAATGCAAGACAGATAAATGTATTTTAAAAAGAAAACTTATTTTTTTACCATTTTTTATTTTTTGAAATAACGCTATTATTACATCACTAACTTCGTCCATTCCCTCCCCCTTTCCTCTCTCAAGTTCATGGCCCTTTGTGTGTGTGTGTGTGTGTGTGTGTGTGTGTGTGTGTGTGTGTGTGTGTGTGTGTGTGCTTCTGGAAACATAACTACAACCTGCTAAGTCTATGTAATATCACTTGTACATGTATGTTTTTATTGCTGGCCACTGGTATTATATAGTCAATTTGAAAATGACTTCAGTATTCTGAAGGAACCTTAGAATCCAGAGAAAATGAAATCAACTTGGCACTTGATATTTAAAATTACTGGTTTAATTTTGAGCATACTCAGAATTATAAAGGATATCTGCAATACTTCTTCCTTCTTCCCTGTCTATGTACTGAACCTCAACCAATAGTTCAGTGCTCCTCTTGTATTCAGTATGAAGGAGCTTATAAATTTTGCTTCTTTTTTTTCCTACTGTGTCATCTTCTTTTTCTGTTGTTTTGATTTACTGCTTGGAGCTGTTTTAATATGTATTGACTGTCTGCAGGGATCTTTGCTGACCCAGCTCTTTAGGATGATGCAGTACTGAGAAAGCCAGGGACTTCTTCTTTACGAGCTCTGACATATTAATTAGCAAAATGGACTAAAAAGCTTTCCGATTTCTGTTTTAATTTCTTATATTCTGAAATACCTGCCTCTGTAGCTGTAAAACAGACAAGTCTGTGAAAGTAATGGTGAGCAGTAAGTACAGCCCTTCTTTGAATCCAGCTTATCAATTAAGGAACACATGCTTATTAGCAACAGAAGTGGATTTCTGTGTAACAGGAGCCTTGCAGCCAATAAGTTTAGCTGATAGCTGACACAGTTGATTGGTGTAGAAATTAAACTTCAGGGCATTTAAACCTGATCTCCCAGCTGGTCACTGTGGGCTTAGGGAATGAAACATTATTGTGCTTCAGGACTACTCATGTTTTCCTAGAATGTTCCTAACACCCTATGTTCCCAAGAACTGAGACTATTGGAGAATATAGGTCCTTACATACCATTTATTGGGAAGACATGACTGACACCCATATTTTAAACAACTGTATTCCTCTTCTGTAAACTTGGGGAGCTGAAAAAGTAACATATATTTCAGATTGTGATAATCTCATGAAGAGGAGCAGCATCTAAATGTGATCGTTTTGCCTTTGTTTCCCCTCATGAAATATGCAAGTCTGTATGTATATGAATGAGTGGATCAAGCTGAGAGTTCTAGGAAGGAGAAAATCTGTATGCATTGTTTATAAATTAGTGATGTCTGGGATATGCGTTCTTGTCCCAAAGCTCAGAAGCTAATATGAAGTTGTGATTTTGGTAGACCCTCCATTCTATTCTAAGTGTGATGTGTCTAATCTGCAAATAGAACTTTTTTCAAGTATGACATAAGAAGTTTCTGGATTTTTGTATAAGATTAGAGCTTTTAAGATGACTATGTTGGTACATGCCTATAATCTCAGCACTCAGTAAGCTGTGGTTGGAAAAGCATGAGTTCAGATGCAGCCTTGACAAGATGTAAGTTCCAGGCCAACCTGTGCTACACGGTGAGATCTTGTTTCAAACAAAACCCAACAATAAACAAATAAAATCTTTGAAAGGGAAATGGAGTCTAGACAGCGACTTCACTACAAAGAAAAAATTACTTAGTGAAATTTCCTAAGTTTGTCTTTAATTTCACTTTTTTAGAGAATCAAAATTAAAATGTGTTATTTTAGTAATATGTCAAACCACGGCTGATTTCATATTTGAGTCTTCTAGTTGGGTTACTGCTATCCACGAATCTTTGAGATTTCTGTGGATGAAGAAATCAAAATTCAGTGTTGGTGGTTAGTGGGCTTGATCCTTGATTCTTTCCTCATTAATTAGTTAAGAAAACACAATGTAGATATCTGTTTATGTGCTGGGAATCTTGAAGTATTTGCCATTCATTATATTGGTTAAATGTTGTGTTTGATATGAGAAACATATATATATATATGTATATATATACACATATATATATATATATATATATACATATATATATATATCCTTCTGTCCCTAGCTTTGACTTACTTTTCAAAATGATTATGATGTTATTGTCAAAAAATTAGCAACATACATAAATCATGTACAAACTTAATTAGGAAGCAGCCTTGGCATTCTCTGTTCTGTAAAAGATTACTGAAGACTGTGGTCTCTAAAATTTGATGAATCAGACAGAATTAGAAACAAAGATACCTAACCTGTCTTTTTATAAGACTTAAATATAAAGCAAGTTTGTGTATCTCTTAAATTTCATGAGTAAATATAGATATTCTTTCAAATTAAATTTCAAAATACATTATTTTGTTCCTCTTCATGTGTATTAAATGTCTGTGCATTAGTTACTTGCTAATTAGTTAGTTGCTAGAATAAACATCATGACCAAAAGCAAGTTAAGAATACTAGAGTTGGACTGGAAAGATGACTCAGAGGTTAAGAGCACTGGCTCTGCTCTTCCAGAGGCCCTGAGTTCAATTCCCAGAAACCACATGGTGGCTCACAATCATCTGTAATGAGAGTGTGTGCCCTCTTCTGGCATACAGGGACACATGCAGGCAGAACACTGTATACATAATAAAGAAATAAATCTTTAAAAACAATAAGAATACAAAAGTTTATTTTAGCTTGTGGTTCCAGAGGGCTAGAGTCCATAGTAACAGGAAAGGCATGGCTTAAACAAGAGCAGGAAGCTGGCTGATCACATTACATCCACACACAGGAAGCAGAGAGAACAAGCAGAAAGTGGGGCTAGGCTATATACTCCCAAAACCCATCTCCAGTTATGTACTTCTTCCAGCAAAGGTGTACCTCCCTAAAGCAGTGGTACCTTCCTGATGCTGTGTCGCTTTCATACAGTTCACGTTGTGGTGACCCACAACCATACAATTATTTCTTTGCTACTTCACAACTATAATTTTGCTAGTTATTAATCATAATATAAACATCTGTGTTTTCAGTTGGTCTTAGGCGACCCCTGTGAAAGGGTCACTCAACCCCCCTCCCCCAAAGGGGTCATGACCCACAGATTGAGAAGCACCACTCTAAGGAGTCCATAACCTCCCCAAACAGCACCAGCAACTCGGGGCCAAGTGCCCAGATGCATGAGCCTAAAAGAGACATTGTCATTCTTTCTGTGCTAGAAATACCAAGGGAAATAAGACATCATTCTGCCTTATAAAGCATCATTACTATGTGTAAATACCCATTAGATATCAATTCAGTGCATTCTCACTGAAGAGGGCAATGGAGACATCTCACTGGGGAGGGAGCAGCAGTTGATGTCTTTGGCATAGGGAATGGCTACCAGCTTTGAGAATGGATGTGCTTTCATAGGAGACTGAGGAAGCTAAAGATAACATCAGGGCTTAGAAATAGTCCATGAGCTAACTCAATGAGGAATGAGCTAATATGAAGCATCAAAGTATATACAAGAAACTATAGGCAGTTCCAGGTAGACAGAGCACAAAGGAAGAGTTACAAAATTCCAGTCAAGAGAGTAGGCAAAGGTTTAATCATGGAAACTTCTGCTCAGGCAAAGGTGTGTCTAATGTTATCATACCTGCTCTGCACAGATTAAGGAGGGAAGAGGACCTTTTTTGTATTCTGCTTGGTTTTGGAGACTTGAAAAAGAACAATAAAGAAAATATAATGTAGAGAACATATATTTAAGTGATTAGAAATGGAAGGAAGAGAGATATGTTTAGGTAATAATGACTTGAAATAGGTCTTTATATAAAAGTAAACCTAGTAGGTGAGCGAAACAGAGTTTGGTGTGCTTGTGAGCATTGCCAATGAGCTATTGCTTCAGTATGTTGCATCAGCAAATGAAAAGCAAACTGGCATGTTAATCACGTAAGTGAAGATTTCAGCCACACAGAGCATAGGTTTAGCGTAAACCCTTGAGTTAGGACCAGGTATCATGTTGGTACCTCTACTCTTCAGTAGATGAGTAGTTTCCTGTGGTATGCACCTTTGACAACAAGAGTAATAAGATAGAGCTACTTGAGAGAAAGAAATTAATCTATAGCTTATATGCTAGAGACTTTCTGTTATAACTGGAGAGGGGGGAAGCAAGATAAGCAGGAATAGACAGAGTAAGGCAATCCAAAAAGGACTGTGAAGGAGGTGTTTTGTACACAGTGGTAGAGGAGTAGTGCACAGAAAGTAGAAATGAGAAATAAGGAAGAAGCTGAGCCTCCTCCCAACCTCAATCTTCACAGTTGAAGCGAGAAACTTGATTTGAGAGGGCTAAAGTGAAGCAAGATTCTGAGTGGTAAGCTAGACTTCAATTAAGACAAAGAGGCAGGAGAATTTCAGAGATGAGATTGAAATTGAAGAGCAATTTAAAAGCCATAGAAAGAGAAGACAAGTGTGAGATGAAGGAGAAAGTCAGGAGTGAAATTAGAGGGGGTTACAAGCCTTTCAGCACACAAAGGCAGGCTAGTTTCTCCATAGCTTGGCACTGATAAGATGGAAGTTGTGATGGGCCTGATTTGTTTAGATGGCTCTGCAGTTACCAAGAGAACTGGTCCTAACCTGTCTGGTGAAGAGAGAGATATTTGGCTGCTCCTGAGACTCTATGGTGACCTGAATGGGTCATTCTTTATCGTGACTTTCTTTGTCTGATGAAATAGACGATCAAAAATTTGCGAAGTTAGTGCTGGGAATATGGCTCAGTGTATAAAGTACTTGTCATGCAAGCATGAGAACCAGATTTTATCTCCTTAGAACTCAGGAAAAAGCCACATGGGCATGGTAGCCCACCTTTAATCTGAACCAGAAATCCTAGTCCTTCAGAGGCCAAGCTAAGGGTACTCTAGAGCAAACTAGCTAGATTTAGTCAAAAGAGCAAGTTTGGGGTACTGGGAGAAGCACTACCTCAGAAAATAAGGAGAGACCTTCACACATTCAAACACACACACACACACACACACACACACACACACACTGCATATACATGCATATGTAAAAACAAAAACAAAAAATTAATTTTCAAAGTGAAATAGTACTACACTAGAAAAATGCCAACTTTTTCACTACACATATAAATTGAAAATTGACTTTAGCTGGAGTTCCTTTCAGTAGACTGTGTGTGGAGTACGGGTGGGGACTGAGCATACAAGAAAGTACCTTGAGTATGAATAAGAGGTAGGAAAGGCTTAAGTGAGCTTTCTAGAAAGTTCAGAGGAAAATATATGATCTTTCTAAAAGGTTAAGAAAAATGGAGGTGTATCTAGGGAATATAGAAAAACATGGGTTTTTATTGGTTTATTTCATGTTCCATTAATGAAACACTCTAAGCAGTGTCTATGAGCTAAGAAAAAGATATCTGGGAGTGAAGAAGAAACAGAAAAGAGCCCATTGTTACTGGTGTAGAATTAAGAGGGTACTTCTGTAGCTGGTGCTTTGGGAGAATGAGCTTAGACTGCAGAGAATGGTGGGCTCACCTGCCGTGTGGATGAAAATGTAGATAGAAAACCAGAGAAACTTTAGGATGTTTATGGTGTCCATTTTCCAATGTCAAGTCAGTACATGCTGACCTTTTAGGATTGGCAAACTTGACTGTCCAAGATAATCAGAAACACCACAGGTAACAGTTAACCCATGAGGTAATTGGAATGTAAGTCACTGAAAACCCAGATAGGCAATTGAAAACTTACGTTTTTATATAATTTATTTGTTCTTTTAAATTTGCATTTTATATACCAACTACGGTTCTCCCTCCCACCCTTCCTCCTGCACCCCTTCACCTCCCCCGCCATCCACCCCCAGTTCACTTCTCCTCATGGGTAAAGGCTCCCATGAGGAGTCAACAAAATCTAACACAATAGATTGGGACAGGGCCAAGCCCCTCTCCCATGCATTAAGGCTAAACATAGCATCCCACCATAGGGAATGGGCTCCAAAAACTTGTTTTAAGCTGGGTGTGGCAGCATATTCATGTAATCCTAGTGCTCAAGGCAGAGGACAAAGAATTGAGGCCAGCCTGGAATACATAGTGTGACTCTGTCTCCAAAATGTTTCTTAAAAATCCAAGTATATATATATATATATATATATATATATATATATATATATATATATGTATATATATATATATATGATTCTTGTTTATGTAATATAAATATATATGTAACTCTTATTATGTATTACATATACATTTTACAGACACATACAAACACAGATATGCCACAATCAAGAATCAGATGGCAGGTAAGCTACCATTTTCCAAAACCAATCTCCAGTTCTCCATTTGTGGGTTACAGAACGTGAGAACTAAATGGAACACAACATTCTTCTGTAGGGGAAGCTGTAGCCACGCCTTCTTAGGGGCTGGCTACAGGGGTACCTGAGCAGGCTTGTGAGGGCGTGGTCAGAGTGAGTAGGGGGTCTGTATTTTTGGTTTTGGTTTCTCTTTGCTTCTTGCTGTGCAGACTACCACCGGCTGGCTGGTTCGCTCTGTAAGTAAGGCTTTTCCCTATTAAATACCCTTATATTTCTTCCTGACTCCATATTGGTAATTTCCTACTATATTCTTCCTAAACAAATAGCTTCTTTGCAAGAGTTGTCTGTGACTTCCAGAAAATGTTCTTGAAAAAGAGGATACCTCCTCAATGACAGAACTGAGCCTCAGATGGAGCCTCTTGCTTTGTGGACTTCATTCTGCCAGTTTGGAGAGATTCCTGATCTTAATGACCTTTCAAGTCCTCTCCATTTCCTCAAACCCAGAATGAATAGAAGAAAGATGGAGTTGTTTGACACAGCACTGGAACTATTTCCTCCAATGTTCTATCACTCTGTTTGGAGGACTTTCCTCTTGATGTCACAGAGCTAGTGTGAAGTTGAGTGCTCATGAAGTTTTGACATCAAACAATCACTTGGTACCTGTCAATTCTCATGTGCCCATCTAGCACCATTTTCTTTCTTTTTTCTAATTTAATTTAAATTAGAAACAATCTTATTTTACATATCAATCCCAGTTCCCTCTGCCTCCTATTCTCCCATACCCCCCAACTACTCCCATCCCATCCCCTATCCACTTTCCAGGGAGGGTTCGGCCTTCCATGGGGGGAATCATTAAAATCTGTCAAGTCATTTGGGGCAGGGCCTAGGCCCTCCCCTGTGTGTCTAGGCTAAAAGAGTATCCCTCCATGGCAAATGGGCTCCCGAAGTCCATTTGTGCACTAAGGATACAACCTGGTTCTAATGCCAGAGGCCCCATATACTACTCAGTGCTCCTAGCTGACACCCACGTTCAGGGGCCTTTTTTGGTCCTATGTTGGTTCCCCAGCTGTGGGGTCCATGAGTTCCCACTTGCTCAGGTCAGGTGTTTCTGTGTGTAGCACCATTTTCTTAAATGCAGATGTTTACTCCAGAATTTAGAAACACATTTGGAATTGGTTCCAAATCACTACTTGTTAGACATACAAAGCAGAGTTCCCATGGCTAGTGAAGTCTGGGATTTCCACTGCTGTGAGGAACTTAACACCCTTGCCTGTCTTTGTGGTACTGTTTGTCCACTTATTTAAATAATTCAAAAATTTTGGAAACTCTTAAATTTTTAAATAAGCTTTTAAAACATCATGCTTATAATTAAAAAACATGTAATTATTTTAAAACACAATAACAACTTCTTTGAAGAATAGAATTAATTTTTTCTATGCATTTATGTTGAGAGAAAAAATGAAATATACCATCATAAAGAAAAGGGCAAGTATAGAATGCTGATTATGAAGTCTGAGAACTTCTCCAAAGAAGTTGTTCATATACTATGTTTATAGTATGTTATGTCCCCCCTATACCTTTCTATGTTGATCTGGTTATGAGATTCTCATAGCCAGATTTTATTATCCCTTCCCTCTCATTATTCAGAATTAGGCATTTTATCTTTGAATATAAAATTTACTGTGTTTTAAATTTGCTGTGTTTTAAAGCATGAGAATTATTTTAGGACATTTAACATTGGAAACTCAAAGTTAAGCTCACTCTCTGAAGATTAAACATTCCATGTGTAAATCAGTTGTGGAAAACTAAACCAAGCAACCAACCACAACCCTCTAACTCCGGTGACCAAGAAAGAGACCAAGAAAGATTCTGGACTACCAACTTTCTGTCTTAAACATCTATGGGAAATTTATACTGTCTGTATTGACTAATGAAGATACATATATCTACAGTCCAGCAAGGAATTAAAGGTTTAGTTTTCTCAACTAAATTCTGATAACAAATTATATTGGAAGTTCAAGTTTAAAGCTCAAGTAGGGAAATATGAAAATGTGCTCTGACATAGGAACTCGCCAATTTGGTTGAATAATAATATAAATTAAGTTATATATTTTATTTTCATAAATCCTATATAAGTGTATAATATCAACTATGATTAGAATATTCTAAAATGCATTTGTTTTGACAGTTATGACTTTATATTAGATAAGTTGGGCTGTGCACGTATATATGGGCTATTTTTCATGAGCTAGGAAATATCCAAAGATACGTGTTTCAAGGAGAATTCCTATGACTTAAATTCTATTCCTGCAGCTGCCAATATCTTTGCTGAGTCCCTATCACCACGCTATGACCTACCATCCCAAGACCACCTTTTGCCACCACCACTCTCTAAAAACCCAATCTTCATTTCACAAGCATCTTGTTCAGTTATATGAATCTCTGGATTCTGATTTTATGTCTTTTATCTTTTTGATACTTTCGTGTCCTGATAACCTATTCTTCTGACAAGCCAACTCTAAAGCAGGGTTCTGACAAGCCTTTTATCAGGTTCAATTAATTCCTAGAGAAGCTCAGAGAACTCAGGGAAACACTTGACTTATATTAAAGGAGGATACAGATAGCAGCCAGAATGGGGAGAGGTGCTCAGACAGGTATGGGGGAGGTCCAGCCTTTCTGCTTTTCTCCATGTGCCTTGCCCTCTCAGTGCTCTCTGGCTTATGTTCAGCAGTCTGAGTGTTCTTGACAGCTGTGCCTCATAGGGCTTTTTAATGGAGGCCTCATTCCATAGGCACAACAGATCAAGTCATGGGCCAGTTACGTTCACCTCAGCTTTCAGCGTCTGTCTCCTCTCCAGATTTGGGGTGAGGAAGAACAGTTTCAACCATCTAATACTTTGATTAGTTCTTCTGTAGCAGCCCCCATTGAGAGATTACCTAAGAGCTGTCATTTCATAAAGACACAGGAAGACCCACCATTTAGAGACCCAATGTATTTTAGGAGCTGAGTGCCATGACATGAAATGAAATAAAAACCAAAAATATGCTTAGTTTACACACTGTAAAACTGTATAGAGTACCACTTTCCTAATCATACAAGAGAAATGGTCAAATAGGCAGACTTCACCCAGGGACCGGCAAAGATGACGTGCAAAGGACCCAACCACAAGAAAAACAGCAGTTTGTAGGAAGAAATGAAATACCCAGTCCCTGAGCTATACAGGGAACCTGTGTGGGGACAGAAGCCTTTCTGGAAAAATACTGGGGAAAGGCTTAACTATGAGACCCCATCATTTGTAGGTTACTGGGGGAAAAAAGAGCCATAATGAAAAACATGTTTAGAGAGTATTAAAAAAAACCTGTCAATTTTGGTATCCCAGGGGGCAGGAACTTAGCCTTTGTAATATATTTAATAATACACCCTTGTGGTGCTGTGTATAAAAAAAAGATCTTTTTAGAGGTTCATGATGCCCAACTGCATCCAATAAAAAGCAGACTTAACAATAAGAGAGGCTGATAGTAAATATGTCAAAATTAAATAGAAAACATTAAATAACCTAGATTACTCTTGCTAAACTAAGCAAATGCAAATTCATCCTTACTTTACAGTCAATCAGAAACAGTATCTCCTCACAAAGCAGCTTACCAACTCCCCCCACCAAAATATAGCCAAGCCATTGGAAATTACCCGCTTTTCAGAAGCCATTTGTTAATCAAATTTTTAATGCATGTATTTTAAAGCAGGCAAACCAAACCACAACTTCAAATAATAATAATAAAATGGCAGATCATTTTGTAAAAATATCATGATTTACCACTAGTGAGTAAATTGTCGAAGTATTCAGAAAAATTGGCCTCAAAATGGTGATGGAGCCGTTTTACTTCCTGTACTAACGGGCCTCAAGAGAAAATATTGCTAGTGGTTGATTTAGTAGTCTGGTCATCTAAGACTCATCTTAAGTGGTTTACATGGGGAAATATATTTTACTCTTTTAAAAGAATGTATTTGTATTAATGCATTTTAAGAAAATACTGTTTTTCCATTTATAGGACTATTAATGTCTTTATACAAAAAGCATATTGGGGGCTGGAAAAAATGACTCAGTGGGTAGAACACTTTCTCTGCAAGAACAAGAACCTGAGTTTGGATCTCCAGAAATCACTTAAAGCTGGGTTTAAGCTAGGGCTGGAGCCCTAGCTCTGGTAGGCACTGAAAGACAGGTCACTAGGCTTGCTAGCCAAACAGTCTAGACAAAATGGTGAGGTCCATGTTCACAGAGACCCTGTCTCAATAAAGTCAGGTAGGGAAAAATTAATACACACACACACAAATCCCAATGTACCTCTGGCTTCCACATTTGCGTGCATAGGAGAGCACACATGCCTGTGTGCATACACACACACACACACACACACACACACACACACACACACACACACACGTGCGTATGCACATGCACTCGTTATTTTAAGGAGAGCTGATACAATAAAACAGTAGAGAACACTATGTGAGCATGCCAAAGCTGATGAATGATAACATGAGTTGCTAAACTTTGAGAAATGCTGATCTTTCTTGTCTTCCCTGTCACCTAATGTTGTCATGAACTGTGTCATGCTCTGGAAACATGTTCTGAATAAGTTGGAATGCCTCAACTCTGATAACTTCATGGCACCTAAGACTCACATGCTGGCTTCCTTTTGCTTCCTTTATAGTTGAGCACTAGATTCTTCCGTGAAAGGTCTGTGCCTCCCACCCACACACACCCCCCCATTGCTTGCTGAGTTCCTCCCAACAGCTCATTACACCAAAGACAAAACTGATGCAGCAATCACTAGCTTTCCACATGAGCCTGGGAAGCCACCAATACAAGAGGTAGTCTAGAATTTTGTGTTTCCTTAAGTATACCCATTCATGCCTCAGAAGGGCACAGGGACCCCATGGGATACTTCCTATCATTCCCCAAACCACCATCATCTGAAGGACCTCGAAAGTCTAATATCTTGACTAAATCAGCCCCACCTGCCCTACACTCTAGTAATGTTGTCCTCATAGAAGAAGCAAAAGGAAGCTGGAAAACATGGCTTACACAGTGGCCCTGGGTTGCTTCAAATGCTCTTGTGGCCTCCCATCACTTAGAGAAAACGAGCCAGGTGTCTTATCATGGCCCTGAGCATGTCTCTTCTGCTCAGCCTGCCTTTACATTGTCATTCTAGTTCCTCTTTGGGGGCCACTTGACTCCTCTTATTTTCCCAGCAAACAACTTGGTTTCTCTGTGGGACCTTTGACTCTCATTTCTTCTCAGAGTGATCTCCCCATTTGTCACACGGATTCCCTCTGACTCAGTTCTCAAGTCAAATGTGCTTTCTTCACAGAGACCTTCCCAGGCACCTCCATCTAAAAGGAATACTTAACAAGACCTCAGCTCCTAGCACCTTTATCATCTATTTCCTATATAGTCTTTGGCAAAGTGTCAAAGTGTGTGTGTGGCAGGGTTAAATATGCCACAGAACAAGTGTGGAATTCACAGGTCAATTTTGGGGAGTCAGATTTTTTTACCCAGGGTTTCTAGGGTCAAACTCAGGTTACCCAGCTTGGGCTATAAGCACTTTTGTACGCAGAGCCGTCTCCCTGCCTCTTTTCCTGCATAGTTTACTCTCAAAGTTCCCATGACCTGATGCTTACTATGTGTGTGTTGTCCTAACAAGTAGTCACGTTTGGTTTTGATATACTCTGAATTCTCTCTGATATTCTAGCACATGTATGTTTATTATAATTGCTAGTGTATTTAAATTTGTGGTTATCATCTTATTTTCTATTGGAAATATTTTCAATGACTTTTTCTACTTCCTAAATTGTTATCTCATTTTTCTTATGTATGTTTGAAAACTGTACATTCTGAGTATGTCATGCACCCATAAAATGTAGCAGTTCATATGCATTTCTAACTTTCTTGTAATTTTAATATTTTGTACTTTTGTTTCTGTGTTTCTTGATCCCACAAGTTGTACATTAATTTTAGTGTTTTATTCCTTCAATATTTGTTCAAATTTAGCCAAGTATTTAAGCTTTTTTCACCCTCACAATTCTATGGATCTCAGACTTTCCCTCCAGGGTCTTTTTCCTTCTTCTGAAGTCTGTCTTCTGGTTCTCTTAATGATGGCATACCAATAGTGCTGTTTTGTTTTTCAGAAAATGTCTTTCCCCTGATAGCTAGTTTTCTTAGCTATTAAATGTTAGGCTGAAAACACACTAGTCTCTTTGGTTTCTGCTTCTTTCCTTTTTTCCTTTTTCTTTTTTTAACTGGATTCTGGCTTCTTCTGTGAAAATTCAGTCCTCAGTCTTAGTATTTTCTCTAACAATAACCACCCTCTTCTCCCTCTAGATTTTTAAACTCTGTTTATCTTTGCATTCATTTTTTTCTCTGTAAAACTGGATGAACATTTGCTTATGTTCTTTTTTATGTGTCTTTATATACCTTCTGGGTATACAGTACATATCCAATGATATAAGTTGATGGTTCATAATTTGGGGGAAGTTACACCTTCTAATATGTCTCATATCCTTTCTCTCTTTCTTGTGAAATACCGACTGTATTTGTGAGAATTTTTAGTATATATGTGTGAGACCATGGTTAATAATGTCCATTAAATCCTTGTTCATAGTTTCTATATTTCTTTGACTCTGTACTCTGTTCTGAGTAATTCCTCCAAACTCATTTTCTAGGTTCACTTGAGAGTCTAAGTTTCTTTCATGTTTCTTTTTGATACTCTCTTCTTGCTTCCAAAGTACAAGAACTACCCCGTGCCATGTCATTATGAGTTTGGTAGTTTCTATGTGGATGTGCTTCCATGGTTGGTTCCTGTGTGTGAGAAGCATGGATGCCTATCCTTGGTTGACTCTCATGTGTGAGAAGCATGGATGCCCACCCTTGGTTGACTCTCATGTGTGAGAAGCACGGATGCCCATCCTTGGTTGGCTCTTGCGTGTGAGAAGAATGGAGAAACTAGCTTGCATTTACCTTTTTTTTTCCCTGCAGAGTATTGAGGTTTGCTTAGTCTGGAAAGCTTGTGAGATAATTATTAAGTTGAAATAACTTCCCTATCATTTCCTAATTTCTTGGAATAAAATAAATTTAATTGACTGCCTTAAGATGTCAATTTTTACACCTGGAAATTCTCAAAGAAACATGGTGAGGTGACTATCACTGTTTAGTTATCTTCTCTTTCTCAAGCCAGACTCCTTTCCTGGAAGAATCATATTCAGGGAGTTGGTGGGGTTTTCTAGCCACCCTTCTAATAAAGCTGTAGTCATTGCTTTGACCCCTCCTACTTTTGACCTGAATGTCAGATCCTCCAAGATTCCACCATATTCCCAAGCTTCACAGCAATAGTCCCAGCATTCACCAGAAAGGCCATCTTAAACCCTACGTATAGACATTTTCCACCATTCAGTCTTGGGTCTTCCACATGTTTAATTTTGTTTGTCAAAAACCCTAGCTTACGGATTTCCTTTCATTTCCCATGAGCAGAAAAATGCATTTAAAAGCATTTTGTTTTTATTTAACCAGGAACTATTTGTATTTTATCACCAGATCTTGAGAGCTGAATTATAAGGGAAAGTATGAATCCATTATTTGTTGAGGGAATGAATGGATGTTTTCTTTTATAAAGTGCTGGGTTCAAACAAGGCTGTGGGCTTGATGTGGATAAGAACATACCTGGTGCCAGTTGTGGCTGTGTTTCATTGGCTCGAACTCACGTTTGACATGCAAAACTCTGGGAAATTATGGGAATCCATAGGACATGGCAACAAAGTGGAAAATGACCATGATACCCTGAGAAAGTTATAAATGGGAAATTCTGTTTAATAAGAAACTACAGAATAAAAAGTTGTTGTTATATTTGTAGTTACAAGCTATGGTTTATTGCCCTGTCTAGAGATACACATAGTGATTCATTGTTATAGGAAGAAATAAAATAGGGTTCACAGAGGAGCTTTTATCAAATTATAAGGTGCCCTGTCGTAAAGTGGGGGAAGACAAGGCTTATCTGGCTATCTGTTGTCACTGCTTATGCGGACTATGGATCATATACCAACCAGGATTCCTATTCAATCTCTGCTCTGGAATGTTCTTCTGAGTGAGTCCTTGTGACCACATTCAAAGACTGGTGGGTAAGAAGGCTGTTTGATAAGTCCTTTAGGTACTGAATGGAATAGAAACAAGTCTGTTCTTCCAAACAAAAGCCATCCTTGCACTTTTTCTTGTTTTGGTGTCAAATCGTGTGTGTGTGTGTGTGTGTGTGTGTGTGTGTGTGTGTGTGTGTGTGTGTATTCAAGTAGAGGCCAGAGAAAACAATCGAATGACAAATGTCACTCCTCTGGTACTGTAAACCTTTTAGGGATAAGTAGGCTAGGCTACCTGAGCAGCAAGCCCCAGTGATCAGCCTGTCTTTGCCTCCCCAGCACTGGAATTAAAATCATTTCCTACCACTCTTGGTCCTGTGTTTGTGTGTGTGTGTGTGTGTGTGTGTGTGTGTGTCTTATAGAGATGAAACTCTGGTCTGTTTCTTGAGCTTACAATGTAGCACTTTACTAACAGATACATCTCCTGCCTGGACATTGCCCTTTCCATAATACAGAATTCCTGATGTTCCTGCTAGTTTTTCATACAAGTTGCTAGTCACTTGAGACTTGGGTTACCACAAAATGTGGATGGTGGGCTAGGAGAGTGATTTGAGAACTTGACCAAGACCAGTCCCATCACACAGCCTTTGCACCAGGGGTCTGGGAAGGTAAGGAACTAGCCATGGCAGTCCTCTGCAAATATGACTTCAGTCTGCAATAGTTGAATAGATGATGTGCTAATTGCCTCTTGTGGCTTTAGAAGTCTGTAAGCTTTTGTTACTCTCTTTCTCTGTGCTTTGTTTCCATGAGTTAGAATTTCTGGGCATACTATCTAGAGTTGGCATTGCAGATACAATACCATTGGCTCCAAGGAGGTCTTGATTTTGGATTTTTTCCCAGATTACACATCTGCCCCTCTAGCCTAAATTTCAGAGCATATGGCAGTGGCAGAGGGGGTAGACTAGAAATGTTCCCTGTGTTGTTGCTTCCAATGTGTAGAAATGAAGGAGTACTCTTCATCTGAGCATGGGGTTGTTACTGTATTGTTTAAAGGGTGTGGTTTCTTTCTTGTGAATTGTCCTCAGTGAGTTAAGGTGTTCACGATATGTCATGGAGTCATAGCATTCTTCCTAGAACAAATGCACAATGCAAAAAAAAAAAAAAACACCTCATTAAAATGGTTAGCAAGGAGGGACAATTCAAAGTGATTCATTTTTTGTTTGTTTTGTTTTTTTAATAATTTAGTTAACTTTATTTTATGTGCATTGGTGTGAACTCAAGTTACAGACAGTTTATGAGCTGCCATATGGATGCTGAGAATTGAACCCAGGTCCTCTGGAAGAGCAGTCAGTGCTCTTAACCTCTGAGCCATCTCTCCAGCCCCTGTTTATTTTGTTTTACAACCTATTCTTTTTCAACTGGTGACATATAATTTTCCTTATAAATTATACTTTATATGCAAATATTTATTGCAGTAGTAAATTTTTTCAGACAATATTAGCCATTTTTTCCTTGTGAAACTGCAAAAATTCTGAATATTGAATGTAACCAAAAGGTAACATGGGCTAACTTGAGGTCCAAGGTTGTACTGTAAATCTGTGTTCTTTCTCAATCTGGAGAACTATCAAGGATGAGAAGAGGTGAAGGCAAGGCGACCATTGAAAACCAAGTACTATTTCCTTTAAGCTAATATGTCTCATTTTATGAACCCATCCCCAATGTTTGCTTACCTCACTCAAACTGTCCTCTTTCATCTCTGTATTCTTCAATATCATTGACTCCTTTCATTACCCCAAGGAGAAATAATAAAGATTTAAAAAGAGATGGTAGAGCAGGAAACTAAAGAAAGTGCAGGAGCACAGTGAAATCCTAAAGTGTGGATACTAGGAAGTACTGATGGGAATTCTCTTCTGCCAGCTTTGGGTTCCTCACCAAGGACTTTCACTTGGTCATTTAAGTAGCAAACAGAATAACCAGCTTAGATAAAAATCAGACTACATGGTTTCCCTTACTTAAAGGTCTTCATTGGGGAACATGTAGATAACTGCATTTAAAAAGAGAAAAAATAAGCATTCTATTACACTTTATATCCTTTAGAGAATTAAATGGTCCACAGAGCTAAAGAATACAGTTAAAACCATAAAACTTACTGAAAAAAAATTTAGTGTCAATGGGTTAAACAGAATACTTTTGAAGACAAAAAAAAATGAAGTATAAAAAGAAAGCATTGAACTTAAAAAATTTAAATGCTTTCTGTTTATTACATGTATTAGTGTGTATGTGTGAATATGTAGGGTGTGTGTGTTCACATGTGGGCTGTGTGTGTGTGTGTGTGTGTGTGTGTGTGTGTGTGTGTGTGTGTGTGCAGCTTGTGGAAGTCAGTTCCTTTGTACCATGTGGCTCCCAGTAATTGAACTCAAGCACCTCTCCAGTCCAGTGCTTGCTCTTTACACAACACTGAAACATTTGAAATTTTCAGACTTTTCAATTAACTAATACATTCATTTGGTTTGGGGGGGTTGTTTTTGTTTATTTATTTATTTATTTATTTATTTATTTATTTATTTATTTATTTATTTGAGACAGTTTTGACATGTATCCCTTGCAGATCTAGCAATCACTGTGTGGCTGGCCTTGAGCTAGGAGCAATCTCCTGCCTCAGCATCCAAACTCAGCCACTGAGTTATTTTTAGATAAGTATAATTAGAGGGTCAAGAAAAAAGAGAGATAAGATAGAAAAAGCAAGAACGTTACTGAAAATGTTAGAGACAAGAGCATAGGACTCGACAGTGCATTATCTAAACAATGTTTTTACTCTTTTATAAGTCTTTGTTTATATATTCACAATTCTGTATGGGTGACTGTAGAGACCAAAAGAGGAGTCAGATTTCCTGGACCTGGAGTTCCAGGGAGTTGTGGGCCCTCTTTGTGGGTGGGGGGAACTGAACTCTGATCCTCTGAAAGAGTAGTGTGTTCACTTCACTGCTGATCCAGCCCTGGAATGTTTAAAGACAATTGATGAAATTTAGATGAAGGATCAGAAGCAAGGTAGCCTTCTCAGAGCAAAGTTAAAGCCTGCAGGAAGGTCCAACTGGGAAGAAGAGGTTTTTAAAAACATTAGGTCAGGACTGCAGAGACAAGTCAAGGTTGGTGACATAGACTAAAAAGCCATCTGCACTGAGGTGGTAGTTAAAGCTTGAATTTGTCCACAAGATCGCACAGATAAAATTAAGTAATAATTCTTTGGAGGAGCTATCAGTCATTAATTCATTTGGTTAACTAAAAGCCTGAGATGAAGGCAAAGGCAGTTACTAGAGTTAATGACCAATCTCATTTTTGCTATTATCATGTTCAGTGATTTGAAACAACTAGAGTTTTTTTTTTCTCTGAAAATTAGCAGCTGTGTGGAAGTATAGTTCTTAGCAGATATAAAATTGGTACCAAGTTTAATCAACTCATGTATTTATAGGCGATCTTAAACTCACAAATGAGACATTTGTTCATTTTGTAAATATTTGGGAAATGTAAGTATGTAGATGTCATTATTCATTAAAATTTATGCTAGTTTCTGTTCATTATAATTTTGTTTTCTTTTGTTTTGCTTATGTTTTAAGAAAAAGTCTCCCTGTGTAGCCCCAAATGACCGCAAAATTTCTATGGAAACTCTTCTGGTCTCAAAGTTGCAACAATCCTCCTGTATCTGCCCTCTGAATACTGAAATTCCAGATATGCAATACCACTCTTGGCTTCAGTATAATGATATGTGTTTATTTTTAAAATACAAGTTTTTTTCATATATGATTTATTGACAAGTCAGCTTACTTTTCAGGATTTTTATCTTCATAAATTAGTAAATAAGTTTTCTTATTACTTGAAAATATGTTTATACACCCATGCAAACAGGTTATAGCTTTGTAAGCATTCACTTCATTTTATCTATTGGAAACTAGTTGTGGTAGTTTGAATGTATTTAGCCCCCATAAGCTCATAGGGAGTGGCAATATTAGGAGGTATGGCCTTGGTGGAGGAAGTCTTATTGGAGAAAGCTGGATAACAAAAGAGTTTAATCCAGAACTTGAGACTACAGGGCACATCTTTAATCTGGGCCACACCTTCTTTTGGAAGTGTGTCACCGTGGGAGCAGGCTTTGAGGTCTTTTTCTCAAGCTTCACTCAGTGTGACAGTCAGTTGACTTCCTGTTGCCTCTGAGTCAAGAAATAGCGATCTCAGCTCCAGCACCACATCTGCCTGCATACTGCCATGCTTCCTATCATTGCTCATAAATATATCGAACTCTGAAACTGTGAGCTAGCCACCCTCAATTAAATGTTTTCTTTGTAAGAGCTGCTGTGGTCATGGTCTCTTCACAGCAATAAAAACCCAAACTAAGACACTAGTAATACATATCACATACACAAAATCGTAAATTTGGGGCTGTATACCCCTAATGTTTCTTAATAGTAAAGCTGAAATTTTCATAGAAGATATGTCAAGCTCATTTGTTCTCAGACCAACAAGAAACTAGAATATAGTAGGACATGGTTGGGATGCCAGAAGGCTGCTTGAGGATAAAAGAACATTCCATATTTTTGCTCCTAACAGTATTTGTCTTTGTAATATTAGCCTCCATGCAATTTTCTCAAAGTTCATTACATATTGAGTGTAAGATGGATTGACAGAGTGAAGACCTCTATGAATATGCTTGAATTATCAACTCACTCTGCCACTGGGGATGGATGGGATGGGACACAGAAGAGATAAACTTTCCAGGTGACAAGTCTGATCATCAATATGTAAATGTTGGTTAACTGAATAATGACTCAGCATTGATATGAAGGTTCTACACCTCTTATTCTTCTTTGAGTTTTAGTGAATTGCTATCATTTTCACACTGGCTTTTACAACTGAGAGAGTGGAATCCCAGGCACTGTTTTTTTGTTTTTGTTTTTGTTTTTGTTTTTGTATTTTTTTGGTTTTGGTTTTGGTTTTGGTTTTTTCGAGACAGGGCTTCTTTGTGTAGCTTTGGAGCCTATCCTGGCAGTCGCTCTGGAGACCAGGCTGGCCTCAAACTCACAGAGATCCGCCTGCCAGGCACTGTTTTTAAAAATGTTTTTTGTTGTGTTTTAGACTTGTTTATTTTACTTTATGTGTATGATTGCTTTGCCTGAGTGTTTGTGTATGTGTGTGGTGACTTCAGAGGTCAGAAGAAGCTATAGGATGCCCTGGAAGTAAACTTATGGTTGGTTTTGAGCTAACATGTGGGTGCTGGGAATTGAACCTGGTTCCTCTGGAAGACCAGCCAGTGCTCTTAACCGCTGAGCCATCTCTCCAGCCCCCAGTTACTCTCGATTTGTCTCTTTCAATATTGCTGCTGAAATATTGAGGCTTCACTGAGGAGATGTTCAATGTAATGAGTCATTTTGATTTAATTTTGTTTTAGTCATAAAAAGAAAACAGTAAATATTATGGAAATAGAGACAAAGATCATATTTTTATTATTAAAATGAATGTCCCTATGCCATTCTTTTCAACATTAGGTATTTATTAAGTCCAGTCCTAGTAGGTACAAGTCACATACTAATCTAACAAAGTTAAAGATTATCCAAATCTTTGGATTTTCTAAAAGTCAATTTTATTAGATGCACATTATTTTAAATTAAATGGGCTATCATCTAAAGCTTACAAATCTGTCTATTCATACAGAATTTATCATCATGGGCTTCCCTTTAATAGAACACACACCTTGAGAGGAGGCATTTAAAGTTTTATTACAAGTAGCTTACACCTTCGATAAGTCCTTCAAAAGACTTACCAGGAACATCAAGGCAGAAAATTTAAATGTTCATTATACAATTATGCTACTAGATCTTTGGAAATGCACAGCTTCTTATCCAAATACACTTTGCTGTTAACACTACTATTTCAAGAAATAAAAAGTAATTTTGATTGGCTATTGATTTCATGTCTCTCAGACACATTGGATAGGGTTTTTCTAGGAATAAAACCTCTATACAAATCCTGGCAGCTGAAATAGAACTTGGCAACTTTTAACTGGACATAGAAATTTCATGGAATCCAAAACAAAAAAATCCAAGTGAAAACCATCTTATCCAGTTAAAGATGCAATGGTGTTTTAAGAAGTAATCTGAGATGCCAACACAATATAATATTTAAAGAAGTATGAGTTCAGTTTTCTAGCCCCTAATCCCTCATAAACATGGTATGTCAAAAACATGTTATTTTTGAGGGTCTCATTTGGAGTTAAGCTGGATACTGGCTAATCACCATGCATCCACATGAGCTAGCACACAACACTGAGAGTGAGTGTTTACAAGAGAAATTGTCGATGCCTCAAACACAGGAAGCCCTCGATGCTATCAATCACTGTGGCTCTTGCTGCTTGGTTCTATCACATCCTTCGTCCCTCTTCACGTGGCTACTTTTCTCCACTCTTATTATTTCAAGGAGCAGGATTTTGGCTCCAGCAGATATAAGTTACTTTTCTTCTTCATACTTCAAAATAAAGTCTTTTCAACACTTGGTCTTGTGTCAGCCATTATCATCAAGGGGAAAAAAGAAGTGCTAGAAATGGTTGTATTCTCTTTGTCAATGTATATATCTTGGCCATGTTTTTCTGAGTCAAGTTAAAGGGTTTAAGTGATTTGGGGAGAAACATGCCATTCTTCTGACTTGTTTTTGAACTGCCCTTAGACTCAGAGCTATTTACAGCATTTCAACAACAAGAATCTTATCATCAATCTTAATGGCATTAACAAAGGTAAAAGCATTCCTTCCAAAAATTTAGAATATTTACAGCTATATTTCCAGAGATATGTTTCTTTCCTATTCTTTTTCATTTTTGAACTAAAACTCTGCCTCATCTAATCTATTCTGAAATTTTACAGATATGTTGGGTTTATTTTCAAATGGACAAAAATCACTGTAAACTTCCTCTTGTTGTTATACTTGGAAGAGACTGCTCTGAACACCTCTTTCTCTTATTTTTTCTTCTGTAGTCCCCATGCTGTGTCTCCACTTCAGCCAACAATGCTGCACTCCTTTCACACTTATATGGTCTTGCAATTCAAACCACAAAAAGTAGTTTCTGATTCCTATATGAGATACCATGAGAATATGAAACTATTTTAACATAGGCAGTGAATTATCATCAGAAAGAGCAAAAGTTTTACATTGGCAACAGTTAAGACAAGTCATTTACAAATAAGAGCTCTGGAGCAGACAGTGCCAGATTGTGTGACAGAGAATAGGGCAACAGGGCTTAGGGACAGGCATGATCAGTGGGGGCTACATTCATCAAGGAGGGATTTGGCTTGAGCTTGGAAGGATTGGATGGATTTGGATCACTATAGAAAAGAGAGCAAGGCATTCCAGGCAGCAGGGACAGCAAAGCAAGCTCAGAAGCAGAAATGTCATGCAAATGTCATGGTATGCCCTAATTTTAATGATTCTGCTGTCCTATGAGGTGACTTTGATCTCATTGTAATTTACAACAACAGCACACGATTCCAGTTTAGTAGCTGGCTTCCTGTAGAGAGAAGAAAGATAGAACTAAATGTTGAGTAAATATATCAGACAAATGATAATGGTAAATAAAATACATAAAATTTTAGTGCCTAGCTATTGTAAGCATATTCTTCCATCTGGGGCTTGGCTTTAAGAAGATAGAATTCTTAGGACATCATAAAGAACCTCAGACATTCAAGATAAGTAATCTAATCTCTAAACCGGAGGAAGGATGTTTTTCTTAATACTGTAATAAAAAAAGAGGCTGCTGCCATATTTTATATGGCACCAACTCTGTTGGTTATTAATCAAACTTTTTTTTTAAAGCTAGACTGCCGTCCGGCTCTCATCCCAGGGCCTTTAGTGAGTGAGGCCCTGTGAACATAGCTATCATTCACTTGCATGCCTTCTCCAGTGAGAAAGAACGCTGACACCAGAGTGTTTCAGAGTCAGCTGCAAGAACTCATTAATACTGTGCCAAAGTGGGAACTGCTGATCATCAGGGATTTGATCACAAAGTAAACTAGAAGCTGTGTATCACAGTGTCCCACACAAACATGCATTAGCAGAACTGCATAAGAAAGGCGATAGACCAAGTAAGCCCTGGTCCTGTGGTTGCTCCCTGAAAACACTCTTTTCCAATAAATTAGTAGAAAACTGAGTAACAATTTGGAAATGAAACGGACTCTAACTCTGAACAAAAGAAAGGTAGAAGCTCATACCAAAGGCTCTGAAAGAGGCGGTGTGGCCTCAGGTTCCAGACAACCACTTAAGATGCTTTCCATGGTGTTAAAGATCTACTGGGAAGGTAAGAGACAGAAAATTGAGTTTCAAACCACAGCAATACAACATTGGGAAGGAGGTGGGAATTGACCTGAGTGGGGAGCCATTGACATCAGGAAGTTTTAATTTGTAGATAGAAAGTTAAAAGGGGGGGGAGCAAGACTTTAAGAAACAATTAAAAGTCTTTTACTTCTAAGACTTTTTGACAGTCCAAAGTAAGGAAGGAAATCAAACAAAGTGTTCTACTGAAGACAACAGTGGACATTTAAAGCAGGAAAACCTGTCAAAATGAGTGAAGTTTGTATATTGGTGGCTGGAATAGGAATAGAGAGAAATAATCTCATTTGAACAAGCTCTCTAACGAGGTGATATGAACACTTCTTAGAGATGGGTTTATACTAGACTGGAATTCCTAAAAAGGAAGAAAGATTCAAGGACAAATTATCAAGCAAGTGTAAATAAGAGAAAAGTAACTCATCTACTTCCCAAAACCTTGCAAGGCCAGAACACTATTTACTCTGTAGATGAGGAAATAGAGATTCTGAAGTTTATAGTAAAGAACATTCTAGATTTCAAACAATGTCACTTTAAGCTCACAAATGCAGGTGTTATTCAAAATCCTTAGGGTTGTACATGTGACTTCAGACAGAGTAAGTTTCTACCTAAATAGAAATAGTTTTCCATAAATTGTTTAGACAGCTAAGTCAAGACCTCAATGGTTATAAGTTTGTTGGATGTCTTAAAACATTTTTGTAGTTAATCCTTTGGTAGCAATGACATACAAAGAACTAAATAGAATACTTTTAAGTTGTCTCTCAATTTTAACTTACATTTGCATTTTTAAACTTTTTACTTATTTTTATTTGTTCAAATTAGAAACAAGCTCGCTTCATATGTCAATCCCTTCTCCCTCTCCATTCCCCCACCTCATCCCCACGCTGCTCCCCAGAGATGGTAAGGCCCTCAATGGGGGTTTCTCAAAGCTGTCATATCATTCTGGGTAGGGCCTAGGCCTTCCGCCATGTGTTCAGGCTGAGAGAGCATCCTTCTATGTGGGATGGGCACTCAAAGTCCTTTCTTACACCAGGGATAAATACTGATCCACTACCAGGGGTGCCGAGGCCTCCTCATTGACATCCATGTTCAGGGGTCTGGATCAGTCCAGTGCTGGCCTCCCAGACAAGTCTGGGGTCCATGTGCTCCCCATTTTTCAGGCCAGCTGTTTCACCAGCCTAGTCCCAACCCCTTTGTTCTTCATTCCTTCCTCTCTGCAACTGGGTTCCAGAGTTCAGTTCAGTGTATATCTGTGTCTGCCTCTGCTTCCATCAGCCCCTGGAGGAGGGCTCCCGGATGGCATATAAGGAAGTTTAGATTTGCATTTTTGCTGACGTTCATAGATAGTAATGAAAACCAAGAAGGAGAAAGGAGATTCTGTGGACACCCTGTTAGTATTTCCAAGAACTTTTATGACCCGGAATTTATATTCAGAAAATTTATTTGAGTACCCCCAGGACATAGGAGCCCCTGTACTGCTGAGTCTCAATGACCACACACTCACATCTGCCAAACAAAATACATTATTAGTGATAAGGTATAATTAGTGATTTTTCCCACCAAATTGGAATAGTTATTTTAGCTGACAGAAATATCTTTTCCACTATTAAGAAAACCCACTTGCAAGAACAACTTGAAACCTGAAGGGTACTTACCAACTTGAGCAAGCAAGGGGGTGAGAACAATCTAAGACACTCCTGCATGCTTCTCTGCTATTGGGAGGACTCATTATTTTCTAAGAATTTTTCTTCTTATTTTTAGCAATGTCCTGTTCACCAATATTAGAATAATAGAATAATAATGTTTCCCTTCAAGTGGAATAAATAATTACTGCAGGTTTTAAGGGGCATCTTCTGAATCTATGAACCATAATGGTCTGAATAGAGTAGTAAAATTAATTTGTAACATTTCTAGCAGTTGGGTATACATAGTGTTTAAGTAATGGAAAGCCCCACTATTGGTACTATAAGGAGGAGAATCCGGTGCATGTTTCTTCCATAATAAGTTATCTAGAAAGAGTCACCAGCTATCAGAGAGGATGAAGAGGAGATTCACTGGGTATTATTTTTTCCCTCTGAGCTTATGCCGCTTGCTCATTGTATGATGTTCAGAGCATACCAGTGCAAGCTGAAGCTTTCCTGCCACAAAATGCTTCACTCATTGCCCATATTGGTACATTACTGTTTTAGTTTTTTCTTCTACTATGACAAAATGCCAAACAGAAGCAAGCGACTAAGAGTAGAAAGCTTTCTTATGACTACTGGCTTCAGAGGGACTTCAATTCATCGTGAGCTGGGGGAGGTGGAAAAGAAACTCTGTGACAGCTGAGGGAATGTCCTCACACAATGTGGCACAGGGAGCAAAGATTAGATAGAAACAGGGACAGATGTGACCTTCGAAGTCCGGCCCCTGTGAGCTAATTCCTGCTAACCAAGACTTCCATGCTAGTGTCTTCACATCCTTCTAAATTGGGACAAAATTTAGTTTTTGTTGGGACAAAAGTTGGGACAAAACATTCAAAACATGGGTTTGTAAGAGTCCAGATTCAAGATATGAGAATTGTCTATTCTAATGGCAAAGGCTTCTGGAAGAAGAAAGAAAGGGAATGAGAAGAGGAGTGGTCATTGGAATTAGGGGTGGCTTAACCAACCACCACTGACTGCTATGATGATGATAATAATAATATTAATAATAATAATAAGTTTTAGCACTTTACCAACCATTACATTTACCTGTTACTGTTGTAGTATTCACCATAAGCTTATCTATAGCTGGAAGCAATCATTTAAGAGTTTTTATAGGTCCAAAACAAGCAAAGAAGAAGCATATTCCCAAAGATTTCAAAAGCTGGATTTTGTTCATGGCATACTTCCTGCAAAATAATTCAAGGCCATGCCTTAGCAAGATGTGGGATTGCTGTCGGCCCTTCAGTCATGAGAATATATGAGAACCTGGTGTTTGGCATTTGTTGCTGGTTGAAGACAAAATGTTCTTTCAACCCTTGTTTGAAGGAATTCATTCTCTAAGAAAAGTGATAGACTGTTCATTTGACTGTTAATTATCCTTATATATACAAGTGTGCCATATGTACAAACACGAATAAATTTCTGATCTGCATGCCATAACCTATACAATCCACATAAGCATAATGTCAATCCAAAGTATAAATATTTACTCTTAGAAAGCATGTGAATTTACAGTTGCTAGTTTCATTTAAATATTTGTAAATAACATAGATTCTCCATTGCCATTGCCTATTACCTTCTTCACAGTCCCCAGATACAGGCCAGGAACTACCGATTAGAAACTACTAGTATTAGCATCTACTGATGCTACCATATTATTTTTGGAGGACAATGTCAGACTTAAAATCACATTATCTTAAGTTCCCTACATTTCAATATCACAAATAGGTTCTGTGATAAGACTAGGTTTTTGTAGTTACAGCATTTGATAAATGAAAGGTAAAGTTTAAAACCAATAATACTGTCTTGATCACTCAAAATTAAATACAGTATCTATATTAACCACCTTGTCAAACATCTTCTTAGTCCTATGTTAGATAAAATCCCCATCATTCGTAGAATCATATTTACGTATGATAAATATGTAACAATAGCAGTTGCTAAAATGTACAGTGCTAATATATTTACCCAAGTAACATAAAGTATAATAGCCATTGTTTAATAATTAGAAAACATTTGGCTATGAGATACAGATAATAGGTGACAGTGGTTTTACTGAAGAGGATCACTTTCCTCAGGTATCCCAAGGAATGAGGACAACAGGCCTGAGTTTGTATTGCCATGTAATCACCCATGAATGCATAATGGTACCTCTTGGCTTCCTGTTTCTCCATCCAAAGCATGTAGTTCCCAGCTTCATACTTGTTTTGTAAAAGGACTACTTCCCCTCCCTGAGACAGCCTGGCAAGAGGAGATTAGAGGAAGGGAAAAGAATGCAAAACACATCAGGTGTCCTCCTCTTGTCTCTGGTGAACAGAAATTTCCAGAAACTTAACCTCAGAGGCTGCTTGCACATTTGATTATATGAACCCATAGCATGATAACAACATGGATATACAAGGAGATAATGATTTTTTACTGATCACATCGCTTCACCAAATAAAATCAGGATTTTTGTTAGGAAACTAAAATGAAAAGGGGATTTAGGTAGCAAGTTGGCCACAATACATGAGCTAACTAAGCATTTCTCCCCTTTGTTTTGTCTTGGTTACACCCCCTGAATTTAACTTAAAATGCCTGAAGTAATTGGAAATCACATAGATTTGCAATGTAGACACTGAAAATTAGCTGTAAACCAGTTCAGTGTTCTCTGAACAGCAACTAACACATACATTGCAGGAATTTAATGAATATTAAATTAAATTGTGTTGATTGCTTCAATGTTTTCCTTAACCTAAATTTTCACTTTAACGGTTTTAGCTAACTATTCATACATAAAAGCTTCTCTCAATTACCAAAGGGTGAGCATTCTGAGTCCCTTTAACATTGGGAAATGTGGCTGTGACTTCTCACCTGCATTGACATCTAGAGAACAGAGTTCACTCTTATTAATGTAAGGTGAACTTCCTCTGCACAATGTCAGAGAGGAGTAAATGTGAGTTCCCTGTGTCCAGTCAGGTCAGCCTTCATGGAGGTTGTTTTCTTTCATTGACCAGATTCCTTCCACAATGGTATAAAACACACAGGCCATTAAATAAGGGATCATCTACCAGGGAGCCAGTGCTCAATTTGGAAGGAATCAAAAGGAGAGTTATTGAGTAAAATATAAAATGGATTTGTCCAAGATTTTGCTAACTCCTCCTAAATCAGGTTCTAATGACTTGTTTAAATGTTGTGATGCTGCACCATGAGCACACTCCATTTGTTTACTCTACCAGTCCATCAATAAGCCACACATTCATTAATCATACACCTCCTAAATTCCTACTGTGTGTTATGTGTAATGCTCAGGTCATAGACAATATGCTTATGCTGTAGTCCAAAGCCAAGCTGAGTAATACTTGCAAATACACTGAAGAAGGAATTACACTGTCCTAAGTTACTTCTGGGTCCAGTGAGATGGCTCAGAGGATAAAGATGCTTGCTGCCAAGTCTGAGGACTGGAGTTCAATCCCCAAGACCCACATGGAAGAAGGAGAAAACCACTCCTGTACTAAGATGTGTAGAAGGGAGGTGTGGCAGGAGTGACATGGATAGCATATGAATCCTGGGAAGACTCCTAAGAATTGGCTACGATTCAGCCCACTTGCTGGTGTATAATTGTTCTGCTTCCTTTATTGAACTTCTGAGGATTAACCACTGGATGTGTATTAGCTCAGATCATCTGTATTTGAACAAACACCATTTAATTAATAAATTTTCCCTCACATGAATTAGATTTTAGATAAGTTAACATTGCTTTAGTTTCCACAAATATTATAATACCTTGGGAAATCCGAGTCTTGATTTTTTCATATAAGAAGAAATGGGAGGCTGGGGAAAGGGTATGTTCATATCTTTTTACCAGAGTATATTGACGTTAGCACATAGTTCATACCCTAGTCCAGGAAGTTTTGTAGGTGAAAGTGGTCTTCTGACCACCCTCCCTGGTAGATAAAGGGAAACACTACATTCCTCAAGCACTTTTAGAAACCAGTGGTGCAATCATTTTTAAAGTTACTAAGGAGAAGCCTGGAGTCTCTCAGCCTGAGATAGCCACTCTAAAACAGATGAGCACCATCTCACACTTGCTCTTAGTTACTAACTGTACTCTTCTCATGTGTTCTGGAGTTTACACAATGATGACTTTCTTAAAACCCATTTCGACTTCATTTCTATCTGCAATCATTTTGGAATCCATGTGGGTACATTTTAATTGTCCTATCAAGTATTAAATCCAGTATTTGTTGTCAACCAGCAATGTGGACTTCATCATGCAACTTTTAAGGCCTCTTCAGAACTCATCGGCTTTCTCGGAGGACACACAGAACCTTCTCCTCTTGGCTCCTTAAAAAGCTGTCTGTGACAGGCACATCGTAGTGTGTTCTTTGCACTTTAAAGCTCTCAGAAATGTATGATAAAACAGAGTTGTCACTTCACAAGATGTTCCTTCTTCTGACAATTCCTATGTAATCACTCGTGATTTTTAGCCTCTTTTATTACAGAGTGCCATGAGACTTCAGAACTCTCAGCTTTAGTTTCTTCTTGTTTCTACATTCCAAACTATGTGTGTACCTTTTAAATGTATGCTTAACCATAAGAGACGGGGTATGAGTAATATTTATAGAGTGCAGGATGATCGAAGAGATCTGAGTAGGGAATGAACGAAAAGCAGATAGATCCCAGGTCCACTCCGTGGCCACTGTTAGGCTCCTTTCTGCTCCCCATTGAAAAGGAGGGGGAAATCCCTTGCATTTTACTGATTAGAGAAATGTGTTCATCTAGCATGCCCTGGGAGTAAAACAACAGTTTGTATGGAGACATGGAAGGGAATGAAAAGTGAAATCGGTCTGTGAAGAGAACTCTGGGACAAGGTCACAGAATCCAAGTTCTGTCTAATTTCCAATGTTTAAAAACAGGGCTGCCTCCTTCACTAGCTCTCCCTATAAAACAGCCGGCTTCCGTTCAGCACAAACGTTCCATTGAACATACCTGTCCATTAAAAACTTCAGTTTGGTACCCGAACAAGAGGAGATAGTTTAGCTGGAGTCTTTTCATGGCAACACAGCTGTTCAAGTGTGAACTCATGCTGCAGCTGTTTACGGGAGTGGTGTTGGCAGTGATGGGTAGCAGAAGCTATGGTGAATCTCAGATATGTTCGTGAGCTCCTCACTCTTTAGTCTGAGAAACCTATTAAGAGGATCCGGTCAGGCAACTGAGAGTGTTGTTTTCTCTTCCCAAAAATGTAAAACGTGGATTATATGTACATAGGATGTATATGGTGATACAAGAAAGTCATGTTTGAAAGCATCTGGGACAATAGACATAGAGAGGAGGAGCATCCAGTAGCCTCCTCTGCCTTCCTTCCCTTTGTAGAGAGCCAGCAGGTGTTACACACTAGGGCAGCCTTGGCAAACCACCCAAGGAGAAAATATATCCTCTGAAAAGAGCAGCTGACTCTGGAAGACCTATCTTCCTTGATAGTTATGCTGTATTTGTGCTATTTTCCTTTTCTCATTCACCCTGGGTAGAAGGAAGGAAAAACAGACCTATGAAAAGCCTCCACAAGAAAAGGCTTTGTGGGAGGCTTTCCAAAGAAGACAAAGGAACCCAGCAAAGCACAACTGTGCAGGACTTGAGGAAAGAGGAAATCTAGCAGTAAGGACAAGGGGGTTGGGGGAGAGGGGCAGCATGCCAGTGGCCCATGGAACTGTTCAGGAACATTGGTTCTGAGGAAGTAAGAGGTGATGCAGAGTGTGGCTTGCAGCATGCATCAATGCCCTCACAGAAGTGTCTGTGCAGGAACTCTATGAGACAGGCAGCCCAGGTGACTCTGACTATTACAGAACCTACTGACCTGATGGAGGGACCTCAAGATGAGTGGCTAACTGCACGGACTTGCTGTCAGACATGCCCAGTTTGACTGTTAACTCCACAGTTGGCTCTTATGTGACCTTTATTCATTCTAGGCTTCATCTTCTTTACCTTAAAAATACAGAAAATATCATTGCACTTAGAGGTGAAAGCATGGAGCAATTTGTGTAGTGCATCTAGCAACTTCTAGCACTTAGGTCAGCCTCTGTATGTGTTAGTAATCAGGCTGGAGTGACCCACATATTTTCAGCAACTTGGATACTCATCTGTAAGAATTCATATTACCAGTAAGAAAAATAAATCTTATAGACTACAGACAGGAAGGCTCCGTTAATTGATCAAACAACAAATTCCTGATCGTTTACTCTAGTGAGCATTGAAAGCAAGGTGACCATCTTGTATCCATGCCTTCAAAGAGCTTAAGGTTAGACAAGGACAGCAAATACATATTCTATCAATGTGTATAAAGGAATGCTAAAACTGCTGTATTTTGTGCTGTTGAGGTAGTAAAACTGGAAGCAGGATACTTGGGCTCAAATTCTAGCTCAATTGCTTGTGAGCTGTGTAGTCTTGTCAGGACATTTAAGCTTTCTGTGCCCATATTTCTTCCATGTGGAACCAAGAGTTGTTACACTCATGAATATCATGACGCACTGGGTACCCAATATATTCTAGTCATCACCCCATTATGGAAATAGGACTGAGCAATCCGCCAGCTCTCTTCTCCATCTCTCTTTTTCTGACTAAAAGTGATAAGGAAAGGCTTGCTGGAGAAATTCTGCCTAAGAAAATGCATACCAGTGACCAGGAGAGGAGCGAATCTTAGAGGCAGATAGAGTATGCAGAGCCACAGAGGGAGGAGAGTGTATGTACACAGAACACAGGAAGAGGCCAGGTAAAGGATGGCAGGAGAAAGCCATTTGGAGAATTTTGTAAGCCTCAGGAGTTTGCACTTTTTCCCCAAAGCAATTCTCAAAAAGGTGCCCTGGAGGAGTAATTTAGTCAGGTGATTAACAACCCTTGAAACAGATGGGGGCAGGGAGGGGGAGGAAAGTGAATAAGGACTGTATGGAACTGAGGGCTAAACCCAGGAGAAGGCTTCTTTGGGGAGACAGGAAAGAGCACGCAGAGCAGAAACAGGGAAGGAGCAGACATAGTTTGAGAAGAGCCAGGTATCACCGTGGTCATCTGCAAAGGGAGGATAGGATTTCAAGTAGGAAGGGTGAAGCAGAGGTACCCGGTGCTGTGCAGAGATCAAACAAAATAAGGACTGAGAGAAGTTTATTGGTTCTGGCAATTAGGAGGCATTTGGTGACCTTGGAGCACTAGGGAAGCCATGGGGCTGGAAGCCAGATGGCAAATAATAATAATAATAATAATAATAATAATAATAATAATAATAATAATAATAAACCCACAGATACCAAGGAGAAAGGGCACTGGGGTGATAACACCTCCAGGTTCCATGACTGGATAGTAGAACAGGGATAGAAAGTAGAGAACTTGCAGGAAGGAACCAGGAGATGATATCTGGGAGGGAATTTCTGGGCTCAGGGAATGGAGAGAACCTAGGTGGCTGATAAGCTGAGAGGTGAGGTGAGTCCCTCGGACATGATACAGGGGCAGAAGCCATCTTCATGCCAACAAAAGAAGAGATAAAGCCACAAAAGTTTTCAGGATAATAGAGGGGGAACTGTACAGAAATAGGAGAGTTGCTGTTTGAAAAGGCACTGAGTTAGCTGTTGTGAGACAGGCTTTTGAAACATAATGAGAAATTAGTAACATGATTTCAGCACCCCTCAAGGCTGACTTTTGTGCCTCTTGCACAACAAATGAAAGATTTTGTTTTTCTACTGTAATAGAAGTCTCCTGTAATAGAATGGAATTCTCACCCACCTCACTCCTCATAAAACAACCATTTAATTTTAGTCCAGAAATTTAGGAAGCTAACAAACTTTATAAAATAATGATTCATCCTTGAATATCTCTAATTAAACACACTCAGCTCTCAATTTCAGCATTGCATTACAGAAAAACTGCCCAGTAAGTGTCACTGTGACCACACACCCTCTCCTCCCTCATTGCCTGGGATCATTCCTCTCTAGTACCAGACATCAGACAGTGCAGTCTCTGTAAACTGCAGTTGCTAGAATAGCACCTACCTGTCTTCTTGCCATCCATTGCATTGGATGTGAACTGACTCCTGAATGGCTAGTTGCTTTTGTGTTTTTAATCTGAGACCAGCTTTTGGAACCCTATTCTTCTGTTTCAGTCAATTCTCATATGTGTATGGATATTTGCCACAATTCCTCAATGTCACCATTAAAATGTCATTGTGTCCAAATGGCAAGTGAGATGACTTGCCATTTGGAATAGAATTTAAAAAAAAAAATCACCTGCCTGCATTTATATATGAAATTTGGACCTTGGAATGGCCTCCGTTCAGTTCCCGAGTTTTAAGGTCCCTATGAGTGTCTTCAAGGCTGGCAGGAGACCTTCTGAGGATAATGTCAGTCCCATTTCAGGCCAAGCTACTACCACTCTCCTACTGGGAGCTTAGACTTGGGGAAACTTCTCCATCTTCACATGGTAACAAACCAAAGAGGCTTATTCTGGGAAGTATTCTTTCCAGTTTTTCTGTCCACAATACCATGTCTCTAAATTCTGCGATTATCCCCAGTGGGGAGCCAAAGTACAGCTCGAAGCTACAGAAAATGTCTCTCCACTTTGCCTGTGCTCTCCTTATTGTGATCACTTATTATTCTGGAGTCATATTTTGTACTGAATGACAGAAAGCACAAATGCATTTAAATTTCTGAGCCATAAGCTATTAGAGAGAGGCACAGAGTCCTTTTGTGTTAGGATTACTTGTGAGGGACGAATGGCAGTGGCCTTTCTTTGACATAAATAGCTCTCTCATAATACCTGCCAGGGACAAAGATGGCTTCGGGACAAAGTACAATCACAACTCCTCCCCTCTCATGAACTTAGAAACAGAAAAGTAACATCTACAGATTAGCAAACTACTTGTCACACACACACACACACAAAGCAAATGCTATTTCTGTGTCTCAGATAATTTTAAGTGAAGGAAAGAACATCAAAGTGATAAATTTGGTTTATCCTGGTCTCGATTTTCTGTTTTGTTTTTTTTTTTTTTTGTTTTTTTTTTTTTCTCTTTGCAGTGCAATTCACTGTTTCTGGATGTTCAGGCTTGTGGTTGAGTTTATGGTTGCAAATAGTTTAATTTTCATTCTAAAATCTAGATTAATTTTCAGAACATGAGACCAGCATGGGAGAAAGGAATTATTTAAAAACATTTTTCTCTTCTTTTATCCTAGAGCATGACATTGTTTCTTGGAGGATATCAAATCCCAGAGTTAGTTTCATAGCAAGCATCAGAAAGTCTATTATCATCCACAGCCCACCTGCATTTGTCTTTTGTGTAATTGTAACAATCTATAAGTGGCTCCCAGATAAAGCAAATGCATTCTTAATTATCCAGATTCTTAACTTGTCCTGCAGTTGCCACTTGGCTAACCAACATTTGAAACTTGTCTGAGGTAGGATTTGTTAAGAGCTAAGAAGCAAGATCTTGATGGATGTGGAACAAACCAAATAAATACAGTATTTTATGTTCTTTTAATTTGGGGCCAAGTGGATTTGGATGAAGTGTTTATTTAGTTTGCTGGCTGTTTCAAGATGCTGTGGGGTATTGATTCCTTTTATTACTAGCAGCCGTTTAACTTGACCCCTTCTAGATCCAGTATTTTAAAAGCCATAAATTTTAACTTTACTTATGAGCAATGGCTGAAACGCAGTGAAAGCCTTTTTATTAGTTGAGCTCCACCAGGCTCAATGCTCTTCTGTCACCATTGGCAACAATATTTAGGGCTTCTTAAATTACAGTGACTGCTGGGCTGCTGCAGAGCAGAGAAGGGATGGGTAAAGGGAAGCCATGCACAGTTTGGAAGGCGTAGTGTTCCAGGATGGCATAGACAGGTGTAGGACAGAAGGGACAAGCCTGAAGAGAGAAAGCACCATGTTGGTTATGGCAAATTGGCATTTACTGAGGCCCATGGGTGTGGATTACTGTTTGGGAATGAGAATCAGAACACCATGGGACCAAAGGGCAAGGTGGACCATGAGACCAACTCTGAGGAATGTTTACACATGCCCTGACCTTAATGTCCCAAGGTCCCAGGCACACTGTTGATCTCTGAAAGGATAATAAACAGGCTTACTTTTCCCCCTGAGCTATTATAGAAAAAAACATACTATAAGAATACATATTATAGAAAAATACATACAAATATAGAAAAACCACATTGTAGATGAGTGGTGCAATAACTAAGAGAGACACCCTCTAGAATGCCTGGCTTACCATGAAGATGCCCTCTGGTCCTCTCAGGACAGGTACTATTTTGTCTTAACAAGAAAAATCAAAATTTTCTCATTTTAAATACCTCAGTAATGAACTTCCTGGCCACACAGTACGTACTTAAAATACCTATTTTTCTACAAAATAAAGAGGAAAGGGAAAGGTACATGAATGGCTACCCTTGAAATGCATGTATGTGAGAATGTCTTGTCGTGGGGTTAAGAGCAAAAAGAAATTAGTTCTCCTTGTGGGGCTTCTGGAGCTAACCTACTTCTGCCAGCAGCTTCTGTGCACTGTGGAGAGAATTCCCTATCCATTTTCTAATCATCAAAGATGTTTGTTTAAACAAATTTTCTTTTCTTGACCCCTAGACCTCTTTTTATTTGATCATGCAGCAAAACTCTAATATGGAATTAGTGAAGTTATACAAGCAAAGAATTATCATTGGACCACCAGAGAAATAAGTGAGAGAGAAATGAATAAACTCATACTTAAATAATTTATGTAAAAATATGTATAATAAAGAAATGCCAAATGAGAAGAGTCTCCTTCTTCAAGCTTTATTTTATATTTCATTTAGAGGAATATAAGCCAAATTCATATATTGGACTTGATTTTTCTTTTTACTTTACATTCTAGATTTCCCTCTTTTTGCCCCTAGGGACAATTCTTTAAGGTATCCCAGTGACTTTGATAACAAAAAAAAAAAATTCTTTTGGCTGTAACACTATTTTCTCAACTGATGTCTCTTAAATATCTAAGTAAAGAGAGTCTTTCTTAATGATTTGGACATAGAGAAGGTTAAAACAATGACAGAATTTTACTGTCTTTCTGTTAAAAACAAAACACTTTCATCAGCTGAATAAGCATCATCAAGGCACCAGTTACAGCACACGTTGGTGATAATGGGAAGAATGGAAGAAGAGGAAATCCTTGTTATTGGTTGATATAAAGTAATCAAGTCACCATGGAAATGACTATTATGATGATTTCTTTTTTCTTTTGGTATTTCAAGACAGGGTTTCTCTGTGTAGCTTTGGAGCCTATCCTGGCACTCACTCTGGAGACCAGGCTGGCCTCGAACTCACAGAGATCCGCCTGCCTCTGCCTCCCGAGTGCTGGGATAAAAGGCGTGGGCAACCAACACCCCACTGCATGATGGTTTCTTAAAATGTTAAAAATAGAAGAGGCATATGATCCAACTACACCACTCTGGGGGGTGTTTCCCCCAAAGCATCAAGGTCAACCTACAAGAGATATTGCACAGCTATGTTTTATCATGGTGCTATTCACTGAAGGCAAGCTATGGAACTGTTACGGTGTCCATCAGTGTGCAAATGGATGAGCAAGTCTGGTATGTATGTACAATAGTGTTTTATTTGGCCATAAAGAAGAATGAAATGAGAAGGTTTGTAAGGAAATGGATGGGCAGGAGATCATTACGTAAAGGAAAATATCCCAATGACTATTCTGTGTTTTTCTCAAATTTAAAAGAGGGAAGGAACTGGAGGTTAGGAAGAATTATTAGGAATAAAGAAGTGATAAAAGAGGATAAAGGATGACAGAGAGTAATAGAGGGGATGACTATCAGTAAAATATATACATATCTATTTCATAATAAAACCTGTTACTTTGTCCAAATAATATAATCGAACATTTTTTTTAAAAGTCACATGAACTCAGTTAGGTTTAGGTCCCACATTGCTCAAAAAAACTTTTTTCTCTGCATACAAAAGCCAAAGCCTCCAGAATGCAAATGCCCTTACATTGCTATGGCCAGAGACTTCTGCCTAGCATTTCACAAGCCAGGAATTCTTATTAATTTAGTTCTTGTTAACTCACTAAATAGCAATAAGGGGTCTACAGTGTTTTCCTTCTCACAGCCTGACTTGAATAAATATGGACTTGGACATTTTCTTTACCCATATTGCTGTCTGATGGATATCCTATATCATGCCTTTTAAAATAAGCATGTATCCAACTTTTAAAAATTTATAATTGCAGTGAGCCATACATAACATAAATTCTACCATTGTCTTAGTAAGATGTACACTTCAGTACATCTGTACTGTGATACCTCCAATGTTTAACTTAGAAGACATGCTGATAACTCCCTTGCTCCCTACCAGCAGCCATCCTGCCACCTCCCTGCCCACGGCAGCTGTTGAAGGTCTTTACAGGATGCCCCCTCTGCACCCACAGAGGGAAAGCAGTCCTTACTTTGGGGAAGTTTCTCAGATTTCTAGAAAAACTTTCTGTAAGGTTGGCTGTCATGGTGTGAATTAAAAGGTTATGTCAGAGGTTAAACTATGCAATTAAATCAAGAAAGCAGATTATTCTAGTAGCTGACATTAACTTTTGAAAAGAGACAGGATTAGCAGTAGTTAGTCACATACAAACTGCACAAAGCGAACAAAGGGGGAAAATTATTTCACCAACTACCTCCCTTGAAAGAAAATCGTTCCATCCCAGACCTCTAATTTTTCAGCTTAATTCTGTTACTTCGCTAGGTTCATTATCCTTTCCAGATATGAACTCGGCAACTGATGCATTGTGACGGGTTGTTTTTGTTTTTCTGCTTTAAAAAATATTCCCTCCCTCCCTAAATAATTATCTTCAGATTAACCTTTTCTCTTACCAGAATATTGTGGGAATAGACTACGGAGCGTAGACATACGAAAGCAAGACTCCCAGGCAGGAGATAAATTCTTTGAGGCCACAAGGGGATCGTTTATTAAATGGCTACAGCAGTCCACTAAATGGGCCCCCTTTGACCTGAAAGAGTTAATGCTCTATTGAAAGTGTCTGAATTGTCCCCAGTTTTACTCCCTTGGAAGGCTCTGACCCATTAATGGCAGCAATAATAATAATAGAAAACAATCCTCTTCTGCCTCCATTACTCTGTAACCGTTAATGGTATCCTAATGTTTTCTATTCTTTAAGTGTAACTGAAAACTGACATTCGGCACAGCTAAAATTTCCAATGTAGTATGTTTTTTCATTATCATTTTTATACGCCATGCAGGATGCTGAGTAAGGAATAAGACAGAGGCTTATAATTGGTCTTTTAAATCATCATAAACATTTATTTTTTTCCCCCATGGCTATTTCCAATGCCAATAACTCAGCTATCGGATGATGGAGGAAACTATTTAATGATGCATTTCAAGACCCTTCTGAAGTTCTCATCCAGAACAAGGCAGAGGCTAAAAAAACATGGCCCATTGTTTGTTCAGAGTTTATTTTAAAATAACAAAAATAGCAGCTTATTTTTGTGTGAGAGTATCAGCAGTGAACCAAGTATTCCTGTGTGTGTGTGTGTGTGTGTGTGTGTGTATGAGAGACAGATAAACAGAGACAGTCAGAGACAGAGAGAAAGAGAGAGAGACTTTTAAGTTTCTGTGGATAAATACCAAGAGTAAAATATATCTTTGAATGTTTGGAGCAGAAGAGGGGCTCCTGGATTAGAAAACTTCATATACAAAAGGGGGAATATCAATGCCCTCTCTGACAGGCTGGTGAGGAAGTATAAAGCCTTCAAGATTCTAAATAAAGATCAGTCACTGTCTTAGCTGTGGAGTTAAAACAAAACTTCTGTGATAGTTTGGGGTCCTTGTGTAGTATGTGTTCAGTATTAGGTGAATTGAATCCCACCTGAAATAGTGTATTCTTACAAAGCCTGGCTGGCTCATTGTCCTCAGGAAGAGACAAGTGTGTCTATTTCACTGTGTTTGGACCAAGAGTCAGACGTTAATCTCTATTGCCAGTGGGATTCATTATAAGCCAGTTCATCTGATAGCTACCATCTCTTCTAGTTCTTTTTCCTTCCTCTCCATCAACCACATCTCTGCATCTCCACCCTGATCTCCTTCCCCACTACCAGGAAAGCAGCTAAGTGGCCAAGATAGTGGCTGCTCTTATATTCTCCGACTTTGTCTCCCAAGTGTCTTTGGTGCTACCTGTGTTTCAGAGTCTTTTTCAGCCTAGACTTATCTCTGGCCCCTGTATCCTCCATATCTTAATATTTCTATTCATTTGGATTCTGTATTTTTGACTCTCATATGGATCACTGTTTTCCCAGAGGCAAGTGTTCTTCTTGACCTGTTAAGTCCAGAGCAGCTGATGCCTACCACAGAAAACAACTTCTCCCCCATTAACAGCAACATTCAGAACGTTAGAAAAAGTTCAGTTCACAACACTTCTGTACACATAACACTTTACCTGGTCATTAAAAATTCTACAATATTAGCTTTGCTATTATCCTGGATACTTACTGAGTTGCCTCAGTGTCATTAACTCTGAAATGATATTAGTGTAAATGTTGTGGATTAGTATATGCAAAAGCAAATAGGATAATCCTAACATAAGTACCCACTTATTTTACCAAAATCATTATTATTTTTTTCATTATTCTACTATATAGATTCAAGCAACTGAAGCCCACAGAAGTTAAACAACTAAGGCTCCAAGTCTTCCAATCCCAAGTCTTTTTAGAAGATTATTCCTGCATCAAACCCTTTGTTGTTAGGCACTCTGCACTAATTTAGTCCACATTTCCTTACAGTGAATTTATAGGAATATTCCTAACTTCTCTGTACAGAAGTGTTCATGAGAGAAAACACACTAACATATCCTGAACTTTCTCTAGACAGTGAAAGGCCAATGAATGGCACCAGTGGAGAGCTCAGGGATACTGTGAACTCTAGCCTCACCAAGTGACACTGGGTTTACCTTTTCCAATCCAGAGCAATACTTCCAGTTCATGTAATTATAGGTAGTTTTTGCAGCCCTTGTCAACAATAACAAGAACAGAGTCTTTCTCTTTGTAGTTTATTTCTCTTTGCATTAACAGTGTGACTACACACACTTCTCATTAACCAGAGAATGGTCCTTTCTCTTCACAGAGGAGTCAGGGAGTAGACCGAATAAAATACGTAATGCTGGGAAATTTGTCTCTCATAAAACCCACCAGTCACAGACTGAAGTATAATTTGTCTATGAATAGTTAGTGCCGATGCTCTCTTCTCTGGTAGAGTTAGATCTGTACTCGGATGTCCATCGCCAACAATGCTCTGTGTTCCACAAGTACCTGGCAGACCTAAATGGATGCTTTGGTGGTAATAGGGAGTGTAATGTGGATGAGAAGTGGAGAAGAAGGTTAGAGACCCTCTGGTTTAGAATGGAAGGAAATCAGTTTCAGGAAGGTGATTAGCTGATTAACGCACCAAACATCACAGAATTGCCTCTGTAGATACGTGGCTAGATATAGGACCTCAGTGTCAATATTATCTCCTGCAATTCTGCTTCCTTCCTTTCTGCTTTATTATTATGGAAACTCAAGAAGGCTGGCAGCAGCCATAGCTTCCTGTTCCTAATAACCCCAATAGATGAGAAGATGACCCTTTGTGGTCACAGTGCTAGAGCTGGCTCTGACTATAACTAACCAGAACTAAGAAGAAGGTGGAATCTACTAACTAGTCATGCTTGGGACACAGATACACTGAATAGGAGATGAGAAGGTGGAGTACCCCAAGAAAAGCCAGGATGCTTATTCCAGGAAGAACAAGGGATGCCAATAGGAAACACCAAAGAATGCCAACAGCAGAGGGACATAAGTGAGGGCAGTTGAGGCTAACTGGAGAGTTGTGTTACTCTTCCAGTTCCTCCATAAGCTTCCCTGAGATGAAGTGAAGCAGTATTTCATAGACCCCAACCCTTCACTGTAATCCAGCAAGGATTTCCAAGCAAGAAAGGGTAATCACAGACTCCCCAAGAGGAAAGTTATTAATAGAAATGTCACCTTCTTGTAACCTCTCTTCCCGCTGGCAAGGACTCCCCGAGCTGAGTTATAGGGAAATTCCAGCGTGTTGTCAGATTTCACAACAACATTAAGTAGAACTTCCTTTTCATATTTGCCACCTCATTTATTTTGTGTGTCCCCATGTTATTAGTTTTACTGCCCATTAATCATTATATATAACAAAATATAGTTAAAATATGCCTAAGAGGCAGCAGTAAAGGGTCTGAGCATGACAGTCATAACTAAGCTATGTCACAAGGAAGCCTAGAGATGGCAAGCATCTAATATGTTAACTGGGGGACACATGAACAAGAGCACCCTTAGCCCTGGGATGGTCCAGGACACATCTCCTAAATTCCCCTCTGGGTCAGAGAACACAATGCACAAATTAATTTTGTTCATTGGGAGGTTCGGGGAATAACAACACCAAAGATACTGTTGAGGAAATTACATGAATCTGAAGTACAAACTATAAAAAAGGCAAAGTTCCAGTGCTGGAGAGATGGCCTAGCAGTTAAGAGCATTGACTGTTCTTCCAAAGGACCCAGGGTGCAAATCTCAGTAACCACACAGCAGCTCACAACTGTCTGCAACTCTAGGATCCAACACCCTCACACATACATACATACATACATACATACATACATACATACATACATACATGCAAAACAGCAATAAAATAAAACAGAAATAAATTTTTAAAAAGTTTCATTCTCTGAAACAGCTCTCTCTTTAATTTATCCTATGTACTTCTTCCATATTATATTTGCTCAAAATACCAATATGAGGGGGCCACTCCTCCTGTGTAAACTTGAAGGCTGCTGATTGTCTCCTTATGTAGGTGTCATCTTCATAGTGGATTTGGAGCTTATTAATCCTACTCAGTTATCCTGTGTCCTTACACCCAGGAGGCATAGCTCCACCTTCCCTTAATTGCTTCCCTCTTTGCAGAGCCTACCCACCTCAAAGGTTGTTTTTATTTAATTATATGTTCAATCCACCCTCAAAGACAAGCCCAATTCCCTCCTCAAGCTTTATTTAGGAATTCAGATCACACAGCACTTTCCTCCCTCTAGATTTCCACAAACCTAGACAACTTCAGCATTTAGCCCCCATGGGAATGTCTGCATTCTTAGCATATTGTCCACGGATATATCTACTGTCCAGTGACCCAAAAAAGTCCATGACCTTGTCCTGTTACTAATTTTGTTGATTGTGTTATAAGTTGGTCTGGGGGGACAAGTCATTTATTTTGTGAAAAAGCTAAGTAGATCTTTATGTATTCCCAGGCAGAAGCTTTTGATCTTTACAAATACTGTTTAGGCTCTTACTAGAAATGAAGAAGTTAGGAAATGATTCGAAAAGTGCTAAAGAGTCTCAGACAGAAAAATAAAATGTTTTGAATAAAGAGTGAAAATTTAAAGGTCCAATGATCATGGCCCATATTATAAGGATAAGAAAACAGAAAATCTCTTAGCATAATGTTGGTTTTACAGACACCACCACATGAATATAAAACTTTTTCATTAAAGAAGACACACTGGTGAGAGGTGACATTTGTTGCTTATTTACTGTGCACCACACATCATGTTCACAGATCCCTATTAGGTAATCTTCCAAATCCTACAATGGCTAAGCTGTAATTCTGTCTATAAATGATAAGGGAGCTGAAGCACAAAGAGGAAAGCCCCAAGCTAACACAACTAGTTCATAGGAAAACCAGAGACATGAATGTAGGTGGTTTGATGCCAGAACTGCATGGAGATTAGCTATTGCTTTAAAGTGTCAATTGTTATTGGATGCCAAAGAGGTGATTAATTAGTGAGGGTATAACATGGCTCTCCTTATTACTGTGACTTCAGAGAAATCCAGGATTCCATACAGTTTTGTTTTGTTTAAATTTGGAGGCTTCGTTTCAAGCAAATGGAACTGAAAAGCAAGCTGGTATTGCTGTTCTAAGATTCAATGAAATAGACTTCAAGCCAATTAGTAAGGCATTTTTAAAGATCACTTCATGTTGATTAAGGGAGCAATCCATCAAGAGAAAATAACAATTCTAAACATGTATACACCATGCATTGGTGCACCCAATTTAATAGTACAAGTCTTTGTTGAAAAAAAAGAAAAAAAAACAATCCCAATGCAATAATGAGTGACTTCAATAGGCCATTCTCACTAAAAGATGGCATGGCTGTTCCAAATCTAGAGAAAAGTGAAGTTAAATGAGACTATAGAAAAACACACCTAACAGACATCTACTGAACATTCCATCCAAACACTGCCACGTGTGCACCTTCTCCGAGGTCCATACAATTTCCCTTAAAGTGAATCACATAATAGAACATAAAACAGGAGTTAGGAATACAGGAAAACTGAAATGATTTCTTGTACTCGATCTGATCATAGAAGAATAAAACTATAAATTAGCAACAAGGGAAAGTGTAAAAGTATACAAACTCATGGAGATTAGAAGGCTCAATATTGAATGATAAATGGGCCTTTAGAGAAATCAAGGTGGAAATGCTTTAAAATTCCTGGAATTGAATAAAAATGAAAAAAACAATATGCCCAAACCTTTGGAATGAAATGAAAGAATCCTACTAAAGAAGTTTATAGCTCTATGTTTCTCCATTTAAAAAAAATCAGAGAGATCTCAAATAAATAATGAATGATGTACCTTATGGTCTTGGAAAAACAATACCATGCAAAATTTAAAGTCAGTAAATGAAAAGAAACAATAAAGATCAAGTAGACATTAAGGAAATAGAAACAAAACAATTGATACAAAGAATCAATAAAACAAAGAGTTGGTTATTTGAAAAAATATAAACAATAAATCTTTACCCAGACTAAAAGACAGAAAAGATTAAAATAAATAAAATTAGAGATAAAAATGGAGATGTCATAATAAATACCAACTAAATTCAGAAACTAGTTCAGATATACCTTAAAACATTTTATTTCTCTATATTCCAACATTCTTCACAGAAATATAAAGCAGTAATTCTAAAAGTCAAATGGAAGCATGATGGACTCTGGATATCTAAAGCAAACAAAAAAGAACAAAAAGCAAAATGCTGGACATGTCACCATCCCTGAGTTCAAGTTACACTCAAGATCCATAGTAATAAGAAGAAAACATAGTGTTAACATAAAACAGTCATACAGATCAATGAAACAGAGTAGAAAGCCCTCATGTAAACCCATGAAGCCACAGCCACTTGGTTATTGACAAAGATTCTAAAACTATACATTGGAAAAATGTTGCTTTAAAAATTGAACATCCACATGTAAAAGAAGAAAATTAGTCTCCATCTCTCACCTTGTACAAAAATCTATGCCAAATGGGAAAAGACCTTAATGTAAAGCCTGAGACTCTGAAATAGTTAGAGGAAAATTATTGAAGACAAAAACATAGGCAAGGACTTTGTGAAAAGGACTCCATACCTCAGGAAATAGTGCCAAAAACTGACCAGAAAGATTACATTAAACCAAAATGCCTCTGCCCAGCAAAGGATGCATCTAGTGAAAAGACAGCAATCTAGAATGGGAGAAAATTTTCACTAACTGTCCATCTAATTGTGGGAGAATATATAAAATATACAAGGAAGCCAAATAACTGAATGCTAAGAAATCATACAACCCAATAAATAAGCTAAAAAAGAGCCAATAGTTCCTAAAAAAAATGAGGCACAAATGGATGGGAAAGTATGAAACATTACTATGTCCTCATGGAAATGTAAATTTAAACTACCAGGAGATTCCATCTCTCCCTCAGTCAGCATGACAATCCTTAAAAGCTAGCAGCAAATGCTAGTGTGTATTCCAGAGAAGGGAACCCTTCTGCATCACTGGTGGGAAGATAAGTTAGTGGAGCCACAGTGGAAGTCAATGCAGAGTTTCCTAGAAGATGAAAGATTGACCTGTCTGTCCTGTGACCTAACTATAGCTAGATCTCCACTTGAAGGTCTCCAAGTAAGTTTAAGTAAGTATAGCATGAAGGTACCTGAACACCAATGTTTATTGCAGTTCTATCCACAATAGTTTCTTACATATGAAGCCAACCTAGAAAATGGAGCATACATACTCAATCAGATTTCATTCCAGCATAAAGAAGAACAATATTTTATCAGTATAGCAATGTATATGCATGAATAAGTGGTCATATGAAGTCAGTGGTTCTCCACCTGTGGGTTGCAACCCCTTAGAGGGACAAATCACCCCTCTCACCAGCTCTTCTAAAACCATTAGAAAACACAGATATTTATATTACAATTCATAACAGTAGCAACAATTATAAAGTAACAATGAAAATAATTTTATGGATGGGAGTCACCACAACGTAAGGAACTGCATTAAAGGGTCACAGCATTAGGAAGGTTGAGAACCACTGTATTAAGTGAATTAAATCAAAATCAGAAAGACAATTATCACTCATTTCCTCTCACTTATGGACCCTAGATTTTGCACACATCCATGAAATCATATGTATATGTGATATATGACATGACAGCAAAAACAAAACTGTCCAGGGAAGCAAAGGGGACTACCTTGAGGTTTAAGGGTAGAGAAAAAGAAAGGTTCAAAGTTATGGTTAAAGTATATTACATACTTATATGGAATGAACCTTACAAAACTCAGTACTAAATACAGTGAGTATATGCCCAAACATTGAGGATCTTCCTTTGCTCTCAGATAGCTCCTCTGGGAACTCTGTGCTGTCTGTTTGCATTTATTTGGTTTGCTGTGTACCTGGACTTGAATGAATCTTCTTTATAAAGTATCAGAGAATGTGGGACAAATGAATGTTTGTTAGCTCCAGGCAAGTCCAGGTCAGTCCTGCCTCAAGCAGCATTTGAGTAGCTTGGTGAGTCTAGGGGTTCACGTATCTTTGTCTGCACTATCAGAGGACGTGATGAGAAATTGGAAGGGAAGTGGTGGTTCTGACATTTATGAACCATAATACAAGTGCAACCCAACCACCATGGGAAATCCCCTATCCCCTACATTTATCATAGTTTAGATTTCAATTCTTGCTGGTTGAAGCAGACAAAAGTTTTTTCAATCAAAACCCAAATAAATAAAAGATGCCTTATGTTTAAGATTGGTGGCATCCTACCTGCCACAGGTGTGTTATGTCAGGAAAATAGACAAGCATGTTTCATTTTTCCACAACTTCACAATTCATTGATTAACAACAAAGTCACAAGATACAGCAATTTCAGGGTGGCTGTTTTCCTAACATTCCCACTTTCCTTGGTAACTCTGGCCAGGGAATACACTGGTTCTCTTATTCCAACCTTAATTACTAATATCAACTGTCAGATTACACGTTGTACTTCATAGTGTGTGTGTGTGTGTGTGTGTGTGTGTGTGTGTGTGTGTGTGTGTGTTACTGAGTGACTCCAAAGGATCCAGAGTCAAAGGGTTTGAAAGAGGCTAAAAGAGCCAAAGTTGGGAAGCCAATAGGAATGTAAGTGTATCTGTATAGATGAGACAGTAAACTCCAACTGAGTAGCTGCTGTGAGTCTGGGTCACCTTGACTGAGAGAGATGACATCAGCCACAGAGGTGAATGAGCAGAACCAGGTATGACTGAAAGAGTAGGCAGACAGGTCCAGCAGCTCTGGACAGGTGTACAAGAAGACAGGCACTTCCACCATGGGAATACACTCATCTGTGAACTAGAAAATGGGCCTTCACCTGATACCAAATGGACCAGCTCCTTGACCTTAAACTCTCTGACTCCAGAGCTGTGAGAAATTCGTACTATTCATAAACTACCTAAGTATCTTTGTTATTATTGTAGAAACTCATGCTGACTGTAAAACATGTAAAATGTGTGGCTCTTGGAGCACAAAACTTGTACTTAGCATGTAGGTACTCATAGGGTGAAAGAGAGAAGTTCATCCTTCCAGACCCCCAGTGCTCCCTGGAGGACCCACTCTCACTGAGGACAATTCACACTTCCAGACCATCAGTGCTCCCTAGAGCACACACTCTCACTGAGAACAGTTCACACTTCCAGACCATCAGTGCTCCCTAGAGCACACACTCTCACTGACAGTTTCCTTCCTTCCTTCCTCCATCCTTCTTTCTGCTTCTCATCATAAACAGGCAGCTGGATTTGAGTGGAATCAGCTGGGCATGATGTGGTCTTTGTGTAAGAACTTGGCAAACCGCAGTGCAATGGGCAATGCTGGTTACTATTGCACTTCTTTACATTCATCTTAGGAGCACACACATTCCTGAGTCACAGAATGCTGAGTAAATATTGCTGGCTGACTTCCTTTTTTCTTCACATTTTAACATTAAATTGAAATATCACTGAAAGTATGCCTATAGAGAACTCTTGATTCATGCTAGCACAAACTAAAAGAAATCTCACTTTCTACTTCTAAAAAGAACAGTAAGCAAGACTCTGACGAGCTTATTTTTCAATTATATCCAATTAAGTATAAAAGGCAGAGAAATATTTTTAACTATAAGAATAATGTTTTACCTTAAAAAAATGTAGATCCCCTCAATGGGACATCTACAATGCATGCCCCCTCTGGAAGCTCAGGGATCACTGTAGAAGAGGGGATGAAAAGAGTATAAGAGCCAGAAGTGGTAGATGAGTACAAAGAAACAGTATCTTCCAAACACAGCAGAGCAGTTGCACACATGAATTTCTTGTGGCTATGATAGCATATACAAGACCTGTTTCAAGCTGAAGCCAGACCGAATTCTAGCATGTAAAGGGGAGGTGAGGATGATGTTTCGTGCCTAGCTATGGTGATATTGGCAAACAATAACTACTGAGAGAAGGAGACTATGTTTTCTTTAAGAGTATAGCCTCTGGTAAGTCAACCATGCTCCAGTAGTAGGTCACATGCCCAAGAACATATAGGCAGCGGTAGTAGAATTGGTGCACATAGTTGGGCAGATGTGGGGTGGATGGATCTGGAAGGAGTTGAGGTAGTTGTGAATATAATCCAAAAATACTTTACAAAATTCTGAAAGAACTAATAAAAATTAAGTGAACAAATAAAAAAGCATATACTTGTATGTATTAAAATACTTTTGTAAGAATACCTTTCGCAAATCGGTTACATATGGACTTCTAACTATGCTGAGGCTTTAGAAGAACTGTATTAGAATTCTTTATATTATGCTTTTGGAGTACCGTGGTATACATCCCACATAAAGACATAACACACTTAGTAATCAAAAGCAGAAGAAAGATGTGCAGCTGAAGCAGACACACAAAAGAGTCAAAAGAGAAAGGAAAAAATCACTAAAGCAACCCGTGTTCAGAGTGGAAAGCCCACCCCTAAGATATACAAGGGGGAGCTGGAAGACAAAGCTGTTCTCCTGGTGGTGATAAAAATACGACTCAAGTGCACATTAAGTAGAAATGGTAGAGACGGTTGATGTTACAAAGAAAGAAGGTAAGTGAAGGAATGACTAGTGTTAAAAGAAAGGCAAAATACAGAGATGAGTGAGTAATTACAGGTGGAGTGGAAGATATTAAATCGTGGAAAGTGACAGAAAAGAGCTGGTGGGGGTTGTGTTAACAAAGAGCAGATGCTGTATGAGGGCTCTGAGGAAATGAAGCACTAGAGGGTGCTTCTCCAGATAGAAAACCTCCCAGCACTGAACAAGAAGGGCATCAGAGAGTCTTAACCCCCCACCCTCCCCATACCTGTGTGCTCCTCTATTCTTACATTAATCGTTGACTGAGTGCTTCTCTCAGCTGAGGATACCCCATCAGCATCAGAGAGGCTCAGGGAAGTTAGGTGGCATTCACAGATCCAGTTTCACATATAGGAAATAGCAGATTGCTTGACACTGAAACAAGCTCTTTTATTAGCTCTACTTTAGTAATAAAGAAATATTTTCCTTAAAACAGCAGCATTACCCTTCTCAGAGATCAATACTGGTTCCTAGGTTTTGTAATAGGTTATTATTTTACAGGCCAATGTGTCTATGTTTAAAGTTCAGGAAAGCTTGCAGGAAGAAAATGAAAACATTAAAACAAACCAGTATATTGAAGAAGAATTTGTATTCTTCTGATGCCTTATCGGGTACAGTTTTAGATAGACAAACAGATGATAGATAAGTAGAAAGATGATATATAGGATAGAGAGATGATTGATGGAGAGACAGATTTAATAAGTTGCCTCCTTTTGATTGGATCGTAGATTATATTTCTTATCTGTAACATAAAAATTAAAAATTGTGACATTTTTGTATGTGTAATGAATTAGTTATTTATTACATTTGTTGAATATAATTTGAGTCCTGAAACAAACAAACTAACTAACAAAAACTCACATTGGTCTAAGATCTTGACTGTTGATATAAAAGAAGGAAATTGGGGGAAAGATATTTCAAATATATAGCAATCCTTTGCAAACACTAGAAGACACTTGAAGGGCCATGTCCATCCTTATAATCAAAGGGGGTATTTGTTCACAAAATCATTCCATACTTTCTTTGAATATTTTCACTTTAAAACAGACAGTGTTTGGAGACAGGGCAGAAGAGATTATGCAAATGTATGAATCATAATGAGAAGTTCATTACTGAACATTTGGACACAAGTTTCAGGAAATGATAAAAGACTCTTGGATTTATGAGACTAAGAAAAACAACCTCTGCTCCTGCAGAACTTGGAAATTGCCAGTAAGAGAACTGAGACCAAATGACAGCAGATAATGCAAAGCTAGATTGCATTATGCCCCATGGTAATGAATAGGGAGCAGGGCATTGTGATAAGCTTGGAATGATGATCAATATTTGGAATACTGAGATAGGAAAGAAGGTAATTAGGCCCATTATGGACACAGTTAGCACAGATAACATAATTTGGGAAATTATACATTTGGAGATTATGGGGAATTTTTTTTCAAGGCTAATGGGTCTTCAATGATATCTATTAAAGCACATAAGATGTTTTGCCTCTAGGGAATCCACTAAAAAAAATCAAATACACAAAAATTTCAGTAAATGTAGTCTAAAATGGAAGATAAAGTAGAATATATTGAAGAATAAAGTGGTGTTGTGACTTCGTACTTTGAATTTATAATAATTTTTCATTTGAAGAGTTTTAAAGCTATTAATTTCACATCACAACCACCCCATGAAACCAAGAAAGTGTTTCTCAATGTTTGCCCAAGTTCATTGCTCATAATAATGCAAAGCCAAATTGGTCATGAAAGCAAGTCATCTTGACAAATTTTTGGCTTCCTCCAGTTTCATGTTGAGGCTCCTGGAAAGCATTGTAATTTTGATCCCATCTCTAATGTACTATGTGACACAACCCCTGTGTTTTCTGCGGGTATTTTCACTAAGTACCTTGACGGTCCTTGATATTGGAATGTTCAAATTGAGGACCTTCTCAGCCTACTCTTCTATCCCATCTCAATTCCTTTGTGTCATCCCTGATACCTAGAAAGACTCTACAAGAGACTCCCAGTGACCGACAGGCTGAGACAAGACTTTACCCACCACAATGATCTCTCCATTCTCACTCTGAGCCCTATAGCAGCTTGCTTACACATGACCCTCCTCCCACCTCAACCACATTCACTGGAGACTGCAGCTCTCGGTAGAGACCCAGAATCTTCCAGCCCTTTCATCACTATCTCTCCAGATTCTTCTTTGTCTTAAGGCAGCCTACTTGCAGGAGCCCATTCTCCCACCACACCTCCAACTCCCAGGGGACCTTGCCTCTTGGTGTGGACAGGATCCACCTCTTCCCCACAGCCCTTCTCAGCCTTTTCTCCTAACCCATCTCTATTCATCTCTGCCACACTCTGACATGCAGACAAACTCTCTTGTAGGGAACCCATAATCACCATACTCTAAGATCCAGAGAGGGTCAAACACCATCCCAACAAAGACAAGATGAGATATCAAATTAGTACATTATTTATTGTTTTTATTACATGTGTATATGTGACCACTGGATACAGACTACCCAGTGATAAAGTATATAGTCGTAGATTATATATTTCACATATAAACATTAATATAATGTTAATTATAACATTCTCACCAAGGGGGAGAGAAACAACTTATCATTTTTCTAAAATGAATACCTTCTCAAATAATTTCTTATTTTTAATAAAAATGCATTAGAAGCAGTTTCATCAATAATGGAAGACCCAATTACTGGTCTTCTGGATTAGGCATTCTTTTATTGTGTGATTTTAATGCTTGAGTGGAAAGTTTAAACATTGCCAATGAAATCTCAGACTAATTAAATGATTATAGCCTAAGGGGCAGGGCACCCAAGACTCTGCTATTAATCTTACTAACAATATCTACTCTATGAGATATACGAAAGAACATGCAAACCTATTTCAAAAGAAAAAATATAAGGAGTTGTTTATTAATAGTTGAGTTTTGAGCTGGGCACATAACCCAGTGGGGAAGAATGCATATAGGTGTGATTGCCTGAACACTCATATGCACACAACACACACATACACTGTAACAAACACATAAATTGTCATTTTTATTTGTGATTTTCAAAATTAAAGATAGAAATTACTTATGAAGTTCTTTTCTTCATCTTGTGGAAGACATGGTTACATTTAAGATTTCATTAGTGGTGTGAACCCACTCAGTTGCACTAGGCCAAGATTAATTTGAGATGTAAGAGATAGCCCAGTGGTAACAATGGCACAATGGCATAATAAACACTTAATACCAGGACTCACTATGTGCCAAAGAATGTCCTGAACTTGCCTTGTCCTCATTTGACAGATAAGGAAACTGAGGCACAGAGAAGTGAATAATTCAGGGTCATAGCAGAGTACAGACACTTGTGTCTCCTATAGCCTTCCTTTTAATGTTTACAGATGACCACATCTCCCTGGACAGTTGTATTCTCTGTTGTCCAAATCACCTTCCTTTCAGACACCAGCACCCATCCTCAACAGGCAGGTGCAGAAATCAGAAGCCCTCTAGCAAGGGTCCTTGTGTTCATACTGTGTGGACTGACATAGGGCTCTCTGCCTAGAAAGCTAGGGTCAGAATTTCTCCATGTTTGAAGATCTATTTGAAAATGTGGCCCCGCTCCACCTATGCAGTAACAATTCAACCTTACAGCCCTGGATACAGGGCATCCACATGTCTTGACTGCCCCTCGCCTACATGTTTCTCTAGCTCTATCTTAAGCACTGACTGTTTCTCTGGGCTGAAAATACACCTTCAGCAAGGCCAAGGAACCCTGTACAGACACCCCTTGGGGGAGGGGGTGAGAAGACATGAATCAGTGACACAGACTCCAGGAGCCAGGTGAGTAGCAAAAGCAGACTTGTTTATTGCAGCAGTCAGGCTTGGCTATGTACTCCCTCCCAAGGTCCCGTTGGCTCAGGTGTGGTGCTGACTGTCCTGCGTTGTCCTTTCCTCATTAGCATCTCCAGTCAGATGTCTCTGTGCCACCAGACTCTGGGTATAGTGGCAGGCCTTAGGTTGGCTCAGGGAAGAGTGCCTGCTGCACATGTTCATGAGGGCCGGTTTGGGCAGGGCTACTGTGGCTTGGGTAGGCTGGTGGGCCATTTCTCCTACAAGGTGGCACACAGGGATCTAATTTCCTAGATAGGAGACTTTGCCTCTTATATTAGGTTATCTTTCTTAATGTACAATATTTTTTGTTTTTTATTTAAATTAAAAACAATCTTAATTTACATACCAAATCCCAGTTCCCTCTCTCTCCCGCCCTCCCCTGCTCCCCACTAGCCCCCCAGCCTACCCCCTATCCCACACCCCATTTTATTAATTTATTTTTTTACATTCCAATCCTCATTCCCCTCCCTCCTCTCCTCCAGCTCCCCCTGCTCTTCCCCACCTCCCATCTGCTTTTCAGAGAGCATAAGGCCTCCCTAGGAAGTCTACTAAGTCTGTCCCATCATCTTGTTGAGGCAGAACCAAGGCGCCTCTCCACCCCCACATTCCTGTGTCTAGGCTGTAGAATGGGTTCCACTAAGCCAGTTTGTGCATTAGTGTTAGATCTTGAACCCACTGTCAGTGGCCTCATATATTGTCCCAGTCACACCATTGTCACCTATATTAAGGGGGTCTAGTTCAGTCTTATGCCGTTTCCCCATTTGTCAGACCTGAGTCAGTGATCTCTCACTAGCTCAGGTCAGCTGATTCTGTGGGTTTCCCCGTCAAGGTCTTGACTCCTTTGTTCATATTGTCATTCCTCCCTCACTCCAATTGTACTCCAGGAGCTTGGCCCATTCGTTAGTTGTGGATTTCTGCATCTGCTTCCATCTGTTTCTGGAAGAGGGTTCTATCTTCTCTGTAGTTGTGGATTGTAGGCTGAGTATCTTTTGCTTTATGTCTGGTACGTTATTTGACCTCCAAATGAGTCCTTCAACACCCCCCACACACACACTTTAATAAAAAAAAACTGACAAGTGCCCTTGTGTCCCTGATTCCTGTGCCTGTGCTGTCCTTGAGACCTGCTACTGTTTTCCTACAAGCAGGTGGTTAGAATTACCAAAACTGAACTGTACAGGCAGTTCTTTATAAAAGATATCTTTATAAAAAATATGACCACACATCTCCTTCAAATATTTATCCATTTTTATTTTATTATGTATATATCATTGGTTAATTTTGTCGTTTCAATATTTTAGACATGTATATAATGTATTCCGATTGTTCTCCCACACTCCCTTCTGTCTTCCCCTATCCCCATCAACTTCTCCTTTCCTTTACCGGTTTCCTTCCCGACTTCCTGACTCTTGGTTGTTTTGTGACCTGTTTAGTCTAACCAAGGCCCTCTGTGTGACCACAGTGACAGAACTATCCACTGGAGCCTGGTGTGGTCATCAGTGGGTACATAACTGAAGGGCAGGGACTCCCCCTTTCCTGAGTCTATCAGTAACAAATAGCTCAGTAGTAAGAGGGAAAGCCACTGGTCCATCCTTGTGCATGCCCAGTGCAAATATCCATGCTTCTGTGAGGCTGTGAGAACAATGAGGTTGTGAGGTTCTGTGAGGGCATGTCTTGATCAGAAGATGACAGTTCACAGCCCTTTCTCATGACTTTGGCTGTTGCACTACCCCCACCTGGCTGTTCACTGGGCCTTAGATGGTATAATGTAACTAACTGTCTTGTGTAGGCATAAACACCATCCATCTTGATGGCTATATCTGGTTTTTGCTTGAGTTTGTTTTGATTCTGTATTTTTTTCTGGAAGAATGTGAGTAAATGTGTTCAGAATATTTTATTATAACACCCTAAGGATTACTTTTCTTTTTTAATATTCTTCATAAATCTATCATTTCCTTCATGATGTTCATGTGTGTCAAGTTCATGCTTGTGAAGGAACAGAAAGTTCATTAAAACTTAAAGACCAAGGTCACCTGATAGGGAAGTCTGAAAAATGAAAACTTTGCAATAAAGGATGGCATTTGCAATTAGCCCAAGCTGGCCAGGAAATCATCAAACACTCAACTACAAATTATTTCTGTGAATACTCAAAATGGGACAGCAAATGTTCAGATCTGGACAAGGTCCATTCCTTGACAAATAACACCTGGTATCCATAGATCACTTGCCCAGACAATTGCTTATAATCGGCCACAGCCTCTATCACTTCAGCCACAGAGGAAAATGTGAAGAGTCATCATATTTGGGGGTGACTTCAATAGGTTTTGAATAGCTGAGGTTTTGATTTTGATAAATTGCTCATTTTATATTATTCCTTCAAGGAGACCTCTACTTTTAGAGGGGGCCTGGGAAAAAGACTATCATCTGTGTGTGTAAAAGGTAAGGCTTGAGATGGAATTGGAGCAATCTCATCCTGAAAGCTGTAAAAATTTTCTGTACATTGTCAGTCTAAATAGAAATGGATGAGGGTAGGAGTAGGGAAGAGGGATTTAAGGTGACAATCCATCCTTCTCCACAAAATCTCTTCCTGATAGGGTACTTTCCTCCAAGAGTTGTGTTGGGTCCTAGTGCCGATGCTCACCAACTGACACTTCCCTGGGCTGGTAACTCTGACCTAGTGTGAAAGAATACATAGGGGCCTCGCAAAGATTTACAGCAAGTTCCCCTAACTCCAGGAGATCCGCCCTAGCCCACTCATAGCCCCTGCATATACTTAAACGGGCCTGTCTAGCTTGAAGGGTCTTCTACCTAATGTCAGTGTCTCTTCCGTTTCTTCCTTCTGTTTACTCCCAGGAATGAATCGAATTCTTTTTCTTGTTCCAAAGAGGAGAATCCTGGTCTCTCTCAAAGTTAAGGCCCAGAACTGTACCTTAACATTTGATTTGAACCTTACTATGTTTCTAAGGGCCTAATAGTGCCCAGCATCACTTGCAGTTTCTCATTTGGGACACATGCATTCAGGCACACATGCACATACACATTAATTATCAACGCTATCAATCTTTCAAAATCCTTGACTCCTTTACCTCCAATTCTCTTAGAATCAGTGACTGTATGTTTGTTCCCCTTCAGAAATTCTTCCTCAGATGTAGGTAGGCTCTTTTTAGATAACATGCCTCACATATCAGATGATTTATTCACTTTCAAGTTCCCTGGAATTTATTGCTAAAGGTTGACGTGAATGCTTACAGTTTGGGCTCTAATATAATCTCCCGAGTGGCAATTAATAAATAAAAGATGGTTGCTGTTGTTGACAGAGGATCTAGGCTTTCTCAGTTAGCTCTTTTCTTCATATTTTCACCAAGTTTTATGCCAGACATCCCTAGGGGTTGATGCTAAAAAATATTTTCTGTAAATTCTAAAGCTTTTACTGTTGTTTCAATATTCCCAGACCTCTATGTTGTCTTTTGTTTTCCTTGTCAGAAATGATCTTGCTTGATTCTTTTTTTCTAACTCTCCTTTCTTGCTGTGAATTGGGGGAAAGTGTCTTTTCTGGATTTAACAGTAACATAGCCTTAGTATTTATGCTTGCAAATAGCACCTGCAATTTGTCCCTGAATTTTCTTGTATTTTTCTCAGTCTCTTCTCAGTTTCCTTTATTGAATATGCACTGTCATCTATAAAATGCAGTGTTTATTGTCATCGTGTGTATTGTTCACAGTGTGAGGTTGCTTCCTGTAAGTTAATGATGAAACCATAAGGTAATATCCAATTGTTGCAGTTTGCTGGCTCGACTGGGTGGGCTCCAGGTCTGGTCTAGACTAATATTCCTGTTTTAGAGATAAGGAAATGTGGGTCAGCTTATGAAACTTGACCATAAAGTAGAGGACAGATACAGAACACATCTTGAGGTTGGAAAGTACATGGTATAGAGCTGTAATTGGACTGCCGCTGCTCAGTCAGTGCCCAGAGGGGACCTGAGTGTGTACTGTGAACATGTTACTTCTGTTTTCTTATCTATAAATGCTAACTGGCTGGGGGATTTATTTTGGCAATAGATCATTTGCCTAGAATGCCTAAGACCTTTGGTTTGATTTCCTGGTGCCCAAACTATGCCAATATTAGGATCAATGCCACAACTGTAAGGCTGATACTAAATTAATATCAGCAAAAGATGTGGCACACTCTGATAATTCTGTACATAGTTTACATAGTTAACTATTATTCCCGTTCTTTATGTATTCCAGCAAATGTGGAAGTGTAATTGGCTAATCAACAATATGTGGCTGTAACACACATTAGGCCCCACCCGTACTTGTCTTATATAGCCCTTGTGGTGTGTAGTGGAAGCAGAAATGAAAATAGTGATGGCAACAACAAGAGGCGGGGCCCTTTGCTGAGCCTCAGAGTGTGGTATGCATTGAAGGCCGTACACACATACACAATGCTCCATTTGTGCTCATGCCACGGATATGGAAAAGCCACAGTCAGTTATTTCTAGAAACATGGCACACAGTCTTGATGACAGTAGTCTCCCTGGTAGCTGGAGGGGAACAGCGAGGCCTTGGTGGAACAGCTGAATGCCAAAACAAAAGCTTCAATGGAATTATTTCTGTCTTTTAAGCAACCATTTTGCTACTAATATTTCTATCACTTAAACTTATTACTGATGATAAGGAGACTGGACTGGAGAAAGAATGGGAGTGGAGTGGAGCAGGCCTAGGGCAAGGCAAACTGTACAAGAAGATAGTTTTGTTTTATTTTGTTTTTCAAAAGATAGGCCCTTAAAGCTCTTTTATGTTTTACTTCTCTGCTCTGCAGTTATTTGTTACATTAAAAAAAGAGGCTGCTTTCCTGGGGTCCAAATTGAAACACACCTGAAGCAGCACTAAGAAAATCTCTTTCCTCACTTGCTTTGCTTTATTTGCAGACTAAATAAATTTCATTCACCATGCATTAATCATCATTAGTATAATGTAAAGAATTTAATTATGAAAATCCTCATCACTAAGGGTCCTTGATTTCTAGGCCAATCAAATAAACAACTCTGGCAGTAATAGCAGGTATAGTGGATGAGATGTCTAAGTTGAGTACTAAGGGAAGCCCTTGTTGTGTTTGGTTCATTATGAGTGTGTGTGTGCCTCTGGCTGGGAGTGCTGGCGAATGCCTTTAACCTCAGCTCTCCCATAGAAGCAGGCAGATCTCTGTGAGTTCGAGGCCAGTCTGGTGTACATAGAGTTTCTGTGCCTCTATGTCCATATGTGTATACATGGGTGTATATACTCTCAAACATATAATCTGTAGATAGTGACTTTTCAAATTCACATGTATGTATACCTATATGTGCATATGTGTACACATGCATATAAATTTCCGTGTGTAAAACAGATTTAAATACTGTCATCTGAAAGCTTACCATATCTGTAGAAAAAGAAGCTGAGGTCCAGAGATGTCAATATGCTTCCCCAAGATGACCAAAAATAATGGCAAAGCTGGAGCTTATCCAACAACTCTTACTGACTTAACACCCTTTTCTCGAAGCTTCCCGAACAGAAATATTCTTGGAAAGAACGCGTATTTCCACCATAGCGCACTGCTCCATCATAGAGAGGCCTGACCTTTCACCCTTTCTCTTACAGACTCTCCAAGCAATGATTTTGGTCCGACGTTGGGTCTGAAAAAGTCCAGTTCCTTAGAGAGCCTGCAGACTGCTGTGGCTGAAGTCAGGAAGAGTGATCTGCCCTTCCACAGGCCCAGACCACACATGGTGCGAGGCCGGGGCTGCAACGAAAGCTTCAGAGCTGCCATTGACAAATCTTACGATGGGCCAGAAGAAGTAGAAGCTGGTAGGGCCATAGGCCCCCTTAAGTGGGTTCTTTATATCATTATTATCTGCAAGTCATAAGCGAGAATTGCACTTAACTACTGAAAAAATGATTTAAGGATCACAATTATATTTTTGATATTAAAAGTAATTCATTTTCCTGATATGTTTTGCCCTTTGGCTTAACGAACATGGGATTGGAGAATGCAATGTGCAATTTATTTCACAGTGCAAACTGAAAAAAAAAAAATGTTCTCTTTCACTTCCCTAGAAGGACCAACTGTCATCTACCCTTAGGGTAGGAGCACTAAGCATGCATTTCTTGGCATTCTTATTTGAGTCATTAAAAGCAACATCAACCAGAGGACAGGGTTGCATTAATTGCATAGAAGCAGTGGGCTATATTTATACTCAAAAAACCTCTCTTGGAAAGCAACTCACCCTGTTTGTTTCCCAGCATGTGGGCTTTCGGAGCTGATGGAGGTTAACCAGCCAGCTTCCAGAGAGATTAGTGCTTTAGCACATTTCAAGCCTTTTGTGCTACCAGCTAGCAACTAAGGCAGCGCCCCACTCCTAACCTCAAATGTTGATTGAAGTACCCAGGACTGGGAAGTCCTATATTCAAAGAGTACAAGTAGCCACGTGGTTAGGTAGAACACTGAGCCCTTCTATTCATTCTTCCGTATTTTACATTTGACTCTTTATTATATACTAACCATAAGTGCCCCTGACCATGGATATTGATTTTTTTTTCTCTCTCTCTATAGACGGTCTCTCTGATAAGAGCTCTCATTCTGGCCACGGAGCTCTGAATTGTGAGTCTATCCCTCAGGGAAACCCCGAGTTAGACGATGTGGAAAATAAGGCCAGGAAAGTCAAAAAAGCAAAAGAGAAAGAGAAGAAAAAGGGAAAGGGCAAGCTGAAAGTCAAGGAAAAAAAGCAGAAAGAGGAGAGTGAAGACCCAGAGAAGAAAATGAAGAGGAAGGGATTCGGTGCCATGCTGAGGTAAGGGCCTAGTGCGAAAGCACTTGGATTTGGTTATCCTAGCTAAATCGCTCTTTTGTGTATGCTCAGAAAAAAGGTTCAAGTGTTCTCTAATCTTCAGCTATCTTCATGAAAATCAAGGCTATGAATGTATTTTTTTTATTTGCCAAGAAGGCACAAATGTCTTTTGGGTGTCCCCTGAAGATTGTGGTGATGACGGGCAACTGTCATTAAATGCCTGTTGTCAAGAGGCCAGCACTTAGTAAGGCATAGGAAGTGTTCCCTGTGTGTCCCTTTGCACAGGGGAAACAAGCTACTAGCATAAATCTTATCCTTCTGTGGCATCTGACACTCAGTTCACCAACACATAGCTGTCACCTGCAGAGGCACTGTGATGCACTAGAGATGTCCCCAGGATGAGGGCCATGTGACCCTGGTTTCAACCCATGACCTTTTATATTCCAGCCTCAAGTTTCACACATCTCCTCCTCCACTTCTTTCAGACTAAGGCTAATACTATTCCTTCCTGTATCTGGGCCTGGGAGATAAAAGGCTGCATGCAGTCCATTCAGCAGCTAAGAGCACTAAGCAACACAACAGTGTACAACTTACTTCTTCATGTACAGCTGTCCTCCAAAAAACACTCTATAGAAATATTGCTCCACAACCCGGTTTCCTGGCGATCTGGCTGATTTCTGGTTACTTATCCAGAGGTTTGCACAACCAATTCAATGTAAACCAGAATATAGCTCCTCCCTGGGCATAACTTCCCTGTCTGTGGAAGAATGTGCAGCAGAAAGGCTGGTTAAACTGGAGGATGTTTTAACTGCTTTAGGTGGTACAAGCTGACCACCAGGGGTCCTTTGTGAACACCTTTGTAGATTGTTTAGAGAGCTCTTAAGCATAACAGTTGCTTCTGGGGGAATTGTTTCCATGGCTGACATCTATCCTAAGGATCACTTACCATTAGCCCCTGACCTCAGACAGTGTTCCTAGAGTCTCCTTACCCAAGCTGGCAGACTTCATAGATGGTGAGAGAAGGCACTAACAGCAGCAGCATCTACCTGGACTTCTTGGATGGAGGCAGAGAAAGCTTTAACTATGCAGCAGCTACAGCAGCATCTACCTGGCCTGCTACAACCACCAATCATTACCCCTCCAAATCACTCAAGTGCAGCTTGTTCTCATGGCTCTCTCTTCCCTCCCCATCCTCCTCTCCCTCCCACATGGATGTCACACCAGCCTTGCTTCCTAAGACTTCTCCATAGCACCAGGTTGCCTTCCTACCTAGAAGGACATGACAGACTCCCTCAAGCATGGCCATCATGCTTAGGGCAAGGGAGGAGATCAGAAAATGTTTGCTGCTCACAAAGCAGAAGGATTTACAAAATGGCTTCCTAATTCTTGGAGGATTTTCTTGTACCTGCTTTTATTTGGGGGGGGGGGATGGAAATAAGGTAAAAGTACTCATTCTGTTACTTTATTTCTGTAACTCCCTATCAAATCTACCAGTCTCTATTCTTCTTTACTATGAAGGACAGATAATGCATATGACAGATTTGAGCATATTGTGTAAAACCCTTAGAATATCTGTCTCTTAAACATGCTGGGGGATACAGGATACCAGTTGTTCTCAGTATGAAATCTTCAACGGATAATTTTAGATAGAAAAGAAAATTCAATTCTCTGATTCCATCTTCCCTCCTTCCCTTCCTTTTTCCTTCCTTCATGTGTGTGTGTGTGTGTGTGTGTGTGTGTGTGTGTGTGTGTGTGTGTGTGTGTATGAGAGAGAGAGAAAGAGAGGGAGAGAGAGGGGGGAGGGAGGGAGGGAGAGAGACAGAGACAGAGACAGAGAGAGCTGTTGGAACAGCAAAATGACATTTAAAGGACACAAATAGTGTGGACAGCTCTGAGCCATCCCATTACATATCAAGTGTTCAAACAATGGTGCTTCCAGTATGCTCCTCAAAGTCTTGGTAGCACCTTTGCCCCTGGTCGTATTATAACAAGATGTGCTGAGGTCTTGCTGGAGGTTACCCATTAGTTGCTTTTTGCTGTGATAAAACACCGTGACCAAGACATCTTATAAAAGAAAGTGTTTAATTAGACTTCAAAGGGTTAGAGTACATGATGGTGGAACAAAGACATGGCACAGAAGGAACTGAGAGCTCTCATGGTAAAATGGCAACCAGGAAGTAGAGAGAGTACTAAGAATGACAGGATTCTTTTAAAACCTCAAAGGCCAACTCCCCCATCTGCAGCTGTACATCTCCTCTAACAAGGCCACGCCTCTTTATCCTTAAATAGTTCTACCAACTAGGAACAAACCATTCAAACACAGAGTCTGTGGGAGCAATTCTCAGCCTATTACCCTAGCAGCTCAGATACCCTAGAAATCATTGGACTATCAAAGAGTAAGACTTCAAATTTAAAGATGAAATCGTTTGTTGTTGACTTGTGACCTGTGCCGTATCTCACCCACAGAAGAGAAGCACTTGGACAAAGCTAAGTGGAAGGGATGGGCTTTATAAACGGGAAAAGGATGAAGAAAGCAAAAACAAGCAACATAAAGTCGATTGGCCACTGCAAACAGCTTCCTTCTGGAGTGACAGAAACAGGGACTGCCTCACCATGATGTCAAAGGGTGACAGGAACTCTTGAGTGGTTACTGTGAACCCGCTAGTATTTTGAAAACTTGTCCATTTCTAAGTCCATTTTGACCACATTCTGGTTTTAGCCTACTTCAGGAGCTCAGGCTAAAGCAGTGGCTGGTTCTACTCAACATGACTCTAGACTAGACTAGACTATAGTCTAGACATTCTTATTGAGACATGTTTTTCCATAAATATTGTCTGATTCTTCCATCTGAGCCATCTAGACACTGTCCTTCCTTAGTCATCTTGATTTTTGGAGTCTGCAGTGTCATTATTATACTCATCAGATGTCATAGGCAGTTGAGGATGGAGAGATGGTATATATACCAGCATGAAGCAAGAATTCATATCCTTAGAATCCATATAAATCTTGGGCAGGGTAGTGTAGCAGGCTTTCTTGGACAACCAACCAGCTCCCAAGACACAGAGACGTATTATCAATTATGAGTGTTCAACCTTATATTATGCCTTTTTCTAGATAACTTTTTTCTTTAACTTAAATTAACCCATTTCTATTAATCTATGTGCTGCCCCAAGGCTCATTTACCTCATCTATGTACTTCCCATCCTGCTGTCCTGCTTCCCCCCATGTCTGGCTGGCTGCCTCCAGGCTGGCTGACTCTGGTTGGCTGGCTTCCCTTTTCTTTCTTCTGCCAACCCCACCTATCTCTCCTCTCCCCAGCTATAAGCCATTCAGCTTTTTATTATACCAATGAGATGCCTTAGGCAGGCAAGGTGAAACAGCAACACACCTTTATCTAGTTAAACAAATACAGCATAAGCAAAAGCAAAATGTTTTACATAGATAAACAATTATTCTGCAACACAAACAAATGTAACACAACTCCACTTAGTTAAACAAATATTCTATTCCCCAGCACATAGCCCACTTGTGATCCCCAGGGGCTACAGGATCTCCAGTGCAAGCTGGCTAGCTAGACCAATCAAATAAGTACTCTCTAGATTCAACGGAGAGACCCGGTCTCTATATGTAGGGGGAAGATCGATCAAGGAAGCATTCAACTTCAACCTTTGGGCTTCTACATGTGTGTACACATTTGCACACTCACCTTCACTACATAGGCACACATGCATGAGTGAAAACACATACACTCATGAATGAATATTATCCACGCATGCATACACCAAGGTAAATAAACACATAAAATATTTTTAGGAAAAGAAGTTGTGGTTTGTAATGTGAGCTTGTTGGCAATGACTCTAACAGTATTGAGATGAGAATTTTTGTCTGTGAAGTTTTGGAGTTAAATGGCTGCAAGTTCAGGCTCTGCATGCAGACTTATTTAGGTCTCAGCTCCTTCACTTTCTAGCTAGATAATACTGAGCAAACTAAGCCCTTCCTTTTAGTTTCTTCAGCTGAAAACTGAGAACAATCACTGGCTCTATTACCACTGTAAGAAATATAGTTGATTAATTATATGATCTATTTAAAACTATACTTTACAGGTAACATATATTCAATAATAAAATTCCCCTAAAGAGGCCCAAGCCCTAGTCCCCAGTATCTGTGTATGTGTTGTTTGACAAAACTAAGATTGCAGAAGGTGGGAGGAGGAGGCAGGAGGATGGCTGCTCTGCTTGCCCGAAGGTAAGGCGGTTGTCCTGAGTTTGCTCACTGGGCCCGGTGCAATCACAGGGCCTTACAAGCATAAGTGCAAGACGGGACAAGGAAACGTGGTGCAAAGAAATACAGCATGTTTGCTGTGAAAGTGGAGGAAGGGGAACATGAGCCAAGGAATATGGGCAGACTGTGTAAGCTGGAAAGGACAAGGAAACGGCTTCCCTCTGGCTAGCCCCTTCATTTTCATGCATATGTGTTATTCAAACCACTAAGATTGTACTAATTGCTTACAGTATCAACGGAAACCAGCATGGTCATTATCATAAGTATTATTACCGCTCCTACAATGCCACAGTAATTTATAAGGACAAGTTTCCTCTTTGGGGTATTAAAGAAAAAACTATAAAAATGATTTAACTACAATAATCTGTAAATATGAAAACTCTCAGAGATTCACATGGCATGTTTCTGAGACTGTCACCAAGTTAAATCCTGACTGTATTTTCTGTTACATGGCTCCAGGTACTTGTTGCCCACAATTCAGGGCCAGCTCTTTCCTTTTTTTTTCCCAAATGCTCCCAATTTCAATGTAGTAGAAGCCACAGGCCTGGGAGCCTCTAGATGAACAGCACCTTGGCTTTTGTTCCCTTTCACTACTCTAACAAAATCAAGAGCAGGGAGGTGGTGTTAGATTTTATCTTCTGTATAAAAATAGCAACTGTTTTCCATAGCCTTTTGCATCTGAGTTGGTGAGCATATTGGAGTTGCTGCTACATGCAAGCTCTCAGCAACAAAGAACACAAAAGCTGTTACCATTAGCCAACAGATTTTGCTTTAATTCTCATCTGTTGCTCAGATGCTATTGACTTAGTTTCTTTCTTATTTAAAGAAGATTGATTGCTCTAAGGTTCTCTTGGAGTTAGATGTGACTGAAATATGCATTATTTTTTCCCATTGTCTGCACCGATCTAACACATTCCTGAACATAGGCTCCAGGGTCGCTTCTAGGATTGCTCCATGGACAGTAGCACCTGGCCAAAAGGGGGGGGGTCTTAAAGTCCACCCCCTTCCTCATCCTAGAATTGTGATGTGTTAGCAGTGGGCTTGTTCTTGCTTCTAAAGAGCCAAGTGTTTGGACTGTGCTGGTGTTAGCTGCCCCACTCATGTTGATGATGCAGAGGAGCAGTGTTCATTTGTTAATCTCACCCACCCCTGTTCCTTCTGGAAAGCTATGGCAAGTCGATTCCATTCATCTTTCCACCCATGGCCCAGTTTGTATATTGTTATGATTTGCTGATTTTAAATTACTTCCTTGCATGAGTCAAGTCTGGCTCTTCCAAGGGCCATGAGTTATTGTGGGAAAATTCTCAACTTAAGAACCTTCCAACTTTACCGGTTACCTTATAAACTCCTTTTTCTTGCTGCTGAGAGAGACCTTTCATGGGTTTGCTATCAATCTTCGGCTCAGTTTGATACAGAAATTGGAAAAAGGCAAAGTGCAGTTCCTTTTCATGTTACCATCTTTTAGTGTTACCAGCACATCCAAGAGAGCTTTTGCTTGAGATAGGAATCACTAGGAGGCAAATGACACCATCTGAGCAAGTCTTTACTGGGACTGGTGCTGAGCAAAGGGAGATGGCATGCGGGATAGTGTTCGTGTTATGGGACTGGAGGCTGGACCCCCAGCTTAAATAGAAAAGGCAGGCTCATGTAGGCACACAGAAGGCTGATGAGAAAGAGCCCACAGCTTTTATGCTTGCCTTGATGGTGCTCTGCCCTTGGCTCAGTGGAGATCTACACATGCACACAGGATTCATCTGCTCTCTGCTCATAACACATGCCAGGTGTGCTCACTGCCATCAGTGCAGGAAGGCAGTGTGTCTGTTAGGTTCCGGTCTGATTTGCAAGGCTGGGCAGAAAGCCTAGGGTAGAGTCAGCAACTGTTGGACATCAGTGGAAACTGTCTTACCAAAAGCAGCTTGCACTCAGAGGAAAACCTTGGTGTGGGATTGGCATCCCCTCTGGTCTATCTCAGGTCAAGGTGCTTCCTTATCTTTGCTTTATGCATTTGACTTCATTAGGTATCATGTTCTTCAAGACAGTTCTACAGAAAGGCCACTCAAGGCTCCAGCAATCAAAAGGCAAAGCTCAAACGCTGTAGGAGACAAGTTCCATACTGTCAGTCCCAAATATCCTCTGGCCACAGTAATGTCACCTAGAGTGGAAAAGCCAGAGATAACACTCTGATTTCTTGGTTGCTTAATAAACTTGCCAATCTCTTGCAGTCCTCAAATGAAAGTCTTTGTGTTTCTAGCCAATCCCTTTATACAAAAATCTCTGCCGTCTTCTTTTGAGAGTCTGAGTCACTATACCTGGACACTGAGGCTTGAAGTGGCGTAAGCTCATTTTCTGTGTGTGTATGAGAGAGTGTGTGTATGTATGCATGTACACATATGGTGTATGTGCACATGTTTTGTGTGTATTCTGGAGTGTGTTATGGATTGTATGAGGGAATAAACATCTACAAGCCAGATATGGATGGCCTGTGTATTCTTAGTTGGTCTCCATCCTTATATATATATATATTTTTTTTTTTTCTTGAAGCATATTCTGTTCGTGGAGCTCACTGACTGAGCTACACTGAACACCATACAAGTCTCAGGGATCTTCATCTCTTCTAGCCTAGGGCTAGGATTATATGTGTGTGCCTCTCTTTTCATGTGTGTGCTGGGGATATGAACTCAGTTCCCCATGCTTGTGCAGCCAATGCTACTAACTAAGCAACATCCCCAACCCATTAAGTTCATTTCTCTATAACTTTTCTAGGCTTTTGTCCTAAAGGAATTGTGTCTAGTTAGCTTGTTCTTGATAGATTAATAAAGTGTATATCATGCTGTTAGGAAGGTGTTTAAATTTTGTCTATTTTTAAATTTTGCTCAACCATGTTCATTCAATTAATAACATTTATTGACTATTTCATCTTAGCCAAATACATTCATAATAATTCTTTTGTTTACTCAATATTTATTAAAGTCCTGTTTTTATATTGGGTCTCATCCTGGGAACTGGATAGATAGTAGTGAAGTCCCAGCTATTATGGTGCTTTCCTGTCATAATAAAGAAAGAAAAAGTCAAAGATAAATGTGAGTTTCTTTTGGTGTGTTTAATAAAAAAAAACAAGGAAAATGTCACATCAACATACAAAATGGTCTTAACTCTGAAGTACCCAGGGAGTAAAGTGACACTTTCCAAGACATCTCCGATACAGAACAGTGTCTTCTGGGCTAACATGGTTCTGAACAAGGCTCCAAGCCTATGGGATTTACATCCCAGTGAAGGGGAGAGAACAGAGAATATGTGCCTAACCCAGAGCAGTTGAGATGATTCCAGACTGCAGTAGGTGCCATAGGGAAACAGTGGAGGGGCTGGCATCCTGTCACCCCGCAGCTTTCTGCTGACCTAACACAATGCATCTGCCCAAGCTTCCCGGAATTTTCAGAAGATACATTATCTGAAAGGAACATACCCAACACAGAAGCCAGCTCACTTTATGCCTTATTTCCTTCTTTTTCCTCTCTCTCTCTCTCTCTCTCTCTCTCTCTCTCTCTCTCTCTCTCTCTGCATAAGAAATCTAAGAAGGTTTTTGTAAACCAGCCCCACATACAACTATAACAAAAAAGCAACCTTTACAGTACACAGAGTTTGTATAGCACACAAAGCCCTGTTGCAGCTGAGTTAGACATTCTGAGAGTAGTGCTCTGCAACATGAGTGGTGGTGACATGATTTGAAGGTCTTTGTATCAGCTCTACCCTACCCGACCCAGTAGTCAGATGTTCTGTATCATTTCTTCTTCACTCAGATTCAGACCTTGCTTAGGTTTCTCTCTTTTTTAATCCTAATTTATAAACCATAAAAATATTAAGCATCAACTTTTAATTTCTAAGTATTGCTTATAATAAGGGACACACTCTGTTCATTTCATTTCTCTCTGAAATATACCGTTTTATTTAATGAGGAGAATGCTGTAAAGACATGATGTGCATGTCTTAGAACTGACACACACATAGCCATCTATGCTATTTCTACCACAAACAATAGCAAAGTTGCTACTATCACCAAACTAATGTTGGACCTAATTAAAATCTGTCCTTTATGGGTGCTGTGGACTTAACTGGTCCCCTAGCATCTCCTCCACACTATTGTGATGTTTCAGTGAAGTAGTTCATATAAGTAAGTAAGCTGTGAGATAGTGATACACACTAACACGTGTATAACTTCACATACTTACCTTTTCTGTGTATATGAAGACACTGTGGTAGTCTGAATGTAATTGATCTCTGTAAGCTCATAGGGTGTGGCACTATGAGGAGGCGTGACTTTGTTGGAGTAGAAATTGCCTTATTGGAGGAAGTGTGTTACTTCGGAGGCGGGCTTTGAGGTCTCATATATGCTGAAGTCGTGCCCAGTATTTCAGACCACTTCCTGTTGCCTGTAGATCAAGATGTATTAACTCTCAGCCCCTTCTCCAGCACCAGGTCTTCCTTCATGCCACCATATCCCACCATGATGATAATGAACTGAACCTCTGACAATGTAGGGTACCTCATTTAAATGTTTTCCTTTATAGGAGATGCTGTGGTCATGGTGTCTCTTTACAGCCATAGAAACCCTAAGACAAAACTCTCTCAAAGTTGCTAGTCTCACCTTCTTGAAATTGTATGTTCTTCAAGCAATAACCTTCCAACCCTCACACTCCTTCCCTCTGATAACAACCATTTCTCTCTGTTTCTGTGAATTACAATTTTTTATACTTCACTTGTAAGTGAAGGTCCATGGTGCTTATCCTTCTGTGCCTGGCTTAGTTCATATGAGAATGTTCTCCAGGCTTGTTCTTGTTGTCTCTGTCAGGACACAAAACAAACCCAGCTCTCACCTCAAAAGGAACAGAGTTTATTGGAGAGCCACATCTGAGTGACCTGGGCCCAGAAAACACAAAGCTAGGTCACTTCAGGCTCCATGTTCCCATGTGGAAGCAGTTTTATGAAAGTCATAAATCAAAGCAATTTTGAAATAAATTGATGGGTACATTTGAGAGGCAGTTGCAGGAAGATGGGGGATCTTCCTCTAGGCCTAAGATGCTACATGATGGCACGTTTAGCTTTGAGTTGGTGGGATCTAGTACTCTGAGAGATTAATAAATTCCAAAAGCATTTCTTCTGTTAGTCACAAAATGTTAGTTCTGACACAGAAGTGGGCAAGGAAAGCTAGCCCAAACTAAGCTATAATTAAACTCTAGACCGACAGCATCCCAACTTCTCCACATCATTGCACTTCCAGTCTTTCCAGGAATTCCCACTCACATTGAAGTGGCTGGAATGCCTCCTTTTTGAATGTTAAATAGTTGTGTGTGTGTGTGTGTGTGTGTGTGTGTGTGTGTGTGTGTGTGTGTGTGTGTACATGTGCTCTCAAGCTTGTGCACGCACACTTACTAGAGAGTGAACAAATATGTTACATTTCCTTTATACACTTATCAGCTGGACAAGGCTTAGTCTGTTTCTTTTCCTTACCTGTTACGAATAAAGTTGCAATAATCATGGAAGAGCAAATGTGTCTTTGATGTGCTCCTTTCATTTCTTTTAAATATGTTTCCAGAGGTGGGATTTCAGCATGAATATCAGATGGTAGTTATAGTTTCAATGCTGTGATAAATCTTCAGAATGTTTTCTGTAATAGCTACGCTGGTTCACACTCCCACCAACAGTATGCAAGGTTTTGTGTTTCTCCAGTTTTGCCAGTAATGGTTCTGGTTTGGTTTTTGTTTGTTGCTTTTTGTTCTTATTGTTTCACTTGAGATAAATGCTCACTCTACGCATGACAATCCTTCCTTAGCCTCCCATGTTAGGATCACAAGTGTGTATCACCGTTCCTTGCCACTACTGTTTTTTAATAACCCTCCTGTAGGGTTGAGGTGATGTCTCCTTGTGGCTTGGATTTGCATTTCCCACTTTGTTCCAGCACCCACTGCCCACTTGAGCATCTTCCTTTATTAAGTGATAAGCATCTCTCCTTGTCTCCCATCTTTGGATTTACTCCAGACAGACCCTTTGTCTCACGCTAGACATACTTAGAGCCCACAAACTTTTCCTTCCTCTATTTCATTTTCCCCAAATGCTATTTTGTAATTCAAATGGGTTTGGTGCGTTGTCTTCCACCTGAACAGTTTGCATAATAAAATACAGGAAGAAATGGCATTGCTCAAATCATTCACTCATTTATATTTCATATGCTCTGGGTCACCCCTTTCCAAAAGGAACTGTGAATTATTCTCAAGCTTTACTTAACCACTGGGTAGAAGACCAAACTTTCTGTTGCCGAATACAAATCAAGAGTGGACTCACCCAAAGGCTTGTTGTTTTCTTTTCTTTCTTTCCTTTTTAAGTGCAATCTCAGTGCAGAGTGAGTGGATGGGCTCTGACCCAGATATTTCTTAGTACATAGCTGCCCTGACATTGTCCATGAAGATACATTTGACTTGATTTTTAAATTGAGTTAAATAGAGACTGAATACTCAAGTCACCAGGGGCATGACATGTGTGGTGCATTTGTCCTCTCTGCCTTGATCCTATAATGGCTGTTACCGGTCTCATGTACAATGAATGTAATGTGGCCGCAGCCTGTCATTACCTCTTTCCAGATAGTGGTTGTAAACATCTGGGTAGCCCTTCAACTTTATGAGCATGAAGGGCAGCCCTGCTAACACAGCCAGTCCAATGAAAATTTATCAGTCATCTCCCCAAAGGCAAAAGGGCAGCCACAGGCTAGAGTTTAGGTGCTTTGCTTCATGAAACATGAAATCTCAAATGAAAAACGAAGGCCAAAGTTCTTAATTTGGCTTCAAGTTAGATATAGAGATACACTGAGAGGGTCTTACTGATGAGGATAAAGTAAATGCATGTACAGAGCATGTGAGAAGTATGACTGCAGAAAAAAACCCAGAGTTTGGGAAAGGCTGCTTACCAGTGTAAATGCAGCCATCCATTGTTCTCCATGACTGTCCCTGATTGCAAGGGGAGGAAGCAGATGTTAAGCCCGTGAACATGGAGGATAGGTCAGTTTCTCTCTTTGTAACTGGATTTTCTCTTCTAAGTTCATCTTTAATTATTTACTTTAAGGGGCTGGACAGATGGCTCAATTCTTTGGAGTCTGTGCTGCTCTAACGGAGGACTCAAGTTCAGTTCCCAGAACCTAACTAAGTTCAGTAGTTCACAACCACCTTAACTCTAACTTCTGAGGATGTCACACTCCATCTGGACTTTGTGAGCACACACACACATGCCTAAAAATAAGCCCTTAGAAAATTATTTACTTTATTTTTCACAATATGAATCATAAAAATTTTGTTTCTTCATTTTGTTAATTTGCCATTTTTCTTCCAGGCTAAGTCCAAACTTAATTTTCTTAAATATTTTTTGTATTCAGGTTGAAAAAGCCATGACCCTCACTTCTTTTCTTTACAGCATTACTACCACAGGTATGGGCTGGAAATGTACTCTCTATGAGCCATAGTGTTTGAGCTTGTAATGGAATTGCAAAATGGAGGCTGTAATACCCAGATATTTGACTTCCATTAAAGTCAGTGGTGTGGTAGCTTATAATATTTATACATTTGCATGGTATACATCTGAGTTTTTTTGTCAGTCTGAGCACAAGAAGGGAACATTAGCACCATAATATGGATAGACTGTGAACATGAAAATTTAAAGAAATATATGAATAGGACGAGTGGTGAAAGTGATGGAGATATATACAAGGGCAGTCACTAAAATGTTGCATAAGAATGAATTTGAATCAAACCGACTCAGAACAGTTAGTCCAGTGTTTACTGCTCAACTAAAAGAAGAACCTGAGAGAGAAGGGCTACTCATCAGATGGGCTGAGTGCAGACAAATGAGATGTTGGGGTTCCCAGCATGCCGGCTTGTTTGCACTATGACTTTAATAATTTTTTCAGCTCTCAAGCTTGTCTGCAAATGTTTGTTTCTCCCTATGTTTTCTGAGTATGTGTTCATGGAAGGCTGAGGGGCCTGTACAGAGTTAATTAATATGAAAATGGATGGCTACCTTCTTTTCAAAAGTCTGATTGCTGCTCATTGCCTTCTCTTCCTGCTCTGTGAAATCTTGATTATTCTGGAGCTCTTGTTTTCTGCTGCCCAACACAGTAGGGTGATTTGATTTTCTTGTAGTTATCACAATAAAGAATGATCACATAGGGTGTCAACCAAAAGGCTTATTTTGTTTAATTAGGGTTCCTTCTGCTCTTAATATGCCTGCACAACTCCCATTGCGTTAATGCAAATGGCACAACAACACTGAAGAAGAATAGACCACTTTATCTCATTCTGGGATAATGAGGTTTAGATTTGTTAGCAGATCAGGACGAAAGTCCAGTGGTTTAAGTTTTAAAGCAATTGATATGCTAAAAAGAACTTTCACAGGCACTAAAATGGAAGGTACACAATCATAAATAAGTGTCATTAGCATTTAAGATGAAATATAATCATTTAAGATGCTAGATTAATAAAATGCAGACAGTTTCCTGATGGACCTATTTGCATACTCATATTAAGTAACTAATAAAGCATACTAACAACAGTTTTATCTGTATATACAAACACTTCTAAGTTCCCAGTGGGAATGTATTTGCCTAATATGCCTTGCCCCATGTCCAGCACAATGTCATGTCCTTGTGAGATGTCTGCTTAATACTATTAGGTAATGACATGTTGAGATTTAATAGTTTGCCTGGGGTAGGGTGGAATTAGATCTATGTTTTGCACCTTTTATCTGAAAACTTCAGTGTAATTTACTAATGTCCAACTTCAACATGCATGGGACATAAGTGTGGTAAATAGAAATTTTCCTCATAGATAATTGCAGCATGAATCAGTCTTCCCTAAAGCCAGAGCTCAAACTGATACTGATGCCGAGACCCGATCCTGCATCACTACTGTTATTTCAGCCTCCAAAATGTCTTGGACACTGGTGACTTATTCTGTGAATGCAAATACCCTATAGATTCCATACTTATTTTTGTTATCTATTGGATTTTTCTGTCCTAAGGTGACATCAAAATAGTAATTTAATACATGACCCAGTTCATAATTAAGTGAAAAGATCCCAATCTTAAGAATAGTAACTGTGACTGTTTTTCTTATAGAACAAGACTTCTCAGAACAATTAAAAAGAGACAGGGGATACCATACCCAAATTGGAAAATAGGTAGTAGGTGTACAAACACTATTGGACTGTAATAGCCACCAAGGCTTTGGAGACAATCCAATTTGTTTCTCAAACTACTGTCTGCCTTCAGCCTCAGCTTCAACGAGTCTAAAATCTAATTCATAACCTACCCATCGAAGTCACCAGCTTATGCTGACTTCTGTAATTATGTTTGAGGCAATGCAAAGAATCCCACGACATCCGGGATGCGTTCTCCCTCCTCGTCCTCACCCTCCCACCAGTCAATTCTCCTGATATGTGGAAAGGACGGCCTTTCATGTCTGAACCTTCTGTTCCATTGCTACTCCCATCACTGTCATTTGATTTGTTTATAACATTGTTTCAATAGCTCCCTGACTGATTTGCCTGCTTTGCTCCTTTCTCCATTTCAGTTCATCCTAGCACAGGTACCATCATCAGATACTTAATAAACACCGGTAAACCAAAATGCAATATAGCACGGCAGCAAAGAGTGGATCTTTTGAAATTCCACTTGGACACAAATCTCATCTGAATATTAAATGTCCTCCCCCAGGCTTACAGCATCCAGGCTTTGGTTCCCAGCCTGTGGATGTGTTAGAAGCTGTGGAGCCTTTCCAGGACTTGGCTGGTGGAAGCAGGTTTCCAGGGAAGACCATTGCAGGTGCTGCTTCCTCCTGCTTCAGGCGCACCATGATGGAGCTGCCTCTTGCACGCATGCTCCCACACCCATGCCTTTCCCACCATGATGGACTGCAATCTTCCTGAAACCATGAGACAGAGCAGATCTTTCCTCCTTTAAGTTGCTTTAATTGCATATTTTTTCATTAAAAAAGGAGTAACTAATATGATCCTCCAGCTTCGACTTAGCCTCGTTTGTGAAATAATAGTAGCATTTACCTAACAGCTGCTGTGGAATAAATGAAATGGTATGTGAAAAAAAAGAGTTCACATTAGCAAGTTCTCAAGACAGAATCTATTAGTAATGTTTTGCTGTGGATACTTCTGTCTCAAAGTCTGGCAGCATCCCAGAATTGCCTATCATGCCTACTGAAATGCTACACTCCTAATTTCATCATTGGACATTTAAATTTCTTACATTTCATATGGTGGTCTGGGACCTTCCTTTGCAAATGAATGACTCATATTATCCCTACTCTTTAACAGGCATTTGGTGCCCTCTATATTCTTGGCCAAATTTATGTATCATCGCTTTTTACTTTTCCTTTATACAAACATGACACTCTTACCAGGTTAGTGTTATCTCACAGAATGTCCCTGGGAAGCCCTCAGTTGGTACCTTTCCTTAAAATGATCCCTCAGAAGGTACCTTCCCTTCAAATGTCCTCCTGCTTCTTTCCCTGATTCTGCCAGGCTCCTGAAGTCCCCCACCCCACCCCCCAACAAGCCTCTTTTGTGAATCTGCATTTCTTGAACCTGTGTTTCTCTCTCACCAAGATTCCTTCTCAATGTCAGAGTTTTCTCCTTCAATCATTTCCATGCCTTGGCTGGATTTTTTTCATTTCAGTTTCCCATGTCTGTCTCGAGTTCTCAATGGGGATGGATTCCTTTAAGCAAAGGAACCTGCTCCCGGTGCTTTTCATTGTGTTGTCCTTTAATAAGCTTTTGCTGATTGACTCACTAGCTTGTAGATTGTGCTAATTGGAGTAGGCTTATTTGGATATTGCTGTGTTGTGCCCTTTAGTCATCCCGGATAATAGCATTGAAAATAATGAAAAACAGTGGTTCCGAAGTGACAAAGCAAGTAAACTGTACTGGGAATTATCTTTATTTATTTATTTTTATTTTTAATTTCTTTTTGAAGAAAAGGTTGAAAGATGAGTTAACTGGCAATACTAACCAACTGTTCCCCATTTCCACTGAGGACAGTGACAGAGAAAATGAGGCAAAATTGCTTTGGGTGAAAATGAAGTTAGATACAACAGAGAATATGGTTGTTAAGCACTGGAATGAGGTTTCTGAACAAGTTGTAGGACTGACACCCCCCACCCCCCAAAGTCTGCAAAGGGAGAAAGGAAAAATATTCATCTAAAATGATGTGAGCAAAAGTGTCCATCAGTTCATTACTGAAAAATATCTGTTAAATACTACTCAGGGGAAACCCAGAAAAAAAAATACATTATCCTCATGCTTAAACTCACCATCTAAGATGACCTATAAATAGGAAGTTATAAGTGATGAAATAGGATTTAGAATTCCAAATTCCAATGTGTACCCTTGAGCACCTTGCTACCTCTGAACTATTCCAGATCGGATTTTAATAACTTCATTTTCAATATGTATCCCCGCACAAACTAAACTTCTAAGTAGCTCTTTCAAGATAATCTATCCATTATTATTGAGAGAGCCTTTGCTACATACACAGCAAGCACATTGTGGTATGTTTAAAACCAGTATTTTATTGTTGTCATGTTACTTTCATTCATTCCGAAAATACTGGCTTGCCTGGTAAATGTCAATCGAGAGCTTGGTTGGGAAGTACCAGGATGGGTAAGTCAGGGACGCCACTGTTCTCTTCAAAGCCCCAAGAACGCAGTCTGCCTTCAAAGTGTGTAGGTCATGGAGAGTCTGTCATTAAAGAGCTATCTTATCTACTAAGCCCCTTTCAGGATCCCTAAATCTCTGAACTGCAAGACTACTTGCAGCATAGCTGGTGAATACACAAAGGTGAATGTTCTGATGTCTAACCTTAGACATTCTCCATTGCCAGAGAGATGCATACCTTCATCCACTTGCAACAATCGTACTAAATATCCTTATGGCCATCTATGTCTTGGCTGTTAGCCAAAACTGATCATAAAAGTGATAGGTTTCTGGGGCAAAAGAGAGAAGAGATAGTTGGATAAAAGCTAAGTTTACAAGGTGAAATGACAGGGAAGTGAAGAAAGTTACCTTCTACATCTATGAACATTTAAATTACCAAAATTGGGAGTATTGACTCTCTGTGGGTGTATCCTTAGGTCTAAATAATAGTGAACAACTCACCTGTTTTGAGAACTAAATATTCCTCTACTAGGAAGCTTTTTTCTTTAGGCAAAGCAGGGAAGTGGATCTTCCTTGGCAATTCCATATGGTCCTTGCTCTCTAGCCTCTGTTTCCCAGTTTGGCCTTGTGTGCTACTCTAATTTATAATTTTAAATTCTGAACTGCAAACAAAAATTTAAGTCTAGAAAAGCAGATGGTATAAAAGCAAACTTGACTGAACTCTTCTGTCTCCCCGGTTATTTATTTTTTTAACTTTCTTTAACCTTGGCCATTATCTTGCCTCCTAAGACTTTCCTCGAGTTCAGAACATCCACATGGCTCTGGAAATCCAAAGTAGAAATGTCTCCTCGGAGAATGAGTCAAACCAGCAACCCCTGGCCAACAGATGAATTCTCACAAACACCATCCAGTTTGGAACTCAGGAGGGAGAGAACTGGAGGGAACATTGACCAGATAATGGCTTCGGCTTTGATTGCAGGCAGAGTCACCAGTGAACAGTAAAAACCCTAATTCTGGAGCTTTTAGTGTTAGTTCCCCCCACTGATAGGTTTCTTCTCCCCCAGGGACTATAATTTTCCACTTTAAATTTGAACTCTAGTCAATGGATAGTAAAAAAAATCAATATCATAGATTTGTCCTGCTTTCCTTTTTGCCTCCTGGAATTTTCAGAGTGTGGGAAGGAACAGTTTTTGCAATGAAAACAGACTATAAAGTGAAAAGGGTGGCTTTGACCAGTGTCCTGGAACTTTGACCCACAGTGTCATACCAGACCATCAGTGTCATCTCCTCACTCCCTTCATCTCTGCATGTCTTCATTTTCCTCGCTCCTTTTGAAGGGTTACATGTGCAATGATGTGAATGCTCTTCTACAAAGGGCAAGATCCTTGGCAAGTTAATTACTTATTACCAGAACATTTTTCCCCTCTGTTTTCTCCTTAATTTTGATTTGTTTTCAATTATAGTTTATTTCTTTGTACTTTGACATGGGTTTGGAGGTAGTAGGGAAAGCCCACAAAGATTCTACAACATTAAAGAGTAATAATAATATTAAAAAGCACTTTATAGGAGAGAGGCTTCTTAGACTGTGAAAAATATGTAAAAGCATAAAAAATTTATTCCAACAAATTCCGATATGGGGACACAGTATCTTTCCTTCTTTAGAAGCTGATTATTTCTCCTCCCTGGGAGGTGCAGCCCTGGGCTCAGTCCCCAGCACCTTCCCAGTACCCACAGAATTCGTGGCAAAGCCTTTGGCAGGACTCAGTCACCTTATGCTGGTCTAGGTCCTCTCCGAATTTTATACTTCATTTTCAAATTGCTAATCATACAGGAACAAAACTATATCTTAGGCAATTTTTCATTATCTCAGTACCTCTGCCTCTTCATGTTTCCCCTCTGCCTTCTCAATATCTTCTCCTAAGTTCAGCCCTGCTTTCCAGTTCCCGTGGTCCTGATGCTCTGAATGCAGTGTGGAGATGGACCCTCAGCGGTCTCACCCTACTCGTGCTCAGCTTGATTGAAGGACATTTTACATCTAATGTCTGAAAGTACAACTGCAGAAGTCAATCATGCTAAGAAGGTGACCCGAGCAACCTTGAACCGTAAGCCATAACCTCTCTATTGTCTTTACCCTGGGATCCACCCAGTAATGCTGTGTAGCACACTCCCTCCCGTGGAGGGCACACTTTGAACCATGTCTTCTTAGACGATAGTAGTAGAATGGAAGAACTTGGTAATTTCCAAATAGTCACCTCAGAACCCCATGTGTCACAGGGCCTCTTCCCTTGAATTTGATGTGTCCTATCTGATGTTCATCTGTCCTTTGCACTCCTTGCTACCAGAGCCTGTTTTTAGCTGACAGAAGAGTCTTGAGTAGTGAGGTTCTGTATTGGTATGGCTGACATTTCTCATTTCACTTCTATGCCATTGTTTATCCTGCCCATGGATCTCATCTAATCCCTTCACGATGATCTTTTGCAGTGTGAGGCATGACCAGTAACAGATATGCTATTGTTTACTGCCTTTTACATAGTATACACTCAGAGTTCACAGGGTATGGATCAAATCTTTCATTCTGAGAAGTCTTGTAACTAATGATCAGTTTCTATTTGCCAGCTTCCATTGCCTGATATGACCTATAAAATGACATTTATTTTGCCCTAAAACTGTTGAAAACTCAAGTACTAGTGCCAAGAGAAAGAAATCAGCCCCTGAAACACTATATAGCTTTGGCATCCTGTAGGGAAAGCTGTAGCCACGCCTTCTTAGGGGCTGGCTACAGGAGTACCTGAGAGCTTGTGAGGGCGTGGTCAGAGTGAGTAGGGGGACTGCGTTTCGGTTTCGGTTTCTCTTTGCTTCTTGCTGTACAGACTACCACCGGCTGGCTGGTTCGCTCTGTAAGTAAGGCTTTTCCCTATTAAATACCCTTATATTTCTATCTGACTCCGTATTGGTAATTTCCTACTATAGCATCCGGATCTCTTAATTTTGGAAGGATGGGTTAAAATGTGCTAATAAAACTGTTCTTCAGCTTTGCACTTCAAGTGTTAAGTTTGAATCTAGCTGTCACTCATGTATTATTCCATAAGAGACATATCAACACACACAGAGAGATAGTGGTAGGTTTTGGATGTGATGGAAATTCTAATAGACTGTTTAACAATAATATGGCAGGCAGATTCCATTTTAATCAGCATAGTCATTAATGACTATCAATAGTGAAGATAAGATGTTCTTGTCTTTGTGAATTATGATTTATGGCTGGCACAGCAGTCACTCAGAAGTATATTTATTTTACAATATAGACATTGATTAAATGCACATAGCATCTCAAATACAGTTGACATTTGAAGTCAAAATTATTACAGACACACAACCCATTCATTTAAGCTGTTGGTTTAAAATGTGTCTCTGCTGATAGTTAATGGAAGAAAATCTGACTGGGCCAATATCCCGTTAAGTTGTTTCTGTTGACTGGTGCACACAGACCAAGGGAAAGTTGCTTCCTTTGGACAGTCAGACCATGAAACTCTTATCTTGTGGACAGGTTCTAAAAAGAAAATAATCCCTTAATAACTTAAATATTCTAGGCCTCTCAAAACTCCATCTTTTCCTAGGGTAAAACTTTTCGTTGATTTGATTCTTACCCACAATTCTTCCTACTTTCTCTGAAAATCTTGCCTCCTAGACTACCAGTCTGCTCAGCAAGACGAGCTTAAATAATAGATGACAACTGTAGCTGATGCCTTAATGTAGTTTAGGGATGATGGTTTCGTAATGTATATTGCTGCTTGTTGCCAATATAACAGTGACTTTACACAACACGGAGTGTTTGTGTATTGATGGTTCCCTTACAAGATAGAAGCCAATAGTAATTGTGTCTGGAGCATTCTTCTATACCACATCCATGGCTTATTTGATCTACTCTCTCATTTACTTTGCTTTAACTTCAGAGCTGAAATCTTTGAAACACTTTATTATAAAACAACTTTAGACTTGGAGAAAAAGTGACAAACATGGCACCAAGTATTTTTTTTAGATGCCTGTTTTTTTGCTAATGAGAGAGAAAGAAATGGTGTGGATTTTAGTGGGTGACAAAGTGGGGAGGATCTGGGAGGATTTGGGGGGAGGGTAAACTGTAATCAGAATAAACTGTATAAAAGAAAATCTATTTTCAATTAAAAAATGGCACAAAGAACTACATAATCTCCTTCACTCATATTCTTTAAATAATAACAGTTTCATAGATCAGTCCCAATACTGGAGCATTGATTCCCTGCCTTATTTCCCCTCTCCCTCTCTCCCCTACTCATTCTCCCTTCTCCTCCACCCCTCTGCTCCCTTCACCTTTTCTCCTCTTTTCTCTCCACTCTTTCTCTTTCTCTCCTTTTCCTTCCTTCTTTCTCCCTCTCTCCCTCTTTATCTGCCTCCCTTCTCCTCTCCCTCCCTGGCTCCCTTTCTATGTGGATGTGTAGATCCATGTGTGTGAGAGTGTGTGTGTTTCTGTGTGTACTGTGGTGTGTGTGTGTGTGTGTGTGTGTGTGTGTGTGTGTGTGTGTGTGTGTTGTGTGCTCATGCTTGTCCCTATATTCCTGTTTCTGCATAATTTCAGTGAAGTTGCAAACATGGTACCCCTTTATCACACACAGTACTCTGAAACCTGTCTAAGGGTAACATCACTGTGTTGTTATTTTATCCCATGCATTAGAAAAGTAAAGAGCTGAACTAAGCTGTACCTAAAGTTAGCAAAATTAAAAATTGCAAAAGGACGAAGGTGTTGACTTCAAGTATGATTCCATGTCGTGGAAAATAGGATGTGTTATCCTTTTACTTTTGTAGGTCTATATTATCACCATTTAATCTAAAGGCTAAATGAAGTCAGCACTGACTTCTGATAAATGAGAGGATGTTTCCAAGGATGGGGTGGATTTCTCAGACAATGACTGAACCTTCAAAAGCAAGACCTCTGCAAATAGGTGCAAACATCTCATCCATGTGATACTGCCTCATTAACCATTGAATTTAGTGTAATGTGCTTGAATGAGATGGTGAATAGTAAAATGTCCTCCTTATTACTATCATTATTATTAAAATTATACTGCAGCAGGCTCCTTGGAAATCTAATATCTTTCACGCAGACATTTTTTTGCTTCAAATGATTTATTGATAAGCCTGAAGAGAGGGCTGGGAAGTCATATGGGTCTCTTATTACCTGAGGCCTTTCCCTCTCAGTTTCTGTTCCTTTGAAAGCAAAAATGTGCAAAAGATAAATTCACTGAGTTGGTTACTATGGAATTAGTTCATCCAAGACATTTGTAATTTGCCTGAACAAAAGAGAGAGAGAGAGAGAGAGAGAGAGAGAGAGAGAGAGAGAGAGAGCTCTAGGAAAGTAGTCCTTGTTTATGTCTGTTAGGTATTCAGGGCGTGTTATGTTAGAGGGGAGATCATCAGGGTACCTCATACTAGAAGGGAGATCCTCGGGATACCTTATATTAAAGGGGAGCATGCAGATCGTGCTTTGTGTCTTGAAAAAAAGATTAAGTGAAATGATGTAGGGTGGGTACAGCCAGTTGATGATGTGGGGACAGAAATTTGTTAAGGATCAGCACTTGAATAAATCTCTAATTGACCAGAAATTTATTTCAGCTGTTAAAGAAAATGGGGGGAGGGGAACCATAGGGAAGGGTCATATCCCTGTCCCTAAGTAATGTGAACACAAATGACTACAGAGTTTTGAATTTTTCCATATTACTTACTAAAGATATTTCAACTCTTGAGTAGACAGAATTCATGAAATAGTGTCAACAATCTGAATCCCTCTGTTCTCTCTGCATGTCAAGTTTTAATTAGTTATAGCCTAGGAAATCTGGTCTGCTTTGTGAAGTAGATGTCCTTGAACGTTCAAGCCTCAAATACCCTACAAATTAAGGGTAGTACAACTTTATGAAACACTTTAAGACCTTTATTTAAAAGAAGGAGTGTGTGTGTGTGTGTGTGTGTGTGTGTGTGTGTGTGTGTGTGTGTGTGTGTGTGTGTTCATGAAGACATACTCTGGCCTGCATACACCCACATATACTCATGTATTCATACAAACCCATATTTAAAAAATTGATTTAGTATGTCTCAACAGGATCTGTAGCTAAAGAGTTTAGAGCAATTCTCTGCTTGAAGCTAGCATGTGTGGGGACAGTGACATTCTCTACCTGACAACAGAAACGGAATATTTGTGTTCTCTGACTCCTTTCACTAATATCCCCTCCATTAAGGAGATCACCTCTGTCATGGGGAAAGGAATGTTACCAGGAATAAAGAGACAGTTCATCTGAAAGTGTTCATACATCACAGGCAAACCCCCTCAGGTCAAAACCTTGTTTGCTTGTAGGTACAGCCATGAAGTCACACAGCAAGGTACTTATTAGCAAGATTCTATCCTTTTCATATTTGTAATCTTTCAACATTCTTGATAAACTCACCAGATGAGAGCCAAATGTTTAGATGCTTTTTTTTTTTTTTTTTAATCTGAGATTTTCTGGATACCTCCAGTTCTGAGATTTTCTGCTTTGGGTTTTTTGTTTGTTTGTTTGTTTTTCACCCTCAATTATTACAATACAGGCCAACGGAGTTGCCTATTGCTTTGGGTAACTTCTTGAGTTTTATTCCCTAGGATCCTACTTCATACTTCTTTTGTCACTTTCTTTATACTAGAGCTAGGCTGTGATGTCAAATCTGGACATTAGGTAATACTATATTGTTCTTTATGATACTAACTGAAGAAATATTTTGTTTGGGACTTGATGGGTCTGTATAATAAATTATTCTATAAATGTATCGTTTCTACACATTTTAAAATCTTTCACATGAGAATACCTAAAGTAAAAAGTAACTACAATGCCAAGTGTGGTAGGACCTACCTATAATCCAAACACTCAGAAGATGGATGCAGGAAGATTGTGAGTTTGAAGGTAGACTGAGTTACTCAGCAACTTCAAGTATAGCCTGAGCTACATAGAAAGAACCTGTCTCAATAAACAAAGTGTTAGGCATGTATCTCAGGGAAGAGTACTTGCCTCCATTGCAAGACTGGTTATAGCACACCCCCAAACTAACAAAGAAGTGGATATATAAAATATGTAAAATTTGCCTGTAAAACTTTGGTGCTCTAGACAAATAATTTAGGCTTAGCTTTCTAGAGTACTTTTTTTTTTAAATTTCAGTGTTTTTAAACACAAGAGTCTTCAATTTGATTACAACTAGTATTAAGAAAATCCTAGAAATTTCCTTTTTTTTTAAGTTAGGCAGTTTGAAGTTTAAGGATGTTGTAACTTAACATAGCAGGTTTCCTTTTAAAAATTAATAATACTCGCTGTGTGTTGGTGGCACACGCCTTTAATCCCAGCACTCAGGAAGCAGAGGCAGGCGGATCTCTGTGAGTTCCAGGCCAGCCTGGTCTCCAGAGCAAGTGCCAGGATAGGCTCCAAAGCTACACAGAGAAACCCTGTCTCAAAAAAAAAAATTAATAATACTCACTTGCCAGGCAGTGGTTGTATATATCTTTAATAGCAACACTGGGAAGGCAGAGGCCTCCCATACTACATGGCCAACCCATACTACAGAGCAAGTTCCAGAACATCCAGGGCTGCACAGAGAAACTCTTGTCTTGAGAAAACAAAGAAGAAAAAAGTTTTAAAAAAAAACCCAAAATCAAATTTATCCATTTCCACCTTTACCACAAATTGTTTCATTTCCATTTTGCCATTTCTTCTTTCTCGCCTGTACTCAGCCTCCATGTCCTGTCTTTTGGGCTCTCAAATTACTTCTCTCAGCTTTCCGGCTGTGGCTTCTGATTCTTTGTCCACTTATTACCTGGACCTCTTATCGGACTCCTCTTCTTCCCTGACTGTTCTCTGCCTCCTGGAAAAGTCACCTAGAAGCTAGAGTCCTCATGGATTTTTCAGCTCTCGCTCATGACCCTTTTTAGGCAATTCTCCCAGATGCTCACAGATACCCCAAACTCAGCCTTGGTGTTATATATAGTATTAACTGCTTATTGACCATTGTGAAGGATCCAGGTAATCAGTGGCTTAGTATGTACCCTTCTCCCTCACCACTAGAAGCTAGCTGTCACCAAGGTACATGGATTATTTTTTCTCAGAATAAAAATTCTACTTCTCCATCTTCACTGAACTTCCTTAGCTCAGATTTTCTTCATTTCTCCCCAAATAAAAGCGGTGACCTTCTGAGTATTGATTTTTCTCTTCCACCAATGTTGCTGTTTGATTTTTCCCAAAAGTTAATCTGATCTTCTGCCCATTTTCTTTTGCAAAGTTTTATAGTGTCTTTACAAGTTTATATTTTGGGGGTGTCATTCTGTGTTCTGTGTTGCAACCATAGATAGGAATGTACCATGTAGACTCTGAGTCACTCAGAGTTTATTGGATTTCTTTTTTTTTGAGACAGCGTTTCTCTGTATTTCTTTGGAGGTCATCCTGGAACTCTCTCTGGAGACCAGGCTGGCCTCAAACTCATAGAGAACCACCTGCCTCTGCCTCCCAAGTACTGGGATTAAAGGTGTGCGCCACCAACACCCAGCGATTTTTTTCCTTTATTATATATGAATTTTATTTAAATTAGAAACAATCTTATTTTATATATCAACCCCAGTTCTCTCTCCCTCCCATCCTCCCATGCCTCCCACTGATCTCCCCATCCCATCCGCCATCCACTACCCAGGGAGGGTAAGGCATTCCACTGGGGATCATCAAAATCTGTCAAGTCATTTGGGGCAGGGCCTAGGCCCTCCCCTGTGTATCTAGGATAAGAGAGTATCCCTCGGTGGGAAATGGGCTCCCAAAGTCCGTCCATGTAGTAGGGATACATCCTGGTTCCACTGCAGAAGCCCCATAGACTGCCCAGTACTACTATCTGACACCCATGTTCAGGGGGCCTGAATTGGTCCTATATTGGTTCCTCAGCTTTCAGACTGGAGTCCATGAGTTCCCACTTGCTCAGGTGTTTCTGTGGGTTTTCCCAGTGTGGTCTTGACCCATTTGTTCATCACTCCTCCCTCTCTGAAACTGGATTCAGGAGTTTTGCTCAGTGCTTGGCTGTGGATCTTTGCTTCTGCTTCCATCAGCTACTAGATGAAGGCTCTAGGATGGCATTTAAGGTAGCCTCTCCACTATTGCTTAGGGTCCTAGTTGGGGTCATCCTTGTGGATCTCTGTACAATTCCCTAGTGCCAGATTTCTCTTTAAACCTATAGTGGCTCCTTCTATTGATGTCTCTCTTTTCTTGCTCTCCTCTATTCCTCTCCCCACTCAATCTTCCTGCTCTCTCATGTTCTCCCCCTCCTCCTCTTTTCCCCTCCTCTCTCTACTACCTCCTTCCTCCCATGCTCCCCATTTGTTCAGGGGCTCTTGTCCCTTTATGCTTCACTGGGGGACTCTGTAAGTCTCTCTTATGGTCCTCCTTCTTTCCTAGCTTCTCTGGAGGTGTGGTTTATAGGCTGGTAATCCTTTTCTCTATGTCTGGAATCCATATATGAGTGAGTACATACCATATTACCTCACTTAGGTTTCTTCTAGTTCCATCCATTTGCCTGTGAATTTCAAGATTCCATTGTTTGTTTGGTTTCTTTTCCACTGAGTAGTACTTCACTGTGTAAATGCACCACATTTTCTGTATCCATTCTTCAGCTGAGGGACATCTAGGTTGCTTCTAGGTTCTGGCTATTACAAACAATGCTGCTATGAACATGGATGAACATATGTCCTTGTTATGTGACTGTGCATCCTTTGGGTATATGCCTAAGAGTGTTTAGGCATTGCTGGATCTTGAGGTAGACTGGTTCCCATTTTCCAGAGAAACCGCTATACTCATTTCCAAAGTGGCTGTACAAGTTTGCATTCCCACCAGCAATAAAGAATCGTTCCCCTTTCTCCACATCCTCTCCAGTATAAACTGACAGGAGCAAGATGGTATCTCAGAGTTGTTTTGATTTGCATTTCCCTGATGGCTAAGGATGTTGAGCACTCTCTTAAGTGTCTTTCAGCCATTTTAGATTCCTCTTTTGAGAATTCTACCACCCTGAATGTGCCAGATCCATTTGGATTTTGTTTTCTATCCCTTACAAGTTAAATACTCTTCCCCAGCCTTCAACCCTTATTGTTTCCCTGGCCACTCAGGAATGCTTAAATGCTGGCCACAGAAATCCCCTATTTGGAAAGCCTTGCTGACAACTGTCTTCAGATCTAATGATGGTAAGATAGGCAACTGATATAATTCCATGATATTGAATAGTTCCACATCCTGTATTGGGACAAAAGCTTGTGAGGTCCTACCTTCAAGCCATCTGGCTGGAGAGAAGGTTGTGGAATTCCAAAGTCCATTATTTAGTTTACTTACAATTAGAATGGAAAACAAACACAAACACATGATATCATCTTACACTTCATTGCCTGTGTCACTTAATGTAAGAAATCACATTGTATTTTATGAAGCTCTAAATCTGAGGAATAGGACCTGTGAAAACCACCTAATTTGTTGATTTGTTGATTTGTTGATTTTTATGTGAAGTATGTCATTCCTGGTGGCTGGTGAAACCGATTTAGCATATCAATGTGTAGCTCTGGGGGATAACAAGTGTTAGTTCCTGCTGCTGTAACAAAATGGATATGGCCTTTTTTATAGCTCCTATTTGAAAATTACTATTAAAAACTTCATGCTGGAGAGATGAGTGTTTGCAAAGATGGATGCATTTCATGTAGAGAAGCAGAAGCCATGACACCACGTCTTAATGGCATTTTATATTCTACCAATGTACTTAGCCACAAGTTCCTCAACCACCTAAGCTAAAGTAAACAAAAATCATATTCCATTAGAGACACAATTTGACAATTGAATTTGGGGGTGAACTTTTGGTATCCATTCAAAGAATTGGCTCCAACCTCAGAGACAGGGTTAATCTTTTTAGGGTGTCATTGTGTGGGAAGGAAAAGATGAGCAAGTAGGACAGCAAGACTGAAAGCCCTGCTCATGGGAGCTGCAATGATGGTGCTACCCAGCAGTGATCCTTCCAGGACCACTTTTTATTCAATTGTGAAGAAACAAAGGATCTTATCTTGCTAAAGCAAATTGAAAAGAAATTACAAACAATCTTAGCAGGCTGGGGCCTGGCATAATTAAATCATGTTGCATTCAGTCTAGTATTTTAATAACTCCCTAAAGTCTCTGGCCAAATCTTTGTAGAAGAATATTAAATACCCTAATGTTGAGAATATTTACTGTAACAACCACCTGGTTTTGAAATGGGCTCTTCATTAGGGGAAATAATTAGTACAGTCTTGTGCAGTAGTAAATACTTAGTCAGATAACTATCATAGGAAGACACAATAAAAATCAATATTAATCAGTACCGACAAATGCTTCCAGTAAATGCTGAAAACCCTCAAGCCCTAGGTGTTCTTCTTAGTGCCATTTTAATTTTTTTTTAGTAAAACATTCCTTATTTCTGATACCAAATAATGCTCTAATTTAAGATCTTTAGCTTTGATATCTACCTCTCAACATCAGAAACCCACCCTGTCTCTGTGTCCTCATAGGGAGAATGTGTCCTTTTTCAGAAGATCTTCACTTAGTCTATACATTGCTGCTAATTTATTCCCTTGACAACCCACAATGAAGCTGATGGGAACACTTAACGCTTCTCTAATCCTGCTCACATTACTCCAAAAACTCAAATATCAACCCCAAAATGTGGATCTATCTACTCTGTTACTCTACTGCTTTAAAGTAAATACATTGTCCTGTTGTGTCAGCAAATGAGGAAATGTCTGCCCTTCATCTTATGTGAGATTTTTCACCCCTTATAACTTTTAGGGACAGTGATGCTAGTTAGTGCCTTCATTTTGTAATACTCGATGCCTTATGGGAACTGATACTGCTCTGAATACTTCATATAAGCTTATTTATGTAATATTTACAACCCAACAAAGTAGACATTGTTACTATGTCATTTACTAATTTTAAAACTAAAACATTGAAAGGTTAGAGTGTCTGTAAACAGAAACTTGATCGCAACAGTCTGGCTTCATCCTCCATCCTGTACCTATCGCCAGGCAGGCAGGAAAGCTTGAATGATTAAAAGCTTCTCAACCCCTTCATTTCTTAGTTTATGAAGAGAGGGAGGAGAGAAAGATAAGCCCTACATCACCAGTTGGTGTGGAGAATTAAATGATACAGAATATACAGTGTTGCACTCTGACTGATGGGTGGCATTGGCTGTGTTGCCTATTCATTCCCCAACTATGTGATCAGTGCAAATTACACAATGGAATAAATTAGGAATGAATTAATAAGGAGCATAACTCAGAGCCAAAAAACCTATCCAGGGTTTTTTCTGTGGAGCTGTACATTTAGAAACAATGAATTCTAGCATGGCCTTTTTCTTGAAAACACTTGGATGGAGATCATCCACACTTATGATTCCCTAGAGGGTTAGAGAAAGAGCAATTATAATAAGAATGGATTAAATGCGTATTGTAGCAATTATGCTGCTAAATTAGAAAATTCAAAAATATATAGGATGATCCATAGAATATTGTAAGTTGTCAAAACCTCCAATATTCCCAAATCATGTACTGCAGGAAGCAAAGAAAAAAAACCACCCATTTAATCCTTTCCAGCGCTTCTGCCTGGCTTTTCTCTTTATTACATTATGAGATTGACTCTGTATCATTATCTCTTATTGTCGCCTTAGTCTTCTAAGCCTTAGCTGCTGCTAATGTAATGGCAATAACTGCTACAATTTGCACTTTTCAGTTGTATTAGGCCTTGATTCTCCTTTCCTAACAACCTTCTATATCCACCACTGATTTTTCTTGTATATAATAAGCAACTTAATGGTTTTTATGAATGAGTAATGCATTGATGTGAACTTATCAGAGCAGAGAAATCAACATAAAAAAGTCTTATAGGAACAACAACAGAAATAGCGATGTTAAAGCATCTTGGATATTAAAAATCAAATGTGTTTGCCATTTCGAAACTAGTATTGGAAATTTGGCAATATAAATTCTGTTAGTTCACAAGCACCTTTTAAACTTTACTGTATTTCAGTTTCAGGCCTCTGTTTTAAAATAGAAAAAATAAGCCGGGTGTTGGTGGTGCACGCCTTTAATCCCAGTACTCGGGAGGCAGAGGCAGGCATATCTCTGTGAGTTCGAGGCCAGCCTGGTCTCCAGAGCGAGTGCCAGGATAGCCTCCAAAGCTATACAGAGAAACCCTGTCTCAAAAAAATAAAACAATTAAATAAAATAAAATAGAAAAATAATGATAGAAATGCTAATTGCTTGATTTACATTGTGCACTGTATACATACATGCCTTGGAATACCACACTACCCCACAAATATCTACAATTATTATTATGCATAAATTAAAAACAAAAGAGCCAATATATCAATATAAGAAGGACCACAGCAGAGCTAATATTTTGCAGATTGCTGTTCCAGTAACTAAAAGTTGTATAGCATCAGATTCTTGAAAGGAGAGTTTCACTCATCTTCACACATCTTCTGAAAGATTGGTTTATTGTGGCTTAGTTTTCCTTGGTCAAATGGACCCTAGAGATCCATCCCATGTTAGGAATGTGAAATGTCACAGCAGGCCATGGTACCAGGCATCTTTTCTTGAACCTCTTCAATGTGTTTCTCCTACCAACCAAGCTCATACTCTCCTACTCCCTCTAGATCTTTAATCTTCACTACAGAAGCCTACAAAGCTGTGTTGTGTTTCTCCTTTCCCTTCCCTGGCGTGTCATTCATCCACATGATAAATATTTGTTGAGCACCAACTATATACAGGCACTGGGCATCATGATGAATGGGATAGAGTGCTGCCCTCAGAGAACTTAAAATATAGTCATTTGTCACAGGCTGCCTTACCTCATCAGTTATTTTTCTTTCATGAGTCTGTCTTATACAAAGTAAAGGTTACAAATTAAAATTATTTTACTTTCTGTATGCATTTCACCTAACAGGTATTTGGGGGCATCTTTGGTTGAATTAGTTAAGTAGCTCACCATGAGGGAAGAACAATGCTGGGTAATGAGAAGTCACACCTATAGGGCATGTATGAGACATTACATCATTCCAGTAGGGTAGTTTCTGAACATGGCTTTGAAAGAGATACAATAGATCATTTCATTGCATACCACATAGAACTCTTGAAAGGAAATTCCAGCCATGGTCTGTCTTCATCCATATGGATTATGACTCCATGAGAATAAGATAATGGCAGGATCAAACAGACTTTCAAATAAATATTAGGAAGTGACATACAATGAGCTCAAGTTTGGAGGCAGAACTAAGTGCACTTATCAGTGATGTGTACCCTTCAAATTTAAAGAAACGAGTATGATAAATAATTTTTGGAATATAAATATTTGTGATTGAAGTAGGGTTCAAGGTATCATAATATTGCTAGCCTGGGATTAATTGATCCAAGATTCTTGCTCTGATTATCTCAGAGGAGAAGAGGACTCAGGCTGAAGTGTCACAGTCCATGTGGGGTTATCACCGTTTGCTGACACGAAGGAGAGTCCCGGGAAGCATTTCTTTGGAGATATTTTATGGTCCTTTAGTTTTCCTTTAAAGGACTATAGTTCCAACTTATAACAGGCAGCCAGCCAAGATTTTTTGTTTTAAATAAGCCTATATGATCCATAGGGAAGTGGGATCAGAGGTGGGGCACTCCTGCAAACTGAATTTATTGGAATTTGAGCTGTGCACTCAAGATAACCTCAAACAGAAACAATTAGAGAAACAAGAATTTGCAAGTTAACTTGTAAACTGTAATTTGGTTGTTTAGCTTTTCAAAACTAGGGACATACATGGACAAAGAAGATATTTCCCTCAAATGGTATTTGATTATTACTTTCTCTCTTCCTCTAAAAGAGGCAGGGAGGGAGGATTAGAATGGGGCTAAATAACATTGGCAAAGAATGTAGCCTCTTTACACCTCCATTCCACGTATAAACACGTGCAGACATGTACACACACATGCTTACCATATGCATATAAGCAAATACACACAGAGCCCGCTACATGTGCTCATGAGGACAGTGTGTACACGTAACCACACATGCATGAACACATATATTTTAGACACGCACTCACACCTCATGACTGACAGATGAGATTTCAGTGTTCCTGATCTCATGCCCCTGTGAACAGCAGTAATTCACCTCTTTTCTGGACCATAAGCTGTTCCAATAGCCTAACCCTACCAGATCCCTAACCTTAACCCTAACTATAACCCTAGCCCTAACCCTAACCCAAGCTACAATGGAAGATGCTCCAACCACTCTGCCAGTCTCTTCTGCTCTCAGAAAATTCTATGGTCAAGATAATCCTGTGGGCTCCCTCTCAGCCTCCACTGCAGGCTTAAAAAGTTAGCTGGAACAACATGCAGGCATCATTCTGGCATCATCCCAGCTTCTAAATAGAAATAGAGAATGTCTCTCTCTCTCTCTCTCTCTCTCTCTCTCTCTCTCTCTCTCTCTCTCTCTCTCTCTCTCTGTGTGTGTGTGTGTGTGTGTGTGTGTGTGTGTTGAAAATAACTTCCTCACTTGAACTTTGCAGATATAAAAATCTGTACTCACACCTTGAATCTTTACATCATTCCTGAGGTGAACTTGAAATCATAGAGATGTTAAGGTTGATGACTCCCAATAGTTGACCATTCACCCCAAGTCCCTTGCATGGGTAAAAATGAAAGAGGAAGGAAAGATAAAATGAAAAGGGAGTGAATGAAGGGGGAAGAAAAACAAGGAAAGGGGAATTGGAAAGAAACAGAGAAAACAATGTTTGTACCCCCCAGAACCTCTGAGTTTCTGGCACCTGCTCTTCACTGCATACACTTTTAAACTCCTGTGGAAAGCAGATCCTGTGGGTGCTAGCTTGTACTCTCAGGAACTCTACAGGGTAAAACGGTGAGGATTACAGGCTGAGGACCTACCTGGGCAGAGTGCAGAGCCAGCCTAGGCAATGTAGCAAGGCTTTATCTTAAAACAACAAAAGGAGCGAATAGGCAGGAAGGAGGAAAAGAAGACTGGAAGGAAAGAAGGAAAGAAGGATGGAAGGAAGGAAGGAAGGAAGGAAGGAAGGAAGGAAGGAAGGAAGGAAGGAAGGAAGGAAAGAGGAAGGGAGAGGGGGTGGCTAGAAGCTAGACCAGAGGTGGCTCACTCACCTAGCATGCAGGAAGCCATGGATTCATTTCCCAGGGTTGTGAAGTAGAGATAATAGAAAGAAATTCTGGGGCTTTGGGCTGGGCTAGAAGACTAGAAGGAGCCTGAATATAAAGCATGAGAGGGGAATTTAAAACATGACCATTTTTCTGATTTGATGTTGCTATTATAATATTTTGACTACAATAACAAAGCATATTTTAAAAGCCATTTTTGCTCATGTCTTCCTTTATGTGGTTGATATAGCTTTCCAATTCTCCTTCTGACCCTGCCCTGGAAGAATGCTACTGCCCACTTTTTGCAGGCAAGGGAACTGAGGCCTGGAAAATTGAAAGTGTTTTGTTTCTTAGCTATTCAGCACAGCAAGTGTTCTCTTTTAATTTTTACTTAAAAAAAATCGCTGTGTAATCAGAAGTAACCAGGCTATTAGCAATGAGTAACAATGGGCTAAAAATTATGTGGATTAAACTTGCAAAATCAAAAAAAAATTATTTCACTGAGGATTTCTGCAGAAGCACATATTGCAGTGGAAAAGAGGGAGGGGAGGGAAAGGAGAGACAAGAAGGGGCGAGAGGAAAGGGGAAGAGATGAAGGGAAGAAGGAAGGGGAGAAGGGGAGTGGGGAGAAAAGTGGGGAGAAGGGGGAGGAAGAACTAGGCACTTGTGCAGGTAACAGAAAACCAGAAAAACCACAGGGGGTTCTCAATGATCGCTATAGGGTGTGTGGCTCCTCCCACAGCAGATCTGATAGGCCTCAGTCAAAGCTCTGGAAGCATAAGCTACATACTGGAGCCTGAAAGTCTAGCATGGAAAGGGCATGTAAGACACGACCACTTCCCTGATTTTATGTTGCAATTATAATAGTTTAAATGCTGGAAATAACACGTTTTAAAACTCATTTTTACCCGTCTCTTGGTTTTCTAGCATTTGTAAGAAAGAATTAAAAATCTATGTGTGAGCTGGGCATTGGTGACTCACACCTTTAATCCCAGCATTGAGGAGGCAGAGGCAGGAGGATCTCTGTGAGTTCCAGGCTAGCCTAGTCTACAAAGTGAGTTCCAGGAGTTCCATCCAGGACAACCTCCAAAGCAATGCAGAGAAACCTTGTCTCAAAAAAACAAAACAAAACAAAAATCAGTGTGTGATCTGCATAATCCACTACAGGTTTTCAGCCTAGGCTCCTGTTCCTAGATCCCTTCCAGAGGCAGGGACACAGTGGGGTCTATCAGAAAATCTGCCCCCTGCCCTGCAACCTTATCAGACTCCTTAATCTGCAACCAAAATGCTTCACAACTCTGGTCTCCAAATATTCCCCATCCACCCTGAAGATGCAGGTGAGGATAGTGTCTGTCCACTGTCACAAACACCATGCATTGACAGGAGAAGGTGACCACATCTATTATTGCCTATACAGCAGTGTTAATTCTGGAATGCGAGGAGCTCATTAAAGGTTTATTTGGAGGTGAAATTTTACCCCTTTCCTGAAGTTGCAGATACATATTTGTGAGAGAGAATGTCTTTTAAGTGTTCCTAATTGATAGCATGGAGGCAGAGTTACAGATGGTCTTTATTAGGAATTCTTTTTCTTCAGGAAAATGCAGACCTCTTCCCCCTACCCCCTTCACAACAGCGATCGAAGGATGATTGAATGGTCTCTTGTGGAAAAAATGTATTTACCTATGTGAAGATCAGTTTCAACTCAGCACATTCTTCTTGTACCGGTGAACTAACCTGTAACCTCTCAGGGTGTTGACATCTCTTCAGCTCTTAACTCGAGTGTGTGTGTGTGTGTGTGTGTGTGTGTGTGTGTGTGTGTGTGTGTGTTCACTCATGATTGCATGTATTTTTTATGAACTCAGAATCCAGAAGCCAACTTAGATAAAAGCCTTTATAAACTCTTTTTACTTTTATTTTCTTAAAAACAATAGCTCTACTTGCATTATCCCACACATAGGCATACACACACACACACACACACACACACACACACACACACAATTCTAGGTGGTCACACACCTGTGTATAAAATAAATTCAATTCAAAGGTAATAAAAGGGTTCAGAGGAAAGAAAAACACAGGAGGATGTCATGATGAGGCCATTGATATCCTTGACATTAATTACAACCCCAAATAACAATGTAACTGTAAAGTGTGTGTGTGTGTGTGTGTGTGTGTGTGTGTGTGTGTGTGTGTGTGTGTGTTGTCAGAGCCTAGATACAGGGACCCTAGGTAGAGAGCTGGGGGGGGGGGTTCCTAAGTTTTTTAAAAATGTCTCTGATTTTTGAAGTCTTGCAGTTTTTCTTCCTCTATGACCTTTCCATTTGAAGCAGGGGGTTAAGAAAAAAAACCAAAACTTGTTGTTGATCTTGCCCTAATGAGTGTGCACCTTCTGTGGGAAAGCAGTATCTGGTAGGCTCAAATTTGCTTATCATTAGCTCCGTCCTTTTGTAGCCTGTGAAATGTTAATCCATAGAGCACACCAAAGTGATGGATGCATCATAAGTGAGAACAAACCAGACCAAGTAATTTTTTCCTCATGTGTCTCTTACCCCTGGCAGATGTGCATACTTGCTGATATAACATAATTGACAACGTTCCTCCCTCAAATATGGGTCTTATTCGTTTCTCCGTGATCAAAAAGGAAACAATTCTATCTTTAAGTTACAGATGAAATGTTCATTTTACCATCCTTTTAAAGGCAAGAGGATGAGACATTTCAGAAAAGAAGCTGCCTACAGCTTAAGTCTTTCCCTTTCTGCTTTCTCTATCTTTGTTCTCTTCTTGCTCCCTTCCTTTCTTCCCCTTCCTTCCTTCTGTCCTTTAGTTCCTCCTTCCCCAAACATCAATAGTATCAGATGCTAGGGGTTCCATAGATGAAAATATGAAACTTTATAGGCTATGCAATGTGTACAGCTTGCTTCCTATCTGAATACAAACATGAACAGCCATGCTACTGAATATGTCAATTCCCAGGTTTATACTTGCCTCAACTCCAGGACATGGTGGGAATGTCAGGTCTGGATAGCAAGTGTCTGACAGAGTCACTGGCTTTATTTGCTCTGAGGCCTACTATGATGGTGTCTGCAAGCCCCTGCTTCTGGACTGATGGTGTTCAATGCAGCACTCTCAGCATGTTGCTGGTCTCTTGGATTATAGTGTGTTCAGTATAAAATAGATTCTTCAAACCTAGGTAGCCTGTGGATCTTGGAGCTCCTGTGTCCCACCCAGGTACAGAGGGCCACCTCAGGAAGAGTGGTAACACCAGCACTGCCAAATGCCATTACAAGTTCAGTTTCTCTACCATGCCGTGTCTCCCTGCCTGAGTCACATCACTTCTGGGGTGTAGAGTTGTAACTAGCTTATCAAAGTTCTTCCAAAATTATCTCTTCTGTTTTATAAAACGCAATGAACAAGGACTTTGCTATCAGAATAGGTACGGGGATGTGATCCCCAAAATTCCATCCTCCCTCTAAGATGAGGTTCCTAGACCTCTTTGGTTAGAACTATTTCTTAAGAACCAGTGTATACAGTTTTAGACAGTTTCACAGGTGTGAGGATCCATGTGAAATCCAGCATGTGATCCTCAGACCACTTGGCTGTTTGCCTTTCATCTGCATAGCTGAGTCCCAGTACCACCTGATCCTCTTCCTCAAAGCCTATGCAAAAACTCTGCTCAAAGGAGTAAGTCCACTGCTGAGTCTTTCACTGGACCCAAGCTCTCTGATCTTGTTTTCCCAATAATATTTACTTGATGCCCAAGTATTGGCATACTACACACCACTTAGATTAGATTCTTTGTCATCTATATCTATGTTTAATTTCCTCTTAAATTGATAATCTGCTGCAAGATTACTGTTCTTTGACTCTCATGCAGGGTATAGTTGGGTCTAGTTGCACACATCTTAACCTGATGGATTTGGCACACATACATTCACCATACATTTTCTAAATGCCTACTATTCCCCAGAAATATTTGCTGGCAAATGTAAATTAATAAACAAATTCCATTAATGACTGTATTTTTGGTGGGAAACATAAGCTATAAACAGGTGATTATGCTGTAGCACACATGGCCATTAGAAAGAGAAGAACGAATGTGTGAGGATCCTGGAGCCTTTAGCTAGGGGAAGAACAACCACTTAGGGAAACAGGATCATCCTGAATGCAAATTTAGTGCCAAGTTCTGCTTGCTCTTTAGCCATGTTGCACATCTCTAAGGGATATTTTTATGTCTGGCTCCTTCTTTAGTAGAACATTTTTCTTTTACTGTCTGTCATTAAAATGTTTTAAAACTAACCTAACATTTCCTAACATTTTCTAACTTAATCTAATAAATGGTGTGTGTGTGTGTGTGTGTGTGTGTGTGTGTGTGTGTGTGTGTGTGTGAGAGAGAGAGAGAGAGAGAGAGAGAGAGAGAGAGAGAGAGAGAGAGAGAGAGAGAAATGTACATGGTCATATAGAAGTGTGCATATTTTCTGGCACATATGCCCATGATACTTGGGCACATGGAGGCCAAAGGTTCATGTTGGATGTCTTCCTCAATCATTCTCTACATTATTTACTTCTGTGGGGTTTCTATTTGTTTGCTTTTGTGGCCTTAGTTCCTTCCTGTGAAGCAGGCTCTAAAGCTAATCAGAGTTCTGTTGGTTAACCTAATAACAAGCATACCACATTTACACCAGGCTGTTAATTATCGTAGCTTCCTGGACTCTGGCAAGGGAAGGCTCTTGATGACTTTTTCTCCTCCAGCTTAATTCCCCATATCACACCTTCTCCAAAGTGTGTGTTATGCTGCCTTCAGCAGTACGATCTCATATCAGGGCCTATCCTTCTATTCCTTTCAACATGTTCTGTCATTGAACCTGGAGATTGTTGATGAGGCTAATATGGCTGGCCAGTGAGTGCCAGAGTTCCACTTGTCTCCATCTCCTCAGCATTAAGATTTTACAGGTGTGCTTGGCTGTACCAGGCTTTCCAAGGGAATTGGGATCCAAATTCAGGTTCTCATCTTGTATGACAAGCATTTTACCAATAAAGCCATGTGTCCAGGTCTCCAATGTCACTTTTCAAAAGTCTTGCTTAGTTTCCTTGTGATTACATTAGTCTTGACCAAGACTATTCAACTCTAAAGGAAATCTAACCACATAGATGATCCATAGCACCAATACCAGATACCTTTTAGCAGTAAGATTTCATGAAGACATGTCTGTGTCACTGATTGAAAATCATTTATCAGGTAGAATGTTGTTAAAGTTGAAATGCCAAATTCATCTACTCTGTGTTCTTGACTATTTGGTAGTTGTAGATAAAAAAAAAAAAAAACAAACAAACCAGTGGTTATATAACACCACTACTACCTAAAGGTCTTTGAGGAATCTCTATAGTCAATGTTTCATTGATTGTCCCAGTTTTTATCATATGATCACTTGAAAATGTCCTACTATTACTTTCAATTTAAACATGGTTCTTTTTTGTTGGTGCTTAAGTAATATGCTATAATAATTTTAAAAAATCCTTCCATTTGTAAATGAGCTTAGTGGCTGTGTTAGAAAAGCAAACAAACAAAAAGTCAGATTATGACATTCTCCTTCATGTGTTTGAGATATAATTATCCAGAGAGTTCCGACTCCCCCACCCCCATAACTAAGAGCTTTGTGAAGGAGTTTTGGGCACATTATACACAGTATGGTACAGCTTCCATTTACAGAGCTGTAAGGAAGGTCTGTAATCAAGACTTCCTCTTACGTTCTAACTCTTCTCCCAGTGTGTGCTTATAGATGTTGTAAGTTACTTTTTGGGTTGGTTTCTAGTTTTTGTTCTGTTCCCATTTTTTGGTTATTATTTTTCATTTTCAATTAAATTGTTGAACTCCAGTTACATGGAAAATGTTACCCTGGGAAAACTTAAATTTATTTACATCACATCTAGTTCTGGCAATAACAGTGATATATAATGCAACTTATCAAGGCTTCTCATGTCATAATTTAAACAGCCTTGACTTTCACTGGAATTAAGCAACCTACTCCGAGTAATCCATTTTACAATTTTGTGTTCTGTATTATCATAGAGCTAATCAGTTCATAGTAATTACTCCTGCTTCATTCACAAGAATTCTAAAAGGTTGTATCACATAATATTCTACCGTGAAATGTATCTCTGATAAGGAACCAGCCTTGAGAAAATCTATTCAAGTGGGAGTAGAATCCTACAGCCCTGCCTTCTAAGCAACCAATCTTCTTAAATTGTGGTTCTTTTCCAGAGAGCTTTGTGTCCCCGAGGATGGGGGGGGTGAAGCTATGCAGCTGAACCAGCATAGTGCCTTTTCCTTTATTTTGGTTATTGCACAAGGAAGCAGCCGTAACAAATTGAGCAGGTGTTCCTGGAAAAATAATTCTGGAAAGAATCCAAGGGTTGAGGGGACAGGGACACAATTTAATTAATGGTCCAGTTGAAAATGCGTACTGCTCCAGACAGTGTGTCTCTGGTAGCTTCTACAGTACTGTAAAATTTGTGAAATTAACTTGAATTTCTTTGAATGTTGTTTTGTTCTACATGATGTAGTAAAACAACTCAATCCGAAGAATCTCTTTTAAAAAATTTGAATTTGAATGTATTTCACACTGTAAGAGGTACATTAGGGCAAGTGTTAATCCCCTTTACCATTGAAAAACATAAAACCCTTGTGGTAGCAGAGGCACCAACTCAGAATTCCATGTGATAGACCTTATGTAATACTTTTGAAACAAGATCTAAAATTATGAAGCTGTGAGTTTGTTAATTTTATTAGCATTGTATAAGAACACAAATAGTTAATTTGTGGGTATTAGGCAGGATCTGAGGTGTTTGGGCCTGAGTTGCAGTCCTTAGCTGCAGGACATGTGGTCTGAGGAACTAGGTAGAAATCACCTCAGATTCATTTAATTAACATTTGTTAACTGGCCTTAGCCAGTTCCCCAAATGGTTCACATGCAATTTAAAACAGAGAGGTGTTGGTTTGGTTCGATGTAAAGTTAATTTTAGTCAGCGGGATGGTATGGCTGCCAAGAAAGAATAAGTGAGCTAATAATCGCACGGGGTCCTGAGGGAGGTGACAGTCGTGCTTTCACTCCTCTCTGAAACAGGCGACACTGTTAACTAAACTTGAAGCATACACATCCCAGGCACTGCACGGTACTTTGTGAGGCAGCTCCATCCATCAGATTTCATAGGAGGGGTAACTAGAGAAACTGGCCCCGTCTGGCTGGAGAAGACCACAAGCAAAACCTGATAACGGAGTCCGGAGGGCGGCTCCTTGGAGGAACGCTGAGGAAGAGGCAGCAGGAAAACCATGACTGGGAACCAGATGTGTCTTTCTAAATGTGAAGATGGACTCGGAAACAAATACATGTGTCTTGAAATGAATTTTTCTTTGGCTCCAAGTTGACAGTCATATCCTTGGAGGTCTTCAAGTAGAGACCAAGAAGCTATTGACTGCTAAAGCCCCCTGCTGAGTGTGCTCCAAACACCCTGTGCTATTTGTGAAATGCTTCACAATCCTATTGTATTCTTATTTCCTCAAATGTAAAAAGTGTTCTTTGTTCCATCTGGGAAGGAGACTATGTCTGCTCTACTCAATGCCTACACCACTCCAGCACAGTATCACCAAAAGTGTTTTTGATACCAATAAAGGAAGGGGAGATGAAGAAGCCGGGGACTGAAACCATGTATTTATTAGTATGTTCAGATGAAGTTTTGCCAACTGTCTTAGACAATCTTGTAGGCATTAGGAAGGTGTGGGTGAATAAAACGGATTACCGTTCCAGCTTTGGGCCTAAAAAGTTCCAAGAACTGTTAAGCAGGTGAGACATAAAAAGAATGCATCTTTGAAGAAGTTGACATCTTTAAAATCTCTCCAAGACCAGCCAGACCAACGGGAAACATTTAGAAGTTGAAAGGAAATAAAGACCTCACTTCTTTCTCTTAAAATGACCTTGGGTCTGAAGTTAGATCTCGTCGGGTGGGATAAAGCTGCTGGGAAACTTAGACAAATTACTAAAACTCAGGAGACTGCAGGATCCCGAATAGGAACAATATGAGATGGAGCGAAATGCACAGCTGTATTACTGGAGAATTTCTGAGACTCCACTCAGATCTGATTGTCAGTATTTTATTTTGTGATTACTTTGGATTATAGCAAGGTTTTACTACTAAAATTTCTGCATTGAATATCAGAACTATTTTTGATCTAAAAATATTTAGCTGAAATACTCCATTTTACCTGAGTCACCATGTTCTGTGAACCTTATCCCATCCAAGCACTAACTTTTCTTTCTCATTGTCATGCATTTTTATTTTATAATACAACTCAGTGAAGAAAAAAAAAAGATTCATTTTATAGAAAATTGCTTTCCCCAATCTTTTCTGGAATCTCCTTTTTTCTGTTACCCAGGCAATATCTATATTATTACTTTGCCCTCCAAAGCTTTTACCAATTTGCCAACAAAAGATGACTAAATTTCTTTTCCTTTATCTGGTTTTTCATTAGGAGGGAAACTCCACAAATTCCTTTCTCTCAGTCATTTTCTCACTTCAAATTCCCATGTGATTCGAGTATATTTATAATAAATATCTTCATTATGAGCAAGGGCATTTATCAGTAAAAATTATAAATATAAATATCTTCATTATAAGTTAAGGGCATTCAGTTTTCTGTATTGCTTCAATTTCTAGTGAAAGCTATGCCAAATGACCAAGCGCCCATCCCCCACAGGAAAGCCTTCCTGTGGAATGTGGAATATCTTCTAATTGCCCTCAATGAATCAGCTTCATGCTTGGTCTTATCTCTGGCACCTTCCCCGGCTTTCTGCTGATAGCCACTAACGTGCAGGCCATGCATGAAAGGATAAAGATGGTGTGACTCTCAAAAAGCCAGCCGGAGAGTGAAGTTTGAGAGCTGTTTCGATCCTTTGCTTTCATGGTTCTGACATGATTTATCTTAACCAATTTGCCTTCAGACATGGTTTGCTATCTTTACTTCAAACATATAACTCTGGATCCTACAGGGACACTTGTACTCTTCAATTGTTTCTTCTGCCTTACACACGGGTCCAGTGTCAAAACATCTTGTACTAATCAGCCATCAGTGGTAACTTTAGGCAAGCAGCATAAGCACTTTCTTTGACCATCTGTAAAATTAAGTAGTAACTACAAAGCAACTGACACATCCCTTATAAAAGCACCGGCCAGCCGCCTTGGTCTGGCTAGCAGCTGTGGCCAACAGCATGCTCCTGTCTGCCTCCTGACGTATGTTTTCTTTTCTGTCCCTTTGCCCCCCACTTTCTCTACCACCCCCAATATCTTCCCTGTCTCTCCTTAAACAGTTCCCATTCACCCTCACCCTCAGGCCTGACCCTATACCTCACACCTGCTCTGGCCCCATATAATACAGGATGTTTTAATATATCATGTACATGGAAGAAATGGAAATTGCGATTGCCAACTCTGAACTCATTCTTTTCAGTGAGGGGAAGAAGTGAGCCACAGCCAGGGGGGCTGTTTTCTTTGTGGCAGCATAAGAGTGGTTGGGGGTTAAGGAAATAACATTTAAGAAATAAGAGCTTCTAGTAAATATATATTTGATCTTTGAGTGGTGTTGCTGCTGGGCTTTATACATTTTTAACATGAGATGGGAAATGTTAGTTGGTTTTCATTTTATTTTTAATTACATTATATTTATTTATTTATTTATTTATTGTGTGCGGGGGGGGGGGGAGGTAGGGGGGAGTTGCTCGTGTACGTGGCATATGTACCATGGCATACATGAGGAGGCCAGTGGAATGACATCGCTACTTCTACCCTGTGGGTTCTATGAATCCTGGAGGTTGAACACAGGTGGTCAAGCTTTGCAGCAGGAACCTTTACTAGCTAAGCCAACTTGCCAGCCCTGGTTTCGTTTTGTGTTGCACACAAAGGAGGCCACAGAGACCAAAACTTATGGGCCTGTCAAAAGAAATATGCATAAGAGATCATTGATCATTGGAGAAACGAGAGACACAAACTCATGTTCAATAAGGACCTACTACTGGTACTCTGAAGAGAAGAAATAAGTAGACTTGACACATGAGAGAACAACCATGAGTTAGTGGAACGACTTAACCCCGTCTTGTGCAAACCAACTGAAATAATACATTTATTTAATATAAATTTTACGTAACAGTAATCTTCAGAAATGAAGACTTGAATAAGGAACAATATACATTCTATGTTTGATCAAAGGTAAATAGTCATAAGGAAAAATGATTGTTCCTATGTCACCAGTGACATAGGGGACACAGTGGACATCTCTTATAACCTACCACAGCAGAAGGGCAACAATTTCCTATGTCTTATTTCAGGGTCAGAGGTCAGAGAGACCTTCCTGCTTCTGCCATTTTCTCGGGTGCCAACTTGCCATATTTTGGAGTGCAGTGTCTCAGATTCTATCAATTGAATATTTCTGTAAGAGTTAGATCCACACTTACTTCCATGTACCAAGCGTTACCTCCACACTTCCTCCCTCCTTCTTCCCTCCCTCCCTTCTTGGGAGCTTAGAGAACTTGAACCAGAAAAGCCCCTGACCAGAACAGAAAATGGTGCTGAACTGAAAGCAGGGGATCAATAAAAATACAGGATCCCTATTCCCAGCAGACTGCCTCAAGAGAATTTCTTCTCTGGAGAAGATGAGCAATCAAAGAGAAGTGAGCAACACACACTAACAGAGAGAACTGACCCAATAGTGTACATGGTTCCCACCCAGTCAGATTACAGTGAGGCTCATTAGTCAACAAGACCCACCCTAGTGCATAAAAAGCTTAATAAGCCTTGTAGGGACTTGTTTATATATGAAAGAGTAATTATAGATGACTAGATATTTTGAAGACATCTTTTCACATGAAAGAGAAGAAAATTAAAAATAGATACATTAATTAAGAAAAGGAAGTCTAGGGATGTAGTTGAGCTACAGTGTGCCTGCTTAGCTCTGGGTTCAACCTAGCACTACAAAATAATAATAGTAATGATTATAGTGTTATCAGAAAGAAATCATATTTATCTTTCAAAGTGTTATCTTTGAAACAGGAGTTACATTCTATAATAAAAGAACATCATGGATCAATAAAAAGAATTTAATAGGATTAAGAAACAGAGTTTAGAAAACAGGAGAAAAGGGAAAAACATGAACAATGGTAGAGAAATGTCAAAGTCATTAGGAGATAGTCCCAAGACATCCAACCTCTGGTAGGTAATTGGTTTTGAAGAGAACAGAAAAGGGAATAAAATAGAGTGCCCAGCACAAAAGCATCAAGAGTAAAGGAAAGATTTCTAAAATCTCTTTAGAAGAAAAAACAAAATATGGGTCACACATTAAAAGACTCTAGAATAAACTTAGTGTTAAATTTCTCAAGTAGTATTGGAAACAAAAGTCAGTGGTGAAATGGCTTCCAACTCTGTGGAAACAATTTTCACCTAGAATGATTTGAGACCAAATATCAATGACATGGGAAAGTTGTCTATACACAATGAATCAAAAATATCCTCACACATATAGGAGCAAGAAGAGATAAGAGTAGAAAATGTCAGAGCCAGCAGGGTTCCCCCCACCCACCCCCGCCAAGGAAATACAAAGGGAATACCTCACTATGTACACCCAGAGGAAGGAACAGAGGCCTGGCACCTGAAGACCAGAACAGTTAAACAAGCCTCTTGAGGACATTTCACACCAGGACAGAATACTGGGAGGGAAAATGCCCAGACAATGTAGGACCCACAGGCATTTGGAAGTAGTGGTTGAAAGTGCCCAGGAAGAATGAGAGTCTACAGATATAAAATCAATACAAGCTTTATGTCTTAGTTAGGGTTTCCATTGTGTGATGAAACACCATGACCAAAAGCTATTTGGGGAGGAAAGGGTTTATTTCAATGTATAGGTTGTAGTTCATCATCCAGGAAAGTCAGGGCAGGAACCCAGAGGCAAGAACTGACAGATGCAGAGGCATAGACACACTACAAGTTTTTTCAACTTGCCTTTTTGTAGCACCCAGGACTACCACCACCCCAAGAGTGGCATCACTTAAGGGAGTTGGCCTTCCCATATAAATCACCAATTAAGAAAATATCTCACAGGCTTGTACGTAGGTGAATCTGGTAGGGGCATTTTCTCAATTGAGGTTCCCTCTTCCAAAATGACTCTAGCTTATGTCAAGTTGATATAAAAACTAGCCAGCACACTTTAAGATGAGCCAACTATTAATTCAAGGGCAGGAAAATGCACAGAAAAGTTTATGAACACTGGCCCACACCTCGGCTCTACTGTGAGCAGTGTTCACCAGGTGAAACATGTATTATATTCAATTGCAACTTAGGAAAAAGTGTTAAAGAACTGTTAGGCTGGGTGGCAGACAAGGGTGGGGTCCACTGGACATCTTTCTCCCTCCCCCGCCCTTTCCCTGCCTTTAGAACATTTTAACTTTTAAATTGTGAGTTGATTGTAAATATTGTCTTACATCTTATATTAAAAACTCAAATGTAGAGTCATGGATTTTTATTTAAAAAAAAAATCAGATACCTAGCCTCTTAAGAGATACAACCCATCTGGCCCATATGGCTAGGCCCAGTTAGCCACTGTTGTGTTCCCAGTGGCCTGCCAGTCTCTACCCTGCCACCTCACCTCCCTGCAGATAAGGCATTGTGATCAATCAGTCATTTTACTTGTTACACAGTCAAGAGGGCGGTAAGTCTTTGTTCCTCCCTTTGTCAAGAGCAGAACAAACAAAAGAACACAGTGACTTTGCCCCTAAATCACCTAAGCTACCTTATTATCTGCTAGGATGTTTGCTTCTCCTCCTGACCCCATGAGAACACACTGCAAGTTTGCAGTCTCTGTTCAGGTCACAAGCCAGCCTTCCAGTGACATGTTTTGTTAAGTGGCCATCTTGCAGCTCTTTCTTCTCCAGATGACTGTCCCTGACCGTCTCACCATAATCTCTTGGTCTTCTCCACATTTTCTGTCCCTCTACACCGTGAGGACTGTCTGATTAGTACTTCCCTTTCACCCCCTTCAGCACACACAGCCTGGCCTGCTTCCTTGCAAATAAACCATCACCCTGGTGGCTGCCTGCTGTGACTCCTGTGTATTTGTCTACTGTGGTCGAACAGTGACTGCATTTCCATCGTGTATTTATGTGTGTGGGCTTTCTTCCTTGAATACATTTCCTTCTACTTGTTTCCTTTAAATTTCATAATCCTTATTCAAAAACAGTTCCCCCAATGGGTCAAAGTAGGATTTAACTTTCCTACTGCTGGCAAAGGTGCTGGCCACCTGTCAAACCTCTTATAATTATCACACTTTGCCATGATGCTCTTCTGTGCTTCAAAATATTGGTTGGAATAAGAAATTATATAGACTCCAGGATAAATCTCCAGTAAGTGTCGTAAGATTAGCAGTGAGCTATTGAAAATGACAGTTTAAAACACATACAAGCCTCAAGTAAAATAACCACTTAAGGGTAAGTAGTTGGTGGCATGAATTAAGTATAATATGGAAATTATTAAGTAAACAAGTTTGACCCAACCTGTATGAGAGCACTCCAGGCCAGTGGGACTGCTGATGCTTGTTACTGAGCAACATTCAAACTCCCATCATCTGAAAGAAGTCACAATATAATTCTGAGAGGACCAGAGTCAAGAATACAAGTGGATCGGGGATAACCCTGAGCCTGTTTTCCTGGGACCTCTTCGTACAGACAGTATGAAAGTAGCACCTTGAGGGAGACAGTTTTGTCAGATGCACACTAATCTGAAAAACAAACTGAAAGTTTTCCATTTCCCTCAATATCCTGGCAAACATACTAATATTTATTTGTCACTATCTTCTTATATAAAATAACACCTGCTATCCAGCCTGGTCCCCAGTGCTTAGGTGATGTGATTTCTTTTCTTTTAAGTAAATGTAGGCTCCAGAAGTGGTAATGGGAGATGAAACATCAGGATTTACCAGTTGCCCCCCATCCCTCCACCTTGGGAAGCAGCAACTGTGATGAAGTAAAACAGAGAGCCGTCTGCTGAGGGAGAGGCACCTGGAGGAAGCAGGGTTGGCCTGGGACAGACTTCTAACACAGCAAAATCTACAAAGTCTTGGCTGGTACAAAAGGAGTTCCAGAGCAAAGACAGTAGGCTAAAGGAGCCCATGCTGAGCAGAAATAATACCACCGGACACTGGCCTAAGGCTCCCTCTGAAGACAGCAGTCTAGAGTCAACAGCTGAAGAGGATAGTGAAGGCACTAATAGCTAGAGTTGGTCATGTCTGCACTCTTCAAAACAGAATTGCAAGCCATTCCAAGGATGAAAATGCAAGTTAAGCATTTTCCAGCCTGTGTCTCAAGCTTCCTCCTTACTACTGACCAAGGAGTAGAAATGATGCTGCCACCCTTCTCTTCTATCTACATGAAAAAGTCACTCCAGTGTGCCAGTCATGAAGATGAAGTGCACGATACCTCAGATAGCTCCCAAGTACTGATGGATGGAATAAGACCACAATGTAGAAGTCAGGAACAATAGACTAGAAATTGTGACCCAGCTAATTTTAAAAGAACATAATTAAATTTAAAAGAGAGACTGATGATTAAAGAAACACATGGACCAGGATTATCTGACATACGGTTTTCTCATTCATGCACAATGGTGATATTTTCCTCATTCAAAATGGTTAGCTCCCAGCCCTTTGAAAACAATGAGAAGAGTAGATTGCAAGCTTCAGTCCTCCAGATTAATCTTGGGTATTGAGAAACATGCATGCTGATATTTAAATATTCTTTACCTGTTTCCACCCTTTTTTCACTTTATTTTTTCTTATTTTATGTGCATTAGTGTTTTGCCATGGGTTTCAGGTCCCTTGGAACTGGAGTTACAGTTATGAGCTGCCATGTGGGTGCTGGGAATTGAACCTGGGTCCTCTGGAAGAGCAGTCAGTTCTCCTAACTACTGAGCCATCTCTCCGGATCTCTATATATAATTTATTTTTTATTTTATGTGTATTGGTATTTTTCCTGCATGTATGGTTGTGTGAAGATGTCAGATCTTGGAGTTCCAGACAGTTGTGAGCTGCTATGTGGATGTTGGGAATTGAACCCAGGTCCTCTAGAAGAGCAGTCAGTGCTCTTACTCACTGAGCCATCTCTCCAGTCACAGCATGCTGATATTTAGTTCCTAATACGGAATCTTGCCCTTAACTATTGTCAGTGAACTGATCGACTACAGATCAGCAGATTGTCATTTTAGGGAGGGATAGGTACAAAACGGTGAAAAGCAAACTGATGATAATAAACATTCTTAGATGATGGCACCAAAGGACATGTTGAATTCTGGTAAACCAAAACAAGTTTAAAAAGGAAGTTTGGGTAAAATAAGAAAAAATCATATGGAGACAGGGGATAATCTTAGCATGGATCATATTCATATATATATTGGCCCATTACCCACTGCACTGAAGATCAGAAGGTGTTGTGCCATTCACCAGATGATAGCTATTCCTGAACTAGCGTCTGCATTCTTTGTTAATAATGGTGCCTGTAGTTTGGGGCAAAAACATAGGATAAAATATCTAGAAAAAAATCTGCTGAAAATAAGAGACAAATTGGTAATCTCTTGAGCTTGGTTCCTTCTTTTATACTGTTGCACTGCTGTTTGTTCAGAGAATGTGAAAAACTACGTGTGTGCCACAGCTAAATCTTCCAAGGAGAACTCGGAAAATGTGGGAAGGGACAGTGGTACTGACCTGGGCTGCCTTCCTCTGTTCGACTTGTCTACAGGCAACAGATAGGCTTTTCATAGTCGGATGACAAATAACATCCAATTTGTCTCTTGTTGTCAATATTTTTTTGGCAAATCATATAAATAGTGTAAGGAAATCCACTTCTCTGCACATATTAACTACCTCTATAAGATAGGATTTTTAAAAACTAAACTTAAAAGTTCCTTTTAAAATGTGAGTATTAATTATTCATTTGTATTTAAGAATTTCTTCATTAGCATTTTCCAGAGATAAGAATTGGAGGTATAATTAACCTTTGCAATGAAAACTGAGGTTTAATTAAGGCTGGATAGCACCTCTATGCCTGACATCTTCCCAATCATGGAACAAAATATTATGAAGGAAAGGTTTCGGCCCCAAAGGAGGAAAATGGTTTTTTTCTTTTAAGGAAGAGAATAAGTGCCATTGTGTCTCATGGAATGTCATTTGATTGTCTCACTTGATAGAATGCAGACCTGTCTGAATTTACTTTCTCAAACTATAAACACAACACGTGCCTACACCAAAAGTACCCAGGCCAACACCAAGCAGGGGTGGGTTTTGAGTGACATAATGTCTCTAGTCTGATGGCTCAGATGGCTTTCCTTAGCTCTATCCCAACAACTGGCAGTTTCTTTGGTTAGCTCAGTAGTCCTTGCATGCCCCCGTTACATCAGAAAGACCTGGGGTTCTGGATTTGCTTATGCAGATTTGGATATGGGTTAAAAGCACATCACAGGCAACATGTGTTGAGCATTATTCTGTAAGTGTCGACTTTGAAGGGCCTCCCAGGTATATATAGAATTTGGTATGATGAGATGAATTCAATTCAGGGTACTCAATCTTATTGCCAATCTTTTCCAATAAGGAGCCATCTCCTTGGTTTGCACATCTGTGTTTGATAATGTGAGAGAATGGCTTTGATTAGACTTTCAGGGTAATCACTCAAAGGCAACTTTCTCCTCGGCTTTGCTGCATCTCATAAAGTTAGATTTTGCACATTAGTGATGCACTTGATTGCACTGAAATAATATTGGCTTTATGAGAGAGTATAATCTTGTTCAAAATATAACTCCCTCTTCCCAAAGTGCTGCTATTTTTGTGCCAGGTTCCCCTCCACTGCGATGCTTATGTGCATTTCCCAAAATACTATTTTCTTTGCCTTTATTGTCTTTTTATAACCTTTAATCATGCTTCTTTTAATGGCACCTTAATAGCCTGAGGCATAATCACAAGTGTCTTCTCTAATGTTTTTTTTTTTTAATTTTTTTTCGTAACCCTGACAGTATTGAACAGAAAATGGTCTCAAGATCTTCCCCTACAATACTTATTTAAGGAGCTGTAGAGATGGCTCAGCAGTCAAGAGCACTGGCTACTCTTGTAGGGGAACCAACTTTAATTCTCAGCACCCACATGACAGCTCACAACTGTCTACAATTCCAGTCCCAAGGGAGCCAGTGCCCTCATCTGGCCTCACCAGGAAGGCACATGGTGCATGGACATACATGCAAGCAAAACACCCATACACATAGAATACCATATAAAAATCTAAAGTAAATACTTGTTAAATTTCTACATATTTTTTAGCATTTCTAAGAATCAAAATCCCTGATCTTTGGTGAAAAGATACATACTATCCATGTTTCTTTGAGTTCGGTAATGACTTCTCTTTATCATTTAGAAAACTATACTCTTGACCTTTCTCTTCTTTCCATTATTCATTGACACAGTTGTGATGCCAAAAATTAAGCATTTTACTCCATTTTCACTTAGTACTGTTTTTAATTTTTTGATTTATAAATTAAAGTCATGCTAAGAGCAACTTTCCCAGAATTTTAGTCTTGATTAAGTCTTCTGGGTTTTCTCTTCAAACTAAAAAGAAATGCTTCTATTTTGTTTGTTTTTCAAAATATAGTGTTGACATGGAAACTGATGGCAAGACAGTGATTATTAAATCTCATTGTTTTCTCTCTTTGCTTTCCACCCCCATTAATGATATAAAAATAATATATCTATGGCAGCCATGGTTTTGATGATCCCAATCCCTTGACTAGTATCAGTTTTTAGTCTTGTTTTCTTGATCATCAGTGTAGATAAATTAAACTTAGACTGAGTCTTTGGGAGAGAAATGGAGCACATTCAGTAACCTGGGAAAGTATTTCCACAGACTAAGTGCTGGCAACTTTACCATCCCTGTCTGGTGTTTAGTGCCTGGTATCCTATGCAGTTGGGAATAGAGGAAGACAGAAAGGAGAAAGGTACAGCAAAGACTTGAGATGTTTCAAGAAATAAGAACCTACGTGCTCTCTCCTATCTGGAAATAACAACAAAAAGGTAACTGAAAATAGAATGGTGCTTACACAGAACTAGGAAGGGTGTAGCGTGGTGGGGGTGAAAATGAAAGAAGCGAGGTTGGGCATGACCAATGCATGCTGTGTGCATGGATGGAAATGGCATATTGTACCCATTAATATGTACAGTTAACACACACTAACTTAAATAGTCCAAAGAAAAACAAAGACCAGAGAAAAAGCAGCTGACCAAATATGAATTCTCCCCAAAAGAGATTTCTGGATTCTGTGTGCAGTAACTACACACCAGGATCTCCAACCCAGGAGCGAATTCGGGGGTGAGGGGAAGAAGATTCCATTTCCAGTGATATATTCTGGTTCTTTATTTGGTTTGAATTCTAATGTAGAACTTAGGGTTGCTCAATGAGGAAGCTGGGTTTCTGGCCTCTCCCAAAGATCATTAAATTAAATGAAAGGTAGGGCAGAAACAAAAGAACATGTTCGTTTCCAGAGACCAGAGCCTTCCCTCCAAGGGCATGATGGCTTCTGCTGCTGTGTTTGTTTATATAGCATCCCAAAGTCTTCCTGTCAAACTGCTCCTCCCAGGTGTACATCTACTGCTGAGGAAACACGACCAAAGCCAACTGTTTAAAAGAAAACCATTCTTTGTGGAGTAGCAGGGCTCTTTCATAAGACTGAAATAGATGTAAAGGACGTGGAGATGAATAGCCCTGCAGCTGATGGAATCTGCCTGGTTTGCTCTCATTACACAGATATCCACGAGAGCCTGGGATCTCAAGTGTACATAGAGACGGCTGTGTAATTGAGCTTGATACTTTTGTAGGGTCGGCATATTATAGCTTTCCCTCATAATGATAACAAAATCTTACATCAAGTGGAGGAGCCGTGTATATTTAAACCATGTGTGAGGGGAAAACGAAGAAGAAATAGGAGAGCCTTTCTTTGTGCTGTGCAGTTATAGATTGTCTTCTGTGGATGGATATTTATTTCAGATTTTTGTGGTTTTTCATGTCCTGGATTCTAGAGACGCTTGTAAATTGGTTTCAGATGGTAGTTGGTAAACCTGAAGCACTCAATTTTTAAGGTAATTAACTTCACAGTTCTAGGAGAGATCTATGCCAGCCACAAGTTGAAGTAACTTTTCATTTGGTTTTCTACATATTATTAGGTTGGTGGGGACCTATAGGTAATCAGAATGTTTGCTGTGATTTGCCTCTGTAACACCTTCAGTCAAATATTTCACAAGGATGCAAGAGTGCCCATTTTAGGTCAGACACACAGGCAACATTCAACCTCTGTTATGGTCATTAGTACATGCCAACTCCTTGTGATATAAAGTGTCAAGGAGCACACAGCTCCAGTTCCCTGTATCCTGTGGTTTCACTCATCCTTCATTCTTCACATCTCAAGCATGCTAACTGTAGCCATGAGCTTTCACCTTTCCTTTTCAGCTTCAGGCTAATTCCTGTGGCTGCTGATTTGTCTGTTTTCATTGCTCTCATGAAAACCAGTGCACATTTCATCATAGAATTCAAAAGTACCCTGTTCTGGCAGGAAAGAGTAACCCTCACGCACGTACACACCAGTGGTTATAAAATACAGAGGAGGAAATCAGATTTCATCTTTCTAGTTTTCCAAAGTCTCCCCAAACATATTGAGGCAAGGATTAGAACAGAACCTGCTGACTCTTGAAGTGATGGACTTCTCTCTAAATAATCTAATGGGATTTGGCTGAACTAACATCCACTGGGGATTTGCCTACAGATGTCTTTAATTCCTTATTTTGTCCAGCCTGTGCCACCACTTGGCAGTGATGTGTCCCACAAATTGTCTATAAGGGATAGAAATTAAAAGCACCAGAGGAAGAAATGCAAAGGAAGAAATACAAGTGTGACCCTGGAAAAACACAAGGTTTGTTACAGTTTACACAGACAGCCTTCCTTGAAGATATCCCCAGCCCTGGTCCTACACTGGGCATGCTGCCCACTGTTCTGCTCTCATTATCCATCAGCAATCTTGTGGAATAAGTTCCTATAGCACACTGTCATCTTCTATCTGCTTGGCTTCCTCATCCCCTCTGTTGAGCTTGGCACGGAGAGATCGGGCCTTTCTTTCCAGTTAATAGGAAGCACACATTATAGAATATTCTGGCTATCCAATAAATTCCTCAAAGAAATGACCTACCTTTGTAGGTCAAGAACACAAGATTGTTACTTGATACAGAGCAGGGATCCATTTTGTCAAAGAATTAATCTGAATAAAATGAAAAAAAATTAGGATAGTTAAGAGACATGATGGAAACTTTTTGCTTCATGGATAAGACCAGGGCCTGCATGGAGATGTGGTCATTTACCCATCATCATTACATAGCTGGAATTGAAACCAAACGATTGACTGTGGAGTGAACAACCAGCAGTCAATAGGGCAAAGGTCTCTTTATTCGGATATACCAGCCAAGCGCAGGCCAAAGTGTGCCAGGGCAGCAAGGCCAGAGCGAGGAGGAGGGAGCAGGGAAATGGGCAAGGAGAAGGGAAGGTCCACGTGTCCGAGGTCCCTTAAGAAGCCTTCCTGACATCACCTTAGTCTTTCCCTCACCCTCACTGACATGTTCAGGTGCACCTGTCCTGGTTACCCTGGGGGCAGGGCTACAGTGTCTCCCTACAATTGACTTACAGTTCGGTGTTCTTTTCACTCCAAATTGATAGCTTCTCATAACTTGCTTGTATTTCGGAAACAAAAACTATGGGAATAACATCTTACGTGCATAAAGAACTTTAGCATTTTTAACACTATCTTACTTTCTTTCAATAGTATCTCAACAAGGCTATAAAAGAAAATAGAGTTCTTGCTGAATAGACCCTAAAGCTAAGGTTCCACAAAGCTAAGTGATTCATTCCTCTAGAACTTATTCCTTGAACTTATTTAATTCCTCTAGAACTTTTTTCTCTTGCAAGCTGTCTTCTGGTGCTGTGAATGCAAAATGAAGTCTCCCAAGAGAGCACATCCCAGAGACTACCAAGATTTCCCATCCAAAAAATATCATCACGGGGCAATAAATATGTGTTAGATGGATCCTGTCCTGGAGTGGCTTGGCTATAACTTTGCGGAAGGGAGGCAAACCACTGGTTAGTATTTCCCAGGACAGAGGAAGGGAGGGAACTTTACATTAGAAAAAATACAGAAGATAAGGGCATGGCTATGAGGAAAGTTAGATGACCGACCAGGGTTCGGATAAGAAGAGCCATCCTGTAAAAATACAGACCCTTTCTGGAATTCTAGGGGAGACAGCCCCTTTTCTGCCTAGTGTGTCTTAGCCATAAACCAGCCAGGAGTTTCTCTGCTACAGTCCTTAAAGGCAGGGCTGTGTGTGGACATGTGCCTGTGTTCAGAGAATACACAGAAGAACTCTGCCCTTGGTTAATTTCTTCTTTTGCTATCTCTAAAATCTTATAATTTTGAACACTCTATGTTTCCATTTTTTATTGGGCCCCCAAAATGATGTCACCAGTTCTGAGTAAGAGTCTGAAATCTTGCCAGATTTTTTTTTCCAATTAATGTGGAACTTCATCCTTTTTTTTTGTTTTGTTTTCAAGTAATGAACAAAAAAGTGTGGAGTATGGTGTATGTCATATTTTCTATGAAAAGGAAACTAGGTGAAAGTGCAGACCTAGTAACAAGCAGAAAGGAAGCAGAAGTCAAGCTAAAGTGACTACCTTACATCTTTCTGCAAGTAATCATGGATCAAAAATTAAGATTTTTGGAATGAACCATAGAAAGTGGTGCTGCTTCAACAGTAAGGCAGTGTTCTCTAACAGTGTCAGGATGAGTATAGCTGGATGATCTTCAGCCACCCCAGAACTTGATGTGGGAGCTTGTGTTGTTTTCTTTCTAAGTCATTTACATACTTACCAGAAATTCAGACTAACATGTGTTGTCCAGGGAGAGCTCTGGGCAAGCCATGAGTAACCATTTTTGCCCAATGCCTAAAGAGTCACTATCCCTTCTGTCCCCTTATAAAAATTCTCTTATCAGACCTCACATTATGCCTCAGTTATATTTAGAGATAGTTTGACCAACATAAAATAATAATAATAATAATAATAATAATAATAATAATAAAGTATAGAATTTCAGACTTACAAGTATTTGTGTTTTGTACATTTTATGGTGTACCATAAGACAATCATAGGGAAACATTTTTATTAGTTGCCTTGGGTCCCTCATTGAGAAGATCTGCTGAGTGCACACAAAAGGACATCCTTCCACTAAGGGTAAACAAGAAATTTTCTCAGGTAGTTGCCCTTCCACAGACCCAAACTATAAATATTATGTTTCTTCTCAAAGTAATAATTATATGGCTGCTCTCCATCACTGGCCCACTATGATCCGTTTTCTTTCAGACTTCTAGAATTCTGAATTTGGATCAAATTGTGTTTGTTCACTCACTTATTAATAAAACAAAGAAAATTATTGAGTACCCATGAAACACAACGTTCTGGGAGCAAGGAGTGGGGAAGAACACATTTTAGTACTCAATCATGGTGTGAAAGCAGTTCCCAAGGCCTCTCAGATGCACGTGCTCATGTTTGCCGGTGATGGTGTATGTCTAGAAAAAAGGGGATTGGGAGAAGAAGGATATCTCAGTGGGTAAAGTACTTGCCATGCCAGCTTGACACCCTGAGTTCAGATCCCCCAAATTCATGTAAAAGTCAGATACAGAAGCGCATCTGTCTGCAGTCCCAGCATGCAACTATATGGGGATGGGAAGCAGAAGGAAGAGATTCACCAGGAGCTCGGGAGTCAGCTAGCCTGTGTTGCAGTAATGAGAGGCCCTGTCTCAGTTGAAAGCAGGGATGGTACCCAAGGTTGTCCTCTGAGCTTCACACATGGGACACGTGTACTCCTGTAGGCTCCCACATGTGAACACACACACACACATTCATGCATACACACACACACACACACACACACACACACACACACACAAGTACATGCACACAAGATATTTTAAAGGTGAGGGAGGAAGAATAAGGGAGAAAAGAAAAAAATGGAGGAAAAGACAAAACTGAAAGGAGAGAGGAGGGAGGGGAGTGAGTAAGAAGAGGTAGGGTTGACATGAGCCCAGGTGTGTGCTGAAGAAGATTGCCAAATCTAGGTAAGTGAGGGAAGCCCAAAGATTATTACAACACAGCCTAGGATACCAGAGAAGAGAAACAGTCTTCTTAGGAAACAGTAGAAAATACATGTGTATGAAGCAGATGATTCTAAAGTTTACAAGGAGTTCTTTAGCTGAGAAAGTAAAAGAATGCACAGAGTTTCCTGAAAAAAATAAATGGCAATTTGTAATTGTGCTGAAGGCTCTAATGCCACCAGGAAGGAGAACATGGCATCTCCTGGAGCTATTGGAAAGACAGAGGGCTTTGTGCTTATTTGCTAACAGTATAAGAAAGCCTAAGTCGATAAGGAAACCATAGATAACATTGGCTTTAGAGGGATCTAAAGTAACTACTTCTCTGTGTGCCCACTTATAACTAAACTACAGACTCACCAAGCCAACTTGAGAAAGATAAAGATTTTTACATCCTGACCCTACATGGCTAGTCTTTCAGAAAGTCTTTGTCCTTTTCTGTCCTAATGACTTTTCTATTCTTATTTATCCCCCCTTAATTTCTCTAAACTATTCATTATTTGCTCATAGACTTGACTTGAAATCCACTATTCTGCTATTTTCAAAGTGCCTTTCTTCCTCTCTCTCTACCCGACTCCTTTAGAAGTGTGACTTTGGTTTGGGTCCTCTCTTCCTATCACCTCTGTCTCTCCCACAGTGCATTTACAGCAGCTCCACAGTTCTTTCAGTGAGATGGGTAAGATTCATTTAGGCCCAGAGACATGAACTCATACAAAGCAACTAGAAAATCCCTTTTAGTTTATCACCTCTCTGGAGCTTTGGTTCCTTCATAATCTGTTGTTTGGTGGCTTAGTTGGAAGATCATTCTCATTGATAGGAAAGATAGGGGGGAATGGAAATGCTAATGGTTACCGTTGTCTCTCCTGTCATCTGCTAATACTGTAAAAACTTGCCCCACGGGGGGCATGAATCGTGCCTCCTGTTTGTTGTAAACATACGTTAACAATTCCTTTTATTGTCTTCTGCATTTTTTCCCAGATTAGGACTGGTTTTACCCAGTCCTTTTGTTCTGGGTTTGGAGATTATGTGCTGATCATCTTTCATACCATCCCTGTCTCATCAGCCTCACGCCATTCTTTACCTTCCCAGAGCTCTGCATTCTAGCTCATTTATGTAATCAGCACTCCAGCTGTTGATGTAATACTGTTCACTGTCTTACTTCTTTCTCCCTTTATCTCTTATGCTGTCTTTTTCACTATTTGCTTAGACTCTCATCTTGAGACCATATTAGTCTTTCTTCTGAGATCTCAGAAATATGTCTCCCCCAATTCTTGGGAAGTGTGGCCTGTAGACAGCTTGCTTCAAAATGTCAAACATCCCTGGTCCTGAGGAGCGCTTCAGGCAGAGTGGTGAAGAAGGTGGTTAGTAGGTTTGGGATGTTTGGGAATGGCTCTACACAGGCTTTCTTTCCCTGACTGGTAGGGATTTAGAATTGTGCTTTCTCCCAATGCTGCCATCACTAACTTTGCTTTATTAGTTCAGAAAAAAAAAATAGCTCCCTCTCATCACTGCCTTGAATTTATGAATGGTTAATTGGCCAAGGTTAACAGTTCACCTTTTTGCTTTTAGGAGAATACAACTTTAGAAAACGATCTCTCTCTCTCTAAATGCTAGTACATGTTGTTTTCACATTATAACACATAGCGTATTGGAAAAATGGTGTGCATGCTCTCTGGGTGGCTGGATTCACTGCCACACATTTCCATTGTAATATACTACCTGATTCATTTGGGTGTCTTTCTGCTTGGACTGAGCTGCCATGTGGGTGCAGGGAATTGAACCTGGATGCTCTGCAAGAGCAGCAAGTGCTCCTAACCACTGAGCACCCTCATTCTTTTCTTTCTTGCCGTCTCTCTTCTTTTCTCCCTTCACTCAAACCTGTGATAATCCCAGTTTTACACATTGAGGAAGTTTATTTGTGCATGTCTCCTAATTTGAGCATAACCTCAGGGAGGGGAAAAAGTCTCAGAGGAAGGAAGTGTGCAATCTAGATTGCCATGTAATTTGTTCAGGTAAAATTGGATATTTAATTGCTAAGCATAACTGGGTACTTCATTTTCTTGACTACGTGTACATTTTACCTGTACATTTTTTCCCACAATATATTTGGGAAGCCATTTTAAAGTCAGGGTTCAGGCAATGAGAATAGGCAGCAGAAGGAAAAAGCTGCTGTCATTATCCATGAGACTAGAAAGACCCCATAGCAGAGATACACTTACCTGCCATGGATGGCAAAACAACAGCAAAAAAATCTATTGAGCCACCCAGATCACACAGCAAGGAAGATACATATGCCTACCCCTTCTCTATCCTCACCCTTATATGAATTTTAACAGAATACCTCTGAAACATTTCCTGTTCCCATTTATCAATACCACTGATTAAGCCTAAACCCTCTGCTTACATTCAAGCCATGTCTTGATTCAATTTCGAGAGCCTGAGTTTCATCTTGATCCTAAAGATAACATCTTCAGATGGGCATGTTTGCAGCATCAGAGTTGATTTCCAAAGATTCTTGTAGAAAAATACTGACAATAATGAGAAATAGTCACTGATGATTCAGGTATTTTATATCAATTGTTTTTCTGGCTTGACACTCAAAATTGAGTCCCAGCATTAAATATAGGTATTATTATACAATTAGTGTCAGAAAAAATAATAGTCTGCTTTATTTTCATTTTTGTGTTTCCATTACACTTATAGCTATTTATTTCTGTTGTTCAATCATAACTTACTTTGACTTCTTGTTCAATAGGTTCTGCAACAAATTTGCAGTTAAATAGCATTACATGTCTCCCCTCAATCAGTCATACTGCTCTAATTCAGGGAAACAGACAATAATGGAGTGAGGAGGGCATGAAACGTGTATTCTGTTCCTTCCCAGAGCATCTCAAGGCACAAGTCACAACTGAAAATGACCAGCCCTTTCCCATTTTGTTACTCTTATATATTGTATTATCCTTTTAAAATGGACCACCTAGCCAGACAGTGGTGGCACTGCCTTTAATCCCAGAATTCTGAAGGCAGAGAAAAGTGGTTCTCTGAATTCATGGTCAGCCTGGTCTACAGAAGTCTGGGACAGACAGGGCTATTACAGAGGAAACCCTGTTTCAATAAATAAATAAATAAATAAATAAATAAAATACACCACCAACAAAAGACCACCTACAGTGATTTAAAAGTTTAAAGGTATAGAATAGATTTCAAACTTTTTGAATGATGTGACTTAACTCTTATCCTTCATAGATTAAGAACAAAAACCCTCATTATTTATACTGTTTCTCTGGAGATCTTCAGTCAGGGAGAGCTACCTTGAAGGCATGCCATAGTAAATTATGGTTTTGCTAAGGAATCACTTTGAACAGCACACTTGGAGTTTATAACTAGCTGGAGCATCCCTGAACCTAAAGCACACATTCTCTATTCATGCTCCCATATACTTTCACAGGAAGGATCCATAGAAGAGGAGTGTAAGGGATCCATAACAGTCTCTGTGTGCTTTACTGGGAATGTCAAGGATTTGTCAAGATCTGCCTTCTTTCTTTTAAAGTCCTTTACTCTGGGATCTCCCTCTTTAAGGAAAAAAAATGTCATATGTAAAAAAGAATTACATATTTTTCAGAATGTCAGTGCCAAAGCACATTTTCAATAAAATAAGTGTGTTTTCTGAGAGTATAAGAAGTTTGCACAAGTAGTGTAAAGTATTTCTCAGAAGGAATATTCATGATCTGGGATCTTACTAAAGAATGTTCAGTACACATATATGCACTTCACACTCTGCTAGGGCTCATGATCTATTTAGCTTCCAACAAAAAAGTTTCTGTTTGCTTTGTACTTTTTGTTCAACATCTCAAATCCTTGGCGGGAGAGTGGGGGCAGATTGATAATAGGAAGATACAAGAAACCCAGGTCTGTGAATAGAACTGCTCTTCTTTGTTTAGAAGCGAGTGTTGGCTCTTCATAGTTCATGATGGTGGCACACCTATGCTTAGGTAGAGATGTGGCCCAGCCCCTTGTGTTATTTCTATATGTTATCTTAATTTGCAAATGCATCCTCTCCTAGGTGATCTAATAAATAGAACAGACCCTGTCCTTTCCTTTCAGTCATCTCAATACCTGCTAGATACATTTCTGCTTTTAGCTTATCATTACTAGTTCGCACTAGCTTTATGTGGCATGAGTTCTGTAACATTGGTAAGAAGAGTTAATACAGTGTTTTGACACTGAGAAGTGGAGGGCATGAGGGATGAATGGCTACCTGGTACTTCAGAGTGCTGAGAAGAGAATCCAGTTCTGTGAATTTGAACCTTCCCACTTTAACACTCTACCACACTCCTAATGATGGAGCAGCTGCTCTCTCAGAAAAAAACCCTGAAGTCTTCGGTGTTAGGTTGTGAAAAAAACGTGCAGATGAAGCGGATGTCCATCCGATGAGAGCACTGGATCTGTGCCCCTCCCTGAGCTGTGCTACCTCAATTCCCCTAGGAATGCACTCGTGGCAGCAGAGCACTTCAGGAAGGGTGCAGTTACAATGCTGTGTTCTCTGCCAGCTCGAGCACAGGAAGCCAGCAGCAGCTAACAACGTAACGTTCATTGTGCTATGAGATTATCTTAAATCCAGATGGGGCCTCAGAGACTGACAACCAGGAAAAAAAAATTAACAGAAATCAGAAAGCCACAAAACTTCCAGAACATGAGACTGTCACCAGACCAACAGCTACAATGGGATATCTGGATAGGAAGATCAGGATTGTGGGAGGCTATGCAGTAGAGACAAGAGGTTCTTTCCAACTAATTTCACAGATTGCCTAAAATTGATCTCTATTTCACAGGATCTACCAACATAAAAGAAAAAGGGTTAACAAAAGAAGTGGTCTAAGCCCCACAGCACATTTAGCACAGTGCTTAACACAGTAAGTCTGCAGGAATTTTTTAGCTAAACTCTCTCTTTGCAAGAAGCAAGGCAGAGGGATGCATTTGAATAAGACTGGGCACTGAAATTAGATTTCACCCTAGGAGAAACATACATGCTAAAGCAGAGAAGCAAAGTGTTTCTTTCCTGGGGTCTCTTTTCCTCTCCTACCTCTCTATTAGTGTAAACTCAGGGCAGACACCAGGGACACACAGTAAACCAGCCCTAGCAGCATCATGGGGTAAGAAAGTGTATTAGCCATTTGACCTTTGACTACAGTCCAGGACTCCCCACACTGGTACACATTCAGTACTAAATCAACTATACTTCTGCCCAAACATCAAGCTTCTGAAGTCCCCTAAGTTGGTGGGTTCCGGTATGAACTTCCCAGAGAATGGTTCATTCTCAGGATCTCTTCCTTACATCTTTTTTTTTTTTTTTTTTCTGTTGGGCATGACGTAAATAAGAGACCTGGCATTCCCCAGGGTGCTGTTTTCTTTGTCCCCTACTGTTGGAGTTTAGAAATGACATCTGAGTCCTCCTCATTGTCAGTGAAAAACAGCATTTGTTTTGCATTTTGATGCACTCAGATTCTCAGGTGCCTGCCTGTCAAACAAGGTTGGAGTGGGCTGGTAAATTCCCTGAGTTTAATCCTCTCCATCTTTTATTTGTGTGCAAGCTTAAGGCATTAGTCCTCTCAAGATCACAAAGACTCATTTTGCTCACAACTCTTGAATATCACATTACAAGGCCGAGTATGATTTTTATTGTCAACTGGAGGATGCTTAACTGAAGAGTGTGGATGCCTCGAGAGGGGCCTCAAATTCCCTCAACACTTAACACGGGCTCTGGTAACAAACATACTTGACAGCTAGGTAAGAATGTCAAGTGGCAGTGGCTACAAGGACCAAGGCTGCAATTAGTGGAATTACAATGCCTACTCACATAGAATAATTTTGCAAGAAGTATGAAGGTTGCTCATGCCTATGATAGTTTTTTTTTTTTTTTTTTTCACCCGAGGCCTTCTGCAGAAAATCCACAGTAACCTGGCAGGTTGGACCACTTCAAATCACTTTATAAATATAGACTCTTCTATCTTATTATATCCTGATTTCTTCAAGGATTTTTTTCCCCTCAGTCTATGGAATGGGGGGAGGCAAGATCATTTACATAATGCTTATCTTAATGATAGCTGGCTTCCATTAATGTATCTTCTTTGGGGACTTAATCTTTGTGCCCAGACATGTTAGAGACAACAGCTGGCATTTATCTTTATAGAAGGAAAAGCATTCCAAGCAAAGTATGTTGGTGTTGGTACTCATGCCATTTATTATTTTCCTTTTGTTAATCACACTGATATATTTACAATGGGCTCAAAATGAATAAATTAATAAACTCTGGTTGAAAAATAATACCATTTGGCTACACCACCGAATATGAGACTCATGGGATGCTAATGCAATGATGTTTGAAACAAGGTCTTTCCAATTGTTTCAGAGAAAACAGGTAAAAATGAGCCATACTGCAGGTTCCCCTTATACCCAGTGGAAGGAAGTCAGTGACAAAATGAGGCAAAGCACATTATCTATCCATCCATCCATCCATCCACCCACCCACCTTCCTGCCTTTGTCTTTGTGTACCCTGGACTTCTGGGGGGTGGAGGTGTTAACCTCCTGTCTTTCTTCATTTCTTATATTCAAGGTAGGAAACATTAAAGTTGGTTTCATACTTACAAGTACACACACCCTGATGGAAAAGTGGAAATCACTTATGGATTTCTGTTCTGGGGAGTTAGCACTTTATGTTTTCCCTGAATAACTTCCATAGATGGGCAATTAGATGCTGACTCACCTAGTTTTTTTGTGAGGTACTTAAATGGCCTGAGTGGAACAGTTTCCTAGTTCATCCATGACGACAGTCTCATGTTTTTTTCCTCTGTAGTTGTTATGGCATCTTATAGTTACCAAGTGTCCTTTTCTGATGAGCTGAAAAGATTCCATAATTCACCGTATTTTACCTGTGGAGACCCAGAGGAATAGAAATGTCACATCATGGCTGAGGGACAGAGCACATGTCAGAACAGGGCTCTCTTACCTTGCAGGTCTTTATCTTACCATACTGCCTACCTGTCAGCATATAGATGACACTCAAATCTGTCTCCTCTCTATCCCAAATTTCACCTTTTTTTTTTTTCCCACTGTGACTGGACCTCAGGAGACAGAAGCCAGGGTATCCTGTAATCACAATCCTGCACTCAATCACAACTGTGTGAATCTCATAACCCCTGGAGTTCTGTCTCTGCACCTGGGGCACAAGGGGGCCCCAAGGCCACACACTTTTCCTGCTAATAAGTGGATGGTGCTGTGCGACCAAAAGTGTTGACAGCATAACCACGTGGAGCTTTTTGTGCTTTGGTGAATCCTCTCTGGAGGCAAGCAGTCCATTCCACAGGGACCAGGAAGCTGGGGGGAAGTTGAAAACCATGTTATACAAAGGCAGCCTGAGGTCCCTCTGTCTTTATCTACCAACAAGCTGCACCCTTGTAATGTATCTTTGGAATGAAAACAGAGTACTCTGGAAGGATGCATCCCACACCTCAAACTTTTACGCCTTTGATCCTCGTTTATGATTATTCAGAAGTGTGTATGACTTGAAAAATTTGTGGATTTTTAAAAGGAGCATAGCAAAAGTAGGCATTTCTTGAAAATTAATCATTTGCCATCTATGATCTTTAAAGTTGATGGTTGCAGGGTTACTTAGCTGAAACAGGTAAACACCAAAAGACAGTGCCTTAACTCCTCAATGTTGCTGTCTTTGTGATCAGTTATTCCTGATGTCCCCATCATTTCCAGAGTGAGGGTTGGGGAATGGACAGCAATCAGTTTAAACTAAAGCATGCAGATTTAAGTAAGATAAAAGAAAGAATTTCCTGACGATACAGTTCTTAAACCCTGAAACGGGTTATCAAGAGCACCTTTGGAATCCCCTTATCTCTGAGACCTTTAAAAACAGCCAGATTCCCATCTGTCTGGGACGGTAGAGAACAGGCGCCCTCACAGCCCCTCCGATTAGATTATCGTTTAAGTTTATTTCCAGCCTTATGATAAACAAGGGGATCTGGAAGTATTAGTACAGGCCAGTGTAAACACACAGCAAGCCCACCTTCCTCCTACCTCTGAGCAGCTCACAGTAGACATGCAGGTAGGCTAGTTCTCAGGCTTACCCAGAAGGTTCTTTGAGAGTCCAGGGTTTCTCCCAGGGTGTCCTTCTGCTCTTTATTTTCATGGCTCTGGAGATATAGAGCTTTTGTGTTTATGTGGTTAAAGTCTATTGATCCGCTCATTTAATTTTTAAAATTTAAATTATTTAAACTTCCATAATTAAAACTGTAGTGTTGTGGAATGATTTATAAATAGCAAGGATGGCCACTGTGGTGTGTACCCGGTCACAAAAATTGAAAGCTAGTAAATATTCAACATGAGAATGATAACAGTATAGTAGAGTTGCTAATATTTTATAATTTTGAAGAACATTTAATTACCCAGAGAAATGCTTTTGCTCTGGGAGAAACAGCATAATAGCTCATGTCCATGGCAAGCTTTATAATGTCTTTATTTGAGAAAATAAAAGTATGGGGGTGGAGTACACCAATAGTCCCAGCGGGATATGGGTGGTAGAATAACAAAATATTTTCTTTTATGTTTTCACTTGCCACTGTTTTAAGCAGTAATTGTTATTGTATATATAAATTGTCATGTTGTCAGATTTTAAGTTAAAAGTTGAAATAAATTCATATATCAAGTAAATTTTCTCATCTCAAGAGTTAAAAACTAGCATCGTCGCTGTGTTGAGCTATCCATTTTCTCCCTAATATTTCTTCCTAAAAGAATTTCCCCTCTGTATGTGTACGCATGGCATGTGCACTCATGTGCTGTGGGGGAATGGCACTCAGTGTGAGTCTTCTCGCTCTACCTTGCTTAAGACAGAGTCTCTCATCACTCACCACTGCATAAACCAGTCTAGCCAGCATGTGAGCTTCTTCCAGGCTCTCTGGTCTCTGCCTTCTACCTTACTATGGGAGTACAGGTGTGGCACTGGTACTACTATCACTGTCTTTTATGTGGGTTTTGGGAATAAGAACTCAGCCCCAAGCACTTTACCCAGAGAGCTTCCCCCAAATGACATACCTATAGAATGTCATCTCGGGTCTCTTATTGTCCTTGTGCCTATTTTGTAATAGAAAATATGTACCTATTCTCATTTTGGGAGAACTGAATAAGTAAACAAACAAACAAACAAACAAAAAACTGTCACACTGAAGACTTCTTCTAGCTCTCCCCCTACCCCGCCATCCCCACCTCAGGGAGTCAATCACGAGTCAGGGTGCTTCACTGCTGGCATTCAGTTCAGTTCTCTCTCCTGGCAAAGCACTCTAAAAATGTGATCTCCGGTGTTGTTAAGTTTGATGGGAATCTTGCATGTTTCAAGTGCAGACAGTGCTTTATCTACTCAACACTCGCTCTCCAGTGGCTGCAAGAAAGATTGGGTGGCTTACAAGGATGAGTACAGAGAATGCAGGCAGCACTCACCATCGAGGATGACCCATGTTGAAAATCAACGGGGACAAACTGTGAGCTTGTGTTTTTGGCAAAATTAAGCCCTATCCATAGCCATGACTATGGTTCACCCTCTTCTCCCTGCCTATCCCCTAATTCAGGCAGCTAGTACTTCACTGAATCTTGTGTCCTGGGCTTCTTTCTGAGGTTCCTGTACCTATTTATTTCTGGGCTCTGTCCTCTAGCCAAAAGCAGCAGTTACTCTCTACCCCATGACCTACTGGCCCTCACCATCCTCAACAGTGTCACCATGACACAAAGCTTGAGGTATAAGATCTTTCCTTGTTTCTACTATGAACATGTAAGAACTGTACAGATTAGTGGTATTCGCTGATGTTTCTATGAAATTTGCTTAGGTGGTCTCTGAGACTCCACCTTGTGTTTATTCTCCAGCTATGGGTTTTACTTCTTCAGCCTGAACCACCCCTTGAAATTAGGCAAAAGAAAACTTTTCTTCTCAGTTTCCAGAATCCACTGTGTTCCCAATTCCACTCCATCTTGGAAAGGATTCTTCTGGTTGTTCATTAAGGTCCAAGTACTCCCACATCCCCTATTGCAGACAATCACAATATATGCTTATTTGTACAAATTTCTCCATGTGTGACAACAAACTCTTTAAAAAATTACCTTTTTGCCATCCTTCATGCCTTTTATGTAATCTAGAAAATACTAACTGGCAAGTAAAACTCCTTCATTGAATTACTACATCAGCTAAGAAAGAGGACTAGAGTAAGACAAAAAGTATGCTTTTAAAATAAACAGACAGGCAGGTATGTATGGAAGAAAACAACATTATTATATTAGTGGTATTCTTGCCCATGTTTATTGTAGCACTGATCACAATATCCAAGCAATGAAATCAACCTGAAAGTCAATCAACAGACAAGCATAAAGAAAGATGTGGTATTTATACAATGGAGCCATAAAGATGAAAAAATTCTGTCATTTGTAGCCATATGAATGAACCTGGTGGATAGTCTGAGTGAAATAACTCAAGCACAGAAAACAAATGCCATGTGATCTAACCTCATGGAATGGTGCTTATCAGGAGGTGGGGAGATGCTTGTTGGAGATATGTTTCACAGTTGTATGGGAAGACTAAGGTCAGAAGTTGTGTTTGCATGGTGACTGTAGTCCTTGAACAGCTATGGTACTCTTGAAGAACTCTGGTAGGGTGCATGTTAAGTCCTCTTACCACAAAAATGGTAACTGTTAATTAGTGAGGTGTAAGCATCCCACAATGCCTACATTCTACAAAACATGGGGCTGAACATGACTGATAGGCTTAATCTGCCAACTAATTAAGGAATACAAAGCAAAAAACAAGTGATGGTTTTGCTCCACTCATTAGCTCACAGCGGATCACACCATAGACACTGCTTTTCTTCACCCGGGGTCCCTCCTGGAGACTTTGTCCCCAGAGCCCCTACCTGCTGGCTTGCTCCCAAGAACATCTTTTCTTCAATGCCCCAAGGATGTGCTTTCAAAATGACATGGGGACCCTTGCAAACAAGGGAAGGGTCCCCAAGGAGTAAAGGGCGGAAGATCCTTAGTCATTTTTCTCTTATCCTTTATTTGTCTTAATGATGTGATGCAGACAACAGTTAGTTACAAGTTGTTTTCTAGAAGAGCAGCTCCAGACTAATCAATTTTGTTTAAAATGAGAGGTCCCTGCCAGGCAACCAAGTCCCACCAACTGAAAGCATAAGGAATCTACCCCGCCTTCCCTGCAGCCACTGTTCCCCAAAGAAAAGCACATGAGAGTGCTAACAGAATGGGGCTGAGTGTGTGTGTGTGTGTGTGTGTGTGTGTGTGTGTGTGTGTGTGTGTGTGTGTGTGTGTGTGTGTGTGTGTGTGTGTAATCCAAGAGGATAGGAGGATAGCAGGGTCCTTTACAGTGAACAACTGCAGTGAGACTTTCAGACAGACAGACACTGCTTCTTCAGTTATATTGCCATTTGGTGAACACATGCCCTGGACCAGCACAGGAAATGTGTGCCATTCTGGGGGACAGGAAGAGCAGCAGCTGCACAGAGCAGGGGTGGCCAGGGGTGAAGCCAGCAAAGAGTTTCTCCCTGTATGCATAGCTCACCTTGAGGAAGCAGCAGTTGCCAGGAAGAGACTATCTCATCCTGTTGTTCTCCCAACACCTACTGAGAATTGCTGTTAGATTGAGCAGGGGGAGCCTGCAACTTGAAAGCTGAATTTGAGCTGTTACTTAAGAAATTCTAAAAGTATCGACAGATGACAGTGGCACTTCTACCTTCATGAGTAAGAGTGCTTTAAGTGCCTGCTGTCATCTAGGTTACTTCCTGAAGTCTGTGGATGGAGTGGGTGGTGAGGTGATGTTTGCACTGGGTGTGGGAGTCAGCCACTTAAAAAATAATTATGCCTGTGTGTGGTTTGTGCTTTGTTGCTTCTGGCTGTGGGTGGTCTGCAGTTCATATTTCTTATGTATGTCATTTCAACCACAATGCCACTAGTGGGGGCAGTGTGGACACCTTGTAAGTCAGCAACCACCATTTGTTTACACCAAATCCATGATATCTTTAGTCACAGATAAAGTGGGTCCTCGACCCAGTGGCCTTCATCCTCATAACTGGAAATTGTCTCAGAAAGAAGGTAACAATCTGTGCAATTGTTCTTATAGCTAGGCTTTAAGAGAAAAATTAATATGTCTGTTTTAATATGTCAGACATGGAATTATTTGGGAAATGATAGTGAAGTTACAGTGTTAGCCTTCACCCTGGTGTTGTAATGTTTTGCTTATTCTAGCTCTAGGAAATAAACCCAGGACCTCATGGATGGCAAGCAAGACTTACACCTCAGCATAGTCTGCAAATGGAGTATAAGTATATAAGCTTATTCTGAATGACAGCACTGAGTTCACTAACAAATGGGTAGACAGATCCTTCCAAGTTTTAAACAAAATCTCCAGAATGCCAAGCCAATGGTGTCATGTTTGCTTCCTGTTCACTGTGCTGGCACAGAATTAGGACATTAACAATGGAGACTGGAGATCTTCCTGACTTGTGTACACGTCTGTCCACTCTAGGTGAGCCTCTGGAGAAAATACCCTGGAGTCCAAGCATCAGCATTTGACACTCTTTCCTCTGGCTATCCTGGAAGTCATTTTCTCAAATGCTCAACCTTCAGTGGGTGGGACCCATAATAAGATGTAATTTGTTGCTCTTGTAGTTCACTAATGTATACTTATCCATGGTGTTTCATGTGTTTGTAGTTGTACAGCCATTACAATGGTCAATTCAGGATGTTTCATCATTCTCTAAAGAAACCAAGGGTCCCTTTCTTAGTCATCCTCCATTTCTCTGATTCTCTCCTCTACCTCAAAGAATAACTATCTACTTCTTGCATCCATATAAACACCTATTTTGTACACCTTACACCCCTATAATTATATACAATTTTTCTTTTATGACTTCTTTTACTTAGTATATTGCTTCAAAGTCCTTTCATGGCTTATCACTTGTGTGTGTGTGTGTGTGTGTGTGTGTGTGTGTGTGTGTGTGTGTATTATATCAATACCTATCAGTATTTCACTCCATCTTATTGGAAAATATTCAACTATATGGATGTAATATTTGTCTGTCAGTTGATACACATTTGGTATAGTTGTACTTTGGCATGGCTATGAATAATAATGTAATTTTGCACGCAAATTTGTGTAATAGATTTATTATTTTTATTTTGTTGGATATGCAACCCAGGAGTGGTGTTGCTGAGTTATGCAATAGTTATGTTTAACATTTTGAAGATCTGCATGTCTACTATCCACCATGATCTGTACCTTTGGACCTTCCCACCAGCATGTATTAAGGTTCCATCCCCTCCACATCCTTGTGAAGAGAGGGCTTGTCTGACTTTAGGATCAGAGCCATACTGGTTACACGGGAAGTGGTTTCTCTCTGGGTGTGGTTTCCATTTGCATTTCCATGATGCTTAAAGATCTTGGGTTTTTATTCCTTATCCTTATTGGGAATCCTTCTTTGGTAAAATGACTCTTCCTATCCCAGTTCTTTAATTTTTAAGACATAATTGAATATGGATGAATACAAAAGTAAGAGATTAGGAATGTGGAGGGGCAAAGGAAAGAATTGAGCTCTTTTTATGTATCTTTTCTTTCCTAATATTATTATTATTGAATGACTCAGTGTACATTTCCTAAGCACAGTAGACAGTTTTTAAAATTACTATAGCCATATTATGAGTAACTGGGAAGGTGAAAAAGAGAAAAGATGGCCTATTCTCCATAATCCCATAACTATAAAGCAACTTCAATTTAGTTATTTTACTTCAACATTGCCAGTTTCACATATATCCTATGTTCTGATTGAATGGAATATGATAATAACATGTCCAAATTTTGACATTGTTACAGTCTATCCCTACATTATTTTTAAGGGCTGTATAATACTTCAAATGGAGGCAATCGAATGTTATTAGTTACTTCCATTATGACAGCATGTGCAGAAAAACAGATTAAGGTTGTAACAAAAAAGAAGAAAATTAGAAGAAAGGTTTCAGAGTGGAATGCCTTCCAATTTTCCAAGGCTATACAGACCATTATGCTTGAGCATAAAGTAGTGATGGAGCATAGATGATTAACCATTTTTAATAATCAGATAAATTTATATGATAAGTTCAATATTACACAAAATTTTAATGACCTGTTAATACTAAGTAAGCATAAATAGTCAATGTTGGCATAGGTAACCCCATGATGGCATTAGAGATACCCAAGAGTCCAAGCATCAGCCACACAGCCACACAGAAAGCTCCAAGTTGTTTTCCATACTGAAAAGTATCACCATTGTCAACTCTGACCCTAGAATGCTCTCTCCCCAACTTGGAACCCTTTTATACCTGTGTATTGAAAGTATTTCTATAACACACACTGGGCAAAGTATGTGAAAGAAAACATAAAAGAGCACAGGCAATTTAGAAAAGAGTAGTTCATTCACTCTTTTCTGGAAGTAAGGCTGTAGAACTGCATTGGGGCCATGGGGTGGAGCCTCAGAGGCCAGAGTCAGGGGCAGCCACTTATTTCCAGAAGCACTGGGAAGCCAGAGGAGCATGCCAGCAAAGTGAAATGCGCATATGCAGGCAGGTTACACCTGCTTAGAATGAAGCAGAAACAGTGAAACCAGGAGCTAGAAAGAGAGAACAGAATGGGGCCAGAAGGCCCGGTCAGTGGAGGAACTGAGAGAGAAAGAACTTGAGTTTGTAATATAGGATATTGATTATACAACTTGCTATGTGTCAGAATTGCCAGGCATCCACTGGAAATGGAGGACAGAAGTCGCTGGCGACCTCAGTAAGATGAGAGTTAGGAAAGGTCACAAAATGAAACTAGACATTTGGAATAACAACTCCTGGAATATTCTCAGTGGGCTTGGGCACTTTCCCAAGAACGTTACCATCTATTATCTCATTTAACTTTCCATAGCCCTTTGATACATTTTTCTATAATTATCTCCACTTCAAGATGAGAAACCACGTTTGGAGAAGTGAGTAATGTAGAAGGCCACTAGATAATGGGAGACAGCTGCAGATGAAAGCAGGCAGAGGCCACAGCCCCAGCAGAGCCTCACCCCACTAAGTAATGGGTAGAAAAGTTCATAAGAGCTGAGCAAACAGAAGAGGCAAGTATTGACATCCCTTCCAAGCTTTTGTAGGGTTGCACCCAAGGAAGAATGGGAAAGGGCAGTGATGAGGTCTGAGAAGAGGGTAGTGATCCAGGCAAACCAGTAGTAGCAGTCTCCGCAGAAGTGAGGTACTGGTGCCCAGGGGAGAGAGGGGCTGTGGGCATATAGATTGAACATGGCCTAAAACTGGCAATTTGTAAATAAAATCAGGAAAACATACATAAAAGCACGAAGTTATAAGAAAATCACCCTGAACAGTTGCAAGGCAGCAGAAAATAAATCAGAGGTAGGATCTCGGAGAGGAGGGTTAGAGGAGGGCCTAGGACTCCAGGAGCCCACTGGACTCCAGGAGCCAAGGACAGTGAAAAGTTTCTACAACATGTAGAGTGGTTTGGGGGTTTTGCTCCCCTCCCCCCTTTTTTTTCTAATCATACTGGGAAACAACCTCTTTAAATAGGAAACTTAACTCAGGAAAATGCTGGAAAAGTTTCAGGCCCCAATGCTACCACGTCCACCAACAGTAGCGCTGACCACTAATGTTGATGGAGCACTAACTGATGTCTCAGCCTATGAAAGTCTCCCGTAACAGGAAGAAAGCACAGCTCTCTGTTATGAGGCCACAGAAAAATCAAGTCTTAGTTACAACTCACAGAGATCCGCCTGCCTCTGTCTCCTGAGTGCTGGGATTAAGGGCATGCGCCACCAACGCCCGGCTAAAAGGTGTCTTTTCAAAGAGAAGAACCATTTTAGGACTTGGAGAACACAGAGTGGCCAGTCCAGTACACAGTGTGTCTATAATCACCAGGAACAACGAACGCTTCCCCTGAGCCTTCTAGGAACACATAGATTCCCATTCAGCACTCTGACCTTGGAAATTCAGATTTAATGTTTGGAAGGGTGCTAGAGTCTTTTGTTTGTTTCTTTTGTATTTGTTTAGTTTTTCGAGACCAGGTTTCTTTGTATAGCCCTGGTTGCCCTGGAACTCACTCTGTAGACCAGGCTGGCCTTGAACTCACAGAGATCATCCTGTTCCCTTGTCAGAGTGCTAGGATTAAAGACGTGTGCCACTAATGTCCGGCAAGTCATTTTCTATTGAGCTTTTTCATGATCACAGGAGCCTGTACAATTATACCCTGGGGTATAATTTCCATGGTTAGGATCTGGGTCAGAGGAAGAAGACTTCAGAAGTGAGGATTAGCAGTAGGCAGGGGAAACAGAGTCACAAAGAGTGGGAAGGGAGGCCCCAAACCTGTGTTCATGGGAATGAGGTACTCTGATGAGCCTCCTGCTAGAGAAGCCCAGGGAGCTAGAGAGAGTCATTACCTACTGACAATTGAGCTGCCCATGGGGACTTCCTGCACTTCCACAAATGACATTAAGAGTCCACCTAACTTTGAGTCCCTTTATTCAGTTTTGATATGAAGTCCGGCAATCACAGTGTTGCCATCTAATTTTGAGTTAAACTCTGTCCTTCCCTGAATCACCACTCTATTCCTCCCACCTGAAAACAGTTCACATCTGCTGGCAGACGTCTACATCCTCAGGATATGCCAGGTACTAGGAAGGAAGGGCCACGGACACACTCAGGGTTACAGCAAATCTCGGAAGGCCCCAAAGCAGTAAGTTTGGATCCCTGAAACCCATCTTATCCCATCACCAAGTATATCCCTCCGCCAATGTAAGACATTGGTCCTATGTAGGGAGAGATCTAACTACGCACCTGGGACACAATGCCACAGGTAGGTAGTTAGATCTCTCGCTACAATCCTAGGGTCCCAATTCAAACCTGTGGTTACCACAGAATAAACTGACCTGAGCTAGTGGCAGCACCATTTGTTGAAGATGCTTTCTTTTTTCCATTGTATAACTTTAGCTTCTTTGTCAAAAATCAGGTGTTCATATGTGTGTGGGTTAATATCAGGAAACAGCATTGGACCAAACCAAGCCCTCTGAATGTGAGTGCCAGCTAGGAGGCTAAGACAGTCTATGGGACCTCTAACAGTGGATCCAGTCTTTATCCCTAGAGCACAAATGGACTTTGGGAGCTCATTCCCTATGGAGGGATACTATTGCAGCCCAGATACAGCAAGGAGGGCCTAGGCCCTCCCCCAAATGATATGATGGACTTTAAGGTCCCCCGTGGAGGGCCTCACTATCCCTGGGGAGGAGTTGGGGGGTGAGCTGGGGAGTTGGTGGGGAACATGGGAGGATGGGAGGGCAAGGGACATGTAAATATGAGTAGTAATTAAGGAATGAAAATAAAAAATAAATAAATAATAATAATAATAATAATAATAATAATAATAATAGAGAGAGAGACTTGGAAAAAATGATTAAAAAGAGATTTGAACTGACTGGCTGCGTGGTTACTAGGGTTGGTCATCTCCCTAAAGAGAAGAGAGGTAAAAGAGGGAGGAAGCTTTCACTAGTTGTTTCAACAAAGAAGGCTCCATACTGCTGGGCACCAGTCCTGAATTGCCATGGGAAGCCTTCAAGGTCTTCAACAGATGCTACAAAAATACTTCTGAGGGGGAAAAAAGGGTGGGGGTCTAAGGAAGGGAGTGTGAAAGGGCCAAGTGCTGATTCTCATAGACTCTGATTGAAAAATTGTAATGAATTTGAAGCATACAAGCGATGGTTGTTCTCGAAGGCTCCATAATTCAGCAAGTTCACTACAAATCCACCAAACTGCCCCTGGTTTTTGCTTCAAATCCGGGCCACCTCCAAAAATGCTAGCTGCACACAAACACATGGCTGTGATTTATAGGCATTGTATTGACAGGCACACAGGACCTCCTCCCTCAGCTTCATAGACGTGGCCTCGGTGAACCTGAGCATTTGAAAAACATTAAGTGAGATCTATGTATGCATTGCTCAGTCTGAGGGATTGAATTCAAAAAGAACCACAGCTCCGTGGTGGTGGAAAAGCCTGACATTATTCTTGGATTTTTTTTAAAAGTAAATGGAGTTTGATTTTAACAGGCATATGGCAAAGAGAAGATAACAGCAATTGTTTTATATTGCTATTTTATAATTAACCTAATAAGTGACTTCAATATTATACTACATCCTTTAACAACACTGGCTTGATTCTTATAGCGTATGATCCCAATAATTAACATATAAAAATGGCAACATCCCAGAACCCTATGATGATATAACTTAGCAGATATTAGAGTGAAAATGCCAATCTACTTCAATCCTCTTATTTAAAAATTATGTATGGACGTGCATTTGCCTGTGGCATATTATATACAGAAAACTCAAAATTAAATTTTCAAAATGACAACTTCTGTTAAGCTTCGCCTTTCTTCAACCCTTACTAGTCAAAATCTAGTTATGCAAAACAGATCCACTAATTACAGATGGCCTGAAGTAGAAATTTCCTTGATGGGCTGTGTCCTGAGTACCAGTGTCACCCGGTCTGAAGCTCACTGTGTAGTGTGGCTCACGGACAGCTCGGATTTTGCCTTCTTCTGTTTTACCCTTTTCAGCTTCTCATCCTTCACCATTTCTCTGTACTCTTATGTCCCTCCTACCACCTAGCATTAGTGTCAGCATTCTAGTTCTCATTGCTTTTGCTTGGATGTCATTTCTTTTCCTTTTAAATTCATCTAAAAGGGGTCAAGGGAGAGGCATGTATATGGCAAGGCAAGCAGGCTAAAAAAAGGACCTATTTCTGATAGCCTCTCAAATGACATGGATAATGCTTTTGTTGCTCTTTGGGGAAGATCTGTAGTAAATGGGTAAGAGAGGATAAGTGGGAGGTAGGCAATTATAAATACACAAAGCAGAATTAAAATGACTGTGGATCTCCCTCAGCTGTCTCTAATTATGTGTCACCTTTTTTGTTTTAATTTTGAATTTACTTTTACACCTAACCTTAATGTTAATAGCCTATTTCCCATCTCTCTTTTTAACATGAATATAAAAACCCAGAGACAGATATTGGGGTTTAAGCTTCAAGCTGAAGATCAGTGAAGCAAAGCAGCTGGCCACCAGCACTTACCTCTACCTCAGGCTGAAAGGACTGTCCTGTCCTCAGCATGGCTGGAGAATAAATCTCTGATACTGAATACTGAATGCCCCACTGCTATCTTATATTCCTCTCTAGAGGTGGGTTAAAGGCCTGGGGTCCCAAGTGCCGAGATCTCCTTTGTATGAGCTGTCTCTCTTTTAGACTGATTCACTCCAATGTAACCCTAGGAAGCCTTGAACTCACAGAGACCCATATACCTTTGTCTGCTGAGTCCTTGGATTAAAGGTGTGTGCCACCACCACCTGTTCTCTATGTCTAACTAGTGTGGCTGCTGGAATTAAAGGTGTGTGTCACCACTGCCTGGCTCTATGGCTGTAGCTAGCTTTGCATTTTGATCTCCAATGGATTTATTAAACCATAAACAATATATCAACTCATCTCTTTCCTGCACTTGTCATAAACATATGATCACTGTGGAGCAAAGACCCAAACTAAGAAACTAACACAAGATGCTACGATGCTACCAGCAAATCTATGAAGACTAAGACTTCACCAGTGTCTCTAATGCATCTCTTGTCACCCTGAGCTAAGTTCTTGGTCCTTTCTGATCTTTCCTGACCTTGGCACTTTGAAGGGTAGTGACTCCTTATTTTGTGTAGCATATTTCAATTTGGGTTTATCTAATGATTTATCATAATTGGAATGAGCTTATCCATTTTAGGGGATAGAATTCTGCAAAAGCAATGCACATTTCTTGGTAAGGAGGCTCACTGATGTTGATATGTACTGCAACTGGTTGTGTTAACCATAAGTATTTCACTAATGGGTATCTGACAAATTCTTTTACTGTGACAGTATTATTTTTTTCCTTATGATCAGTAATTACCTTTGGAGAGATTTGGGGTCTGAGTGTTAGGGTATTTTCCTTCACACTTTTACCCATCTACCTTAGCGTTCAGCAGTGGTTCCAATTAGCAGATTTGTTACTGGGGTATCCCAGTGTGAGACCCCATTCCACTCCCTCATTATCTGTTAACCATTACCATTCTTCTCTAGTGCAGAGCCTTTCTTTCTCTCCACACTCATTTGTTTATTCAGCAATTTGTATCAAGATGGCCTGGTAGATGACCCTGAATTATAATCCAGTCTTACCATATTTATGTTGTTGCTCAAATTATTACAGTTTTGACTGCTAAGGATCCTTCAGGACAGCTGGTAATAAACTTTTCCATTTGGTTCCATGATGCTGCAGATTAATTTTGCTTTTCCCAAGTTCAGCCCAGGAATATCTTTTTTTTTCAAAATTGACTTAAATGAACTTTTTTAAACTACAGAAACGAGGATCTTGGTTCTAGAATTGCACTGCCTGGGTTCTGTTGGCTATAGATCGCCTCCACAGATAGAACATGGAAACAAAGATAATATAGATATTTTTATATACTAACTTTTCCATGCACATCCATATATTTACTTCTGACTCTACCATTAGTCTATGCTGATACTACTAACTCTAATCAAGCACTGTAATATTTATTCTGCCTTTTCCTCTTCTCTTATTTGACCTTCTCCCTCAGACAGTGGGAAGCCTATATATAAAATATGTTATATATAATGTAACAAAATAATATATAATCTTATGCATAATATAAAATATATAATAGAGAATAATTATGTATAATTATATTTCCTGATTTGTTCAGTGTCAACATATTCCTAAAGTTTTTCACAATTTCCAGCCCATACTCTTGGATTAGCCAGGGAACAGTACTTATGTAAAATTCTTGTTGCCTTTAGCCCTATAGTGTCCAGTCAGAACACTGTTTTCCAATGTTTTAGATAGATCTTTAGGTATAGCTGTTATTTGTAAGGTATTTAATTGTAGTTGAATTCCTATTTGCTCCCCCCACAAACACACCTTGTTGATTATTTTTTGATACATGGCAGTGAGTACTCTTTGTTGTATACACCCCAGGAGTTTTGACAAGTATAGACAGTTGGGTATCCATAGTCATGCTATAAACATTTCCATAACCCCAATATCCTTGCATCTTGCAATATTTTCTAACCTTTCATCTTTCCTGGTGTATCCTAAATGCATGGTCAGGGGGTCTGGCTTTCACAAGCCACGGTCATTGGAGCTTCTTCTGTGTTGTTGTGTGAGCAGCATTCTTCTGCATGGACATTTGGTTCATTCCTTATCCTTGCCCATGCCTCTAGTGTTTATTTTCATGAAACTGTCCACTAGATTAATATTTGTTTGATTGCTAGTCGGGACTCCAAATTTGTGACTTCCTGAGCACAGCATATACCTCACTTCATCTTATTTACTATGGGTATCCGCTGCAACCATCAGTCCTTTGAGCATTCCAAGGAGGATTGCTGTCATCTCTTGATTATCTGTAGTCAGATTGACAGAGGGACTATGAATAATTGAAGTCTTTGCATAATCCACAAGCTTTATGATAGCGACTTCTTCTTCCTCCAAGTACTTAAAGGTAACAAAATCGACTCCTTTTAAGTTTTATATCCCTTCCCTTCCTTTACTCATCCTCTGCTAGCAGCACTAATGAGTCCTCAGGTGACTATAAAAACAGAAAGACAGAGGAAAGGGGGACACAGTGGCTGTGGGTAATCTACATAGTAGATGAAAAACCCTGTCTGGCTGAGAATTGATTGCAAACTAGTAAAAAGACTGAGTGGGGATTATGAGTCTTTATATATGACTTTGGCACTGGATTGGCATGTGTTGGATTCCTTCCTGAGACTCCGTTATGATTTTAAAGTATTTTTCATCATTCTTTAGCACAGCGAATTTCTCACCTCAGTGACAAACTTACTTACTTAGTCCTGAATGTCTGCCTAAAATATACATAATATGTCCCCACAGAGAAATATTAGCCCCCAAATTCATTCCCTTCTGTCTAGGAGTACTTCACTGCAAACCTGAGATTAATTTGTGGCAGTAGCAGACTCTTATTTTATTAAAGCAGGCATTGGTAGCTTCCATCCATGGATAGGCATTATGGATAGTCTCTGGAGAACAGTGGTTCCCAACCTGTGGGTCTCAACCCCTTTGGGGGTCAAATGGCCGTTTCACATGGGTCACCTAAGACCATCAGAAAACACGGATATTTACATTATGATTCACAGCAGTAGCACAATCACAGTTATGAAGTTGTGACAAAAGAAATTTTATGGCTGGAGCCGCAGCACTTGGAAGGTTGAGAACCGCTGTACCAGAACGTCCTAATGTAAGTATGCTTCCTGGGAGAGTGAATGAGCACTTCAGTACAACTTCAAAACATAAAACTAACAGAATTAAGACCTAGAATCACAAGAGCAACTGGAACCACTGGAACACCAATGGGAGCCCTTCTCTCCTGTTTCTTACACTCTTAGGGCTCTTCTGTCAGACTCCAGAAGGCGCCACTATATTAAAATTTGTTTTAAAAAGAAAATGTTGTACCTCATTTTTTCCAGCTCTTATTGCAGACCCTTTTATATAATAAAATTACATAATATATTATATATAATACATAAACATAATATATATAAATATTTCTTGAATGAACAAATATATTTTGGCTACTGACTGGACATTTTTAGTCTATTGACTCAACAAAATATCTGATTCTCTTGTGTTGTTTATGAGGTAAATAATTTAATTACCTTGCAGGAATCCATAAAGCTTTTTCATATATCAGATAATCATCTGATAAATCACCTATATGCTTAAATGTATGTCCAATATTTTTGCCTAGTTTTCAGACTGCATTATGAATCTTTTCCTACATCTCTAGAGATTCTTGAAAAATGAAACATTTGCCCTCTCTTTTGGTGATCTAGAGGACCATGAATTTGGCAAATTTTAAAAACTCACTCTGCAGTATGAAATCATGGCAAAGTGTTTTATTTCAGGGCTTTTAGTCTAAACTGCAAAGCTTTATTATACAGAATTGACTATTGGCTCAGCTGACTTCTAAATTTCTATGGAGGGCTTTCTGGAAAAAAAAATCATTGGTAATCCATGTGATTGGATTTTTAAAAATGTATACTTGGGCTGAGCTTTGGAATCATGGTGAGATATTTACTGCCTCATCTAAAAGTACCCAACAATGGCAGCACATGTGACTTTCCCCCTTTTCACACCATGTGGCCCATGGAAGTTGTATGTCCTTCTTCAGTGTGTGGTGATGCTGATACCCTTGTCTCCTAGCTATGGTGTAATCAAGTAAATACTTGCCCATGAATTCTGAGAAAATTATACTTAAGACAAGTAAATTAATTAGAATGCATCCGTTTTAATACATTGATACGTAGATACACAATATTTCCAAACTAGGATCCTACAGACTGAATTTGGGTCACACGTCATTTACATTTGGGCCACAGACTATGATTTTCAAAGAAAATCTGAACGAAGTTAAAAATTGAAACATTCTAACAAGAGCAGATCAATTTTGCTAACTTTAATTTTTCCCACATTTTCGAGGTTGGTGGAAATAACTGGCTCACGTGAATCTCAAAAACCTGTTTGAATTTCCACCACACTCACATATTTTCCTAAAAGTTCTTTTAAAACTTTACATTTTCATTTCTCCATATCATCAAATGTCCTGATTTTCTTGTCTATGACCTGTGAAAATGTTACTATTAGCCCACATGTTTTCAACAAAGCTGGCATTGAGGTGTTCTTCTGGGGTAAATGATGTTATTTATGCTGCTTTGCCCGAATATTCTTGGCGAGTGCCCTTTTGACCACTGGCATGCATTTGTAAAACTGTCTGAGTCTGGGAATAGAGGCTGTGGTTATGGAGTCAGTCCAAGTTAACTGGTCCACACAAGGGAGTCAACCCATGACCTTGACCCCATTACCACAGTGTTCTACCCTGTTGAGCTAAATAATCGAGGGATTGTTTCTTGGCGACCTGATCTGATCAGATGGCATATAATAAGGGTCTGCCTGCAGACACGGGTGAGATGTCAGTAAAAGGAGAGCTTAAGATAATGGAAAGTTATCAGACTCTCCCATTAGCTACCATGCTATAGTTGGCCCAGTAGGCACTAAATTGGACTTTGTCGTTATAACCAAGTCTATTTCTGTGCAGTTTCAGCTTCAAAAAAAAAAAAGTTTGTTTTGTGGAAAAGTGTTCCTTTTCAAGGATTCAGAATTTCAGTTTAATAATTGATGGCATATGTACAAACAATTGTGAAGCAAAGCTAAGAAAAGGGCCATTGGACTGAATCAGGGAATTCAAGTCTTTATTTGGTCCCAAATATCAGTGTGCCCTTAGATGGGTCTCAAGACTCTCTGAGCTTTCAGAGGAATTAGATAAATATACTATCAAAGATCCCTGCAGCCATGGGAGATTTTATTTTATAACTCCACAAAATTTTGAACCACTAAAAACATTTTTTTTTGTACACAAATCTCTTATTCTTGAAATTTTAAGTGGAATATTTTCACTGAGGCAGATAATTAAATAAACATGATTTCAAAGGCATCTGCTAAAAAAAATATTTTTGAGGGGATTGGAGAAATAGCTCAGCAGTTAAGAACCCTGGCTTCTCTTGCAGAGGACCTCAGTTTGGTTCTTAGAACATATACAGTAATGCCTAACAGTCTAGTTCCAGCAGATCTGACATCCTCTTCTGGACTTGATAGGCACCTGTCATGCACATGGAGCCCAGACATACATGCAGGCAAAACACTCACATTGCTGCCTACATAAAATCAATATAATAGGTATATTTTACACAGAAACCCAATATAAATACATTGCACATGTGTATAAGTAAATAAATAAGCCATATTTTTATGTTGCATGCTGAGTTCTTAGTAGCATTTTATATTTTGAATTGCTTGTGAAATACCTTAAACTTTTTGCCTTCTCATAAAATAGTCATTGTTTTAGATAGAGTGACAATTACTTTTGAGTTATTGTTCATACATCTCATTTGGGCTTCATAACTGTGAGCCATTGGAACCACCTCTTCTCATGTTAACCTGATGGATTTAGATGAAACATGTTTGCTCAGAATTCCACTGCCAAATTGTACATTTTGCTGGTTCATCCTCTGTTCCTTTTTCACTAATATACTCAAATCTTACTTTTACAGAACTGAGATAATGGTTGGAATTATTGTTCTTTTATCCAAACTGACTCTTCCATCACTGGATTGACTGGATTAGCAAGCATTCAGAGCTCAGTAGGACAGGTCCTAGACAGAGGTAGGATCGGTGCAAAATGAATGACACCAGCTTAGTCACACTTGAAAAAAATATATTGGCTTGGCTTTCCAAATAACCTTCCAAAATGAAAAACACAAATACTGTGGGCTCCTACAGGATCAAATATGACTAATGTTTGTGAAAAAGATTAACTATTGGAAGTCGCTTCAATATTAGGTGGTGAAGTTTAGAAAGACTACAAACATGGGGAAACCAGAAGCATTAAATCCAAAGCTAAATAATACAGGTTGCAGATGCTCTGCTTGACAGTTGTCATTCCAACCCTCATCTGAGTGACCATGCCAGTGTTTTCTGCACTGGCCATCAGGAGCCATTCAGAAGCATAGGCTAACAGAGTCTAAAATACTCTGCCACCTGCATAAACACATAGGTGGGCAAAAAGGCATAGTTCTTACTATCATCCATTTGTATGATAAGATTATATATAGATTCAATATTTTAAAAATAACCCCAGAGGTAAAGAATTTAAGTGTTTTTAAAAAGATATGCTGTAAACCCATTAGGGATTTTTCACTCTAGGCTCGGACCTCTGGTTGACTTAATTACATGCTTTATTGACTGGGCATTTCATTACAAATTCGTGCCATCTCTACCACAGCTTTCTTTTGTCATTTCCTGAGCACACAGGCAGCCATTTTGTACTGTAGAACAACATCAGGAATCTGCAGGAATTATTCATGTGTGGTATTGAAGAGGGGAAAAATTAGCCATTTCTACAGGAAGGGGAGGGACAAGAAAACACACTTACAAAGCAGAATAGTAGTTTCACAGTCTAGTGGACAAGCAAATAGAAGCCTGATGCTTGGGACAGACTATAAATCAATCTCTGATTCCGTTGGCCAAACTGTAAATCATCACCGTGCTAAGCCACTAAAGCATTTCCAGGTGAAAGCATGCTTTTGTGATTGTGCATTATTTGCCATTCTCTGTGAAGTACTGGTGATTGCAAAACCCAGTCAGAAAATGCAGTTGCCATTGTTGTTCAGTCCTTGGTATAGATTCTTTAGTGATGATACAGAGAGCAGAATTATATCCATTCTTACAAAATTCTAATCCCATAGGAAATCTATTCCTATGGGAAATTATTGTCCTGGGCCCTCTGGACAAAGGGAAACATTATTGATCTCGTGATGGACCTTTATTCATTGCCACTCTGGGCTACACTCCTTCAGCCTGGGACCTGGAGAATGCCCACAATAGTTACTGTCCAATAATGGGCAGTAACTCTATTTGAAATATTTAATCACTCTTCATAACTTACTCACAGATACCAAATCTCTAAGCCTACAGAGTAAGTATGGTATGGAAATGTGGCTTCTATAAATGGAAAGGAGCCAGAGAAATGGCTCAGTGGTTATGGGCACTGGCTATTCTTCTGGACTATCTGGATTCGATTCCCAGAACCATAATAGTGTTTCACAACTACCTGTAACTCTAGTTCCAGGGGCTCTGACACCATCTTCTGGCCTCCATGGGATGGTTGCGTGTAGTACACAAACATACATGCAGGTGAAACGTTCATACACATACAATAAAATTAAACTTAAAAAAAAGACTGGAGAATCTTGCAGGCAACACAGATTTGACATGTTCCCTGAAACATGGCACTCTGGATCTAGACAAGTCAAAATGTTATGGGTAATCTCATTCAGAAATTCCAAATATAAATAGTTTTTCTCTGAGTTAAGTCACAGTCAAGAACCAACTCTGTTTTTTTGTTTGTTTGTTTGTTTGTTTGTTTGGGTTTTTTGGCTCACTGATAAGGGACTTACAAAACACAAGAACAGATATTAGTTAACTTTAAATCTAATAAAAACATTTTGAAATCATAGTTCTTTGCCTTATAAACTGTTAGGACTTTTTAAACATTATTCCTTTCTCTCAAAAATCCCTCTCCTGTAAAAGAGTACAGACAGGAGTGTTTTGATTTGGTATTTTGATAAGAACAGTATAAAATCTAAAGACAAAGACAAGCTAGACAAACCAGAGAGCACAATATCTACCTTACACATACATATTTGAAACCTAAGTTTAAAATGACAATAATTGACAAAATCAGAAGCCAAAGGTATTATGTGTGAAATAAGTTTGTGAGGTATTTCTACAGATGATGCCTCTCACAGAAGTTACCTCCAATGATGGCCTTGGTTTTAAATTCATGCTACAGTTTGACCTACTATTTCTGAAAAAGGGGTGTTTGGAGAACATGGAAGCACTAATCACCATGAGTTCAAACTTTTAGTGTCTTGGTGTTCCCATTGTACCATGAAATCCAGGTAATCATTGATTTTGTGAGGTAAATAACAATTTCACTCATTTGGACTTGTTGAGTCTGTAGACATGGTAGCTGTAACCAGTTTGCTGTGATGCCTACCTAAATCAAATTGGTGGTCAATTGTAGATTCTGGTGATATTGTTGGCACTGGAAGCTTTATGACGGGTTGAGTTAGGAGGAGCCCTGATCCTTTCTTTGAAAAAAATAGAGAATGTAAAGAAAAGATTAAGATGTAGGTATGATCTTCCCTGATAGCCTTGACCCACCTTTCACTATGCATGCATTACTTAGGATAAGAGGAGAAACTCTACTTAACTACTTTGCTTGTTGTATTCCCTGCATCCCCTGAAGACCTGGCAAAAGAAAGTGCTCCTCTATTCCTCATGTGCTTGTTGAATGGAAACAACAGAAACATGAAAGAGCAGCCCCATTCCTTGAATGTGTAAACGATGGTCAAAATAGTGCCCTAATTAAAGATAAATAAACTCACACAAACTTATTTTGGTCAGCAAAACATTATGGCCTCCATCAAAGCACTGAATATGAGTTCTAGTGAATGACCATCTCTCAGAAAATAGCCCAAATAATGCTACCATATGCAAAATCACCCTTTCTTCTCAGAAAAAAAAAATAAACCAAAGTTAAGAAGAGCTTTCACCTTTTAAGAAAAGTTTCAAACTTAGTCTCTCTTAATAGAAACCAGTATAATCACTTGTTCTCATTGTCTGAGGCTCTCACCAGCTCTATCATGCATTAATTACTTAGCTTCTTTTGTATTTATACAATAAATGTGAGACAAAAAAACCCACTTAATTTTAGATTTTTTTAATGGCACAATGGAAAAGTTTCCCACCTCCAGGATGGGGAGGGAAATCTGAAATGTTCTCATTGTCTTTTCAAGGTAAGTTTTATATACTAAAAGGAAGAGGAGTATGAAAATCCCTGTATGTCACATACAGAAGCTTTAGACCATAGAGAACATTAGACAAGAAAGCTAGAATTAACAGTGTGTTCTTAATTTTAAACCTCAGATAAATATGATTTCAGCTTTCATCCTACATGGACTAATTCTTTGTCACTCAACTAATTAATTCCATATGCTAGAAAAAAAGATGCTAATTTGGGCATCAAAGTGATCATTTTTCTGTTTAATCAGAATTATAAAGACAAGTTTTGCTCCCATTAGACTGGATCTGGAGCTCCATCGTTTATTCCTGCTCAGTGCATGTGAATGCCAAAGAAAATCTACCCTGCTTCTCTTAGCATCTGAAGAGGGAGGGAGAGCATTCAGGATTCCCTTTGAAATGGTTCTTCACTCAGGCATTGTCAGTGAGCACACCCTCATGAGTCACTTTTTTCAAACTGTCCATTTGTCTTTCCTCCTAAGTTAGTCATTGTCATCTGTTCTCTCTGACAAGGGATTGTGGGGAAATTATATGCATGTTAATTCCTGCTATTGGGATTTTGGTTATATTTACATTTGATACAGTGCTTATGGCTAAAGGCCCCAGCTTCCATAAACCTTTCTAAGTAGTCCTCCCAGAGTTCGGCTTCTTTGACAAGAGTTAGGTTTTCCCTGCTCACTCAGGCAGTTGGCTGAGCTGAGCTGACCCCACAGGCCTGTTCCTGGCAACTTCATTGTCCTTTCCGTCTGCAGGATGAACCTGTGGTCAGAGTGCACTGCACTGGAACAGGCTGGGCCTGGGAAGTCTGGGTGGGATGGGGACCCTCCCATAGCTGACAGAGAAAGGTGAAGAGTGGGGTAGAATTTGCTCTGGAAACAGGCTTTCTTTCCTGAGTTTTGGGCTTGCCAAAGGAAGTAGAGAAAATGGAAGGAAGGAGGAAGAAAGAGCATTAGTTGCACACATGAAAAGAGAACATGGATTGTTGATTGACATCTGACTTCCTGCCTCATGGCATGGTGTGTCTACTTATTCAACCAGTCTTCAGAGAAGCCCAGAGAGCCTGTAAAAAATGATGAAAAGGAAGAAGACATACATACGGGCCACCATTTTCAAATAAGTAAACAGTTAATAAAAAGAAAAGCCTTTATAACTATTAAGAGGACATTAAAATGCAAAAAAGGATCTATTTCTTTAATGCATTTCTTTATCGTTAAATGTATTTCCCAGAAACCCTAAGTGTTTAGTCTGAGTCACTGAGGTTCCTGCCTACCATGTCTTGAGAGAGTGTGTGAGAGCAATTAATCAAAGCTCACTGCACTCCTGAAGAGCTTTTTCTTCTGGAAACAGAAAGGGAGAAGAGCTTCAACCCTGGGTGGCAGTGACAGCTAATAAGCTTTGTAGAGTCCCCCTGTGAATCTGAAAACCAGACCTTATTAGTATCTTTATCTTTCTTGCTTACTCATTCATGATTATTTTTCATTTAACTTTCATTTCTGGCCTCCTCACAAATCTTTTTTTTCCCTCTTTTATTTAACCTCTAAGTGATAAGTTAGTAGCCTCTGAGTCCAGTTTGCATTTGTTATAAAAATGATCAGCAAAAGTAACCACTATCATGTGGTTGACAAATCCCTTCACTGGTTCCTAGGAATCAGCCTTCGATGGGCCCTGGTTGCATTTGTTATCAGGAATGTTGATTATTGGTGGTATGTGTTTGCTTTGCTTCCTGAACCCTTTAGATTTTTTTTTTAATACATTCTGTGTTTCCAAACCCATCATCCTGTCTAGCCCCTCAAAATGGGGAAAACAAATTATCTCAAGGGTTCTCAACAGCTGAATTTAGTGGAAGCCTGGTCTGAGCCTGCCCCGCAGCTGTCTGATCCACTTAGGCAGCAATCCTAAGGTGGTCAAAGACCTCCCTGGTGTTTAAGCCTAAAAATAAACAACAACATATTTGGGACCTGAAGATTCCCTGCTCTGGAATGAAAGGTGGCTGTGAAGTTCTCCCTTCCTACCCCCATTCGACAGTCACACCCCAGAAGTGAAAGACACATCAGGAAAAAGTAGATGCTTAAGGATGGGGGTGGGATATAGACTTAAGGGTGGAAGTAAACATATTCATGGAATTAAAAACCTTTGTTTTAACACAACTTGTGTTAAATTTAGAAACCTAAATTTACCTGCCAGGGCCATCTAAACCATATCTCCAGAGTTAATATTTTGATGTCAAGAGTCCAACTGCCCTACTATTTTACTATTTTAAGATTAATAAGAGAGATTTGTGTGTGCTTGAGCATGCTGCGTGTGCGCCAGCATGTGTGTGTGTGCGTGTCCCAGGGATCCTCCTGTCTGTACTTCCCCAAAGTTGAGATTACAGGCATGCTACCTGGCCGTCCATGTAGGTCTTGGATCCAAACTCAATGGCAAGCACTTTGCCAACTGAGCCAGCTTTCCAAACCAAGAAAGATTTTAACATTGTTTTTCTTTAGCTATTAAAGTATCAACTCAGTCAGCTTTTACTTATATACACATTCTAGAAAAACAACCCCTACCTATTTTTGCATGTCATAGACTGGTTGTATAGACCCTAACCACAATCTTCATACTCTGAAAAGCATTCTGGGATTAGTAATATTTTACCTTCCTCCCTACATGTCATAGGAATTAGCAATATACCTTAGACTGTTTTACATTGCTATAACATAATACCTAAGGCTAGGTAATTTCTAAAGAAATAAAGTATATTTATTTAGATTACAGTTTTAGACGACCAAAGGCATGTCAATGTCATGTATTTGGTCTTGTACTGAGTCAAATCATGGCAGAAAAGGAGAAATGAGAAGTGTGTGATTGTGAGGAGAAAGAGAGAGCGGAAATGGACCTTCCTCCATGACAATGTATTCTCGAAATGATTTGTTCAATCCCATGGGACCCATCTTACTCTCAAGAGACCTAATCCAGTCACAAGAGAAATAACATAGACTCTTAAAAAGGCACTAGTCTGTTCTGTCCTTGGGATAGTATTCCAATGACCTAATTACCTTGCACTAGGCACACTACCTCTGAAAGGATCCATTAAGGCTCAATACTAACAGTGGGAACTGAATTCTAGCATGTACACCTTTGTGGGACAAAACATGTCCAGTCCAGAACACCATCACATTGGTATCCATGGGAAGTAAAAAAAAAAAAAATCCAATATTTTCTTTTTAATCAAGATTGTCTTGTAACAAACAAAAGAATGAACCCAATCATTATTCTTTCCATAATATTAACATAAAAGTAGGTAATGCCTCCTAGGTAGCCAAAACAATAGGGATGGGGGACTAATTGGTCAATTTTCACTGAATTTTTATCAGATTCATTAACTCACCAGTACAATGGGAACTATGTGAGCTAAATGAGCTAAGACCTTTGTGACATAAATTTTCAAGAGAAGCAATAGCTGAAGAGCACAAACCCTTTGAGATTATAATACATGGGAGTTTTCATCAGCATATGCATATGCTAATTTAGAGTCCATTTTGGAATAAATCAGACAACAGAAACCTTTTATGGGTGGATTTCAGAATAGACTATGGAAATAGTAGTCAAAGGCCTATGAACTTCTCTGCCCCCATCCTTAGCTTGAGCTTTTTCAAACTGTATAATTTATAAAATGATGAGAAAATATCATGTATAGTTTGTAAAACAGCTAGTTATGGGGTAGAGGAGTCATTATCCAAATTCAGAAAACATAATGACTGTTAAGTTTGTGGGTTTTTTTTTTAACATCTGAGATTGATCCCTGAGTTTCTAATTTTAATATAATGGATGCCCAGTGTCTGTAACCTTTCCTAAGGCATCATTGGGGCTCATAGATATGTCCTGATTGCAGGAGGAGAAATGGCTTTCTACAGGTTCTGGCTCGTTACAGGTTCATAATTCCAGCTGATTTGGGACGAGAATGTCTGAACATTGTTCTTGCCTAAGTTTCCTAGCCCTTCATAAGGCATCACTTAGTAGTGCCACCATGAATTGTGTGCCCAGTGAAGTCAGAAGACAGTAACTGCATAAACTACCCTGTCATGATAAATCTTTTCGCCAAAAGCCACTCGTGCCCTACTGCCTCGTGGGCGCTTTACGCCAGCCACCTGAATTCTGCCCGCAGAGTTAGGGCCCCAAATAATATACAGAGACTTATATTAGGTACAAATGCTGTTTGGCCAATGGCTAGGATTTCTCATCTACTAGCTCAGTCTTAATTATCATAAATCTATATATTTTATAAGACTTATCTTATAGAGGATGCCTTCTGCTGGCACCCTCTCTTGCCAGTGGATCACATGATGACTTCAGAGCAGAGATCAGGAGGAAGAGAAAAGGGGCCCACTTCTTTCTTGCCCTTGTTTGTGAGTCTCCCTGCTATGTTATTTCCTGTGTGGGTCACTACTTCTTTACTACATTTCCCAGAATCCTCCTTGACGCCTAGTCCCGCCTAACTTGCTGCCTCATTGGCCAAACAATACTTTTTTATCATACTCCTAATAGTGCCATCTCCTTTGGGGACCATTTTCTTTGTACATTGTCAGACAAATAGCATTTCTGCACCTAGACATGTTCTAGTTGAACGAGTATCTATCATCATCTCTCCTAACATCCTTCTTAACAATTTTCATGACTTGCAATTATCCAGTTATGCTTGCTGATGACCATCTTCTTTCTGAGAAGGTAAGCTCCAGGTGGTTAGTGGATAGTTCTGTATCGCACCCTAGTATGAACCAATATCAAATGTTTACAATAATGTCTAACACACAGTAGGTGCCTAATAAATACTTCTTTAAGGGAACATGAAATGAAGGAAGTAGAAAAGGGAGAAGGAAGAAAAAGAGAAAGGGGAGGGGAAAGAAAGAAGGAAGAAAGAAAGGGACAGAAGTTTCCCACAAAGCTGTTCAATGTAACCTCTATAGAAATGGACAAGGTCAGGTGTTTGAAGCAAACTTACTCGTGAAAATGTAAATTTGCACAAAGAATATGTTGAAAGGTGATTTTTCCACTTTACAAAAAGATCCATCATGGGATTCTTTAAACAGACTACCTAGGTACATGTAAAATAAAATGTTATTGATTGAAACCATATGTGTGCTCAGAATTTCTCTGCAAAGTATCTTTTATATAAAGCCAGGCTAACCTATAAGCAATTTCCTTAAGGCTCCTAGCCCAGAATCACCAACTCTCACATTCCTAAGGCAACAAATAGAGGAGCCTGGAATGCAAGGGCTGTCCCAAACCTCTAACATGCAAAACAGTGATCATGGCCATCTAAGGCCCTCATGACTTTTTTCACAAAAATAGTTAATGGAAAGATGAACATCCCAAACTCTCCTTTCTGTGTCTTGGGTAAGCAAGGATGCTGTGAAATGATCTCCCAGAGGGATGCTATGGAAAGGAGAAGCAAATTGGTGCTTTCCTCCTCACTGCGCTTAAACTCTGCTGTTCCCTCTGCCACTGAAGACAAAGTCATCTGACTGCAAAGCTGAAAAAATAAATCAGTGTGATCATAGATAAAACACAACTCACTTCTGTGGCATTGGGTTTCTTCTCTTTAACAAGGTGGAGCCCTTTTCATGATCATTCTATCCTAATTTTGCTCCCAAACCACCCCAGACTCTATTAAACAATGTGATCTGTTATCTTCACTCTAGTACAAGAATTTTTGCAGCTATTTCTGCCTTTCGTATTAGACTTTAAATGAAATATTTATAATAGTTGTGGAACTGGCTGATTTGATAGCAGTTCTTGATAAAAAGAAAATACTTTGCAGAAGTTAAAACTAACAGTCAAACATATTTTGTTATGATGGGAGCCAAGCAAGCTACTTTTGAACTGCAGCTTGAGTGAAATAGTTTAGATACCAAGGGAAAAGTATGCCTGGAGTATGGTGAGAGCCATGAAGGTAAACATGGACTAGGTTACTTTTACCCTTCAAACACAATGCTGCTTTTATCTCAGAAAATCCAAAACCTCAATTTTTTTAATAAAATGAAGGACATGGGTGAAAGGGAGCAAGCTTATAGTTTTGGCAACACTCTGCTCATATCTACTTTTCAAGGCACCATTTCTACCCTGACTCTCTAATGTTTCGAATTTTCTACCCAAATGTTATTACATTCAATGGCATCTTGGGAGAAGAATTCTTTATCTAAGTGATGTATGAAGGTGCTAACTTCTCCTGTGAACATATTTAGAATAAGAATGATCCCTAAACCTCTTCTGAGTACAGCCTAGAAAGCCACGGAATCTATTCATGGAAATCCTATTTAGATATCTCCTGCTCTGTAGGTTATAGTGAGGTCTTGAATATATCAGCAAATCTGAATTATATTTGAAAGCTGATGTTCTTATATTTTTTGTCTGCCTTTTTTCCTTGGTTTCCTAGCTGCTTCTATAAATGATATGAGGTCATATTTCAGTGAAGAACAGGAATTGATTCAGAAGTGGAGGCAGAGTAGAAAGAAGGAGGAGGGATGTGCAGAGATTAAGTCAGTGGAGTGCTGAGCCACCAACAGCTCAAGGAACATCGTGAAAGAGGGGGTTGAAAGATTGTAAGAGCCACAGGTTGCGAAGAGTGAGGTGAGACAGCATCTTCTGGTCATGACCACTGAGCTCATGAACTCACAGCAGTTGTGGCTACCTAAATAAGATCAAGACAATTACTATTCTAGTACTAAGGGGAAAGGAGCCCCTACCCCTAACTGAGGACCTGAACCTATGGACAGTTGATGGCTTCTAGGGGAGAGAGCATTTGCTTTAAGATTGTGGCTCTTGGTTGGTTGACCATGATGGCCACACACCTAGGAGTATAAGAACAGCACAAATTAGTATCAATGAGCAATAAAAAATAAATAAAGCATGAAGCTGATCAATAGGTAGGTGGGGGGACTAGAAGGTGTTAGAGGGATGAGTTGGGAGTGAATATGATCAAAGTACATTGTATAAAATACAAGGTATTATATATATACACACGGGTGTGTGTGTGTGTGTGTGTGTGTGTGTGTGTGTGTGTGTGTGTGTGTGTATGTATGTATGTATGTATGTACAGAAGACCTTAGAGTCAACTAATGAAACTAAGGCTGACAGTTGACCAATGTCACAGGAAAAACTGAACATGGCAAAAAATTGTAATAGTAGATACAGGCAAATGAAGAGAGTTTGTGAGAAAAAGCCTTGTTAACTGAAATTGTAAGTTGAAAAGTAGGGTGAAGAGTCAAGACTTGGAAGTGTTACTGCATTCTGCTCCATGCTAAAAGTAAGATTATCTGAGCCATGAGTCTCCTGTGTGTGATGCTCAGAGTTATCATTTGTTAGCAACCTCTTCCTTGACTGAAACATAAACCAAAAAGGAATTCCAAAGGAAACATAAACAAGAGCTCATTTTGTGATTTTAAAAAAATGTTATTCTGGTTGGGGAGAATATAAGACCATCTTCAAATTTTATGTCACATCTTCACAGAAAGAGATTTTGATTTCTGTTACAATGAAAGGGAAGGAGAGCTAGCTTAAGCACAGCTAATTTTTAAGAACTCCCAGTTCACAAATAGGTGGGTGGATGGATGGATGGATGGATGGATGGATGGATGGATGGATGGATGAATGGACAAGCAGATAGACAATATATTGGAACTAACAAAATATCTAAATTTTGCAATTTTCCAGGCTCCGGTGGCTCATGCCTTTAATCCCAACACTCAGAAGGCAGAGACAAGCTAATCTCTGTGAGTTTGAGGCTAGCCTAGTGTACAAAGTAAGTCCCAGGACAGGCTCCAAAGCTACAGAGCAACCTTCTCTCAAAAATCCAAAAAAAAATGCTATTTAATTAAAAAAGGAATAAATATTTAAAGGTAAAAAGATTTAAGAATATTCTGCCTACAATGAAGAATATGCATCCATGGAAGGCATTCCTTTGATCATTTCGTTTATGATGACTGTCACACTAAGGACAGGTCCTAGTTTTAGTTCAGCCACAGCTTCTTTCATTTCGTATGTGCAGGTTTCATTTTCTTGCACATGCTGAGGAAATCTGTTCTTGTAATGTGCCACAGTTGCTGCTATGTGCATATAGCTGCAGATGTGACAGATGTGCTAATCACACTAACCTAGAGCAACTTGGGAACTGGGGGCTGTGGACAGTTTGTGGATGGAAGTTTCTGTCCATCCCAGTCCCTCCACCCTTCAGTCCCAAATAAATATAAAGAGGCTCATATTAATTAGAAACTTTTTGGCCAGTGGCTCAGGCTTCTTATTTGGCTAGCTCTTTCTTAATTATTAACCCATTTCTATTAATCTTTGTATCTCCACATGGTCTTGGCTTACTGGTGATGCCCAGACCTCTGGCTTCCTCTGAAGCTACATGACATCTCCCTTCCAAATCACTCTCTGCATTCCTCTTCCCCTGCTTTCTCCTAGTCCAGTAGTTCTGCCTATATTTCCTGCCTGGCTACTCCTGTCTGTCCATTGGCTGAAACAGCTTTATTCATTAACCAATAAGAGAAGCATATATTCAGAGCATGCAAAAGGACATTCCACATCAGGGGGCTATATCATAGAGTGAATGTGACCTGGGAGAAAGAGAATAGAATACAATGTAGACTAGTTCTGATCCCAAGCCTTGACAGAACCAGTGGGAAGTTAGTATCAATGCTCAGAACACCCTCCCCATTTTCACCAGAGCTTTTGAGTCTTCCCTGATAAAAGGAGAGCATTTAACTGAGTATTCAGTAAGATCCCTTGTTGCCTGTAATTAAATAATCTCATGTATTTTTACCTTAAAATGACAATGGACTGAAGTTCTGGAGGGTCTCATTAGAAAATTGTTCAGTTTTTAGTTACATATGAATGGTAATCATTCTGTATTTTAATTCTTCATTGGATTAGTAGTCAGAATTATTCACCTTTAATGACATAATGCTGTGTTTGATACACAACATGTGAATGAAAAGAAGGAAAGAGGGGACAGAAAAAAGAAAATTGAGCAACTGTGATATTTTTCTGCTTTTGTAACCTTATTTTACTTCTTTGGTTTCATGCTACTGTTCTTGTGCTGTTTAGAATAAAGAATTATAGTTGAATGTGCTCTCAGGTAATACATGTCTTACATTTGCCAAAGAAAACAGTGTGAGTTATAAACTTTGTTCTTCCCCTCTAGATTCGGAAAGAAGAAAGATGATAAGGGTGGAAAGGTGGAGCAGAAAGGTACCCAGAAGCCCGGGAACCTGGGAGAAGAAGAGCTGGAAAAAATGAAAGAGGAGAAAGAAAGGTGAGCAGATATCAAAGCCCTCCCTTTGTGGACCACAGAATCTGTGCTTAAGTCAGGGGCTCCCAATAACCAACAGAAGTGATTTTACTTTAAGAAACATGGCAGAGGGCTGCACCTTCCTGACAAAGTGACCCACCTTCCCAGCAAATCATTATCATATTTATAAGGAGAAATCATAGCTGTGTTTTCCTTTATCGGTACCTATAGTCCATACTATGCTACTCCCGGTTCTGACTCTGTCAGTGTGTATTTCCCCATGGCTTAAAGAATGCTTTTTTCCCCCTGCTACTCCAAAGGTCATTTTGATATTGATGTTTAGAACTCTCAAGTTCCCCTAGTCTGCTCCTCATTTTTTGACAGTCTGCTCTATGCCCTTCTTAATTATATTCTGCTAACTCCATTTGGGTCATGTTATTTGAGAAGTACATGTCCTCCTGTCCTCCCTTTTTCAAAAGCTACTGTCTTTTATTAGGCTATCAGCAAGCTGAAAAGTATGCTGTTCATCTGTTAAAGAGCCAGTTTCATTTTCAGCAGTAATGGCAGTTTGTGAGGGCCGAATTCTCCCATTTGAGGAACACCATGTTCCGTTTGGACAAGAGGGCCTTCACCCATCTTTGATCTTAACTCAGGCTCTTCTCCCAAGTGGATGCGTAAATATCTGACTTTAAAACATGCTATTGAATATTCACATAGCTCCTGCAAATTTTTTGCCTTCCTAACAAAATAAAGCTCAGAGAAAGACTAAGATGAGGCAGAGCTGGATCTAATAATACATATTTGTCTGTGATTTCTCAGGGGAAGTCGGGTGTATCTGGTTTTCCACTTGCTCATTAGCTAAGTCTATCCTTATGGTTTTTAAGAGTCCATTCTTATATTTTATCACTGTAGTGTACATACTAAGAGAACCACATCTATTCACTGTTTTCTTGCACACAGTAGTCTGAAGTATCTCCTGTTAACCTTTAACCCCATATTGCAGTCAATTCCCATTGAGAAGACTGACTTTGCCAATCATGGGGTGGGGGAGAAGCTATTTAGTTCTTTCTCATTTTTGAGAAGTTGATAAGCTCTGGTTCCAGGGTCACCAGAGCAGTTAAAAGGAAATCAAGTGTTCTACATCATTGTTGACTATTCACCTAACAGAGTTACCCTAAAGACAAGAAAAGCACTCCCCATCATAGCCCAGGATTCAGTACTCCTGGAACATAAATGTAATTCAGGGACAGACTTTCATGCATGCTCTAGCAGAGACATCTGCACTGGGAGGCTAAATCATAGATCTTTGCTGCTCCCCTGATTTCATTTATTGAGACTGTGTCCATGCCTCATCTTCGGGAATCTGAGCTGTTTGCTAGAATGCAGACTGGACATTTTTTGCAGTTCATTGCTTGCTTGAAATGGGGGTAAAATCTCCCAGTAGCGGGCAGACTATGTGCCAGCTAGAAAATTGATAACTCATAAAATAAGGTGGGCTGTCTTTAAGCAAGGGTTCATTTCCTTTCTAGGTTTGCCTTTAGGAAGCAGGTGCCTGAGGGAGTTTTGTTCTTAAAAGCAAAGCTGTAAATTTGCCTCAGCTGACTATATAGGCTTCAGGACCAATATTCCTAAAATATGGCTGGTAAAAATATTGAAAGAACTGTACTATTAACCTGCATTTAAGCCACCTGCCACACATGAACACATAAAACAGATCCAATATAGGTTTCCTACAGACAACATTGTCTCAGTCAGGTGCTGAGGAAGAAGTTGAAGGACCCGATTTTAGGGTTGGGTGCTATAGAATTAATTAATGGCCAAGTCATTTCAACACTCAGTGGTTAAGAACCAAGAGGACCAAGGAGGGTGGGGGTGGAGGCTGAGCATGTGGTGTTGCTCACAACCCTGGCTGTCCATCATCCATAGGAAACCAATTTACAGCTCCCACAGATCTCAGCAAGTGTACTATTCTTTATGGAGAGTTGTCATGGAGTGAAAATGAAAATAGAAAATAATGATACAGGCCTTTTTTCTTAATATAATCAAAATTTGCTTCTTTGAAATGAGTCAAGTATTCTTATTGCTTACTAATTCTGTCATAATTCTCAAGGGTGCAACAGTTTTCCATTAACCATTTTCTAAGTATTTAAAGCACTTAAATGAAGTACACACTGTATAGCATTGGCGATAACAGTTTATCAGGACCAGTTTTTAAATCTTCAAGAATTTTATGAGCTGTTTTGGCCATTTGCTCTTTAAAATGGGTACACAGATATAAGAATCATTTGACCCCCCAGGGGGTCATGACCCACATGTTGAGAAACACTGCTCTAGAATTAATACCCCATACCACAGGGGTGGGAAAAACTCAAAAGCTCAGGAAGAACATTTTGGAAGCATAAAAATATAAAGATTATTAAAATTATAAATAATTATATCACAATCCCATAGCTATTGTTAATAGTTTTATGTTTTCTATAACTATTTGGAAACTTGCTATACATGCTGCTTAGATAACATAGTTATATTTTCACATCATGATATTCCAAATACTTTCCCATGCCATTTATGTTTTCAAACATGTTGATCACTGCTGAGTATTCTGTGTGATTAGTATAATAAGTTATTTACCTTCTACTGTCTAACAATTATTCTGCCTACATACTTTTTGCTCTTTCAGATAGTACTATGATGAGCACCCAAGTACAAAGTCCTTATAGATTGCCTCAAATCACAAAATTGTCGTGCAATTCCTCTTATTCTACCCTTGTAAACATCAAGATTATATTATTCCCCTTCCATTTATTTGTCATGTTGTTTTTATTATTGATACCTTTTTATAAATTAGCTGCATATCTAGTTCCCGATATAGGAGTGATTGGTGTATGTGAATACTTCACCTACAACTCTACCATAAAAATGTTAACAAAAACCATAAAATAATTAATCACTTTATAGAAACATAGAGTCTTGAATGCTGATTCTCAATGGGAAGAAGCCACTTTGCACACCCAAGGAAGTTTGATATGTGTAAAGACATTTCTGACTCCCTTACTGCAAAAGGGTGAGGGAGAAAGAGTTTTTAACTGCCTTTTACTGGGTAGAAATTCCTAAACATGCTATGATACACACGACTTCCAACCTCGGCAAGAATGAGTTATCCATTCCAAATGTCAATAGTGCAGGGTTGAGAACCTTTCTAACCTCAAGAATTCACATAAGGGAAACTTCCTGGATGTCAGAAATTGTATCATCTCATAGTATCCTATGGATAATGCAGAGAAATACTCAGTTTGCCAAATGACATGACTCTGAAAGGTTTATTAGTTGTATGAGAAATTGTGCCTGAATATTGCCAAATGAATATTCCATCTACATAAGCATGCAAGAATAGTTTTCTTGAACATTTATTTTAATGCTGGCCTGCTGAGCACTGCCATTAGTGATGGTGGCCTGCTGATCAGCTATAAATGCCAAGACATTGAAGAGGTTGACAGTATGTATGATGACAGAGGCATCTGGAAGAATGGAGTGAATCAAACAGAAAGAAGTTAATAGGAATAAATGTAAAGTCTTACATTTGGGCCCAGAAATGAGCTGTACAAACACAGGATGTGGAGGGTTTGACTTAATACCAAATATATGAAAAACTTGCCTGATGGTTTTAGTTGAGGGTAAGTGCAGCATGAGTCAACATGGGGATATGCCTGCCAAAAACTTAATCCATCTTAGGCTGCATTACTGGAAGTTCATGTACAAAATGGAGAAACAACAATTCCTGTTTTATACTGCTCAGATCACACCTGGTCTAGCTGAGTCTGTCTCACATAGAGAGTGGGAAGCTCTACACTACAACCCATAAAAAGTACTAACGGACCTGGAGTGGACTTTAGCTGGTATTTTGTGTTTGAACAACTGTCAGATACAAGAGAGAATATGTTTATTTACAGCATTGTTTTCATCCTATCCTACTTTACCTACTCATCGATCTATTTATTTACTTGAAAATACTAGTAGAACATTATAAAGAAGAAACACCCCAAAACATTAGAATGCATTATGAAAGTGAGTTTGTTGATATTTGGAATGTTTAATAAGAAGCCAATGACTAGATTTAGTTCATCAGGTAAATATTAGAATTTTATTAACCTCAATCACTGATGTATTCCTTCCCTGCTTAATTATATGTGTACATATTCAAATAAATAAAATATTAGTTCTTGCAAATGAAATACATTAAGCCATATACCAACTAAAAAAATCACAAGCATCATTAATGCTAAAAATTTCCTTAGATGGTCTCTAGAGTCTCTTCCAGATGTTAGACTCTGAGAAAAATCTAAGTACAGAAGAATCCATTGAATTTCTAAAGCAAGCTCCCCTGAACTTGCCAAGGCGCTGACTCATGTAGTGTATATAACACTCTTCTTGGGGTGTGCAAGGCCAAGTTTCTCACTCAAAATTGTGTGGTGCAATTTTTCTCATCCCCTATTCCATTTCCTGAGTTTATGATTTGTCCCCTCTTGACCCAAGTCAAACGGTCCATGGCAACGAAGCCCCACATTAAATAAACTCATCATTTTTGTTCATGCTTCAGTGAAATGGGCCATAATAAAGCATTAGTTCTAAAGGTCTTTATTCACTGCTAGATGATGAACTCAATATTATATGCAAAGATTATTTGTCCTGGCTAAATTAAATTAGCATTTTCCCCACATTCAGATTATGTAAATTAGTATCATGAGCTGACAGCAAGATTGTTTTTTAACATGTCATTAATTTTAGTTGTTTAATTCTAAGAACTAAGTTTGTAATCTTTTGTATAGTATGATTTTTTAAAAAAAGTCTTAGGCCTGTAATATTCTTAAATATTTATCTTCTTAATACTGTCTCAAGACAGGTGGAGAAAGACTGAAAAAAAAATGATCTCCCCACACACACCACTCCCAACTTATTTAGGATTGTGGTGTTGACTAACATATCTCCACTAACAGGAAAGACTGTTTTCTGTTAAAGTTCCATATTTTTGACCCAGAAATAAAAATTCACTAAACGCAGCCTCTTACTGAAAGTGGAAAATAAAAAGTTAAAAACAGAAAAGTTAGTTACATATTCCAAGTCCCTCTATCCCACTTATGCCATGTCAAGGTTTGTTTTTCGGGGAGATCGCTTGTCACATTAATTAAACATCACTTGTATGGATCATATTAGAATCTGAGCAGATAAATGAAGAGACTAGGGGGGCGACAATGTGTCCAGCTTCAGCACGGAGAAGCCTGGAAACATATGGGTCTTGTTCTCAACAACAGACCTGGACAGAATGCCAGTGAGAATGAAGCTAAGATTGAGGAAAATTAATCGGTCTCGGTGTCTGAATTCAAGGTTCTTGGTTTTCTTTCCCTTCAGGACACCTTCCAAGAACTGCAGCGGCTTCTCCCTCACCTTATCGCCTGGGCTGTTTGTGTTCCCTTAGTTTGAATCAATACATGTGTTTTTGATATTTGGCAAACCAAGATTTAATTATGCAGCTGCAAATTCCCCACATAAACGGAATGCATCTTAGAGATATAAAAACATTCAGAAACCATTTTATAGTTTGAGAATTCAAGTGGGTGAAAATCTATTCCCAACCTCTCTGTATTTTATTTAATTATGGAGGACTTTTATGTTACTGGAAATTGCAATGAAGACCAGAATAAGAGTACAGTGTATCCAACACTGGTTCGGAATTTTTTGGAAAAAGAAGATGCACATGATAGTCTGAGAAAGTATTGCATTGTGAATTAATATTTTAGCTGTAACCCACATATTTACTGAATTCTGAAATACATAGAGAAACAAATGAATTGGTAGGGTTTTGTCATTATTTTACCCTAAAAAGAAGTGCATGTTTTATTAAAGAAACCAGAAGGTTGATTTCTTTAATTTGCCAAGTGACTCTTGATAATTAATTATTTACTGAACTTAATCTTTGGCACAGTTTAAACTGTTGAAAACAGCCATGTTTTGGCATGGTTACATACAAATGATTAATTCAGCATGGTTTGACTTGTCAATGAATACCCCTGTCTTTTGCAGTAGAATTTGCTGGGTCCCGTGGTTTGGGCAAAATAAAATGTTGGAGTGGGTCCCAGTTTTAATAGTCCCAATTTATTATTACCACTGAACCCTGATCAGATCATGGACTGGATTAGATCCCAGTTTTTCAAAATGCCCCAATTTATGGCTCCCTTAGAATCCTGATAAAGCTGTGTATTTGAATGGGGCTTTGGTTGGCTAGAAAAGACCTAGTTAATTACTTATAGGTTCTTATTAGATCATCCCACTGTTTGAAAATTATGAAAAACATTACTAGGTGGTATTTCTCAGGACAAGGTCATATTCTCCTTTTACACTGACAGAAGGAAGTGATCAAGTTGCTGGTTTCCATGGTACTAAGCATCTTCAGTGACTGGGAAGAGGTCTTGCTGTATGGCATTGATTACTGTTGTGTTCAGGTAGTGTGGAAAAGCACAGACAATAGCGTCCTGGTCACAGCTCACCAGAACCCTTCATTTGATGGCAATATTTCAGGGTTACCTTTGATTTACAGGGGCAAAGAGTAAGACCCAGGGACAATGTGGATGGCTTGATGTAATCTCTGCACTTTCATCTGATCACCATAACACCTGTCTTAGAAATGCTGATGGTCACCAACAAAAGTTGGCACATTACAATATTCCTATAGACAAGCAATGGGAACACCTACATCCACTTGCCACGCCAGCATTTTTTATGAGCCAAAACCCTTTTATGGAATTTGAATCAATGTTAGAAGTGCTGTATTAGCAACTACTTGTCAGCTGAGCTGGATTAATACATAAAATGAATCACTAGACTGGCATGCTTTCCAAAAGTCATTTAGGAAGGCTTCTGTAAAGTATACCTCTTAAGCATTGTTTTAAAAGAATGCTCCTGTATGAATATATCCTGAAGTAGCATGTCACATTAGAATATGTGTAGCACTGTTGAAATCCATTCTAAAGAGGACTATGAACTACTCGGAGTGATTCTCAGAAATGTTTAGAATATATTATTAAATTTTTAAAATGGGAAAAAGGTTCTTAAAATGTGGTTGATGCAGGACATCTGTTTTAATAGACACATATTAAGTAAAATATATTTGCTATAGTCAGAAAACTGGTAACTCACTAAATTTTGTGTCAATAGATTTATGGTTTAACAAAGATTGTGTCTAGCACTAGCAGAGTTTGAGAACATTTTCTGTGAAAGCTTTGGGGAGTATAACTGGTAGAAAGCCATTTGAAGACTAGAATTTACACATTTGCATCCCAATGTCATCATTTGTTTTTATAGTATGAAATAAAAACACTTTAAGGAATATATTCATATTGCCCCCAGTTTCTTACCATGAGTTGAAATGGCAATAACAATATTTAAATGTCTGTTTTATGTTATTTGTTAGGGGAAATGCTTTTTAATTGCTTAGCTCTTTGGAAGAAAAAAATTCCAAAATTTAGAAATAAGTGAAAGTTAAATGATTCCAGAACATTTGCTGTAGACCTGTTTGGAACTGGACATTGGAGTAGTAAACTTAATTTACTAAAAGTGCTCTAAATGTGCAGACGTATCAGATTTTTAGAAATCAAAGAATATTCTAGAATGCTGTCTCATCATCTTTTCTTATTTGGACACATTTTATATTGTATCCTGCTTTGGAAAGCCTCCATGACAACACATCCACTCTGCAAGGCAAGGTCAGGTATTGTTCACATCTTTGGCAAGCTTTCCTAGTTGAAAGACCACTCAACTTATTGTCTCCCTGAACCTGCCTCCCCACACACCACCAGTACATCGTTTATCTAAAAACTAGAACTTAGGCCTGGGATTTATAATGATAAACTGTGAATGTGATTTTTCCACATTTCTTAAGAAACTATGAAAATATTTGGGTCTCCTTCATTTGGGGTAGTCTTTTCACTAAGGGGTCAGAACACATCCTAGCTATCACAGTTTGGACAGGTGCTTTTGGCATCTATGAAGTAGAAAGCAAGGATACTTCTCAACATCCTTGGGGAAGCTCTCTTTAACAAAAAAGTTACTACCTAAGATATCAGTTATGTCCAGGTTGAAAAGACCTATGTAAAATATGTAGATAATGTAGAATGTTTAATTTAAATAGAAATATACTCCAGATACTTAAGGACTCTGCAAGTTGAACCTGAGAATGTATATTTTGAAAGCATTGCCCAAGTGATGCTTCATTATAGCCACATTTCTAGCCAACTCAGCCTACCTATGGCCTAGAGAATACAAGTGGCCACAAGGAAAGGTTATGAGGCCCTGGAGTCAGGAGGACATTGGAGATAAACCCGACTGGGTATGCACACACTACCTTATTACCTTATAGCCATAAGCTTTAAGGGTCTCATCCGCTGAGTGAGAAATCTGCCTTTCTGATAGTTGAGAAAATGAAAAGTAGTGTTTGTGAAGAAGCACCTGGCTCACTTTGGGCACTGGGTGTTATTTTCCGACCTGCTTTGAGGATTAAAGCTCCCACTTACCCACTCAGTAGCCTTTGGAGCCTGGAATGTTCTGAGCCTTGCCATCTGTGAAAGTTACTGAATTGGATCCTGTCACAACGAAGAAGGCCAACTTGAATGTAGACTTGGCCCAGCTGGGAGTGGTGCCAGATACTGCCATTCAAGAAACATCACCTCATTTCTTATTGATCACCAGTTGTAGCAAGCTTGGCACAAGGCAGCAGCACAGTAGCGAGGGAGTGTGGTCGGCAGCCAGAGCTTGGCAGCATGAAAACAAATGCAAGAAGAAGGGACACAAATGGTGAGAGTTACTGCCAGCTCCTCCAAGATCACAGGGTGTGTGGTTGCAGGAAACACTTGTAACCACAACCATTAAACTCATAAAATCTTCACATTTGCATTTCTCCTGTCTGTGTTGCATTATGAGGGAGAGGTGAACCCTGATCCGCTTACACTTTGAAACTAGCCTTGAGTGGAAACTGAATCGACATGATGTTTTATCCCTCCTTCCATTACCTCTCACCCATCTGACTTTGTCCTATAATTTAATTAATAATTTTACCTTATATTTAAAGTGGCTTCAGACTAGTTTCAAGTATAATAATAATAATAATAATAATAATAATAATAATAATAATAACAATAATATTTCCCTTCCAAGCTCAAAAAGTCCTTTCTCTTTCTGCTTTGTGCCTCTGATATCTTTGAGAAATGAGGAGCTTGGGGTGCTTTTTGAGGTCTACTTCACCATCAAGTCACTTTTAAGTAATAGTAATAACTGGATTTTTTAGAAAAATATTTTATATATTCATGTTCTTGGAGGAACTTAACAAGTATATAATAATTTGTCACTTCATGATTTTTCTGTAGTTTTTTTCAATGTATATGAGTGTTTACCTGAATGAATGTCTGTGTACCATATGTGTGCTTTCTCAAAGAGCCGGAGGGTACCTGATCCTCTGGGAAAGGAATTACACATGGGTATGAGCTGTCAAATAGGTGCTGGGAATTAAATCTTAGTCCTCTGAAAGAGCAGCCAGTGCTCTAACCCACTGAGTCATCTCTCCAGCCCCAAGATATAGTTTCTTAAAACAGAGATTGTTAAACATTATAGATTAAGGTGAATAGATCAGTAATATAGGCTGAGTATCCCTTAGCTAAAATGTTTGTGTCCAGAAGTATTGCAGATACTGGAGTTCTCTGAGTTTTTGGAATATCCATACAGACATTATCAGCTAAGCATTCCTAGTCTGCAAATATGAAATACCCTGAAATTCAAAAGGTTATGTATGGACATCATGTGAATCTTCAAAGATGTTTGGGATTTCAGAACACTTTGGATTTTTGTATCAGAAGTACTCCACTTGTCATGGGTTTGATCAAAGTCCTTTCTTCCTCTAAATCTTTCAATGACTGCCTATTGCAACAGTCCAGACACCTTGGCTTAATGAGTCTGTGACAATATCCACACTTCATAATCACAATTTCTATTCCTGGACCATATGAGCTTATGTTTCTTAACATTGTGTAGACCCTGAAAGGCTACGTCAACTCCCCCCTCACTCTCCCTCCCTCCTTCTCTTTCTCTCTTATCTTCCCTCCAGACAGAACAAGCAAAGGATGAGAAAGTTTCAGAAAAATATGTATAATTTACCAGATGGTGTAGGGAAGAGACAGGCTTAGAACCCAATAATATCTGATAGCAGTGCTCATTCCCAGGCAAGGCAAGTTCACAGTTTATTGAACTCCCACTCTGATAGCTTCTTTGGGGTGATATTTAATCATGATAGCATTATTAACCTTCAGGGTTCCTGCAAAGTTCATATGATAAAGTACCTAGAACTATGCTTCAGCTTTGCACTTGGCTGGCACACGTTATTATCAATATTGTCTTTTCTATACCGAATTATGCATGTTTGTAACGAATACCTTATCTATTACTAGATTTTAGTTGTCTGGGGTTGGGACTGTGTCTCAGCCATTCTTTTAATTCTCTTACTATCTAATATATTATATTTCACAGAATAAACAATAAATATGGATGGATGGATGGTGGAAACAGATAAAACCATGCTGTTATCATAATTTTACTTTTCTTTATAAGTGAATAATTGTTTATATGGAACTCAGAGGTAGAATAGGCTGAAGAAATGGTTAACAAAGCCATCTAGTTTACTGACATAAGACTTTGTAGATGCTATGAAATGTCAAGAAAGGCAAGCTCTTTTGTAGCTAGCAATAGGTTAGTGGAGCTGCATCAGTGAAGCATAATGGCTAGTCTATTAGGAATCTTTATCACTAAAGTAGATACTCAAAGACAAGACCATAAAATGAATGAAATCCATCTGCTTTATAAACAAGCAAGGACTAAAGAGCTGGCTTTGTGGCTTTGTTTGGGATTTGTTTTCTTAAATTGAACCCTTGGTCTCATCCTCTTTCATTTGTTTAAATATAACCAGTTGAATTTCCTTTCAAGAATGTTCATGTCAATATTTTAAGGTGAAATATTAGCCTTTGGAATTTTATGTATGGAAGAGAAAGAGACACCCTGTCCTGAGCTTTTCTCTATCAAAGAAGGATCTCACTGTGCTATATATTGAGCTGAACCAGTTAGAATTCATGGTACAGATTTCAGAGAGCAAGCATGAAAAACTGTGACAGTAGAGTAGTAACCAGATCCCACAGAGTTGCTCTCTCAGGGAGCCAATACTACAGAGCAACAAGCACAGACCTGGAAGTCTGTATTAGCACTGAAGTAGAGTCTTTATCTTCTAAATTATTTCTTATTAAATCCTCCCCTTTAAATTGCATGTCTTTTCTTCATGCCTAGGTCCTAATTCTCTTGAAGCATAGGTACTAATGTCTACTTGTTTCACTTCTTTCCATCTTTTTCCTTTGTTTGTTTGGTTAGTTCTTGAGTCAGGGTTTCTCTGTGTAGCCCTGGCTGTCCTGGAACTCACTCCGTAGACCAGGCTGGTCTAGAACTCAGAGGTCTGCCTGCCTCTGCTTCCCAAGTGCTGGGATTTAAAGATGTGCACCACCACCACCTGGCTATTTCCTTATAACCTAGTAGAGAGCAGATATTTAGTAAATAAAGCCCTGACTGGCATAAAAATTAAATATATATATATAATATATATATTATATATATATAATTTTAACATTGCTCATATAATTTTAAAAATACACAAGATATTAATAACTAATGGGGACATAGTAACCATGGAGTAAAATACCTTGTTAGAAACCTTGCCTGTTTTTGAGAGCATGTGGTTCTGCTTAAAAATTGCATCAACTAGCACCAGTAAGAAAGCATAAATAGATGTGTAGATGAGGACTGGCTTAGAAAAATCATATTAAAATAATAATGAATTACATTATTGACAGAATCAACAGCTAATTAAAAATTCTATCAGGGAAGATGTAAAAGATGGCAAATTTCCAATACAGATTGACACCAAGGGCACTGACATAATTGATATTTGTTCAATACCTAAGATGCTTTGCAATTTCTAATTGAACCTTGGATAGCTAGGGATACATCCATATGTCGATGTGCACACACACACACACACACACACACACACACACACACACACACACACACACACACACGATATTTTCAGAACAAATCATGCATCTTTGCAAGAAAGTATATGTTTTCATCTGAATGACCTTAAAAGTTGTATTAATAGGTTTGCTTTTTAAGAAAAAAAACCCACTGCATCATGATAATGTATGATGTAATTCATATGTTTTTAATCTGGCTATAGTGGATGCAATAAAGTCAAGATAGGATAATTTACGAGTTGGACATTCAAATTTTAGAGTTTCATTTTGTAATAAACCAGTGCATATTGAAAAAAGATCTGTGATAGTCAATGATTAAATATCTTGACTTTTAAAGAGAGGAACATAGTGTCGTTATTATAATAATGTGTCATTATTATAGCTTACTACTTTTGACAGTAAAAAAAATACAAATTGATTGCATACCCATACAAGATTTCCTTAATACAGCAAACTAAAAGATTTCTATCATAATTTTCCTATTCCTAACAATCAATTGTATTGAAAAAAATATAAATTTGCCCCAGGGGTTTCAAAGGATGGACAAGCATAGCCTGACAGAAAGGTATAATGTAAAAGCAAGATCATTTTACAAAAAAAAATTGCACAGAAGTGGGCAGTTTAGTCTTGAGGAAGCACAACTTATCTTCCAGCAAACAAAGTTCAGTGCCAAGAAAACATATTTTATGCTCAAACACATCTTGCCTAAAATGTACATGTGGCACAAGCTGAAAATGCATGCCTTAGTCAGGTCTTTAGGCTCTTGTCTGCTACCACAGCTCCTAGGAGGCAGAGGCAAGAAGAGCATGTGTTTGTAGCCAGCCTGTGCCATATAACAAGACTCTGTTTTGAAACAAAAGAAAGCCTATTACCATTTATGATCAGTTCATACCAGCTAGTGAAATTATTAAGACTAAATATAATCTCATAAAGATAATCATGTGACACTCAGTAATTTCAGTTTATTTTTGCTGCATACTGTTCTTATTCAAATGAGTTTGAGTTCAAGGAATTTTTTTAAAGTGAAATAAAAACTAATATACTGTGGAGCAACCAGAAATTTAAGTTCTCAAATAGTTATGTAATATATTTTAGCCCATAAGAATTAGGCAGAGACTGTGAGTGAAACATATGTGATGTGTTTTATGCCCTTAAAAACATATAAGCTCCATAGACATGTTTATGACTGTATTTATATCTTCATTTTACATTGCCTGCTAAGCAGGAATTCCTAATGAAGGAGTATGAGAAACTGTTTCAAGCATAGCCTAACAAATTATTACGTTTTAGTACAGTATGCCATGGTATCTGAGGGCATCATTCTAATATGAAGAGCCCTTGACTGTCTAAAAGTCTTTCTGATTGTGGGAATTTTTGTCATGCCGAGCAAGGCCTTGATTATGGCAGATGCACAGCAGGCATGGATGTGAATTTGGTAATATTCTGAAATCAGTACAGCAGGCTAGCTCAGGCACTTAAGACAATACACTAAGAAAGTTAATATATGAACCATTGGTGCATTACAAAATTGGTTAAATACCCACTGAGGTGCAAGTATTGTAAAGGATGCTTAGAAATGAAGTTTGTTTTGTTTTGCTTGCTTTGATGTTTAAGGAAGAGGGTTTCTTTTCTGGGGAGCAATTTGAAATTCCTGTAGGTAACCCAAAACAGTTTTTAAGGTAACCCAAATCATGTCTCCAACCCTAGGTAAATTTAATTTTTAAAATAATTTTATCACATTTATTTATTTGTTGATTTGTTTGTTTTGTGTGTGTGCATGTGCATACACACACATGCCCACACATGTGTACGCCATTGCACATGTGTGTAAGGTGGAAGACAGTTTGTAGGAGCGAGTTATCTCTTTCCACCACATGGGTCCAAGGGATCACATTTAGGTGATCAGACTTGACAGCAGGGGTATTTACTGGCTGAGCCTTCTCAACATCCCCATATGAACTCCTAAAAATATACTTCCTGGACAAAGACTTTCAAGATGAAGAAATAAGTGAGACCTTACTTTTTCTCATGGTCTGCCTTAGAGGAGACAAAGGTCAAGCAAGCAATTATCTCCAGATATTCAAGTGAGGAGTGCAGTCTGGTTTATGGGATGCATATCTTGGCACTTTTCCCATCATGCCTATTCTTACATGCTGAAAGCTTGCTTGGAAGATCATCTCAGTCCCTCTTACATTTTACTTAGTGCAAGAATGTTTCTAATCTGCTGTGTGCATAGCAGTCCTGAGTGCCATTCAGTCAGGGCCTTCTCTGGGAGCTCACTGACTCCTGGGGCCTCATACTGGGGCCCAGTGGATTTATGTTCATTTCAGTCTAGCAAGCCATGCCTTTCTAACAGGCAATTCTCCTTTGATACCATTTTGTATCCTCTTGTTCTCTTAAATCCCCCTTCTTTTTATTTATTTGTTTGTTTGTATCTTTTTACATTTCTCACAGGAAAGACTACCTTTATTTTGTAATTTCTGGTGAGTCCGTTCACAATTTCAGTCCTAAAGGCATTATAAAAGATTTAAAGCTGAAAACATAGCTGGTGGAATACTTGTCTACCAGGCCCTATTTTCAATACCCAAAGCAGAGAAATAAAGAAGAAAGAGGGGGAACTAGAGAGGGAGGAAGGGGGGAAGGGAGAGAAACAGAGACAGAAACAAAGACAGCCAGGAAGAAGGGAGAGAAGGACAAGGAAGGAAGGAAGGAAAGAAGGAAGGAAGGAAGGAGGGAGGGAGGGAGGGAGGGAGGGGAGAGGGGAGGGAGGAAGGAAGGAAGGAAGGAAGGAAGGAGGAAGGAAGGAGGAAGGAAGGAAGGAAGGAAGGAAGGAAGGAAGGAAGGAAGGAAGGAAGGAAATTATTTGGAAGAAATTTAGCATTTTGGTGATCTATAGAATTAACATATATTTTAGATCCCTGAAATTTTTACCTTTGGCCATGTTACCATGACTTTGAATTTAATGTTAAATTGAAGTTATATAAAAATTATAAAATCCAAGGATTTCAGTAATTTCCTGCCATGAATCATTTGTGACTTTTAAAAGTTACCTTTGGCCTAACGTCTTCAGTAATTCAGTATGATAATGTTAACTGTCAACTTGAAGAATCTAGAATCATCTGGAAAATGGGCCTCTGGACATGCCTGGGGATATACCTAATTATGTCAAATGTGATGGTAAGATCTACTTATTATGAGTAATATATTTTCCTATACAGGAGATTCTAGACTATGTGAGAGGCAGAGAAAGCCAGCTAAGCATCCATGCACTCAGATATACCAGATCCATCAAACACAGTGATGGACTATAACTTGGATGCAAACAAGAATTGAGCAGCTAGGCATTTGGGGTAAATGGCAAGATAGGTAAAGCACTGTGTCTCAACAAGTTCATCAGTAAGAGAAAGGGTAGAACACAATGAGTTTCATAATGGTACAGCTAAACCACAGTACATTGTATAATAGGTATGAAATTGTTATGTGATCACAGAGAAGACAGACATTGGAAAAAAAGAGCCATAGCTGGAACAAGAGAACAGACACTCTTTGTCATCCAGTATTTCTAGACACTTGCAACAAAGTCATTAAATTCAATTATAAAGTACAGCTTAACTGTGCAGCAAATTAAAAGAGACTTTTAAAAAATTTAAGTTCTTAATCCCATCAATAATACATGATATTTTTGCTAACCAGAGAGCAATTTAAGACTTGGGGAAATTTTTATTTGAAATCTAAGGGATTTTCCAAGCCATCAGAGTGTTTTCTGTATGGTTTCTCTAAAGTTGGCAGGGTATAGTTGAGAAGCTTACAGCAAAGCTTCAGGGAAAAAAATAATAGTTTTCTAGTAGTTATCTGAATCAAGTAAGCATGGGCCATAAACTATATTTTTGAAGATTTTTGCTTGAAACATATAGAAAATGTAATTTACCTGTAAACTATAATTTTAATAATTTGCAAAGCTGTATTTGGAGATAGACCTGGATATATATGTATATTTTGGTAAATTGGATGGTTATATGTCATCTAAGTGTATATTATAATGTGTCTTGCATATGCATAGTATTTGTTAGAATGTAATGAAAAGCAAGGCAGACAAAATGAGCTCTAATTATAATTTTGGGGAACTGAAGATGCCAACTAGGTTGACCAGAAGTCAATTTATTTTGTCTCACACATTGTCACTTAAGGTTCCTGTCTGGTCTACCAGAATGTGTACATTCATGGTGTATACATTTCAGGCATACTTTCTTAACTTTTTCAAATTAGCAGTTATAGCCAGGCTTCGTTAATCTGGACTAAGTTAACCAGATGAATACCATGAGGGCTTGATTTACAACTTTTCAGTTTTACAGTGGTGTGAAATCAATAGACAGTCACTAGAAAACACACTGTGAATTTAGATTCCACCCCCCCCACAAGTCCCATATGTGGTAGAGCCCATCCTCCTTTGAGTGCCTGGACAGTGGCATCCAGCCACAGCTCCCAGTGAGCCATTCTTCCCCGGGGATCAGCAGCCAATACTTGCCAGAGTTGTGTGTTGCTAAGCTACAATGTTCAATAGGTTTGGAATATTCAATGCCTTTTCAACTTATGGCAATTTCAACTTACACACGGTTGATCAGGATATAAACTTACAGTGAGTCAAGGGGCATCTTTAATTTATCATTGTTTGCACATTGCACCTCAAAGGGAAAATATGGAGAGAAGAATAAAAAGAAAGATTCATTCTCCAGTGCAAAGCACATGGTGGACACTTAGAAAATGGGTCAGGTGGATGAAGTCCACAGCTGATCTCCAGTTCTGTTGTCACTCCTCAGCACCCAAGCACTGTAGGATGAGAGCTGGAGCTACACAACATGGCTTCAAGTAAGGTCTGCTTGAAAACCTTGGAAAAAAATTCTATTCAGTGAGTTCCATTAAAGCAAGTTAAAGGATTAATATATTTTAGAAAGATCTGCAGCCAAGAGATTCAAACCAAAAGCATTTACTGCTTTACTCTCCATCAAGCAGAAAATTCAATTAACCACCACACACCTGGTCCCCCGAGCATTCTGGCCAACTCAGGCTGTGTAGCATTTATTAAAAGTATTTGTGCTCTGCCTAAGGTTCTAAGTAGATCTGTGAAGGAGATGAAAGAAACCGTATGCACACTTGCAGGAGGGACTAGTTGTGTGAGCTTGTGAAGATGGCATAAGTATCTCACTTGCTGCTAACCTCCCCTACCTACATCAGACCTTCATCATGGCTATGAGCCCTCTTAAAATAGGTTTTATTGTGTTTAAGTTAGTAACTCTCCCTCTGAGTTTGGTACTATTGCAGTTTTCACATACAGATGACAGAGGCTAAGTGATTTACTCATGAACACAAAATGAGAAAGGAGCTGAGTTTCCATACTGGGCTGTCTGACCCCCTTACCGCATCCCGTTTCTCCATTTCTGAAGCAGCAGGGTTTGCATAGCCATCTACAGTTGTGGTCTCTCCTGCAGAAGTCTGTGCTTCAGTGGCACTGCATGGGTAAGGATGGTGCCTCCCACGAAGATCTTAAAGCAGAAATATAAATGTAAATTTTGCTCATTAAAACCATAATTAATTTATTGAAAGTGAATTGTTATTATTTCAGGGACGAATGCATATCAGAATATGCTGATTATTTTAATGAACCAAGAGCCTCTTCTGGGATACTTCCAGGGTATTATTTGCAAGCAGGTCACTGCAGATTTTCTGAGGGGGAATAAAAGGATTGCTGCTCATTTTCAAGTTTTGCTTTATTAAAAATGCAAAAAGAAATGTGTGCTGCATAATGTGTTTGGAGTGAGGACAAGAAGATATCTTTGTTTAGAAAATGGCCTGGCAGCCTCTCTTAAACCCACAATTCTCCCCTGTCCTTTCTTGTGCCATAGTCATGCGCATTGGGGGTAGCTTGTATAGTTGTGGCACCCAGTCCATGTCCCCACTGAAACTGTTAGGATTGCAATGTAGAATGTTCATTCAGTCCTTATACCACATTTCAAAGTCAGTTACATTAGTCTTAAGAGAAGGTATCATACCACCCAATTCCTTCTGAATGCTATGTCTGATTACATTTAGTTGGCCCCCTGTGTTTCTTTCTGGTTGTGCCCCCTTCTCCATTTTGGAAATGCATCTCCAATCCATTCTTCATCTTCTATATCAGACTGATCTTCCTTCAGTTGCCATGATCACTTTCCAGGAACTGTACTATATTTGTGGATTCTATCAATAGTTAAGGTAAATGATGCCTCTGCTTATGTGATAAATGAGATAGAGAAATCAAGTATAAATGCATATTATGAATAAGTAGAGCAATGTGGCTGGAAGGTGGAACTTGGCATGGTGTCTTCCACAGGAGACTCAGGTTCAGTCTCGATAAGACAGTCACAACACGGGCAGAAACAACTTCAAGTGCTCAAGACTGGAGCCAAGGAGGCTGCACAATTGGAACATAATAGTTATGGAAAAGGAGTGATGTTAACTGAAGTCACAGAGGAGAAGATGACAACTGTACATTCTATAAGTCATAGTTTGGATCATGTGTAAGTGATAGAGGAAGACTGGGAGTGTTTTGAGCATGGCACTGCTTAGTAAGAGATTCACTCAAGCTGCTATTTAAAGAATGGACTCTCCTTGAACCAAGATAGCTAACCACACATCTCTTCACTTTTAAAACTTGTGTCTTTACTGATGTTAAGTATGACCTAAGTGCTATCTGAATCTCAGGAAGGAATTAAAGGGATGAAGGTAAATAAAGGATGTTTATATGCATCTTCATATCCAGACCCTTGCATTACCATACTAATAACTGCAATAAACAATGCCAGGCCTTCCTCACCCAACACTTTACAGACACATTTGCAATTTGGAATTCCAATAAGAAGTAAACCTTTCTCCAGTAGTAAGAGATGTCCTGTGTTAGCTACAACAAAACCTAGTCCCAGGGATCACAAGGTAGACAAAGGATTAAGAAGCCAGCTGAATAATGGACCCCTGTAAGGACAGGGCTGAGAACAAGCACTCACAAGCACTTAAAAAGCGTCTACCTAGCACACCATCACTCGGTCTTGTAAATAGATCAGAAATTAGGACTCCTGTGCCGACATCCATCATGTCTAATAAAATACCCTCGCTGTAATTCTCAATACAATATTCATGTAGCATAAGGGCCTTTACAAAGCCCCCCTCCCACCTCTATTACATTCCAGTGTAGACCAAGAGTTGTAATAAAATAATTTTCCTTAACAGCCTGTGGAACTGAATGCTCTCATTCCTTTTTCCTAACTGCCAATCAACTCTCTGGTAGAGTTGTTGTGGACTGCAAGACATTGTCTGGATTAGCCTATTAATTAGCCTGTCTCTGATGGGGCACACTGGTGATTTAAGTGGCTATCGGCTTTCTCAGTGACCTGTCCTCAGTGTATGAATTTGTCATCAGGAAGGAAACTCAGAGGATGAGCTACTCCCCTTAAGCTTAGACCCCTCTTAACAAAGACCCATCTCTATCCAGTCAGAAGTAGCATCAGATCTTTGTTTGTGAACTTGAGGGATACACCCATGTCTTCTCCCACCTGGTATTTAAGTGTCCCCTGTCCTTTTCATCTAGGCTAGCAAAATTCCTACCACATGGTAAACAAGAGATTTAGAAAAATGGGTTATTAGGCCTCATTTTTATGGAGTGTACCAGTATAGTTTCTCAAGGACAAATTCACACTTTCAATGACAATTCTTAAAAAGAGCCACAAAAAATACTGCACTTGAATAAAATACTTTTCTCACCTATTTAAAGTCCCCTGCATCAACAGCATAGAAGGGAAAAGACTATACACTGTTTCTTTTCAAGCTTCCTGCAGAGTGCAAAGACTGACTTTTCCTAATGAAGTGCCCCCGCCCCTCCAATCGCTCTGCCTGTGCAATGAGTGCACATGTTAGGTGCTGAGAGTAAGTATCTCTACACGCTTGGCTACTGGAAGGTTGTGTATCCTAAGCAGGCTTGCCAGGCTGTGTGCTACCTCACAGCTCAGGAAACACATGCTGTGTGGAGAGCACATTCCCCATGCTTCAGCACATTTTTATGTGAGTAAGCGTTTAACTACAAGGGTCAGAACATGGCCAGCAGAGCACCTACCAGGTGTGAAATTCCAGGTGACAAAATAGAAGGAAAAGGAGGCTTAAAGAGAAAGGAAAGGATATGAAGCTGGTTTCCTCTTATTCTCTGTATTTTTCCTGTTTCCTCTCCAGGAAGTTTGTGTAGATCTCAATATCCTGGACAGTCAACATGAGGTGCTTATCTTCATTCTTTTCCATATGATGGCATTAACACCATGTCAAAGGTTTCTCGTTTATTTTTTTCAAATAGAACCATTATCAGTCCCTAGGATGAAAAAAGTGCTGTATTCCAGAAAAAAATTAATATAAAAGGGGAAAAAATACCTTATTTCCTCCACTGCCTCTCACAGTGCTGCAAATAGAGGGCACACACAAATGAGGGGATTATGAAGAATAGAGACCATTTCTTGCCACACACAGATGTCAATAACAATAAGAATAAACCTCATCAACAAGTTATGAATTTTATTCAACCAGCAGAGCTTGCTCAAGGGCAGATTCTTATAGCTCTTTCTTCAGTGTCGCTTTGGCCAGCAGCCTGGGAGCATCTTTTAATGTCATCATTGCTTAATGACACCGTTTATAGGGTACTGTCTATAGGATTTCTATAAGGAATCATACATTATTAGAGAATATTGTAAGGCAGCTGGAGGCTGTTTCTCTCCACCCCCATCCCTCTTTGGGGCTAATTTTCCAAGGAAAGCTAAAGATGTTTACTAAGCATTTCTGGGAAATTTATCCACATTATGAGAATACAAATTACAGGAACTCAATGCATTAGCAATGGCAAAAGTTTAATGGGTCTGGGAAAGGTATAAATTTAGGGAAAATGTAAATTGCAATAACGGGAGAGCCATCATCGCATGGCAGTTCTCTTGAGATTGTAGTATTCAGTAGCCACATGAAGGAGTAAAGAATCTTTCCATTTGACATTGTAAAAAAGTTATACAACTGTTAGGAATAATCAGTGACTGTCAATCATGATTTTAGAATATGCAATCGACTCTATCAAATAGATAACATTCCTCATGGGAAAATTTGTTGTTTCTGGGCCAGTTGAGATATAGAAATCCTTTCTGTTATGTATCTCAGCTGGACAAAAAAACAGTTAAACAATCTGGGCCTTGTGTGTCAGAATGTTTGCAGGTCACATCCGACTTGACCAGCCTTCCCAGTCTTTATTGTTTTGCCCTGCTTGATGACCATTTAGCAATTGAAGTAGGAAAAGGAACCCGTATATCCTCAGCTTTATGAGTAGAAACTCAGGGGAGATTTCAAGAATGACATCTGCAGTGGAGGGCATGGCTCTGTTGGTAAAAGTGTTTGCTTTGAAAGCAGGGGACCTGAGTTTGAATCCCTGGAATGTCACAAGAGTCAGATATGGCTGTAGATGCACCTGTAAACTCAATGCTGTGGGTAACAGAGACAGGAGGATTGTTTTTGCTTGCTGGCCCCTAGGCTAGCTCCAGGTCCAGAGAAGAACTCTGTTTTGAACAAATAAAAATGAAGTGATAGGGAATACTCTGTCATCTTCTGGCCTCCTCACATGCATGAGCATGCACAAATACACACATGATACCTCTCACATGAGCATGTGCAGACACACACACACACACACACACACACACACACACACACACACAAATGGTATCTACAAATTGGACTTTTGCAAACCAGGAAGAACTCGATGTGTTGTTTGTATATGCGAAGAAAAAACATGAAAAGATCTGTGTATAAGATTGTGTCAAATTAATTAATTTGCATGTTAATTAATGTTAATTTAATTTGCATTAAATGGTCGTCAGTATTACAGAAATATTAAAGCTGCTTTTCAGAACTGTGTTTACTTATTATAAGAAAAGTAATCAATAATCCCCTCAATTGAGGTCTTTTACCATATCAGGTCTGATTTAGGCTACCTAGAGAAATGAGTGGTACAAAAGGGGAGAAGAGGAGGAGAGAGGAGGACATGAGGGAGCAGGAAGATAGAGTTAGGGGAAGAATAGAGGAGAGCAAGAAAGGAGATAACATAATAGAGGGAGCCTTTATAGGTTTAAAGAGAAATCTGGCACTAAGGAAATGTCCAGAGATTTACAAGGTTTCTAACAATCTAAGCAATAGTCAAGAAGCTACCTTAAATGCCCTTCCTCTATGATGAGATGGATGACTACCTAGAGCATTCATCCAGTAGCTGATGGAAGCAGAAGCAGACACCCGTAGCTGAACACTGAGCTGAACTCTGGAAGCCAGTTGCAGAGAGGGAGGAGTGATGAGCAAAGGGGTCAAGATCAGGCTGCAGAAACCCACAGAAACAGCTGACCTGAACAAGGGGTTGCTCATGGACCCCAAACTAGTAAGCTGGGAAACCAGCATAGGACTCTTCCAGATCTCCTGAACGAGGAGGTCAGTTTGGAGGTCTGAGCAATCTATGGGGCCACTGGTAGTGGATCAGTATTTACCACTAGTACACAAATGGACTTTGGGAGCCCATTCCATGTAAAGGGATACTCTCTCAGCCTAGACACAAGGGGGGGGATCTAGGCCCTGTTCCAAATGATATGACAGACTTTGAAGATACCACATGGAAGGCCTCACCCTCCCTGGAGATCAGAAAGGGGTTGGGATAGAGGGTTGGTGGGGGGCAGGGGAGGAGAGGAGGGAGAGGGAACTGGGATTGACATGTAAAAGAAGCTTGTTTCTAATTTATTTTTTTAAAGGAAATTATTTGGAAAATAATTATAGACAGCCAGGCAGGCATGAGAAAACACTGAAAAATATTAATACCATTAAAGCAACTTTATTGAAAAGATGAAACATTGATCACAAAGACTATATTTGCTGGTCAGTATAATAATTTTAATAATAGCAATAATCAAACACTGCAATTCTTCTTGAGCAAGTATAGTTTGCAGCTTTGAAACCATATTGATAAGGAAAAGTTGAAGAAACCCTGCCTATTCTCTGGAACAAAAGATAATTGCAGTGACCTAATTGCAGCTTCTATTATAAGAGCAGAATGATAGCCAAGCAAATTATCCCCACTGTCAAAAGAGAAAGCAGTGCAGCAGGTACTTTGTAGTTTCTTTAGATGACACTACTGCTTTTACTCCATGTCCCTCCCCTGGAAACCCCTTTCTGACCTCCAGTTCTGTCACCACTGTAGGTAGCAAACTTGCTTGTATCCTCCCTACTCCTCTCCACTCTGTTGTTTGCCCTAGCACAATAGCAACAAGGAGAAAGGTCACCCCTAAATCTCCTTTGAACTGGTCAGACAGTCAAAACTCTGCCTAAAGACATTAACCAGGAATAGTTCGTGAAAGTACTGAAGTACTATAAAGGGACAGAAGAGGAGGTGGGAATGGGAGAAATCTTCAGTGATGTTTTAGCTGAAGTCATAAAAGGCAAATGGTAGACTCAGAAAAGACAAATAAGAGACCTGGGTCACAATGTGTTCATATCACTATTATGTGAAGCTCTTTGAAAAATCAAAAGGGAAAATGCCTGGTAATCTGATGGAAAAATCAGCCAATGGTACGGACAGCTCACGGAAGAGGAAATGAAAATGGCCCCTAAATATATGAAAAGATACTCAGCAACGCATAATAAGAGTCAGGCTAATTAAAACCTCATGGAAACATGACTTCTCACCTGGCTTATCATATTTCACAGAGTTTGACAAAGGGCTCTGATGATGAGACTAGAGAAACAGCTGTCTTCTTACAATGCAGGTGGCAATGCAAAATAAAATAAACATGGGTGGAAACTTATTGCAATCTAGAAAAAAGTATGTGTGTGTTATTCTTTAACCCAGCAATCCTCCTATGAATTCATCCCAAAGCCATAGTAGTAAAACACAGACCGAATGTTGCACGGGATTTTCCCTCGTGGCATTATTTGTGCAGGCATACTTACTGTCGTGGCACTTGACTTTATTGTGCTTCACAAATATTGCATTTTTATTTTACAAACTGAAGTTTTGTGGCAAACCATGTAGAGCAAGTATGTTGTTACCATTTTTCTAACAGTTCTGTGGTCATTAGCATTTTTTAGCAATGAGGAATTTTAAAGAAAAAATGCCACTGTACACATTGTAGACTACATCACAGTGTAAGCATAACTTTTATATGCACTGGAAAACAAAAGACTTCATGACTTACTTTGTGGTGATTTTCATTTTACTGCTGTGGTTGGAAAATGAACCCACAATATCTCTGAGGTATGTCTGCACTAGCAAAACACTGGAGATACCCAGATGTCCAAGAACACATGACTCGTTAAATAAGGGAAAGCATAGCACATGGTGACTATTATGAAGTTTTTGTTTTAAAGCAGCAAATATCTACTGGCTCAAATGAAGTATTCTTCTGGATGTCTAAGTGAAATAGTAAAGTGTAGAAATATGCATATTGTATCCCAGCTTTTGGATAACAAAGGAGGGATATAAATATATAAACATGGCTGCTTTAAAAAACAAATATAGTTATACTAGTCTGGATAGACAAGATAGATAATGACAGGGGCATAATTTATTTTGTTCTATTTAACTTTAGAAAAACAATACATTTAAGGCTGGGGAGATAGTTCAGTGGGTAGAATGCTTGCTGTGCAAGCATGAGGACCTGAGTTTGGATCCTTAGCACCTAAGTAAAAGCCTAGCTTGGCAGCGTGCATCTGTGTCTTTAGGACTAGTGTGGCGGTGGGGAGGGGAAGGATACAGGCAGGCTGATCCCTGGAGTTCAGGGTTCATCAATGAGCTCCAGGTTCAGTAATAAACTAGGTCTCAAAAATAAAGTGGACAAGGCATGGAGGTGTATGCCTTTAATATCAACACCTAGGAGGCAGAGGCAGGTATTCTAAGGTCAGGGTCAGCCTGGTAAACATATGGACTCCAGGACAGTGAGAGTTACATGATGAGACCCTGTCTCAAAAGTTGAACATGATAAAAGACACCCAACATCAACCTCCATACAAACCCCCCCCCACACACACACACTGAACAAACATATACATATGTCTTACATATTTAGCAATAAAAGTCAAAGAGAAAGAAAGAATAATCTCCTAAAAATTAAAAGCAAACCAAATTGAATAACCTAACTAAAACAAATTGGTTGCATAACTACTTAGGAAAAATAATTGGGTGATATTAGAAACAGTTTTGACTATACATAGTATAATAGAAAATAGAGATTTTTCTATCTCTATTTTAGAGAGCATAGCATTTTTTTCTAACAGAAAATAAAGCCAAGATAACACCATAAGTTTTAATAGACCAGTAGTAATTGCTATGGTCTAAATGTTTAGGCACACACCCCCAACCCAACAATGTTCCTATATTGAAACCTAATTGACAATATGATATTAATAGGGGTAGGACTCAAGGGAGGTGACTGGGTAATAAGGGAAAAACCTTTCAAAACTAGATCAGTTCCCTTAGAAGAGACACTGATGCTGCTTTGCCTGTCTGTAAGACACAGGACACAGTAAGAGGCCAGCAATCTATATGTGAAACAGGACCCTACCCTGACTCTGCTAGTACCTGGGTCTCCAACTCAAACTGCAGACCTGTGGTTGGTGAGCCAGCCCATCCACAGCGTCAGACTGAGACAGCGATGTGAGCATTGCTATTTTAAACTATACATATATTTAAATGTGTAGATATTGTAATTTAACTATATATTATATACATATATAATACAATTAATCCAACAGTATAATATAATTATATATAAAATGCATAATTATATTAATATAAAGAATCAAGGTCTCTCATTTTTAAAAGAACATGACAGTTTTTACTTATAGCTAAGTAATATTTCTGCAACATTTAATTTGAACAGAATTATCAGTTCAAATATAATGATGATTTTTTTAAACTATGTGCTTCCAGACACAATGGAAATGAGGATGGAGATGCCTCGCAAAACTGAAAATAGATCTACTAATATGATCAAGTTACATCCCACTCTTGGGTCTACACTCACAGGACTCTAAATCAGCACACAGGGAGAGATACTTGTTTATGCATATTTATAGCAGAACTACTCACAATAACTAAACAATGGAACTGGCTTAGATGTGCATCAGATGGATGAATAAAATGTGTCGTGTATATATATGGTGGATTTTTATTCAGCCATGTGAAATAATGTCATTTGCAAGAAAACATGGAAATGGAGATAATCATGTTAAGTAAAATAAGCCAGACCCAGAACGACAGACATTACTTGCTCTCACATATATATATATATATATATATATATATATATATACTCATAATAGTGAAATACACATATGTGCACATATATGCATATATATGACATGAATATATAAGGTAAGCTACTTGGGATGAGGAAAATTTATGAAGGGAAGTTAAAGGCTAACAAGAAAGAGGACTGGAAGGAAGAAAGAAAAATAAATATTCTATCATCTCAAATGGAAAGCTAGATATTGTATATGTAAATATATTATTGCAGATCTGGCACTAAGAGTATTTCCATAACATCTACATTTGTTGAGGGCAAGTTTCTATTATAGAAGAATCATGTGTGCATATTAATACACACACACAGAGAGAGAGAGGGAGACTATTTGCAGGGAGGAGGGGGACAAGAGATAGTTATGAGTGATGAACAGAGACAAAGTACAGGGCTACACAAGTATGAAAATGTCATAAGACACTCATTATTTTGTATGCTTGCTTTAGTAAGATAATAGTAATGAATAAAATGAAATATATATATATATATTTCCCAGTTCCATCGATAGAAAACTCTCAGCAATGAACACACCTGAACCTAGATTGTGGATTCAGTCACCATTCATTACAAAAGAAGAAGGGCACTTGGGGAACAACTTCTTTGAAATTAGAGTGTGAGATTTGGTATGAAGCTGAGGCTACTTGCTTGTTAGATACCAGCATGGAAGCTATGAAAAGCAAATGGGTCAAGACAAAAGGACAGAGCAGCTGACACAGCGCCATCTCTGTTAGCTCATTATGGTAGACATGTGCAACAAAGGGAGTAAGGAGTGTGATTAAAACCTAAGCACATTGTGCTCATGTATCATGGGCTTAACTAAAAGCTCACAATAATTTCACAACCCCTGTAATGGAAGACTTAGAAAACAATCTCTAGTAACTCATTTATTCCCATTGGAAGTATTAGAGCACTAACACCTTAACTGGAAATCAGCAAAACAAAGGAAGGAAGGAAGGAAGGAAGGAAGGAAGGAAGGAAGGAAGGAAGGAAGGAAGGAAGGGAAAAAAGAAAGAAAGAAAGAAAGAAAGAAAGAAAGAAAGAAAGAAAGAAAGAAAGAAAGAAAGAAAAGCATTTATACTGATTTGCCTGCCCTAGGAGAGCTTCACTAAAATCAGAATTCCAAGACTGTTGAGGGCAAGGCTTTCTTATAGAATTCTAGGTAATAAATAGAAAGAAAAAGCAGCCTTTCCAATGACCATTTTACAACCTCTCATGAAACAATTCAGCAAAGCTCATGGGTGATTAAATGAAAAGGCAATTACAGAACTGCCCAGTGAACTCCAGTCTGCTCTCTTAGGGTCAGTAAATAAGACAACCAGGCACTGAATGCATTTGTATGTGATACTACTTCAAGTGCATCACTGGGATGCTATTTATACTGTAGCAACATTTCCACGAACTGACATTGTAACAATACTGAGTTATCTTCAGTGCCATTGTTGTCTTGTCTAAGCAAAATACAATTGATTTTGATATACAACTTACATCCTATGGTAGAGGTAAATAAAACTGTAATTCAGGAAAAATTCATGATATGCAAATATATACTTTGAGGTACATATTGAACAGAACTACCTTCTGAGCAAGATGATCGAACGGCAAATGAGTAAATAAAATATTTCAATTAAAAAAGCAAGAAAGCAATTTGTCTATAAGTCACTTATGAAAGGGAAACCTGGGTTATCAGCCAGCTTTTTAGCAGTCACACTGTTGTGCAAAATGGAGCCACATGTTTATACTCAAGGAAAGACGATAAGCCAATAATTCAATCTGTCAAAAACAGCCTTTGGGTATGGAAAACATATTTTTACCCACTCAAGAAATGCTGCCCCAATGCATTCTTCTTGAGGAGTATACAAACATGGGTGTAAGGACTTTGCATCTTTCCTTATTAAGTCTGATTATCTTTGCAGATTGAATATTAAGTTATTTGCTGTGTTAGTTTGAATGAGAATGGACCACATAGGTTCATATGCTTGAATGCTTGGTCCCCAATTGGTGGAACTGCTTGGGAAGAATTATCAGGTGTTGCCTTGGAGGAGGTGTGACACTGGGGGCAGCCTTTGAGGTTTTAAAAGCCTACACTAAGTTCTCTCTCTACCTCTCTCTCTCTCTCTCTCTCTCTCTCTCTCTCTCTCTCTCTCTCTCTCTCTCTCTCTCTCCTCCTTCTCCTCCTCCTTCTTTCTCCTCCTCCTCCTTTTCCTTCTCCTCCAATTCTCTCCTCCTCTCTCTATCTTGCCCCCCTCTCTCCCTCTCCTCCTCTCTCTCTCTCCCCTCCTCTTTTCTCCCTCTCCCCCTTCTTCTCCTCTCTCCCTCTCTCCCTCTCCCCCTCTTTCTGTCTCCCTCTCCTCCCCTCTCCCTCTCTGCCTCTCCCCCCTCATTTTTTCTGCTTCATGGGTATTGTTTCAACAGGTAGGCTCTCAGGTCCTGCTCCAGCAGTGTGCCTACCTGCCTGCTGCCATACTCCCCATGGAGCAACCCTCAGAAACTCTTAAGCCAGCCCCCAATAAACTCTTTCTTCTTTAAGTTTCCTTGGTCATGGTGTCTCATCACAGCAATGAAAAATAATTGAGATGTTTGCAAAGGTAGGGTCAAATGAGAATTGGACAGAAATGTGCTTTTACAATGTAGGCATGGCTCAACTACAGCAATGGAGAGGCAGCATGAAGTTAGTCATAACAATGGGCTATTTATCTTTCATCACCTGCCTTTTTAAGTAGCGGGATTCTTACTGTGGAGGAGAGGAGATTCTGACATGAGACAGATGCAGCTATGATGAAGAGAGAGTGCAGGGAGACTGCTGTTTACAGTTGAGTGTCCCTCAAAACTTCATGGGTTGGACACTTAGGCCTCGGTGTGACAATGCTGGATGGTGGGTCTTTATGAGGAGGAGCCCAGTGGGAGGCCCCTAAGTAAAATAAGGTCATGACCTCAGAAGGGATTATGAAACTCCAGCCTCTCCAGTCTCCCTTTCCTGTATGTGGTCTCTCTGACATTTGTTCCTACCACCGTTGCCCGAGATGATACACCCAAGGAGGTCCACATCAACACCTGTGACATGCTGCTTAGACCCGAGCTACTTAAGCTTGGTTTCTCTACTGACAGGAAATGAACTAATACAGAAGCCTCCTGTATTACTTACAAATGTTGTCGCTCTGTGAGAGTGTTTAAGACTTTGTCTTGCCACATGAAGGGATACACTTTGGCCCTGGACACATGGGGAAGAGCCCAGGCCCAGCATAGGAAGATTTGGTGGACTTTACTACATGTGAAACAAGCTTGTTCCCTAACTTGAACTAATAAAAAAAAAAGACTTTGTCTTGTAAAATACATCTTTGTTTCATTTCATAATAAAAAGTTAAAAATACAAAAAGGAATATTTAAATTTACCAACTTTTTTTAATGTTGAGCAGTAGCATTAGATAAATCTTATTTGCCCATCACCTTTACAGGATACATTCTTTTGTAGAGAGGAGATAACTCAAACCAGCCAGTTTCTACATCATATGAATAGCCCAAAACTGAGTAAATAGTGCATATATTTGCCCATTCATAGGTGTCCTTCCCTCTAACTAAGGAACCTAATTTCCATAATTTATATCAAGAATGACAAGTTTCTTCCCAAACCCAGGCCACATGGCCGTGCCCTTCCCGTTCTTACTTACAGTCCCCAGACATGATGGACTTTTACCCCACAATACACAGCTTTCTTTGCCACTGGATCATAATCACTTATATTTTGTCTTCCATGTAGATGAACCAGGGACCAAGTGCGGCTCTGTTCTTCTTTCTAATATGCAGTGTAATTGCAAGAAATACTGAATGTATAAACAGCCAAAAATTAGCAGAAAAACTCACAAGACACACTGAAGTAGTTTGTAGTCCAATTAGGGGGCAGAATGTCAAGAGTGAATCAATAAAAGGTGTTCATTTTGTTTTGTTTTTATAGTCTTATTTCAACATGTGGAAACAGGGTGATGTTCTCCAGTCAGAACAAAGGGCATGCTAGGGTATAAACACAACACATGGAAGCAGACTGGTTTGTGTAATCCACCCACCACTCCTCTCCAAAAGGAAGCCATTTAGTAACAGTTGTGAGCAAATTTTACAAGGCTTATATAATACAAATGTGTCTAATGCTTACAAAATTGGACCTGGTAATTGCTATTGCATTGCATTTGTTCCCATTTGCAACTTTCGACTTTTATTATGAAATGAAACAAATGTACAGAAATTTACACAGAAATCAATGGATTTAAAGAACTTCATAACTGTATATTTCAGATAAATGCAGAGTTTACTGAACCTGCATATTGTAGAAAAGACAAAACAGTAAGGCCACTGTGAGGCTTTGATTGACAAGCTTAGTCCTCTACTAAAGATTAAAGGTCTTTAACTAATGGAAATTGATTGACTAATGGAAATTGAGTACTTTTGGTAGCAGTAGTTGAGCTAAAGGAACCAAACACAACTTCAGTGAACAATAATTTGTTATAACTGAGATAATTAACTTAAATATATATAAAAATTCTAAAACACATAATGTAGAAAGGTTGCGTTAAAAGGCATTTCTAAAAACAGCTACATTATGACTTTTCCCTATACCCTGCCAAACAATTGCATGCAGGAATGTCATTGTATAAATTAAAAGTATCACATATAACTACATGCAAATGCCTCCATATAACTTCCTCTTAGAATAGGAATACCATGATGCTGGGAATATTGTTTCCTGCTAGTGCCACTGTTTTAGATGGCTGTGTAACCTTGGAGGGGTGTGTATTTTCTGGAAGAAAATTTCTGTCACTAATTAAATATATTTCATAATTTACAAATGTTTGAAATTTAAATTAGAATGTTTGCTGAAACATCATTTCCAGTGACACAAGAATAATAATGTAAGGTCACCAGTAGCTTCAATGCTAAGTGTTTTCTTAAAATAATTTCCTTTCCCACTTCACTGTGTCACTGTCCTGGGAGATTGCTTTCGAGGGTCTTCAATTCGGGAGGGCAGATTATTTGACATCAGATGAACCTGCTCCTAGATGAGGCTGCCTTGGTGCTTGGTTTGGTTTTGATGAGTTGGGATTTATCTTTGCTCTTTCACCATCCTTACCATTTCATTTAATTCCTACTTTGTCTCTATGAAGTTTCTTCATAGACAGGAGACAATTCACAGAGCATTCAACTCTCCCAAGCTGTTACTCCCCGTTTGGGTCCTCACCAAGACACAAACCCAGGTCCTTTTCTGTCCTCAAGCTCTCTTTTACTAAGTAAAGTCATGCTGACTATGCTTCTACAGACTTTCTTCCTTACTTCAGGGAAATATGTGCCCAGCTAAAAATATAAATGTGTACTAGCTCTTGGCATAATCCCTATTTTAGGCTGAGTCTCAATTTCATTGCAAGGTGTGGGATTGTAACCACTTCTAACTCTATTAAAGATTAATTTTTCTTCCCCACTCTTTGATCATGTAACATTTCAGTGAAAGTAGTGAGCTAACCATACTGTCACTCACCCGTCTATGATAATCCATTGGAGATCCCCAATCTGACTGAGAAGGCAGTGGAAATGCTCTGCAGGGAAGACTGTTAGAGAAGTGTTCTCAGGGACAGATTAAAGTGTTGGGATGGCTAGTTTTATGTCAACTTGACAAAAGCTAGACTAGTTTTGGAAGAGGAAAAGTTAATTGAGAAAATGCCCCCACCACGTGGTCTGTGAGTAAGCCTGTGGTCCATTTTCTTAAATGAAATTTGATATGGGAAGGTTCAGATCACTGTGGGCTAATGGTCTTGGGTACTATAAGAAAGCAAATTGGGCAAGCCATGAGGAGCTAGCCAGTAAACAGCACTCTTCCCATGGCACTGTTTCAGTCCCTGCCTCCAGGTCCCTGCCTTGACTTCCCTAGATGATGGACTCTAGGCTATGACATGGAATAAACAAAACAAAACAAAAACCCTTTTCTCCACATATTGCTTTGGGTCATGGTATTTTATCACAGCTGTATAAATGCTAACTAAAACAAATGGGATATGGTGACACACCAAAATCTCTTTGAATCAGTTAGACTGACATAACCCAATAAAACTTTCTGCAGTTGTGGAATTTATCCACATCTTCATTGTCAGCACAGAAGCCACTGGCTATATGTAGCTATTAATCACTTGAATGAATTTATAAGACTAAAAAAATGAGTTTTATTTTATTTTAATTAATTCAAATTTAAATTTATAGGGCCACACACAGCAAATGGGTACCACATTAAACAGAAGATCTAGGCAATATAAAATATGAATGCTGCACACTATAGCCAAGGAAATGGAAATAAAGGGGACAATCAAGAAATGTAATGGGAAGGAGAGACACTGCTGTTTTCAACGAGAGAAAGATCTCAATAATTCAATGGTAGTGTGCTCAGGAGGATGGGCAAATGAGTGGTACCATGAAATGAAAAGGTTAGGCTATTCTCAAATTCAGGTATTTTAACCAGTTGAATGTCCAGGGATCAGGAGACTCCCAAGTAGAAGCAATTAGAATTTTCAGACTGCCTGGGGTGGAGGTGGATCAGGGCAAGACAAATGAACTGATTTTCCTTGACACTTGTCTTAAGAGAGTCTCCTCAGCTCTTATGTACCCTCTTTCGAGACTGCCTCACCCTCCCCCACATGGAGAGACCCTGATATATGGCATAATAATGATGGTGCAGAGAAATTACTATTTCACCTACTGAGTGATTAATATGAAATTAGTTACTGCCATCCTCAGTTGTGCAGAGGAGATTGAGGAAGAATTGGTTTTGTTTTAGCAAAGAAAAATGCCATATCTAACTCTGCTTGGCATACACAGAGAACTTTTTCATCTACGAATCGCTACACACTTAGCAAGCTTAACTAATTTGAAAACCTCAAAGAAAGAGAGAGATGAAATAAGAAACACAGATCTCTGTTTTCTATTTCTGCTATTTTAGAAAAATCAGGCTTGGTATTTTCCTTTTCCATTAATACACAAGTGTGTCAGCCAGGAGGTATTTGTCTTTCTACTGACTGATTTCTCTCATGGCATCACACTTATGAGGGAGAGGGAGCATACTGAATTGCACCCTTGGACTTTCCCAGTGTCTTTTACCTTATTTACAATGGAAATGCTTGCCTATCCTTGTAGTACAGAAAGCATTCTCTGATAAACCAGTCTGCACCATCCCTTGAAAAATGATAAATCTTGGCATAATGCCCATTTTAGGCTGAGTCTCAAATTTCATTGGAGCAGGCTATCTTCTATATCAAAAATTATTCAAAACAAACATCCATGAATCTGGGACTAACATGCATTGAAAGGGGACATGCAAGGCCCTTTAATGGGTACCCTGCTGTGTAATCTTTTCATCTTAATTCAGCATCCCTTAGAGATTCAAACTGCCTTAAGCAATATATATATATATATATATATATATATATATATATATATGCTTCCAATTATTTATATGTCAGGTACATTTTTAGCTTAGTCAAAATAGATATGCAATAATGTAACCTGGCATTTAATTTCATCTATTGTGACCCCGAGGTAGGTGCTGCTTTATCCTATGCTACCTCTACCCATCTTATTTTGTTGCCTTTTCTTTCTCTTACCCAATTTCTCCTTCCTACTGAAAAAAAAAAAACCTAAAATGCAAACACTGTCTTATCACAAGAAAAAACATACTTTAAAAATTATGGCTTCTAAAGATTTTGACAAAGGGTTTGATCTTTGGAAAATGAAAACAGCCCCCATGTACAAAAACAACTGCATTTGTTTGAAGAGAAGTTGCTGGGGGACTTCAGGTTTTGTTTATAACTGGTCCAGGGCTTCTTTCTGTGTCTCCAGGCAAACACAGACCTTTCACTGCTACCTATAGTCCTCTTACCTTCTCTAAGTCCTGGGCTTCAACTTTGTCTCCATCCTTCCTTGAACATCTCTTTAGATACACAAGTCAGGATCATCTCATTCTCTCATCCCACATATCCTACATCTTGCATTCTCAAAGTTAAAGGTTAAAGGGCCTCCCAACACCATCCACATCACCACTGTCCAGTAAGACATCCTAGTGCGCTTTCTATCTAATTGTACTAGTGGGAGTTGAAGAGAACCAATCTAATGCTCTCTATATAAATTCTCACAATTTGGGTGGGTATAGATTACACCTAAATATATTTTCTGCTCCATCCCCAGTAGTCTACATATTGTCACTGACTAGCAGTAACATTCTGTACTACCACTTAAAGCTTTAGGGCTATGGAGTTCTGCCAGTAATGAAGCTTAATTCACTTATATGTGCCAATTCATCTCTGTCACAAGCCTATTAATTTCTTCATTATTTTACTCTGTGCCTAGACCTTGTACAATGAAGCACACTGATCCCCATTTGTGTAGCAACAACAAAAAAAAGACTTGTAGTCTCTTATAAATTACCTTCAATTAGGCTGCTTTCAATGACCAGACAGTCTCTATATTTCTTTTTTATATTTAAATCTTTTTTTCAAATTATTCTTTTGAAGAATACACTGAAACTCAGGAGTACTGAAGAGTGAAGTCATAGCAAATGTATAGGATTCTCATGTGCTCTTTCCCATGAAGCCTTATCCCAAGAAATACTTTCATGGCATCTCTTCCAAGGCATACTATCGTCACAAGCACAGCTCCTTTGTTGGGAGAGACTGCTGTCAGCCCAATCATCAGTCAGAGATGTGTCAGAATACCTATAGCATTGCTATCAAAGTGAAGGCTCTGTGACAAATAAAGGTCATGGATTTAAAATTAATCCTCTTATGCTGTTGGCATTTCTGCATGGCATGATCTTGAAGACATAGGAAAGTGACAGCTAAGCGCTTAGCAAGAGTTAACAGAGATTGTTTCATTGTGTCAGCATCTGAGATTCACATTAGCCTATGCTACCTCTTCTATATTTTTCAGGATTGGATCAAAACATCAGGAGCTAAGGGAAAAGCAGGCAAGAGGTCTTCTTGATTATGCCACTGGAGGGATTGGATCAGTGCATGATATGGACGATGATGAAATGGACCCCAATTATGCCAGAGTGAACCACTTTCGGGAGCCATGCACTTCAGCAAATGTCTTCAGATCTCCATCTCCCCCTCGAGCTGGACCACTTGCTTACCCTCGGGATGGACGTCCACTGTCTCCAGACAGAGACCACTTAGAGGGCCTCTATGCCAAGGTCAACAAGCCATATCATCCTCCAGCCCTAGCTGACAGGTAATATTAGTGAAAGATGAATGCAGTTTTATTCAGTAAGTTTCAAATCATCTCTACCGCTGAAGCAAATAAAAATGTATCCTTCAATCTACTAAAACTAAAATGACATGGTGCCCTAGACAAGTGTTCCACTTTGACCTACCAGTAAGGTATCAGTCATCAAAAATAAGACAATAGCTAATTATAAGGTGGCATAGAGTACAGTGCATGGTACAACAGGGAACAATCTTTGCAGCAATACAGAGAACTAATGATGAAGACTTTGAAAGCATATTGTCTTTTGTCCTAAGAGTCCTATTGTAAGATACTTATTCAAGAAGATGACATGAAACTTGGAGGTGAAGAGTCGAAAAATGGAAAATGGCTTCCAAGTAGGTGTAACTGGAGTTGAATTATAGATAGCTATCATAGTGCAGGAGGCGCTGAAAAATAAGATTGGGATTTTTTATAGTCAAGGAAAACTAAACTATCTGGCTATTCACTGATGAGCAGAGGTAGAAAATGAGATAATCTTGGTCCTAGGTTTCTGATGAAGTAGAGAAAGATAGTATGTGACCCTGTAGGTTTAGGAGCAAGGGAAAGAGATATTGGGAGCCTCTGTCTGAAGCAAGTAAGCAACAAGATGATTCCAATGCACAGCTTGCCCAAAGAAAAATGTTCTGTCCGGGTAAAGGATAGTCTAAAAGAGCTTCAGTCCAGATACATTGTCAGGTGACCTTGGAGTCCCACGTTCCAGGAATGGGTTGATGGACCTTGCTCTAATCTGCCTGCTGCTGCTTGAAATCAGTGGGGAGGCTAGGAAGGGGAAGGCACAAGAAGCTCTCATTCTAGATGCAAGAAAAAGACTCATTTTCCAGAGTTCTTAGGGTTCTGACAACCACCAGGTCCCTAGCAGTAGCCAGCTTTTGTGTGATAGCATGATATATTGCATATGTTTACCGTTTACACATTTCCCCAGCTGGGTGATATTATGCACTTTCAATTAGGTTGGGGAGAGGAAGGGAAATCATGGCATTTTTATGCAGACTGTAAAGTGTAGCTTCACAAGACTGATTACCTTTCAGAACCTTTCCAATAACCAAGTGGGAAGCGAGGAGCAATTTTTAATCCTTACTGTCAAGCTTCCAGGTTGATAATATTAAAGAAAGATGGTCAAGTTTTTCGTTAGAACAAAATGAAAATATAAATTTCTATGACTGGGTGATACGGCCATCATAAGTAAATTGCTAATTCCAAGGATTGATTAAGAGTTGGCCTTTTTCTCTCCAGCCTTCACATAGGGTTGAATTTTATCATGTAAATAATAATACTATACTAGAGTCTATTCTAGGCTAAAGCATAGTCAATCTTCCTTTCTCTATGTCAGAAAGGGCTCCATAGCAATCCTCTTTGCAGATATCCGATAGAACACCAGCGTGTATGACGGTATTTCTCAGATCTTCCCAAGGTAGTGTTGCTCAATGCAAATTCCATGGGAATAAATGTGAGGCATGCTGAAAGAAGAGGCTTATACCAAACCCTTGAGCGGAATTCAATCAGGTTTTTCTTTTAGTGTACTCTTCTTTTTTAAGGCCTGGTATGGTAATATGTATTGTTGGTCTCCAAGAATACTATACAACCAGAACTCATTGTACCCAGAATATTTATCACCTAAAGTGTATTTTACCCATATTTTTAATACTCTGGATTGCTGTGACAAAAATCCATGAGATAAACCCCAAATAGGGAATGTTTATGTTTATGTGCTGTTTTCTGGGTCCTAGGCCATGGTCACTCAGCCAAGCTGCAAGCTGTTTTTTGGGCTCTGTATCATGATGCGGACAATGTGTTGGGGAAAGCTACTCATCTAGTGACAGCAGGAAGCAGAGAAGGTCTGGAAGATGACCGGGGATGTAATTAATCCTTCAATGCTGTGCCCTTTATTATGAACTTGACAGGATCTAGAATCTGGACATATCTATGAGGAAGTCTCTATATTAGACTAATTGAGATAGAAAGACTCAGGCTAGAGCAGGCATCAGCAAGTATTTCATGGGCCAGAATCCCATACTAAATAAAAAAGGAGGAGCAAGCTGGACAATAGTGTTTACCGCTCTGTGCTTCCTGATAATGTGACCAGATGCTTTGATTTCTGCTCTCATACTTTCTCCATCATGATAGACTGACTGCACCCTCAAACTGTTAGCCAAAATAAACTCTTCCCCCATTTAAGCTGCTTCTTGCCAGATATTTGGACACAGTGAGGGGAAGAATAACAAATGTCCCCCAGACCTTTACTTCCTCAAACTTGGCTCCCCTTCTGAATATCTATGACCTTATCAACAGATTAACCTAGACAAAGTTGTCATCTCTGTATGACCCCTGCTATAAACACTGCTGTACTCGGACCAAGCCTTCAAAACTGAATCAATAGGGGTCATTTTAGTTCCAAACCATAACACACATGTGGACACATGGCTCTAAGTTAATTTTTACCCATATAGTTAGACCAGGAAAGAAATCTCATTTGATAATGTTAAAGACAACAACTGTAAAATGCTGCCAATTTTTTTTATTTATTTACTGCCAAGCCTGGACATCTCTATGAGTAATGGAGTCTTAATTTTGGCTCCAGCCTCTTTGTGTTAATAAATGCCCCAAATCTGCCTTCTTCAGAGTTTTAGACAGCTGTTAAATTTTTGGATAGCAGATCAAAGAATAACTCTTTTTACCCAGAAATGTCTTGATTCTGCTCTTATCTTTAATTATACTTAAAGTCTGTTCCGCTCCTTTTTCTTGAAGTCTTAAAGCAAGCAATTTTGCCTTGATGCATAGTAAGCACTAGATAATGGTAGCTATTATCATCATGGTTACTGTTATGACCACTCATACTGTCCTATAGCAGTGAAATTCTGGGGCCCATGTATATCTAAGCTTTTCTTTTGGCAGTATTCCAGGCAATGTCCCCAAGCAGACACTATGAGTTCTATACCTATCACATTTTAAAGTAAAGGGCATATCACTTACCCATCCATCTGTTCAATCGTTCTTAATTCAATAAGCTTATATTGGGCATCTACTATGTTCTAGATACTGTGAAAAGGTCCATAGACAATGGGAAGATGATCATGATATATCAATGCGGACTAGAGGAGGTTTGTAACAATAAATCTTTCCACCAACCTGCCTGAGGCCCGCCACCACATGGGTGCCTGAAATAACACACAGAGCCTTATATTAATTACAATGCTGCTGGCCAATGACTAGGATTTCTTAATCTATATGTTTTATAAAGACTTATCTTATCGAGGATGCTGGTGGTGTGCGTCCATTCTTCTCCAGATCACATGGCAATGACTGTTTTACTACCTTTCCCAGAATTCTCTTCGATTCCTAGTCCCACCTATCTTGCTTCCCTATTGGCCAAAACAGTACTTTATTTATCAACCAATAAGACAAACATATACATAGAAGGACCTCCCCCATCAGAGGTTCTTTTCTATTCAGTAGAAATCCAAGACATATGGTAATGGAGAGTTGTGATATCCTATAATTTCAGGTAAAAGCTTTTCTTTCTTGTTTGTGCTATGTAGAAAAGGCCTCCTAAAGCAGGGAATAGTGGAGCTGGTTTTGGGGGGAATCCTTATGCATTAATTAGATACAATAGGATAACTGTTTTTACTTTCAAAATAATCAAGCATGTACAGGGATCAAGTTGCTAGAAAGATCATGCATTTAAGGGAATCCAGAAGTGCCCAGAACATGGCATGTGTGGAGGAAGGCAAGTGAAGAGAGTACAACAGTGTGCGTGAATAGGTCACATGCTGATAGATATTGGTTGGTAGTTAACTGCCTAGAAGTCTGTGGTAAGAGCATCCTACAGCTGTCTAACTCTGACTCCAGAAATCTGGGTGTCAGCATGTGTACAGTGGAGAGCAATGTATGTCCCACTCTTGTGGCCAGTATCATAATTGTGTCCATAAAGGTCAAAAGAATGAAGCCTACAAAGAGAATGTGGACACTAAAAGCCATTGGTTAAGTTAGAGAGGACAGTATCAGTAGCTTAGTAGGAACTGAGGAAACTTATAGTGGGAATTGATGGGGAGGTGAGAATGTAGAGAGAGAGCCTAATGGTAATGAGAAAGCAGAGTTGTGGGCTGGGGAAGACTGTCTTTGAAGTCGCATCTAGGATGGTGCTTCAGTGCTAGCTTACAAATAGAATGTAACAGACTAGGACTTAATTCTATACCTCTCTGTATCATATTCTTTTCCTTAGCCCACTGTGCCACATAGACATACCTTCTCCCTTCCTAGTACAGTATAAAGAAAATAAAGTGGCTCAATTTGGGTTCTTAACATGTTTAATGGTATGTTAAACCATGACTCCTGGAATGGTGCTGATCTAGGTCCAGTTCTTGTCCAGATTACTAATGCATGAACTTCAATAAAATAACTTTCCCAAGATGTCATGTTTCAGCTTCATGCAAACAATGCAACAAATACTTACAGAGCATCTAGCAAGGGCCAGGACTGGTGATCAGTCCTCAGTTCATTGAGGAATGTAGGGAAATGGCACATCCCTCTTATAAAGGGTTGCTGTGTGATAAAAAGATACATAGATCTTAACAAAGACAGTGGTAGTTACCACAGCTGGGCTGCTGGGAAGTACAGGAGAAGGTCAATGTGACAGGAAGTATGGTATGTGAGAGCAGGGCTTCTTTAACTCCACTCATAACTCTTTGGCACCCAAGATTTTTATGTGACCCCCAAGCATATAAGTAATGAAATACATATACAAGTAAAACACTTATTGATAAGATATCATAAGTAAGTCTATTTTAAGATGATTATTTACATATAATTTTACCAGGCATTATAAATGGAAGCAGATTTACATGACAATGATATGAATGCCTGTTTATTTTACATAAAGATTTAAATCCTGTCTGAATACTTGATGCTATAGGATATAAAGCATCTTCAATGTTTTTCAGAGTTGATCAATACTTTGACTTTATAATTGTCAATGCTGAGAACACCACATAAGTGCATAGTACAAAATGACATAAGTATGGTTAGGGCCCCTTTTTAAATTGTTGGAAATTCTGTGCTCATCACAGGCCAGAATTCATATAATGATTTTTTCTGTGAAATACAAGTCAGCAACTCTATCAACAATTTTTCAAATCAAACATTCTAACAAAATACAGTTGAAAGATACATGAATTTGATATTTACATGCTGAGAACTGATGATAGGAAAACATTAAAAGTCTGAGTTTTCCATAGTCATGTAGGTATACTAAAAATATTGTAGTCCTTAACAGACAGTAATTTCAAATCTGAGCCAAGGTATAGTGTTCTTTGTACATGGCATGTGCAGGGTGAAGTGTTTATGTGTTCAGAGCCAAGACTGCTGTGAAATTGGGGGATACACATAGGTGAGTACTGCCAAAACACCATGAAATGATTATGTGGTCACCATGCATCCAGAGACATTTTACTGTTGCCAAAATTTTTTGCAACCCTTATGTTCATTTCTGACCTCTTATGGAGTTATGACTCATAGTATAAGAAACTGGTTATTAGAGGAAACAGAAAGAAAAGAATCAATGGCAAGAGATAAAATAGAAAGGCCCAAGACCTGAGCAAAAATGTGGGTGACTGGCCCTTGGTCAGCAGGATGAGGCATTTATGCTCATCATGAGTGAGATTAGGGGACAGCCGTGGGAGCAATAGAACTTGCTGAGGATTTCTATATGAGGTGTGTTCCTAGAATCCCACAAGCTGGTCAATAACAGAGCCTTCTCACCTCTCTATAAGATGAAGGCTTAATACCATGCCTTAAATGATGCCATGGTGAAAAACAACTTACTTTTTTATCAAATATATATATATATATATATATATAATATATATATATATATATATATTCTCAAAACTGGCCTGAACAGGGTACAAAAGCATAGCACATTGCCCTAGGGTCACTGAGCAGTTATTTCTTCAATATAAGCTCCTCCATGTATTTTAGTCCTGTCTCAATCCATACCTGTAGCCCTCTTGGTGGTTGGTTCCCGGATGCACTTAAGTCTATTGAGATCATGATCACTATGTTAATCATGGTATATACAACTGAAAACCATCTTTCAGGTGCATCAGAAACAAAAACATTTTGTTTCCCTTGGCTTAATCTTCTATAGTTTCAATGTGACCTAAACTTATACATCAACTGCAATTTCTAGCTTATGTTATACTTTTATCTAAAACCTCTATGTTTTTTCATTTGCACTATTGTTTTAGTTTGTTTTCTACTGTTGTAGTAAACTGTGACCAAAACTGAGTAAAGAGTTTACTTCAGCTTGCATCTAGAAGGGAAGTCAGGACGAGAACTTGAAAATAGGAACTGAAAGAGACGCCATGGAAGAATGCTGCTTACTGGCTTGCTCTCCCTTGCTTGCTCAGCCTGCTTTCTTATACAACCCAGAACCATCTGCCCAGGGCTGGACCTGCCCACAGTGGGCTGGACTCTTCCTCACCCATCATTAGTAAAGATAATACCCCTACAGACTTGCCAACAGACCAATATTATATAAGCATTTTCTCAATTAAAATTCCCTCTTGACAAAAAATTTTCTGGGACAATTGTCAAGCTATGTAATATTGAATCTTGTTTTTATAGAATGACAGGATGGAGGATATTTTTGTATCCAAGCTAAAAATATACTTGTTAGGATTAAAGTCAAGCATGGTGATATACAAACCAAATCCTAGTAGGTCCAATGCTGAGGTGGGATGATTCTCCCACCTCATGTGTTTGAATCTAAGCTGGGCTACATTTTGACACCCTGTCTTATAACTCCCCCAAAATGTACTTGTTAGTTTTAGCTCATTGTTATCATCCATAAAGATATTCTCTTTTGTTCAAAACATTACCTATGCTTCATAGGTTAGTTTTGTAACTCTCATATTTAATCACTGTAACTCATCTATGTCATTGATAAGATCATTGATCAGTGTCAGATATAATCCTTGTAATTCATTACTTGAAACCTCCATTAATCAGCTCTCTGTGGGATCTTCACTTAGCTATTAATTTAATTGACTTGTATCTAGTTTACACTCCCCATTTCAACTGGAAACATTGTAAAATCTCTTACTTTTTTTGATATACCCCATGTTTGTAAGAGTCACTCCATTTACCATCCCTTAACCTAGTAAAGAAAGGAAACCACATGTTCTTGGTGAATCCTAAAGTAATTAATTTTCTTTAACAGATAATCCAAATGTTTACACATTTAGACTTAATTAGATTTTATGTGGTTTAGTAATACTGGAATCTTCGTAATTTCTTTATTATTATTATTATTATTATTATTATTATTATTATTATTATTATTAATTCAAGTTAGGGAACAGGCTTGTTTCACATGTAAGTCCCCTCTCCCTCTCCCTCCCCTCACCCCAATCTTTCCCCACCTCCAACCTAATCCCCACCCCACCCACCCACCACTCCCCAGGCAGGGTAGGGCCCCCAACAGGGGCTCCACAAAGTCCACCAAAACTTCCTGTGCTTACTAAATGTTTATTGACTAGTGTATGACAACTGTGCAATTAGACTGGTAAATTGCAGGGAACTCCCCAGTCATCCAGGTAAATGGTCTTAATGCTCCAGCATATATTTACAAGTGCTTTATAGAAACTTTTATTGAGAATCTCTTACATTCCAGAGGTCATACAAGGGAGTTTAGCAGTCCTAACCCTCAAGAAACTCAACCTAATGGCCGAATCTGTCTTATAAACAAACAAAAAACGATATTATAGTGTTAGAGTTATAAATAAAATCTACTGGGGAAAAAACCTTTAACTTGTAAGTGCATTCGATTTTGGAAAGATCTGAGGCTTTAGGGTCTTCCTTTGACATTGGTTCAAATGGACAATCCAGTGGATTATATATGACTTAAGTGAAATAAGCCCATTGTCTGCCTCAATAAACATCAATCATACCTCTCAGGATAGCCTTTACACAATAACATTGGACCATATAAAGCATTAGGCTCTATGTTAAGGAGGTCTGTGAATGAAATATAACTGTTTATGAAGGTTATTATTGTACCTTGCTCTTGACCCTTGAAATCATGCATTTTAGAACCTGAAAGATTCCATATATTCTATGGTCACATGGGTTAAAAGTTAATTCTAACTCCAACTCTAAAGCTTGCTGGTGTATTATAGTCATCAAAAACAAAAAGGAAGAAATGGAAAAGTGAGAGGATAATATACAAAACAACTAAAAAACATCTCAGACCTGGACACATGGGGAAGGGCCTAGGCCTGGCCCAGGATGATGTGGTAGACTTTGGGGATCCCCTTTCGAGGGCCTTACCCTGCCTGGGGAGTGGAGGGGGGATAGCTAGGGGCAGGTGGGATGTTGGGGGGAAGGGAGGGAGAGGGAGAAGGGATTGACATGTGATGCAAGCTTGTTCCTAATTTGAACTAATAAAATTAAATTAAATTTTAAAAAAACAAAAAAAAACTCAGATTCTGGGAGATTTGTCATATCATTTGCATAAATGAATAATGTAGTTGTTAAACAGTGGGATACTAAGGTAATTATCTTTTTCAAACCATGGCTCATTAGATATTCCTAAGCTAGTCATCAGAATGAAGGTTATCTTCCTTCCATGTCACTTGAATGTCCAATATTCACATACTGAGGAGCCCAATTTCCAAGGGCCCTGAAGAGCTGTCAATAATACAGTTTGTGAAATCACATCTTTTGGCTACAACACTAGAAAACCCAATGGATATATTTGTGCTTCCCATTCATGTGGCCCTGGCCTCTTCAAGTAGCCTCTATTCATTTTCCTCTTTGCCTTTGGTTTGGGGAAGCCCTGAAGCTGTGGGTGGGGCTCCCTGTGGGTGGGTTTCATCTTTGTGTTATATCGTAATTCTAAGATAGTCCCATGTCTATTCGCTGGGAATAAATATTTGGAAGGGTTGAATAGCCAGTGAAATACTCAAAGCAAGTTGATCCCCTTGTAAAAATTTTCCAGAAGTCTGCAGTAACTTCACATTGGCAAAAATTAAAAGTTCACTTCTATACGCAAGAAAATGTGAAATAATAGTTTCATCTTTCCAGTCAATGAAGTCAAGAGAGAAAGGAGTTGCAAGTGGCTTTTATAGATCACACTACGGAATCCATCACAATCAGATCAACTCTAGATGACTTATTTCTTTTCCCTTCCTCTCTGCTTTAGTAATGGAAGTTTTAGATGAGTGGTTCATAGCATTTTGGCCAAGTATATTCTTATTAACATCCCATGGGAGGTTTTCCTTATTAGTAGCTTATGGCCCCTCTATAACTCAAGCAGAAATAATTCAGTCTGAAGAACTTCTGGTGTTAGTTAACAAAAGTACTTGGATAGTTGTCTTCTCGATTTTGGCAATCACTGAAAATTTTGTTTTGGGAAATTCTCCAAGAAGAATAAAGATAGATGTGGAAGGTATTATCAGGCTCCGTAGCCAGGTGGGAACAGCTGGGAGGGAACATAGCATGTGCTCCTGAGGCAATGAGGGATAATTGATATCTCTTGTCACAACAGTGTATTAATTGCAGAGATTCCGCATTTCACTAAGCCGTGCTCTGTCACAGACAGCTCACATGAGACTGATGTTTGTTCCCCGTCTCCTCCCTAGTGATTTTTCCAGTTAATTTTATTTCAGTCTCACAGTATTTTAGATCTTCCTTCTGACTCATACCTTTGTGCAACCCGTGTGTGGGATCTGAACAGTGAATACATGATTTCTTAGAGATGTGGGTTTTTTTTTTTTTTTCCCTACAAACACAGCCAAAGTCACCTTATTTCACTTCAGGAATCCCAGTGATAAATGCTATCTCCATGGAGATTGAACTCATCAGTTGAATGAAGCAATCTGATTTCCCACCTCAGAACATAGTGCCATTCATGTTTAAGTGACTTTTAGACAATAATGAGAAATCTCTTAATGAAAGAATCTCTATGGCCAGATAAGAGCTAAGAGTAACCGATATACCATTAACTCTGCTTTCCTCCACCCTGTCTCTATTTAAAACTTGATGTTCTCATTAATTTCCCCATGTTCTGAGAGCCCTGCTCTCGGGACACTGCTACTTATAACAGACTGACTAAATACTCAGTTTTCAGGAGAGGAAGATGTGGACAGCCTTCCAAGAAGGAGTGACTGTGTCCATTCTTTCTTAAGATCGCCTCCCATGCTAACCCCAGATACAAAAGCACACCTGAGGAACAGTTTACCCTGATTGTTAAAACTGGAGTTCATTTACTATCTTAAATGTTTCTCAAACAAATGACTTGAACTTTGGGATCTATTCATCTGGCTGAGTCTATTTACTCAGAGGAGGTTGAAGGGTTTGTATGGGCTTTCCTCAGTTAAACATAAAACAGCACAAATGGAATAGAGAATAAGAGCTCCTACCCTGTAGAAAGGGTGCTAACCAAATATAAATATTAGTTATTTTCTTCCTTGGCTATCAGACAGCCCTCCCTCCGTCATTCATTAATTCCATAGATTCTAAGATGCCTGTTGTATACTAAACACTGTGTTCGAGGCTACGGAGATGCAGTAGTGTGTTAGAAGCCTTGAACTTTGTCTCTTTTTCCAGCAGAGCTAGACTGATGTTGATCTACTGCTGTTACTGCAAGCCTCTTGTGACCTGTGGTTTGCATTCGTCTATTAGGCTAAGCCTCATACCTTTTCATTATACAATCTTTGCTGATGCTACGGACAGATTTCAAAGTGCCCTCTTTACAATTTCTGGATTTAATGCAATGTGTAATCAAGAATAGGCCATTGTTAGGTCAATTACTTTCCTGTATTTATCTTTTCAAACAATAAATAATCAGTGGGATGGAAGGGGCATTAAAAGAGAGTTTTAATGCTGGTACTCATAAATATCCAACATCTTAAAGAGACGTTTTAATATTTATATGTGGTGGAATACCCTCCCCTCTGGAGAGAGCCTGGATAAAGGCTGATATGAACCCATGCAGAAACAGTATTCCTGAATCAGTGTGTTGTATAGGCTCACAGGCAAACCTGAGAAAGCATTGAGATTCCTCCAAATAGACTGCCCAATAGTCAGTCTCTCAGTTCTCAAATTATCAATACCTGTGTGTACACACCTAAGAAGGTAACTTTTTAGTGCATACTCAGTGGATTTTCTATGTCAAGTTTAGTAGAGGAGCCTGGGCCCGAGCCATGCTCTTCCTTAGACCAAAGCCTGACCAGATCTCCTTCTAGCACTATTTCCCTCTTCTAGAGATGCCATATGGAAGTCCAAGACTGGGAGAAACTGTTCAGGTTATATGCATTTTAACATAAGAAGCCATAAAAGCTCAGTTGTGTTCTCAGGAAAGTTAGTCTTAAAGTTAGATGTGAAGCAAGAACACCTCGGGCATGCTCACTCGGAGGTCCTTGAAAGCATGTTGTAGGTGAAGTGAGCATGATATCAATGGAACTTCTCTCAACTGACATTTACTTTTCACTTTTAGAACCAGGACATGGACAAAATGCTGGCAGGGAAGGGGAAGCTAAGTACCAGAGAGAACTTAAGAGACTGAACATAGATCCTGAAGCTGGAACTTATTTGGGGGCTGGCTCTGCTACTCGGCATTGTAGCATAACTTTAAACAAACAACTTATCTCATGTTTCTTAATTCCCGTGTCTGTAAATGGGAATAAGCACAGCCTACAGGAGAATGCTGCTACTAAGATTTAAGTGTGTTTGCATATACAAGTAGTATCATTGTGTAGTTAGTAAGCAGCATCTTTATATGTAGCAATTCCTAAGAGTTTATAGCATTCTGTCATTAAAAGTATTAGCAATTCCATAGAAACTAGCACAGTGATAAATGCCTATAATCACAGAACTTGGAAGGCTGCGGCACAAAGGGCATGACTGAGGCTCCTTAGGGCTAAATAGCAAGACATTTTGATGAAAATACTGTTCGTTAATTCTCCTGTGGGTCCTTAATAGTGAATTGAAGTTGGGAGAAGCATATTATCCCTTTCACTTTTTATTCCAGTGATTGTACCTTGTATAATTGCAGTAAAATATCAAAGAGGTCATTGGTATTGGTTCTAAGCCACGTGCCGATCTGTGTAGATGCAAGAACCATTTCCATCACCACAAAGATCACTCATGCTCCTCTTTTTAGTCAGATACCCTTCACCCATCCCTGTCTCTCAACAATCACCAACCTATTATACATCCCTGCAAGTGTGCCATAAGTAGCATACTTCAAAATTGGAATTAATAAGATGGAGAAGAATATGAGCTTCTGAGATTGGATTTTTTTTCAAATACTATACTGCTCTTGAATCCACCCATGTTGTCATGATCAAAAGTTCTTTGCTTTTTGTTTTGGGTAGCAGTCCGTGGTACAAATGTACAATAATTCATATTGTGGCTATTATAGAGATGGGAGAAATGACTCTCTCCTGACTTTTACATGAACACAAGCTTTGTTTCTTCCATTTCTCCATTTCTACTTGTATGCCTTGTATCCCGTTTTCTTGCCTTATTGCACAGGCTATAACTTCCATTACTATGTTGAACAGCAATGGAAAGGCTGAAGACTCCTGCTTTTTGTTTTTAATCATATGGAGACAGAAACCTAGGTTTCACCTTTGTAATATTAGCTGCAGTGATTTTGTTGGTGTCTTTATTATGTTGTGAAAGTTCTCCTTAAATTCCCAGTTTTCTGAAAGTTATAAGCCAATGAGTTTTTACCAGGTGCCTTTTCTACTTCAATTTATATAATCATGTGATTTCTTTCTCTAGCTTGTTAATATGTTGATTTACATTTCTTCCTTCTCAAACAGAGCACCAACTATAATAAAATAAATACCACTTGGTTTGGGTATATAATTATTGTCATACTTTACTATTGCTAGTATTTTGACAAGCTTTTTGCATTTAAATTGTAAGGAATGCTGGTCCACAGGGTTATTTTTATGTTGTCTTTAATTTTGATGTGTGGTAAGTCCAGCCTCCCTGGATGAATGGGAAAGTAGTACACATTTTTCTTTTCTTGGAAGAGTGGGTAGAAATGGCATTAATTTTTCTTTAAACCTTGGTGAGATCTCTCTAGTAAAACTGTCAGAACCCTAACATTTCTTCTTTGGGAGGCTTTTAATTATAAATTCAAAGACCTTCACAATTGTAAGTCTCCTCAAATTATGTTGTATTGTGTGAATTATGGTAATTTTAATCTTTCTAGAAATTGATCCATTTTTTTATCAAAATTACACTATGGGATTTCTGTAGTATCTTTCTTATCCTATTGATAATATCCTATTATTATCTTCATAGGCAAGCATTTTACATACTAACCCCACCCCCAGCCTCTCATCACCTCAATAATCTATAGGGTAGTGGTGTTATTCTTTTTCTTTCTTGATATTTGAAATTTGTGCTTTTTCTCTTTTTGTCACTTTTTGTTTTTATTTGGAAGTCGGACAATTTTATTGACTTTTCAAAGGACCAGCTGTTTTTACCTTGTTATTTTTTCAGGTTCTAATTTCATTGATTTCTCCTTTGTATTATTTCCTTCATCCTATTTGTTTTACTTTTGTTTATTTTTGTGTCTTCTTTTTCTAGTTTCTCTAAATGGAAGAGAGAATACTGAGTAAAGAATTTCTTGTTTGATGTAACAATTTGTTTTAAATTTCCCCCTCAGCCCTGCTTGAGGAATACTGCATATATTTCCACACACTGTATATATGTCATTTATTATGTTTTTTTACATTAACTTGAGAACTGTTCTTTGAGCTGTGAGTTAGACAGCTGTTGTTTGGTTTTAGGGATTTCTCTATTATCTTCTTATTGTGGACCACTCACCTTACTCCACTGTGATCATGGAGCATACCCTCTCTCTATCCTATGGTTGTGAATTTATTTCTCTCTTCAGTTTTATCTATTTGTGACTTTTACCATCTCTACAATATAATTCCACTGTTTTTTAGCTTCCAATATTTTCATAAAAAATCTGTTGTCAGAATGCTGCAATGCCTTTGGAATAATGTGTCTTGCTCTTTTAACTGCTTCCATTTTTTATCTTAAATTTCAGCCGTTTTACAGGGATATGCATGTGTGTGCATGTGTGTGTGTGTATGTTTACATGTGTGTGCATGTGCATGTGGGCATATGTGTACATATGACTGTATTTTGAGTATGTCTGTGTGCATGTGGATGTAGATGTGTGTGTATGTAGGTATGTATGTGTTCATGTGTGTATTGCACAGATATATGTGCAGTATTTAAACTTAATAGGAGGTATTCAGCCTCATCAATCTATGGCTTAATGTCCTTATTAGCTTTGGAAAATTGGTGGTATCTCGCAAATACTCTTCCTTTGTTTCTGCCTCAACCTCCTGCCTCAGAAATCCAATGAGATAAAAAATTAGAACTTTCTGTTCTATTTTCTTGATATTATTTCTTAGTTTGGTTGATCTATAATGTCCTCTCGGCTAGTTTACTAGTCTTGCCTCTGCTATATCCAACCTCCGTTTAAGTCAGCTGTTGAGCCCTTAATTTTATTTGATTTAATTTTCATTTTCACAGGCTGTCTGCCTTTTGTTGCTGTTTTGCTTGAAACTGTTATTCTCTAATGAAATCCTCTCTTTTATTGTCTGTTTTCTTAACTAAATTAGTTATAGTTATTTTAAGAAACATGTATAATATTAATATCTGAATTACTTATATATAGTGGTACTTACTAATTTTCTACTCATTTTCAGTGTGTTTTCTTTTTGTTATCTCCTGGTAAACAAGATAATTTTGATTAAATGATAGACAAAGTCCCTAAAAAGCTGTAGTAATATTCTAAGCCGATGTTGTCTTTCTCTGGAGAGGATTTACTCTTTTCCTAGCAATTGGAGTGAGCTTTCCTCAATCCTCCAATCACAAATGCCAATGGCTAGGTTTTACTTCTGAGGATTTTTTTTTAATTTTTGAGATTATAATTTAATGTCAGCATTTCATCCTTCTCTTTCCTCCCTCGGACCTTCTTATATATGCTTCCCTACTTTCCTTCAAATTCATGACCAATTTTTCAATAATTGTGATTGCATGCATGTATCTATTTGTATATGCATATATAATCCTAGATATAACTTGAGTCCATTAAATGTTACTTATATGTATTTTACTTGTATGTACATTTTCGTTTTCAAGGCTGACCTGTGGTACTAGAAAACCACTTGGTATAGTCTTCCCTTAGGAAGACCACCTCTCTCACTCCCAGCTTTCTTCAGTTGCCTAAAGTTCTTTGTGTAGGGTTGAGGCTTTATGGGCTTTTCCCTGTCCAGGTTGGCATGTTCCTAATGTGTCATCCTTGTTCATATCATGTTTAGGTGATTATGTTGGTGAGATTCTTACGGGTCTAGATTCTGATGTTACCAGGAGACACAATCATAAAGCAAAATCCTTAATCTTCTGGCTTTTATAATCTTTCCACCCCGTCTTCTGCAATGTTCCCTGAACCTTAGGTGTGGGAGTGTTTATAACCATTGGTACTGTGTTCTACAACTCAGCATTTTGGTTGGTAGTGTTTTTCTGTGGTGGTCTGCATCTGTTGCAAAGAGAAGTTTCCTTGATGAGGAGTAAAAATTACACTTGTCTCTAGGTATAAGAAAAAAATGTTTATAGATTGTTGTTAGGGATTTTGCTGGTTTAGTAAGTTATTGGTTGTAGATCCTCCTTCAATAGTCATAATTTCACTAGCATTTACTAGTTAGCTAGGTTTCCATCACCAGCCGTGATATCCTTCCTGTTGAACAGGTCTTAAGTTCAATTAGAGAGCTATTGGCTAACATCAAGATATTCATGCCACTGCTACACCCATAGGGTTATGATGCCTTATTGGTCATTTATGTGTTTCAGTGATTGAGTAGGATTGCTGGTGGTCTCCCTCTTTGGAAAATTGCATGTCCTCTTCTGGAACCGTGGAAGATAGTTGAGGATATATAGTCTAATACTCTAGGATGTAACCTATCCAGAATCCTACCAAGGTTTGATAACAGGGTTTTTTCCTTAGAATAAATGAATTCTGGCTTCTAATTCCAGCTCTATAGGAATGCTGAGATCTCTGTTCAGACTCAATGTATCTTAGTCATTGCACTCTGATCATTTTCCTAGTGTTTGGTTCTGTGCCATTTGTGAATTAGCAAATGACTTGTAGAGAAAAGTGCCACAGAATTTTGGACCCAAATCAATATGCTTACCTACCTACTCTTCAAAATCAACTTGGCCTTTAGGGTCCTGAGTGTCCTGGGAGTTATCCAAAGCCTTCAAGTGGTTTTGTTCTTTGTTTTTTGTTTCCAAGTTTCCCCAACTTTTCTGGTTATTCTCACAAGCGTAAGAATAAAATAAGTCCTTTCACCACTACCCAAAACATGGATAACCCTTGTCTCTCTTTAATACTAAGTGATGATGGCATCAATATATGGTTAGTAACACTGATGTTAGAAGAACGAAAGAGAGTTGGGAAGAAGGCTTTGTCCATAAGTTCACAAAAGCATGAAATGCCTGAATAACATCCTCCAACTTTATATTAAAAAATGCAAGCATAATGGCCCATACTTTTAATCTTAGCACTGAGGAGAGAGAGGTGAATAGCTCTCTGAGGCTACAGGACAGCTAGCCTAGCTTACTGAACAAGCTCCAGGCTAAAGAGAGACCCTGTCTCAAATAATAAGGTGGACTGTTCATTTTTCTTTCTTCCCAGCAGCCAGACCTCACCATGAAAGTCTAGCTATGAAGTTTTAGAAAATATGAGATCTGTTCCAGCTCCAGGTGTTGCCATTCTAGAACCAAATGATAGGATTTCAAGTCTCTCACTGTGAACGCTAACCCAGGTTCCTTTCTAAGAAGAGTCTTCAGCAGATGAACTGAACTGCTCTCTACAGAAGAAAGCACAAAGAGGGGTAGTCAAAAGAAATTCAGAGTCCAGTGTACAGTCAGATTGCAGAGAGCCATCCTAGATACACCTCATGCTGGAAAAGCTCCAGAAGAGTGAGCTAAGGAAGGGGGATTCCAGGGAAGCAGAATAGACTAAGCAGGCATCTAACACAATGGCTGCTTCTCATATTTCACAAAGGGCTCATATAAGGAAAAGGTTGTGAAGCCTGTGAAAGATTCTCTTCCTCAAGTTCATAGAAAACCTTGAATTGGCATACCAGATTTTTTAAATGAAATGCATTTGTAACTCTAGGCAAGTGCTCTACCAACAACCTACAGCCCCAACTCTCCATCTGCGACTAAAACAAAAGAAAGTGCAGGGGAGGGGTGATGGCCCCTGAAGAATGACACTGGGAGTTGATCTCTGACCTCCACACTGACTGGTAGACACATACATGTATACCCTCACATGTGCATGCACACGTGCAACAGAAGTAAAATAGTATGTTCAAAAGCCACATGTCTAAGTCTTAGTACATGACATAAATTCACAAATGATTTTCTATTTGAATTTAAATAGTCACTGACTTGGGGTAACTTGTAGAAAAGATTGGTCATTAGTGTTTATCTTTTCCTTTCTGGACATTATTATTGAACTGCTACAGAACAAGAATCAATGTTTGACCTTGGGAGTGTTGGTTACAATAGACACCCATTGGCCCTATTCTAAAGGGGCCACCGTGACATCACTAAAACACTCTTTGGCCATATTTACATTTCAGCAGCCACTATTAGAAAGCAATCTATTTCCTTCTCTTAAAGCCCATGTCTTATTTTTTTTCTCCAGAAAGGATTGCTTATCCAGTGATACTCAACTCTAGCCCTTCCTCTTGTGAACTTCTGAGCTTTCTGTCATTGCTTTCCACTCATTGAACCTTTGCTCCCACCTTTTACTCTTGGCAACAAATCCATTGTTAGTGAAAGGTGGCAAGAATTTTATACATCGATTTACCCAGGAACTTGTGTGAATAAAAGCTAAGAAACACACCAAGGAAGACAAGCAAACTAGATCTCTCTCTCTCTGTCTCTCTCTCTCTCTCTCTCTCTGTCTCTCTCTGTCTCTCTCTCTGTCTCTCTCTGTCTCTCTCTCTCTCTCTCTCTCTCTCTCTCTCTCTCTCTGTGTGTGTGTGTGTGTGTGTGTGTGTGTGTGTGTGTGTGTGTTGGAATGGACACTACAGTACCAAATTGCTTATGTAAGCTTGGTTACAGATTAGAGCCTCTGAAACAACTTTTTATGAGTCTGTGTGATTTCCAAGGCTCAGAACTAATCCACTGGAAAACATAAAGGATGTAAAGCAGAGGGTTCAGTAGTCATTTTCAGATCATTTGGCTCTAAATGCAGCTCTGAGGATACGCAGTTCATAAATTTCCTTCTGGATCTTTTTTTCAAGGCAATATTTCTCCACACTTAGCTATCTCAGGTAGAGGATTTCCAGGACATGCTTACAAGTGGGATTGGGGATCGAGGAACTTAATGGGGGTAGGAGTGGGGGTGGTGGCAGTGGCAGTGGTGGTGGTGATAGCCATGCTAATGACAATTACTAATAGACTCCTTTGAGTATTTTGTATTTTCCCAGTGTTGAGACATTTTAATTGCATCACAAGGTCTCTTGAGAAGAGTAGAAGTACTCGCCATTTCTTAAGTTTCTTATCTTTTTTGTAGTATTCAGTAATATGGGATTTGAAACAGAGAATAAATTCTCTACTTAAATACTATCCCCAGCAATCCTGTGATCCTTGGCTGTGTAGTGAACATTCTTGGGCCTCTTTAACTCTAGGTTGAAGATATACTGGTGTCTTGTGGCATTCTTGGAGGTTAAACTAGTTAATGAATGTTAGACCTATAGCACTGAGGCTCATTCATACTGACTTCTTCTCCCTTCTGGCTTGGCTACTACTGTGGTTTGAGATTCCCTGCTCTAGACTACTCAGGTGAACAGTGTTGAGAACAGAACGACCTAAAAACATATAAATAGATCACAGGAACTACCAATGATATATGTAACACCATCTTAGCTCCCAGGCTAAGGCTCGGGAAATATGATTCCATAATGCTTATCTGAGTTCTCTAATATTTACTAAAGTAGTAATTGTATTTACTCAGTATATATCCATTCAGTAAAGTGAGGATGCAGACCTCACCTTAAGAGAACTTGACGTCTTCTGGAGGAGACAAATATTAAATATTTAATTATATCCACTCACTGAGTATTACTAAGGAGAGGCCCAGGATGTTGTGAACACTTTTATATTGTTGGAAACAGAAGATATATTCATTGAGGAAGTGGCATTTAAAATTGAATCTGGAAGATTTTAGTACTTAATAATTTGGTGGCAAAATGGACACACAAGGCATCTCAGCAGAAGAGCCCATCTCAGCAGCAGCTGCCCTGATGTGGCATGTGGAAAAGCAAAGGTCCTCCTGTGGATAACAGATATGAGAATGGAAGCTTAGTGGTTGAATGAGTGGGTCTGCATAGTACTTCCTTTCCCTTTGGTGCACCAAGAGATTTGTATAGGTACAGGTACCTCCTACTATCCTCAGCATCACATCTCAGGACAACCAATATTTTCAAGTTACCTAGAAATCTGCATCTTCTTGCTCCAGAATTTTAGCCTATCTCTTCTTTCCTTATCACTCACTCTGGCACCTATCACTCCTTACTAATCTGCTAAGTGCTTGTTTCTAAAGTTGAAGGTCACCTTTACATGGTCCAGTGTTCTCACACTCAAAGTCATGGATCCTTCACTCAGAGTTTCTGATACTTTACTTTTAAGATTAGCCCCTCAAATCTTCATTTCTCACAAGCTGCCAGATGATGCCTGTGCTTCCGGCCTGGAGTCCATTGGTAAAGCATTCCTAAAAGAAAAACCCTTTGTGTGGGTTCTACTTACCTTAGGCATCTTTCCCAGTGTTCAGCATGGTAGGTATGAAGTCCATGTTCGCCAAATGAATTGATCAGTGAAGGAATCACGAAATGGACCTGGCTTAGTGACTTCGGCAGTAGGTTTTCAACATTATTCTTTGGAAAGCTCTTTTGATTCCTTTCAGGCCTTGGAAAAGAATAAATTATTGTCATTCTCCTGGAATACAGCCCCAGAAATTGCAGAGTCAAGATCCTCTTGCATTTTAAGTACTTATTTGGCTTCAAAGCTGAAATGCTAACAGGATTACAAAAGGCCGAGTTTGCTGAGTTGCAGATTGTTTATGCTCGTGTTTGGTTCAAAGTTCTTGCGTCAATCAGTACATTTCTGTTTCTAATTGCAGTTTTAATTTTTTTTGCCACCTGCACATGCATTCTCAGTCTAAACTAGCTTCAGCAATTTGCACAGGTATAATGTAACCAAATGAGGCTCTTACCCACCAGCGTGTCACCTACCCCAGTATCTAATGACTGCAAAGGCGCTCTGCCTCAATTCACATTATGATTCAGAAAGCAGCCTGCTATCTTTCCCCATTTTCACTCTCACAGTGTTGTTAAACATTTTTAATAGAAAACTTTCCTCAATCCAGGCAAATGAGTTTGACTAAGGATGCCACGTGAATTTCCTTCTAGATCCTTTATTTACATCTCTCCATAGAATCTCCGGATTTGAATCAAAGAAAAAGAAGCATTTCTAAGTTCATCAAAATATGGGCTAGGGCCATAGCTCACTGGTAGAGTACTTACCTCAGGTCTTAGTTAGGGTTTTAATTCTGTGAAGAGACACCAAGACCATGGCAACTCCTTTAAAGAAAAGCATTTAACTGGGACTGGCTTACAGTTTCAGAGATGTAGTCCATTACCATCATGGCAGGACATGGCAGCCTGAAGACAGCCATGGTGCTGGAGAAGGAGCTGAGTGTCCCACATCTTGATCCACAGGCAGCAGACAGAATCTGTGTGACACACTGAATATAGCTTGAGTGTTACAGGATTTCCCACCTGGTTTGGCAGCCACCTTGCCCCAAATGAAGACTCTATATTAATTATTAAACTGTTGGCTGGTAGCTAGGGCTTCTTATTGACTAGTTCTGTCTTAATTATCAACCCATTACTATTAGTCTATATATTTCCACGTGGTCTTGGCTTACCAGAGAATGCCTCATGCATCCTGTCTTCCTGGGCTCCCATCAACTCCTATCTGCATACACTTCTGAGAATTCTCCTCCTCTGGTAGCTCCACCTGTCCTTCCTGTCTGGCCACTATCCACATGTGTTTTATTCATCAACCAACAAGAGAAGCATATACATAGGAGGACAACACCATCACTTGAGCATATGAAACCTCAAAGTCTACTCCCACAGTGACACACTTTCTCCAACAAGGCCATACCTACTACAAAAGGCCACACCTCCTAATAGAACCATGCCCTATAGGGGTCATTTTCTTTCAAACCACCATACCTCCTATGTGTAAGGTTGTAGATTTAATCCCCAGTCCTTTCTCCATCCCACCCCAAGAAAAAGGGAAGGAAGGAAGGAAAGAAATAGAGATGACACAATTCTCCCTAATATACACATCTGATCTGAAAGTATCTCACTATGCCCTATTATGTTAAACAGAGACTCACAGACCTGGTAGTTTCAAGCTAGTTCAGGTACAATCCATCAGATTTCAAATGTGGCCCATACCAGAACTCAAGAGTCTTCTATGTATGGTGATGAGTGAATGTGAACAGCCTATACCTAGATTTTGATTTGAACTTTGGTCCCATATAACATCTGAAATAGTACGAGGGACTTCCCAATAGATTTTAATCATCAGAATTCTAGGTAGAGAGAAAAGTCATCTCAATATCAGTTGATTATTTTTTGGGGGGTTGTGCTCAGAATATTCTGTTTTGCCACCATCCTCTTGATTTGATTTGAAATGACCTAATAGATAATCCACTGAAAATTATTTTTTGTGTGGCCTGAATATATAGTTTTGTAATAGAGCTTTGACTAAATACACAAGGCCCTGAATATAACCAACAACCCCAAACCAAACAAACAAAACCAGAAGATAAATCTTACTCTTGAACATAAATGCAAGTTTGAATAAGGATCCAAGATAGCATTGCACTGTAGATATACCAATTGGGGTTGGCCATCCCAAGGTCATTGATTCTCTACATTTTGACCAGTTTTGGCTTTCTGTAAAGACTTCTATCTACTACAGAAAAGAAGTTTCTTTGTTGAGGGGTGAGAGCTGCAATTACCTGTAGGTATAAGAATAGGTATTCAGAATACACTTAGAAATGGCATTGGTGGCCACAGTAGGTTCTCCTCTAAGGTCCATGACTTCCTCAGGTCTAGGTGATTGGCTAGGTTTACAGAATGTGATGTCTTCAGAAAGAGATTCTTACCTTCAAGTTCTGGAGTGAAACCAAGGGCAATGACAATAGCCTATATTGTTTGGGTCTCTTGGACCCCCTGCCCAACATTCAAAAGGAGTTTTCCATGCCTGGCACTGGGGGTTTTGATAGATATTCTATGGCTCTTGGGTAAAACATTATTACCCTGTACGACAAATTCATTTGTATTTTTAAGTAGCTTATAAAATAAAATATCACCTATGGCATTTTCAAATATCCTTAGTGTTATTTCTCCTTTTCTTCCATTTAATATGTATATTTATTTATTTATACACTTATGTTTAAAATGAATCTTTAATTTTACAAAATAAGTGATTCCCTATGACTTTTCAAATATGCTTAGGGATCCTTCCTTTCTCTCCTTCTATATTACCTTCTATATTACCTTCCCCTTTTCTCCCCATGAGAAGCCTTTCCTTGTTTGTTTTTCCTGTTTCCTCCCTTCATAGGCCCTGTGTCCTTCTATTCCCTCACTGGAATACTCCCCTCCCCCCTTCCTCCTTGGTCTCTTTTTACTTTCTTAGCTTCTGTGCTTACTTTAGATTATATGCTCAAATCTACAAATTAAGAGCTAGGAACCACAAATAAGAGAGAACGTGCAACATTTATCTTTCAGGGTCTGGTTATGTCACTCAGTATACTATTTCCTAGTTCTATCCACTTACCTGAAATTTTCATGATTTCATTTTCTTTACAGCTAAATATTTCATTATTATTCACTCATTAGTTGAAAGCCATTAAGGTTGTCTCCATTTCCTGCTGTGAATAAAGTGGCAATGAACATGACTGAGCAAGTGGCTGTGGAGTAGGATGTCTAGTCGTTTGGACATATGCTAAGGAGTGGTACCATTGGAACATATGGAAGATCTCCTTTGAGCTTTTTGAGAATTCTCCTCAGTTATTTCCATAGAGACTGTACCCATTTACAATCCCACCAACAGTAAATGGGGAATTGCCTTCCCCCACATCATTGCCAGCATTTGTTGTCTACTGTTTTCTTGATCTTAGCCATCTCAACTGGGGTAAGATGAAATCTCAAAGCATTTTAATTTGTATTTCCTTACTTGGCAAGGATATTGAACACTTTTAAAGATATTTTGTGGTGATATATTGTTTATGATTTATTAAAGCCACTGGAGGTCAAAAATAGCAAAGCAGCCATACTAGTTAGCTATAGAAGCTAGGCAGTGGGGGTACACACCTAATCTCAGGACTCAGAATTAAGAGGTAGATCTCTGTTAGTTCAAGGCCACACTGACTACACAAAATTCATCTAGTCCTAAAAGAAACAGCTTACACAAAGGTGATCTCAGCACCTAGGCTCACACACCTTTAATCCCAGCACTAGGGAGGTAGAGATAGGAGTAATATGACTGGGAAGAGAAAGGAATCAAAAGAGGAGGAGACAGAGCTTCAGAGCTTTTGCCTAGGAGGATTCATGGAGACAGAATTGCCATTTCGGCTTGGTAGAGGTAAGATCTACTGGTTTGGCTGCTTCAATTCTCTGATCTTTAGCTTGAAGCTTGAACCCCAATATCTGTCTCTGGGTCTTTTTATTTACTGTGCTGTAATATTTCTTAGCTATTTTATTTCTTCTTTTGAGAACTCTGTTAACATCCATAGCTCATTTTTAAGTGAGTCTTTTGTTTTCCTGATTCTTTGCATATTCTGGATATATATATATATATATATATATATATATATATATATATATATATATATGGCAAAGAGTCTCTCCCACTCTCTGTTGGTTTCTTTTCCACTTATTCAAAATTTTCAGTTTTATGAAATCCCAAGGAGATAGAGACATAGTTCAGTGATTATGAGCCCTTGCTGCTCTTCCAGGAGCCCAGAATTCATTTCCCAGTACCCATGTCAGGAAGCTTACAACCACCTTTATTTCCAGCTCTAGCAGATTGGACACATTCCTCTGACCTTCCCAAGAACCACACCCTCCATTCCCTACCCTGCACTCCCCACCCTCCACCTCACCCCCACACAGATACACACACATACACATAAATAAAAACTAAAAAAGAATGGCTTCAGTTAGGAGTAGTCAAGTGAGTCAAGGGACAATTCCATGTGTGTCATCACAGGGCACCCAGAATGGCCTTGGCCCAGCCAGACACAGTTTGGGACCCTTGAAAAGGCAGAATGATGTGAGTGTTAACATTTCACTGCACATTAATTCTTTAAAAAAAAAAACCTGTCGTTTAATTTTAAATGCTAATATGCATATGGTTAATTAAGAAGCCAAAATTGGCTATAAGCTTGGTGAGCGTGGAGCAGGGGGAGGGAGATCATTACACTTCTGCTCATGGTTAGCTATTTGTGAACCAGCTGATAATGTGCAAAATTAAGATTTTGTAAGTGGCATTTTAAATGAATGGTTAATGGCTGAAGATTAATTAAACAGTCAGAGTTACTGGAGAAAAGCTGTTAAAATTATGTTTATAGGCCAGTCACTTGCACACTGACACAGAAATCCTGAGAGTGGTGGCCTTCGTGTTTACCAAGAGCATTTTAAGGACGAGGCCTTCATCAGCAGAGAAACCCAGCCTGCTCTATACTCTGCAGAGCTGTGGCAGTAGCCTGGGGACATTCCTTTGGAGGAAAAGCTGCCAAGTAGGAAAATGGACTAGAAAGTGTTTTTCATTGAGAGAATCTTCACTGAAACCTTCGTGGCAGGTAACCAGGCCTATTTTATTTCCTGCCTGTGTGCTGCACAGTTGTGAGTTAGAGTATGCAGAACCCGTGGGGTTTATAAGAAGCTTCTGTAATGCTGGGAACAGACACAAAATTGCCCTGTGTTGTTTCCAGCCCAAGCGGGTCCCCCTTAAGTCTCCAATTCTTGGTGCTGGAAACACGGGTTTTATGCATCTGGCTCTACCCCAGGCTGACTCACTGGGGATCAGTTTTCTTTGTGTTCAGTGCTATGCTGTGTGCATTGAAGATGCTGTAAAAATATTTTTAAAAATGACTTGTCATAGCTTAACTCAATAAATATTGGACAAATGAATAATGAGTTACTTATAAGTTGGTGATTAGGATGTCAAAGGCTCCTTTCACTGTCTCTCCATCCATCCAGCATATGGCCAGCACTCTATACTGACCCATATTAATGCCTCCTGTGTAATGCCAATGTCTCAGCCTGAGAAACAACATAACCTAGTGGGGGAGATACAGAAATACAGATGTGTAAATCCCAGTGATGGCAAATACAACTCTGAGCATCCGAAGAGTGATAAATCAGTCTCAGGGTGGAAGCTCTGAGTTACAAGGAAGTTGGTTCTAGCCAGTGACAGATAATTAGCATGAAGGCATACTCCTCTGTTACTTCTTTCAAGCCAGATCCCTGGGTTTAGGCTTAAGACCCAGTTGGCCCAATCCAGGCAGTTAATATGTCCTGTTCAAAAGGTTCCCTGGCCAGGCACTGGTGGCCCACGTCTTTAATTCCAGCACTCGGGCGGCAGAGGCAGGTGATCTCTCTGAGCCTAGTCTACAGAGTGAGTGACAGGACAGGCCCCAAAAGCAATACAAAGAAACCCTGTCTTGAAAAACCAAAACCAAACAACCAACCAACCAAACAAAACAACAGTTCCCTGGACATGGAAATCCTGAAGCTGCCTCCAGCAGAGCCTAGACCAGAGTTTAATTCCCCTCCTAGTCAAAAGTTAATTCATTCCCCTTTCTCCACCCGATTTTGTGTGGAGTTGTCTGACCTATGAAACACTCATGCACATGAGACTATTCAAAAGCCTGAATTGAACAAGTCCACTCTGGGTTCAACGTGCTCTACAAGAGTGAAGCTCAGAGCCTGCAAGTTAGCAATGGCATGATTTTATTATGTCCCCTCCCAAATAAATGGGACATTTTCTTCCTGACCCAAAAGGAAAACTAACAATAGATTTTAGCCTGTTTTAGAAGTTGTTTTTATTTTGTTTTGTTCTATGTATTTACTTAAACACAATATTATTTGTAACTCAGAAACCAAAGTGCACCACAGTGTGCATGAAGAGATCAAAGGACAACTTAGAGGAATCAGCACTCTGATTCCACTGTGTGGGTCCCAGAAATTGAACTCAGTTCCTCATGCTTGGCCGTAAGCACCTTTACCAGCTAAACTGTCTCGCTTACCTGGAAATGCAATGTTTTGGTAATAAATAAAATGAATGATTAATAATATTAATTATAAGCACTACCATATTACTAGGAACATGCAGCTGCTAAGCATTTGCTATTTTGTGTGTATTATTTAATCCTCTTAATCTTGCTAGTAGTACCAAGATGCAAATGATTAAAGCCAGTTGCAAAGATGGTGAGGGCAGACCCATCTTCATAGATGGACCACGATCTCTACCGAGCTAGCCTGAATTCAGAGGCTCAACACTTAACCACTGTGCCATGTTGATTTTTGTGCTCTTTTGAAAAATTATTTTTCTCTCTGTAAAATTCTGTTTTATTATCTGGAGTCTTTTCTTCCTTGTATATAAAGATTACCCCCCATACACAGAAAAAAAAAGAAAAACCCTTTCCTTGTGTAAAGTAATAGCACTCTGCTGCATAATAGCCCCAGGTCAGCTCTTGCTACAATTATGGGCAGTTGAGTGGCAAATACATTCTGCTTTCAGAGATGTAGTCGAGGTTCACTTTAGGAAAACTGATAATTCAAAGCTTTTCCATTCTTGTAAAAATAGAATGATGCAAAGGGAAAGAAAATAGGTATTTCTTCAAGAAAGGAAGCCCGCCCCCTTGAAAGGCTGGGAGCAAAACCTCCTGTCTGCAGATGCCAGCATCATCTGGGGAGCGGTGATGTCCAATAATTGCAGCTAAAAGCTGCATTAATTGACCAGTGATGGGTTGAAAGCTGCCTCCAGCCAGCATCCCCACATCCCGTGCTCTTTTCATAGGCCAAGAGGGAGGCACAAGGTGGTGGGCCTCCATGGGGTTTTCCACACAGCATGTGAGCAGCTAGAAGTCTGTTTCTAAGAAGGATGCTTAGCTACCCAGTGAGCTGGGCTTTTCCACCTGATGTATTCAGGCCACCTGGGAATTGTTTCAGGAGACTGATTCCAAGCCTGCTAAGGTCCCAGATTCTGTATATCTAATAAGCAACAGGTGACATTGCTACCTAGGGTTCCAACCATTGTAAGGCAATGCTTAGCTGATTCTGATTTTCAAAATAAATACCCAGCAAACTTTGTTCTAACCTTTCAAGTGTCAGCTGTCACTTCCTCCTGCCACGGAGATGGCAAGCAACCTCATTTCAGTACAAACTAGGATGTTCCTGAGGCTGTCTGTTCTTTCTGCTTCCTGGAAGAAAGGGCAAGCCTTCCCTTGCCTCCTTTGTATTTACTGCTGCTGTCTGCATCAGTGTCTACACTTTGACCTGAGGCTGCACAGAGAAGGCTCTTGCACCTTAGCAACATGCTCGGTCTCCACAGTTGAATAAGTATACATTTGAATTTTTATTCCAAACCTCTGCTAGTAGCCTGCCCAGAGAAGTTTTGTCAATATGTCATCTACTTTTCTTACTGCGTCCCATTCAAAAGAGACCCTCAAGGACTTTTTATTCCATCATTTGATTTAGCATTACATTAAAATAATGTACTTTACCCTACTATTTGTGACTTAGTATTATTTTAAGTAAATACAACTTCAGTGATGAATAGTATCATTCCCATTGACCTGCATTCTAATCAGAGGCTTCTGTCTAGACTATCTTTTCATGGGTTTGCTTAAATCCCTATGCTGTAGATTGAAATATGTGGTTCCTTTTTAAACAGTGACAAGATAACACCACTGAAAACCATTTGTTACCTAATGAAAAGAGAGAACACCAAGTTTTCTGGTGTTTATTTTGGTCTTCTGTGTAGCTGGGCTTACAGATTACAGTGTTTTGATTATCACCACTGAGTTACAATTAATGAGATTTACCTCTGTGGACTAAACATTCAAACTCTAGACTAGAGCCACTCCACCTGGGCTGTGAGGTCATCTGCCTTAAGACCAGGCATCACTTAAAATATAACATAAACCACACTTGTAATTTAACATGTTTAATATTCTTATTTTTAAAAAGCTGGGTGATTTTATAATATATTTTATCTAAAACAATATATGCATGATATATTTTCAAGATATATGCAAAATATTACAAGACTATGTTACATTCATTTTTGCATACATTTTACATGTTGGATTCACAAAACCTAGTATGTCTTTTAGACCTACATCACATCTAAGGGCTCATTCTGAGTACAGGGAAGAGGTAACTGCCAATCCTACCTTTTCCCTGTGGAGAGAAATGTTCCCTTCTGAGGTGCCAGCCACTCCATAGAGAGGCAACCCTAAGACGGGCTGAACTAGACCACACCCGGGTCTGAGTTAATCCCAGCTCCATCTTTGCTTTGCTATGGGATGATAAAACATATGACCTAGCGTGATTTAAAGAGCTTTTCCTTATCTGAAACACGGGGAAATGAGTGGTCTTGTCAGGATGGAATACATGCAAATCTTTGCATATAAAGGCATGACAGCTACCTCATAGACCATGCATGACTAATTACAACAGTGTGATACAAATGTGATTCTCATTTAGTTGTAGTCCTCCCCTTTCTTACCATTCTTCTGTAGAGAGGGGAGTGCCTCATACAAACCTTTCTCTTGCCTTAGGTCCAGACCCTAGTAGACTGGTCACCTCCTCAAAATGTGTAGAAGTTAATAAAAACAAATGAAATAAAACAGGTGTGGAATTCACTTTTCTACGTTCAAGTTTAATCTTCCATATAACTGCTGTTGTTTGATGTAGGAGATGAACACCACATTAAACACCAGTGAGACAAGGTGGCCTTGAGATTCCTACCTCCCCTATCCACATACCAGGACTAGGAGAGCAAGAAGCATTGGCTTTCCTGTCTGTGCAGGGGATATTCTTCTGACATGAAGAATAGATAAATCAGAGAGCCCAGGCAACTGGAAAGAGATTGGGCTGCCTGGGAGGAAAGAGTAGTCAGGAGGCATGTGAAGCTGGCTCGTGTAAAAGCAGTGAAGTGAGCATGGGATAGTTCTCACTGTTGAGTCCAATGTTCTCCTGAAGGTTGTTCTTGGACCAGTGTGCTTTCCCTTTGCTGTGTTGCACAAATCCAGGCCATGTTCCATTGGACCACTGCAATAGAGAATATCAACTATTTCCTTCATGAAGCTCTTTTTAAAAATGCTCCTCCAAGTATTCTACTAGTTCTCATGCTAAAACTCTTGCTATTCTCTCAGTTTTCCATGACATCAACTTTAGCACAACTCAGAGCTATAGCCTTACACATGCCATGGTGCCATGTGCCCATTTTCTATGGGTTGATTCTCTGTGTTACTCAGAACTCAGTTCTGGCATTCTACCCATCAGTCATCTGTGTTGACTTCAACCAACCAACCAAGGATTGTGGCCGTTAGAATCAAGTATCCCTTGCTTCCACTCCAATTTCCCAGCAGGCACTGTACTTTATTTCTGGCCCTAATACAATCCTTAAAGTATTATATAGTTAATAAATACATATTAGGGGAAGTGATGGCAGACAACTCCACCTTTAGCTGCACTAACCTCAAGATGGTACTCCTGCTGTTTTATTTTTATTTTTTAAAACTTGTTTATTGAATCTTGGGGGATTTCACATCATGCGCCCCAATTGTGTTCACCTTCCAGTCCACCATATTCCTCCCTCATCCTCCCACCAAAGAAAACAAAGTAAGCAAGCAAGCAAACAAAAGCAAGAACAAAAACAATAAAAAACAAACAATAACCTAAAACAGAACAAAAACCACACGTGAAACTGAAAAATATTGGCTTCTCCTTCTCTTCTGTCTCTCCATCACCTCTTCATCCATCCTGATGGCATTGGAGGCTTCACTGCTTTTACACGAGCCAGCTTCACACGCCTCCTGACTACTCTTTCCTCCCAGGCAGCCCAATCTCTTTCCAGTTGCCTGGGCTCTCTGATTTATCTATTCTTCATGTCAGAAATTCTGAAGTCAGTTACTCTTGGTTCTCAGTATCAGGGCAACATACCCCATTCCTATTCTGCCAGGAAGTACTTCCTATCTAAGTCCTCCTAGATGAAGGACTTCCCCAGGTCATAGCAGGTCACTGTTCCTCCATATAATCTGTGCTTCAAAAGCTTCCCAAGGAATAAAGGTTGCATTTACTGTTCAAAAGCTACAATCAGCCAGGTCTGATGATGATGCATCAAAAGAAAATGCTCTTCTTAGCAACTATGTCTTTTAAATCGTATTCCCACACTTTACATTTGTCACCAGTGCCTGGGATTCATCTCAAACCAACCACCTCCATTGCTACCTTCAAGACAACTTAGCTTGCAATTAGCATTAAGAAGAGTGTTCTTTAGATTTTCTATAATTTGCTTTCTTCCTTTTAAAATTTGGGCCATTGCTTCCTGTTCTTCCCTATCTGGGCACATCTCCCATTATGTATAATTTCTCAGTATTACTGTCTGAGCTCCTAAGGCCATGCCTTTCAGCTCTCAGCACCCCGGATGTAATGTCTAAGTATCGGCAACACAAATGCCTTTAAAATGTATTGGGCTGTATAGTTTTGCTTCTCCCTCTCTCCCACTATTCTTTTCTGCCTCTCTTATGTCTTCTCTTGACAGAGATGTCAGATGAGTCACTTAATGTATCTCTGCATCTTTCCTTGTCTACAAAGACAGGGGGTGGGACTAAGTGATTCCAGAATTTCTTCTAGCTCCAAAATTATATGGTTCTGCAATTCTTTAATGGAAGCAAAATACAAGTTCAGATTGCTCTGCCTTTCCCCTGGTGCTGTTATTGTGTCAAAGCATCCCCGCCCGGCAGTGTCCTATCCTCCCTTCCTCCTCTTCAAAGGACATCAACAAATTTTTCAGTAGATCTTCAGTGTCATTGCCATTTGTTTACAACCCCTTTAGTGCTCCACGAATGCCACTTTTATGTCTGTCTTCATACCTCTGTGCCAACTTCTTCATTAACTACAGTACCTGTGAGTTCATTCCCAAATTTCATGTGGTCACTCCAGCAAGTGGCTTTATCCTTTATGTTGGATTTAAAAACCTTGGGCATTTGCCCAAAATCTCCATGAACCCATACATGGAAATTTCTTTCAGTTATCCATGTTGTCTTCTCTGTACAGCATGAAAATGTGGATGGTAAGATTTATAAGAACTTTTATATGTACATATATTTGTACATATGTGTGTATGTACATATTTGTCTGTTCATGAATGTGTACACATATACAAATATATATGTTTTGGCTATGATTTTGTTCTTTATTCCATTTTAATATGAAAAGTTGTAGTTATCCTACTATGGATTTCATTTGCTTGTACAGAAATGAACATTTTAAAAAGATTAAAAGAAAATCCTTTCATAGGGTAATAATATCAAAACCTACCAAGGAAGGACAAAGATTGTGAAATAAAGAAATACAAACTTTGTAGGTATTTCCAGGGAAGCCCTATTCCCCACTCAGGCCCTATAGCCTAGAACCTGGTGAAGTTTTAAGCAGATATGTCCCTTGCCCTCTAGAAGTTTATTTATAGGAGTCTTTGTGGGGTGTGGAGCAAGGAAAAGAAATATAGTTTGGGTCTGCATTTGACATTATGAAAACTTGCATGTAGTTTATAGTGAATCCATAGAAAACCCTGAGATTTCACTATGCCCTGTGCTAGACAGAACCACAGAAAAATTCTTTCAAACAAAGTCTGTTGTGATTTTCAATCCCAGGACTGATGTGTATCAGCCATCAGGATGGCAAGCTGATCCTTGTACTCTGACATTTGACAAGCTTCAGGTGGTGTCCTTGCTTACATCCTTTAATTCAAAGGCTGTAAGTGGTGCTCAACTTTGTCTTTACAGGTCGATCCATGTCAGGTTTTGTTGTCAAAGTGAGTTCCAAACATTAGGAACCACTAGGAAAATCACAGCCAACGTTTCCCAGGTTTAGCCATTTAGCCATGGTCAGACTCCTAGCCTACCTGTTTCCAGTCATTTTTCTGTGAGCAGAGCTACCTTTTTAATATTGATATTTTCCCTTTTATTGTGTGTGGGTGCGCTCTATATCCATGTACAACTTTATGCCAAAATTGGGCATCAGATCACACCATATGTGGTTGTGAGCTACCATGTGGATGCTGGGAATTCAACTCAGATCCTCTGGAAGAGCAGCCAGTGCTCTTAACCTCTGCTCCTTCTCACCAGCCCTTCCTCTTTTAAAAGTTACTGCATGCATGTTTTTAAATTAAAACCACTGCCTTGTCTAAGTGTGGTGGCTCCTACCTGTAACCTAAGTATCTGGGAGGCTGAGGTAAAAGGATTGCCAAAGTTTGCAAGTCAAGGTGAGCAGTCTCTAAAGAAAAAAGAAAGAAAAGAAAAGTGCTGGCTTAAAAAAGACATTACCAGTGAAAACCCACATTTATTTTCTATATTTTAAAAATAATAGCACAAGAAACTCACTAGAAAATACCTATTAACTGGACAAAACCACATTTGAAGCAGTGTATTGTATTGCCCATTTATGTGTCACGTGACATGAAACTATTTTGATTGGGACTGTCACAGATAATTTCTACACATAAAATGCACCTAGGGACAGCTTTCAAATGGAGTTGTCACTTTTTGTTTAGCAGGCAGGAGACACTCTATTGTTGTCAAACCCTCTTTTCGAAAGCATCACCAATGCGCTGATACACTGTCCTAGAGAAGGGGTCGGTATTCAGCCTGATGGGAACCGAAGGAGCAAGGCTAGTCTCGGTCAGGACTCTCTGTGCTGGAGGGCTCCTTTGTTTAGCTCAGACATCCCTGCCACCAGCAATGCTTTCACGGTCTCAGAACTGGATTTCTTTCTCCTGTTCTGGTTTTAGAAAAGTGTAAAAAGATGTATGTAGATTATTATTCTCTGAAACTAGTACAGGTTAGTAAAGCCGCATGCTCTTGTACTACCTACTCAATTCATGAAGTCATGGAAAGTTAAGAGAGCAACCCTGAACTATCTCTAGATTTTACACACACATAAACTCACATGTGCATGCACGTTCAGTTACACACACACACACACACACACACACACACACACACACACACACACACGAACATGTGCACACCTGTACACATGCACACACACATGCACAATACTTAAACACAAATTCATGCATGCATGTGTGTACACACATGTACAAACACACACACACACACACACACACACACACACACACACACATTTTCTCTAGAGCATGCTGGAGAAAGCTATACAACCAGCTGACCTGTGAGAGCACATGGACCCCAGTCATAAAGCTGGGGAACCAGCATTGGACTGAACCAAATCCTCTGAATGTGGGTGCCAATTAGGAGGCCTGGGTGGTCTGTGGGACCTCTAACAGTAGAGCCAGTATTTATCCCTAGTGCACAAATGGACTCGGGAGCCCATTCTCTATGGAGGGATACTATTTTAGCCCAGATACACAAAAGAGCGCCTAGACCCTTCCCCCAAATGATGTGACAGACTTTGATGATCCCCTATGGAAGGCCTCACCCTTCTTGGGGAGCAGGTGAGGGGTGGGTCAGGCAGGTTGGTAGGGGGCATGGCAGGATGGGAGGGAGAGGGAATGGGGGAATTGATATGTAAAATGATTGTTTATAAAGAAAAAAAGAAAAATTCAAAGTCTACAAAGCAACAAAAAGAAAGAAAGAAAGAAAGAAAGAAAGAAAGAAAGAAAGAAAGAAAGAAACAAACAAACAAACAAACAAAGGATGTTCTAATTTTCTGAGATTGGAACCAAGACATTTCAAAAATTAGTAAAATAATTTAGCTCAATTTTTCCCATGGTAAAAGGGGGCAGGATTTCTCTTTAGAGTTCATGAGGTTCATCACACTGAGTTTTATAATAATAAATATTGTAAACTGCATGTAACAGGTGATTATAAATAATAGATGACCCAGTAATATGTATTTCAAGGTAGGGGCTGAAGAAACTTGTTGATTTCTGTGTATTTTCTCCCTCAAGATGCTTCATCCCCAAGACATAATATTTTCGTTTTAAATTTTATTTGTTATTTAATTCTCAGAGACAGAAGACAATTAGGACAAAGCAATATGGCCTGAGGACCAAAATGGTCCTCACAGCTGCCAGGTTCTGTTGAACACCACATGGTTATCAGCCCTGGGTGTGAATAACAGAGGGAAAAGCAGATACTTCTCCACTCCTGCACTAAGAATACAGAAGTGGTACACATAGCATAAAGGGGACAGAAATTAATAGGAAAACAAGTAGCTACTTGGAAGGCAGAGGAGGTGGTGACTTATAACACGGGTGGTGGAACAAAGTAAGAAAGGGAATGACCAAAAATGAAAGCCGACATGGTCCCTTGCAGGTAGAAGTTGGGATTATTTCATACATCAGAGACTCCTTTGAGGCTCAGAGACGTGAGCTCTGGGTTAGGAAGGCCCTCGTGTAGTCCATGAAACCTCCCTACTCTGTTTTTCCCACGTCGTCTCCCACTGTAACCATCCACCATGATCCTTGTCAACCATTAAATCCCTACAAGCCCTCCTATCCCGTTGAGAAGGGGCTACTTCTGCTAATTGAGCTCATTCCCCCCTGCAGTCTCTGGCCTTCCAAATCACAACTTAATTCTTAGAATATCGGTTATGAGACACACAAGCAAACTTAAAATTCTATTTATGACTCAGACAACCGACACAGTAATGAGATTCTGTGTTATGGAAGCTGTCACATCTTGTCTCAGTCCTGTTGTGTCTAAATGTTCGCTCCCTTATTAAGCTTCATTAGAGGATTTTACAATACAAATTGTTTATATGCTACTGGTTTTCTGCTGCCTGACAGTTGGGCACGTTTCACTCATTAATGTGGGTGACATCGTACACTGTTGGGAATAAAAACCAGCAGGACTAGAGGACTACTTTCCTGAGGGTGTCACAATATTAGCTTCTTTGTAGATATTGTTCAGAAGTTGCTGTCCAGCTTCATGTGCTTTTCTTTGTTCAAATGTAAGAGGTTCTTCATCCCACGCTACCAAAAGTTTCATGTGTAAATTTAACCTTTCACTTCCCTTAAATTCTCCATGAAGTAATCCCCTCGCTGTGTTAGATTTAAGGTGATTTACATGTACAGTTTTGCTTCTGAGTTACAAATGCTCTCATCTCATTTCATTTACACCACAACCTGGTAATAGGAGAAAACAAAGTGCTGAATCTGGTAGAAGAAAAACCTGCCCCAGGATTACCCACTTAACAAATGGCAAGGACCTACCTCCCTCTGGGCAGTTCCAGCTCTAATGCTATGATGGATGATACGGATATGCTTTAAACGTGTGTGTGTGTGTGTGTGTGTGTGTGTGTGTGTGTGTGTGTGTGTGTGTGTGTATGCACGTGTGTGTGTGTGTGTGTGTGTGTGTGTGTGTGTGTGTGTGTGTGTGTGTGTGTGTGTGTGTGTGTGTGTGTGTGTGTGTGTGTGTGTTGTTAGTTTGTTTGTTTTGAGGCAGAGGTTTGATATTTAACCCATACTGAACTTAAATTTACAATCCTCCTGCCTCAATGTCCTGGGTGCTGAGATCACAAGCCTATTAAGCTATTATATCCCCTTGTTATACTTTTTTTCTCAATTTTTTTCTGAGTAGTTGAAAGGAAATTTAACAAACAAAACCTTAAAGCAGAAAGAAAATTTTAAATCAACAATTATTTCATGAGTTGTCACATATTAACATTTTAGAATATTTTCATCCAAGTGTTTCACCATATATACATACATATATAAACATCATTTGCATGTGTGTACATGGAATAAGAAGAGTCTTGTGTAAATTAAGCCATGTAATATTTATATTTATTTAATTTTACCCTCTGGATTTTGAAACCATTATACATGCTAATCTTTTGGAACTCTCACAATGTTGTATAAAGCATTTTTATAGCTATACTATATATAGTCTTTGTAATTCCTCCTTAATACTGGACAGTTGAGGTGTTTCAAATTTTTCGTGTTTTAAGTTACTCTCTGAGAAGCAGGTATTTAGAACATTTTGCCACTCAGCTTAAGTTATTTCCTTATAAATCCTAGAATAAACATGACTGCATCAGAGACTGGAACATATTGCTAACAATTTCCTAAAAAACCAACAAAAGTAAAAAAGCTTCAACTCTCGATATGGAAGAGTGGTCAGTCATGTCACCCATTTCTGATAACTTGAGTGTTTTTGCTTTCTGCCTTTTTAAAAAAAAAACTTCATTAGTTTGATTGGTCAAAAGCAGTGTCATATCAGTTTTACTTCAAACTTCTTAATTTACCAGTGGGGTTAAGAGCTATTAGAAACCCGTGCAGTTCATAGTTGCCACTGGAAGTTTTTATTCTGCCTCAGCAGTCCACATCAGGAAGAATGGTTTGTTTGGGTTTTTTTTTTTTTTTGGAATTAACTACTTTTTCCCCTTCAACAGATCTATGTGTATTTATCAAGACATATTTGGATGCAGGTTTTCATAACCCTCTTGACAAAAGAATGAGTGATGGCACACCTGGGCCTTTTATGTGCTGAACCATGCAATGTCTGCTTCGGTCTTGTTTAATTGACTCACCCATCCCTCCAATAGAATAGCATCCTTCTGAATAGAGTATTAAAAAAAGACCCTTGCAGTAGATACTGAAAGAAATGTCACATCAGGGTCTGGACATTGCTATGACAACCCAACCTCCATCTATCACTATTCTCATCAGCATGTGCTGCACAGGAGACCCCTTTGCAGTGTTTAATCTGAGAATTTTAATATTAAATATCTATTTGACATTGAAAGCTCACACCTTATTTGCTATTGTCAGGCTTAGTTGATAGACAGCTAAGTCAGTCTCTTTTTATAGTCCATTTCTGAAATGAAACCATAAATTTTGAAGCTGGGCTTCATCATTGCAGAGAAAAGCTTTTCCAGCCTATTGTTGAAATATAACATTTTACAGGATTTATGAGGTCCAGATTCAGGAAGATCATTTGCCAAGCACTTAAGGCGGCTTTTGCTGCCCTTTGCTTTTCTTCCCCCTTGAAAATACATAGAGGGAGGGGAAAGCCATTAGAAAAGAAAAATTATCAAGAAGAACATACCATATTTGGTACAAATGTCTTCCGTGTAAGGGGAGAAAAAAATCCGGTGCCTTGAGTGTGGGGCGTGTTGATTGCACAAGGCCACTCTGGTGACAGGCAATTCTGTTGACATCTGCAAATGAGTGTCCATGACATCTGTCTTGCTAGTCAATGGGAGCCTCTGATTCAGAGCAGCATTTGCATTTATGTTTAGAACACAAGTCCTCACCACAGCTCTTCTAGGATTCTTTGAAGTCCCACGATATGAGAGCTCTATGATTTGGTCATATCCCACTTAGCTTGTTTTATTGCTATTAATTTTACACAGGGAAATAGACTCTCTGAAACTTGTGATCACAGTAGCTGTCAAGTGGTTGAAAATGAAGAAAACCACCAGACAGTGGCAGATGTATTAAACACTCTAGAATTACTAAATTAATGTAGCTCTTTGTCTTTGAAACGTTTAGTGTCCACGGACTGGATTTAAACTAACAGACAAGCAGTGGAAGGAACAATCCTCAATTAGCTATCTCTTGAGCCAAACCTAGCATCATTGGAGCACATGTCGGGTGAGCCACCAGCACACCTAGGCAGATCTCAAATTGGTTCATATTGACTGCAAATGACTTAATTTGACATTTTTCTAACAAATGAATTAGCTAGAAGGTCGAAGTCCTCTTTCTAATTTTTTTTCCTCTTAGAGAACCACCATGTAAAACCATATTAAGTAGGCCTCTCACTCCATTTGTTTTCAATCACTGTCCTTAATGCTTGGATTTCTAAGTAGCCTGTTACCCTTTGAAAGTGTAAACAATAGCAGAGAATGCAGGATGCAAAGCTCTGATGTTCTGTCCATGGGACCTCTCTCCAGTCTGAAAATTTCTGCTAGACTTGGCACACCCCTGTGCCTGGTAACCTTCCTATGGTTCTTTTCTTATTTTTCTTTTCTCTTTAAAGAAGGAAGAAATTTCACATTACCTTTTTATTCAAAATACAATTTATAAAGCACTTTGGAAACAAAGTGTTGATTACTACATGAACCATTTGGTTTTCCCATGAGACATAGGGATAACTTAATGTTCAGCACCTGTTGAAAGGCTCATCGTGTCATTTGGCTTTCTTGGGTTTTGTTTTGTTATGTTTATTTGTTTGTTTCTTGTCCCAAAAAGTATATAACCCATTTACCTTGGGTGTGCTGGTAGTGTAAGGAAAGCATCTGTTATTTCGTGGCAATGGTGTTTTCACATGTCTTTATATTTACGGGTGGATTCCAGTTTGGTTCTATGTGAAGATGCACTTCAAAGAACATTTGGTAACTACACATCTGGCTTTGTGTTGTCCAAATTGCAGGGTTTCAAGCTTTAGCATGAAATCCGATGTAGGTCTTGGTCGTGAACTCTGCAAATGTTTGCTTTTGTCCTTAAACCATGATTCCCTTTGTGTACAAGAAGGACTGTGCTTCAGGTTATTGCATAATTAGTTACCTCAGATGTCTTAAGAGTGGATAAGGACACCGACTCTGAATCTGACTTGTATATTTTACAGGAACTCTGAATATTCTCTTTGGTACAGAGTGGAGGATGTCTATGGAAGCATGGCTGCTAAATTTTTTATAGCATCTCTCCCTTTGCCGTTCTGTTGGCTGTCACCTACAAAATTTGAGCCATACCTCACCTGTACAAATTCTCTTTTAATGTTCACTTTCCCTGAAGTGTACAGTTACGGGATACATCTAAATGCCTCCTGCGAAGAATTGGAGGCCCTGGTATAACAAAAGCAGTAAAATGGGCACTGCAAAAACTACTGTAGAGGTAAACAGATGTCTTTCCTTGTCTGGGGACTCTTGGTCCATGAAAACAACAACAACAGAAATGAAAGCACACAATTTTTGGCTTCTTTCTTACTCTTCTGTCTAGGGAAGCAAAAAGGACAGAATTCAGTTTTATCATCCCTAAGATTTAAGTATGGCACATGGCAGTATGAGAAACAATACCCAGCTTCGCCCGTGCATTACCACAGTTGAGACTGAGTATGTACAGGGTGGAATGATTCAGGAACTAGGTAGCATCAAGGAGAGAAGGCCATCTCACTGGCCCCAGCCCTTCACAGGACTTCAAGGTCCTCATGCTCTTCAGCTCCCTCCTACTATGTATAACTAGTCTACAGAGAACTAATTCAATTCTCCAGTGGTTGGGTGACTTGCTGAGGCAGACACCTACCATCCTGTGTCTCATGATAATTACTGAACCCTTGAAATCAGGCCAAGGTTCTTCACTTTAACCTACAGGCAATTAATGGGCAGCAGAGGCTTCTAGGTTGCTCTGAAAACCTATCTTTGAGTCTTCCCTCCCTGGTCCCTAAGTCAATTTGCCTAAGCAATTCTCCTTAAAATAGTGATCAAAGTACTTAGAAGTGTAGGTTGTTGGATTGTGACCTAACTCAGAGCATCGGGTAGGTGAGTTTCACGGTTTTCCAGTACTTATTCTGGACTGACTTCACAGTTGACAGGCACATCCCCTTCATAACATTGTAATCCATTCTCTCTTGCCCAGAGCTGGACTTGACTAAACAATAAAGAGACTGCTACTTCTGCTTTTCCAGGATATGGAGTGGAGCATTTCCATTCAGCAGCTCTCCCAACCCTGCCTGAGGTTTCAACCACCTCGGCAGAGTGCAAGAAAGAGATATGCTTATTAGACAACTTTATTAATCAGAGTGGAGTGCTGTTTGGCAGTGAGATCCTAATGAGGATGAGGGGCTAAATTTAACTCCAAGATAAAGTTCGGCCAGTGCTGCCAGCCTGCCTTCTCTATAGCTAGGAGCTTGGTCAATCTCACAGTTTCCAGATAGTTTCATCGAGGCCTGCACATGCTATATTTAGTATGAAATACAACGGAAAAGGTTTCCAATAACACCGTTTCAGCACACACACACATATATTCCACAAGCATTAATAAGCAAAGCACATTATGGCTTGGCTAGATGATCTTTATGGGAACTGATGGCACCGAAAATGTTACATCAACAGCTGCCTGAAGACAGGAAGCCATATGAACATGTCACAGCAGAGAGAACTTCAAAAATGTAGAGAAATTTCTTGAAACAGTGAAATAATATCCATGCAATCTATGGAAATGACAGAGTGACTTATAGTAATCTGCTGAGGGTATATGCAGTAGTGTTCTGCCTATACACCTGTGAGTGAAAAATGATAACAAAAGGAAAACACCCTCCAGGCAGCTGCTCAAAGTGCAGCTGAGTAGCCATGGCGATCTATTTCTCCCACATATATCCCAAGCCACTATTCCTAGCCTCCCTTGTCCCTAAAGCCACCACCAATTCCGCCCCTTTCCTTCCTACTTGGAAGTCACTGAACACTGTCTTAAATGGCTCTCTTGTTTTCAACTCCCACAAACGCTTAGGAGTTAAAAGTATGTCAGGTGGGGACCCTGTACCAACTTTTATAGAAGATACAAGAATGATAAACACCTTACAGCCCTTGGCCACTACTGAGGAGTAGACAAGATTAAAAATATATAAAACATGTGAATGATGACATTACCGTAGAAAGGAGGGTAACAGCCATAATGTAAGTTCCAAGTGCTGTGAGAATTACAAACTAGAATGAAAAGGACTTTGTTAGGAATGGGCCAAGGACTAATCCAGTGCTTGGAATCAAATGCATCTGAATTTATCTACTTATCTCCACTGTCATGGGTGACACTTGTCCCACCTGCTATCTTCTCTAACATACACCTGATTCTGTCCTGTGTTTCATACAGACTTTGAGAAAGGGTTTCCTTGTTAAATGTCACAGTCTCCATTCTTTCTTCCAAAGAAAAGCCAGAATTGTGTCCTAAAGTTTTAATTTCATCAGTGTTGCTTCCCACCTTAAATATTTTGTTAGCATATTTTCCTCTGAGTAAGTTTCAGGAATCTTACTCTAGCACACTCCAGCCTGCAGAAAACCTGGGTTTAGAGAGAGGAGAAATAGAGATGGGTGGAAAAAATAGAGATGGGAGAGACTTTGAAGGGTTTGCTTTTGAAATCCAGCCTTCAGAGGCCAGGGAGGGGTTGGAAGGCAGTTGTAGCAGTTGTAAAGGTACTTCCAGGGTGCCACCAGTAAAGATGATGAGATGACAAACAAAAGGACATAACAGAAGATTGTTTTTAAAAACTCTGGTCAAAGGCAATGGAGAAGAAAAGAGAGAGGCAAGAGGCAATAGCTTCAGAGAGGATAGGTCTCCTGGACAAAGCCTCTCCCACAATGGACTTCTTGTTGCTCCTAAGAGAAGAGGGCATAGTATCTCTGTCCTTTCAGGACAGCTTGGGTCAGTACATGAGCTGACCAGGGTAAGTGGAGGGGGTTTCATCATAGGCATAACAACAGAATGCATGAATGAATGCATGAATGAATGAATGAATGAATGACAGCTTCAGGCATTCCCATATTCCCAAGCCCAAGGGCAGAAACCAGAGATAACAGCTACTTGGATGACACCCTCATTTTGATGAGGGTAGAAAGCACTGACGTCATCAAGCTGTTGGCTTTATAGAGAAGCAAGACTTATTTCTCTACTGACAAGGATTTGTGGCACTCAGCAGCTGTTTGGGGTTTATTTTACTTTTTTTTTTTTTTTTGAAGGCTGCCTCCACCTCCTCCTTCAGTCTTTCCTGGACTTACATCTGTCTTCCCAGCTGTGAGCTGCTGAATCCCAGAGTGCAAAACCCAGGGAGACAAGTGGGGCGGGTGTCCAAATAATAATTATGTGCTGCTTAAGTCTAAATCTCAGTCCATTGTGTGTCCACGGGCAAGGGCCTTCCGATTCGAGTGTGTGAGTCTCTCTCCCTTTCAGTGACTGTCTGTAAACCTTGATGGTATTAAGCACGTGTTTTAATAAATATTTTGTTTGCTGTATCCCCATTAATATTCATAGGGAATGGAGCACTTTGGGCTTTGTGATTTTCTAATAAACATTGATGGTGTTACTAGTTTGTACTGAGTATTCAGTATGCTCCATCAAAATGGCAGCTCTAATTAGGTTCCTTGAATTAGCTAATGGATTTTGAGAAAGATAGCTTAGAAAGCTCTTACAGCTGTCCAAGATATTCCTGCCATGGCAGAAAGACAAAAGGCCCCTGGAAGCTCCAGACTTCGGAGCTTTAGAAATGCAGCTGACAGTTAAAAAGATAAATTGCATTCATATTTTTCCAGTGAAAGTCCTAATACTGAATTAATGTTATTCCTGTAGCGAGCATCCATTAGGAAGCTCATTTTATTATAAGGGTGCGTTTTGACCATTAGCTCTCTTTCTTTAGCCACTCACCCTCCCCTCCCTCTCCTCTCCCCAATTCCCTAGATATTCTGGATGTGGTATTAAAAAGCTGCTTTGAAGAAGAGGAAATGATTCTTTTGGGGGCAGGTTATAAATTTAGGAACTTTCTTAGATATACACTAAGTATTCAACTTTTAAAATAAGTCAAATAATATATAAGGAAATAACACCGTGATTCAACTTAAGCCTGGTGGCTTAGATTTTATATGGAATTTGAGGAAAATTCAAGCTAGGAGGCCATGGGCTTATTTGTACTTGGATAAGGGATGAATTCATTGTAAACTAGGAAGTCTCTAATAAAGTGTGTTACTTCCTTCTTTCATGCTAATATTCAGTATAACCAAATAATGCAGAGCCGTCCAACACAGCCTTCCTGTTTGCATCCTCAGCCTGAATGTTTTCCGACGAATAATGAATCAATGGCATGATAGTGACTATATTGCATCTGCAGAGAAAAATTGTTGTTGCGTATTAATTAACAATGGAGTTCACAGCAAAATGTACAACAGACATAGTCTCCTAAAGGTACCTTTTTGGATGTATGTGCACACATTAGCTCCTTAACATGTACCCACTTGGAAAATTAATACCTGGTCCTTTTTCATCTGAAAAGTTTCATTTCTCTGGAAATACAGTGGCTCCTTTACAGAAATGTTTTCTCCGTCATTAACTCCCAACTGTCCACATTCTCTTTTCATCATTTGCATCTTTGTGCTGCCTCTGCCTCCTCTGGCCTGCCTGCCTTTTGGCCTTTTCCCCACCTCATTAGTAACTTTACCAAACAAGGGTCTGGTCCAGGGAAAGAATGTGAACTTTAAGTCAATTAATTGGGATATTATTTATAGCTCTGGGAAAAACATTTGTTGGGAAAGGAAGTAACATTGTTGGCTTAAATGATCTTCTTTTGTGTTTATTTTTATACTCTTCCTAACCACCTATTTCTACAGATAATTGAGAGCTGACAAAAAGGAGGTGGTTAATAAAACTGTTGGGAACCAGGTAGAGAAGAAATATTGTGTTGATACAACATATAGATGACAGACTAGAAAGCTGTTTTGGTCAATGATATAAATAAAGTGCAAAAGCACTATTATTTGAATATATACTCATATATGAATGAACAAATGCATGCGTGAATATATATACATATACATATACATATACATATACATATACATATACATATACATTCCCCCCATACTCCCACTATGACTTTATGATAATGGATGATAAAGGCCATAGCTGACATCAGTGTTTATGGACAAACTGGCTACTGTCACGGGATAGACAGGCTACTACTAAATGCTGAGGAAGGCATGGCTTTTACTCATTTCACTGTGGGTTATTTATTGAGCTCCATTGTTGGCAGCATAGTGCCTAATTTTCCTTCTTCTTTGATATTTGCTGACTTGTTCACTTTTCATATCTAAATGACAAGCTGACACCACTCTCTGGCAGATCCTTAGCACCACAATCACCTCCCCTGAATGGGGCAGTGGCTATTTGTTAATTAAAATCCTGGGACTGTTTTCCCTTAAAATGCCATGGAAAAGAAAAAGTCTCTCTCAATCCCTAAAGGGTTGGTTTCATTTGTTTTGTTTTGTGTTGCTTTAACCTTCTGACCTGTAATTTGGCAGCCAGTACCTTTCCCCTAATGGGAAATTTGTCACTGTATTAATGATGTGTCATGCATCATCACCAGTTCATGTCAGATAAACAAGAGTTCTGATTATAGAAAATCTGGAAAGTTTCCGTGCCCCTCCCCTTGCCTCAGTCTCCAGTGGTCCTCAGGTACAGTGTCTAATAATTTGGGAGATGGGACTAGAAGGTGAATTTTGCCTATGATGTGGCTGTTGAATTTGAATTGTACACACACACACACACACACACACACACACACACACACACACACACAGAAAGCTCATAAAGGTCAAGTGTTCATTTCACTGGTTAGTTCTTCCAGGCTGACATTGGCAGAAAGTCTGTTATGTTGCTGCTGCTGCTGTCCTTCTGGAAAGTCCCACTGCCCCATTCAAATGGACAAGTAAGAGTAAATTATTCAAATCCTTTATTTCCCACAGTTCCCGACATGCTCCTGCTCTGACATGGCCAGCAGTGTTGTCTTCCCTGTAGCCACCCCTCCACCCTGTTTGCATGTTCCATTCCCTCCTCTTCCATGTCTAGCCTCCTGGTCATATCTATGTCTCCCTTTCTCCACAAGGCCTGACTTCCCCAAGTAGCGCTAATCACCTCACCTGTGGGCTGCCACAGGACTTCATTACACGCCATGACCCTTCCTCATAATTGCCACATTGTGCTGTTATTATTTGCTTATGTCACCATCTCCCCCAATGGTCTGGGAAGTCCTTTAGGGTTGGATCTTGATCTTTTCCTTCACAGAGACAGGGCATGGCCCTACTGGAGAAAAAGTAAACTTCGAAAGAATGTACAGATCAGAAAACAGTCAGTTACTGGAGAGATCCCATAAAAGCAGCTGAGGACCTAAGTTTGGTATCTAGTTACTAGTTTCCATTCCAAGATAAAAAGCAGGCTGGCCTCCACTTCTGACAGAGGGCTGATCTCCAAAATATACAAAGAACTCAAGAAGCTAGTCTCCAAAACACTAAACAATCAAATTAAAAAGTGGGGTACAGAACTAAATAGACAATTCTCAATAGAGGAATGTAAAATGGCTGAAAGATACATAAGAAAGTATTCAACATTCTTAGCCATCAGGGAAATTCAAATCAAAACTGCGATACCATCCTACTGTTAGAATGGCTAAAATCAAAAACACCAATGACAGTTTATGCTGGAGAAGATGTGGAGAAAGGGGAACACTTCTCCACTGCTGGTGGGAGTGCCAACTTGTACATCCACTTTGGAAATTAGTATTGCGACACCTCAAGAAAATGGGAATCAGTCTACCACAAGATCCAGCAGTTCCACTCTTAGGCATATACCCAAAAGAAGCACATTCATACAAGGACATATGTTCAACGATGTTCATAGCAGCACTATTTGTAATAGCCAGAACCTAGAAGCATCCTAGATGCCCCTCAATTGAAGAAGGGATAGAGAAAATGTGGTACATTTACACAATGGAGTACTACTCAGCGGAAAAAAAAAAAACAATGGAATCTTGAAATTTGCAGGAAAATGGATGGATCTAGAAGAAACCATTCTGAGCGAGGTAACCCAATCACAAAAAGACAAACATGGTATGTACTCACTCATATGTTGATTTTAGACATAGAGTAAAGGATTACCAGGCTACAATCCACACTGCCAGAGAAGCTAGTAAACAAGGAGGACCCTAAGAGAGACAAACATGGTCCCCTGGAGAAGGGGAAAGGGTCAAGATCTCCTGAGCAAATTGGGAGCATGGGAAGAGGGGGGAGGGCACTAGGGGAATGAGAAGGGGAGAAGAGGAGGGATGCAGAGGACATGAGGAAGCAGAAAGTTTGAGTCAGGGGAAGAATAGAAGATAACAAGAATGGAGATACCATAATAGAGGGAGACATTTTGGGTTTACAGAGAAATCAGGCACTAGGGAAAAGTCTGGATATCTACAAAGATGACACCAGCTAACAATCTAAGCAACAGAGGAGAGGCTACCTTAAATGCCCTTCCCTGATAATGAGATTAATGACTGACTTATATGCCACCTGATAGCCCTCATCCAGCAGCTGGTGGAAGTAGAAGCAGACACCCACAACTTATCACTGGACTGAACTGGAATCCAGATGCAGAAAGGATGAGTGAAGAACAAAGGGGTCCAGAGTAGGCTGGTGAAACCCACAGAAACAACTGACCTGAACATCGGGGAACTCTTGCTCCCCAGACTGATAGCTGGGATACCAGCATGGGACTGATCTAGACCCCAGGAACATAGATTTCATTGAGGAAACCTCAGAAATCTACAGGACCTCCTATAGTAGTTCAGTACTTATCCCTAGGATAGGTGTGGACTTTGGGAGCCCATTCCACATAGAGGAATACTCCCTGAGCCAAGACACACAGGGGTGGGCCCAGGCCCTATCCCAAAGAATATGATAGACTCTGATGACACCCTATGGAAGGCCTCACCATCCAGGGGCAGCAGAAAGTATATGTGATAGGTAGGGTTTTTAGTTGGGGGGGGTGTTAGGGGAGGACGGGAGGGAGAAGGGAACTGGGTTTGTCATGTAAAACAAACTTGTTTCTAATTCAAATTAAAAAATCTGAAAAAAAGAATAATAATAAAAAAAGCAGGTTGGCCTTTCTCTAGCAAGGACTTGCAAGAACCTGAACATCTTTTAACAAATGAAATGATCTATAGGCCAAGATAGTACTATCCACAGTCCCATAATCCCTGAGGTCAGGAAGTCAACAGAGAGCACCAGTATAGTCAAGTGTACCTTCCATCCTGGAAAATGAGAATAATGGGATATTCTTGGACCCAGTGTCTTTTGGGACACAAGTAGATCTTACTTTTTTATGCAACTCTTTGGATTCAAGAATCTATTTTGATTGGGTGGATGTTCTAACCATACTTAAAACTGCAGAAGATCTCAGCATTTGTGCATTCAGGTGTAAAAGAAATTAAATGTAGATCCTCTCAAAACAAGTCAGTAGTAAGTTCCTTGTCTGGTGGACTTGGTTGTTCTAACAGTAATCCTATCATTCTACTGCAAATGGAATAACCTGTTTATCAGATTGTGAAATTCAACACCACATATCATCATTAAGATCCTTCCCATGTCACAAAGCTGTTGTCCAAGCATCAGTTCTGTGTGACTAGATAGTTTGTTATATGCCCTCTTAACAGACATTACAGAAAGGACTGTTACATGTATACATATGTATATAATACTTTGATTCCTGGCATCTAGAGTAGATCTAAATCATAATTTTTAAGTTCTTTCAATTGGAAAACTATTTTTAGTATATTTTTCTTTGTCACTTATTATTTTCCTAAACTCTTCTATTGAAAGAGAAGATAATGTTTAAGAAGTCACAGTTTTAACTGCCTGACATGCATACAATCTCCAGACTGTCCTCTGAATTTCAAAGCTACCATCCATGCGCTGAATCGTTAGAATTTCCTTACTTTCCCTTAAAATTGTATCATCTGTTAGGGCTTACTTCCTTGTTATCCAGCAGGGAAGACCTAGATGTCCAGCTGTTAAGAATCATTGGCTTGATGGCACTCCATGGTCTCCCAGGAGGAGAGAGCCTCTCTGTTGTTTCTTCTAAGGAAGAGGGAATTTCACAGAGGCCCAGAAAATTCCCAAGATTTCATGGCCTGCGGCCCACAAAGGCTTGTTTTCCCAGAATGACCCTGAAAGCTTAATCCACATCTAAATGTCAGATGTGTATTCTTAAAACTCAAGCTGTGTTTGATTTAAGCCTAGAAGGTAATAATTTTATTTTTCAGTTCCTGTAGCTGTTGGTGAGACTCTTCTTGAGAGAAGAGTATGTGTACATATCATCATTAATTTGCTCAAGAACCACACAGGCTGGGTGTTGGTGGCACACGCCTTTAATCCCAGCACTCTGGAGGCAGAGGCAGGCAGATCTCTGTGAGTTGGAGGCCAGCCTGGTCTCCAGAGTGAGTGCCAGGATAGGCTCCAAAGCTACACAGAGAAACCCTGTCTCAAAAAACCAAAAAATAAAAAAAAGAACCACACAGTAAAATGTTCTTCCAAGCTAACACTTCCATTTGCTTTATCTACATTTTGCTCATTTGATTTTGGACCATGTTGGACCCATAATACCAGTCTGAACACTGGAATCCAATACATGACAGCATAAAACATAAGTAATAAAAGGTTGCTAGAAACTAACACAAACTGAAGGAAACTAAGTTAGCTCATATCCAGGGAAATTTCAGTGGATGGAAGGTTTGATGGAAACCTATAGCTATTAAAATTGTCCAAGCCTCTGTTTTCATCTAATCTCTGATAAATTAAGTGTATCAATTAGATGCAGTTCTGATGCAAGGTCATGTAAGAATAGCAGTGTCTACATGGATTGCAACACAGAGCATGGTTCATTTATCATCTTAAACAGAAGACACAGCTCCACATTGATCCACATCTATTTTTCTTTGCGTCAGTGTATATTTGTTTGGCAAACACATAGAGAAAAAAATGAAAGAATAATTTTGTCACCATTCTGTGTTAATTTTTCAACTATATTTTAAAATAGTTCTTTTTTAGGAAGTAAATATTGCCATATAAATCTCTTAGTAATTTTCCATGATCCCTGTGTACTTCAAATTGTTTATAAAATTGGCAAAATGCCTTGAAACAATATAGATCATATGTATACACATATATACATATATCTTTTAAAGGTCTAGTATATATGTAAATTGCTTAAGATTGCAAATACTCTAGTATGTATTTTAAAGGAAATGTGCCTTGATAGTATTCAACTATGAGTAATTCAATGGCCGTTTTATGGTTAAGACAAAAATGGCCTTGGAAATTTGAATACAGCCAGCAAATCATTGTATATTAGGAGAATAATGTGATTACCGGTCACAGGCTTGTAAAGGTGAGTAGAAGCTGTGGAAACAACTCCTGTGTTATTGTTGAATTGTGAGCCACACCATCAATGCCACTCTGAGGAGTTTCAGTTTCTTCTGGAATAAGAGACAAAGAAGCAGGTTGTTCTGACCTCAGAGAGCAGCCCTGCCTTGTCTCAGGTGATAAAGAGTCTGTGCCTTTTATCTGAAGATATGACATCGATCTGATAGCAAATCTTAGTCACAGCACTCTAATGCAGGAGAAAGTTGTCTTTCATGAATTAAATTGATTATATTCAAGGTAACTAGTAGCTGTATTCATGGTGTGAGTGGAAATACTTGCCATTATACAATCAAAAGTGTCAAGGGAAAGGACCTTTCATTTCTTTATGTTCCACCATGATGGCTTGAATTACTGAGGTCAAGGTCAAGTCCAGGGTTCCAATTTCCAAGACAAATTTTCAAGCTGTAGAAATCAAAGTCTAGGTAGGATGGAAGTACCAAGACATGGATCTCAAAAGGGCAAAGTCAGGAGTCCAGTAGCCAAGGCACATTGTCACATTATTGTATCTGGGTCAAATGCCACCAGCACAGCTGGGGGAAGGACCAGGATCCAGCTTGAGCTAATATGCCATCATGTTTTGTGTAGATTTCTTTTATTTCCTCTGATCTCCCTTGAATAGCAATTCCACTGGTGCAGGTTTTGAAGTACCCCTCTGCATCCTGGCATGAACAGAAGGCAAGAGCACCTTAGAAATGTATGTTGGTGCATACTTTTCAAAGTTTTATATTAGAACCTAGGCTACTTTCCCATAGTTCTGTCACCTGTTTGTTATGTGATATGTTTATCTTAAGGAGCCTAAACTCTGTCTCCTGACATCCTCTGAGTACCCTACCTCAGATTAGCACTGAAGGAAGCAGTCCTTGAAGATAAAGAGGATTCCACACAGAAAAAGTTGACTTTGTCTGATACTAATATTATCTGCCTTTTCACTAAACTTGTCCGTCTTAATGAAGGAACTTAAATGCAGTCAAACTAAGCAAGAGGCTCTTAATTGCAGTAATTGTTTGCATCACAAATCTAACTTAATTCTCGTAGAAATCAGATTTCCATAGGATCGAGGTAAATCCGTATTATTTTAGGGTGAACTATTGGCAAAACTCAGTGAAAATGGAGAGTATCATTTTCGCCAAAGCTGTTAGGATAAGAGCCTTGGCTCTGGCAGCTTTAACGAGCTAGGCTCAGCCAACTATCCTCAATAGGCCAATTAATGAGACAAATGCTTCTAAAAAGCCAGAAAAAAAATGTATTCAATATAGCCAATTGGGAAAAGGAACAAAGAGGTCCAGTCCTCCCAAAGCCCGTCTTCTAAGCACTGAGTGTGAGATCTGGATTTAAACAGAAGGCAAGAAGTGACGTAACTAGGAAGACTCGGTCAAGATGTGGTCCAACCCATCATCATTTTCTTGGATCCAGTCTCCTGCAAGGGGGTCTGACAAGTTGTCAGATAAATATGAAATCTCTTTCCAAGACAAGGTGCCCCTCTGATTGGCACTAAAACTCTTGCTTTTTATCATTCTATCAGCACAACACTCCTGGGAAAATTCAAATTTCTTAGGGCCTATTGTTTCAATAATTTTATAGCCAAAGGGAAGGACACACGCATCTCTTTAGAATATCTTTCTCCTGTGAGGTAGTTATATCATCATAGATAATGAGGAAGACTTAGAGAAAAAAATCAGAAACAAGAATCCCAAAATGCTATCCATGGATAGTCAGATGGGGTCCCAAAATGTCACTGGATGCAAAATCAAAATATCTAATGCCAATGCAAGAATAGGTACTCTTTGAGGGGTGGGAGTTGAAATTGCATAATTGCAGTTTTCAGTAAATGTTTATATCAAATTGTTTTCACAGCTTTGGGGGACAATAACGTAGTCCTTTATGGGAGAATTCTATAGACAACCCCTCTTAAAATCTTATTAAGTGTCTTTAATATTATTGGCACACTATTTAAATATATTTTCATCATGGAATATTTTAAATCTATATAGTATTTGTATAAATGCTGTCAGGTCTACAGGATGTACAAATCGAAATGTTTTTAATTACTCATCATCTTCAATATATACATAAGATAAGATCCTCTCTTCATGGCCCACAGAATCAACTGACCAGGACTCATGGGGACTCATAGAGATCAGGGATCCTGTAGAGGTCTGACTTAGGTCCTCTGCATATATGTTATGGCTGGGTAGCTTGCTGTTCTTGTGAGTTTCCTAACAGTGAGGGTGGGGATTGTCTCTGACTCTTTTGCTTGCTCGTGGTACCTTTATCCTCATACTGGGCTGCCTTATCCACACTTGATGTGATGGTGTGTGCCTGATTTTGCTGTGTTTGACTGAGGTACCTGGGATGCCTGCTCTTGTCTGAGGAAAGGCAGAAGGGGAATGGATCTGGCGGAGAGGGGAGGGAGAGAAGGTGATATAGGGGGAGGGAAAAGTGTCATTGGGATGTAATATATAAGAGAGAAAGGAAGAAGAAGATCCTCAATACATACACAAGGATCTCAAAAATTTTAATAGGCAGGAATTTTTTTAACCAACAGAACATAATAATCATGCCCATGATAATCTGCCTTCAGATGAATGTGTTATTTTGTTTGTTTGGGTTTTTTTGGTGTTTTTTTGTTTTGTTTTGTTTTGATTTGATTTGTTTTAGAATCGTTTGTGGAATTTCTAGTATGGCTAGCAAAATAAAAGTACACATAGACAGAACTTTCCCTGCTGCAACACCAGCTGCCTCTCCACCCTGGTCTTCATCCACAATCTTTGTCTTTCATGTGGGTTCTAAGTCATGAGTTGATTTTCTTCTGCACCCCATTCAGTTTTACACCAGTTTCCCACATAAGCCTGTTAGTAATATAATATTAATTGCCCAGAAATGTTCGTCTGCAATTGCTCCAAAATCATTCCTTTAATGAATACAGACTTCATTGCTTGTATTCCTATTACTTTAGCTACTTCTATTTCTATTTTTATAGCAAAGATCTGTGCAAATAAAAGACTATCAAAAGGTATGCCTATAAATGTACTGTGCTAAATTCCCTCTGCGTTGAAATGCCTGTGAACTGTTGTTCCACAATGCCTGCTGCATTTTAATGCCTTTCTCCCAAGGCAACATGATACAGAAGAAACAGCTAGAGTTTTACAGGCACACAAATCCTGGCCCACCACTAACCACTTGTGTTTCTTTGCTTCTCTGAACCTCAGTGTATGAGTTTGGGAAATGCCAACAACAACATTGTCCTTACAGATTTGACCAGAATTAGATGATTTGAGCATAGATACTGTCTGGGACACCACAGATGCTCCATAAAAGCTAGTTTACGTTCTCCAGACCATAGCAACAAAGAGAAAAGACTGTACGATGCTCAGACCGATGAGGAGACTCAGAAGTACTCCTACTGGAGGAATTATGAGCAAGGCAGAGTAAGTTCAGAAGGTTTTCACATATGATGGTTATTTATGACTATAGATAACTGCAAAGAAAAATGAAACCCATTACAAAATTAAGCTCTGTCAAGCTCTAAGAGGGACTCGATTAAAGATACCGCCTTTAAAAACAGAGACTATGTAATTGACTAAAAAAATCCCAAATAACATAAATGTCTTAATATATGGATTGAGTGAATTCAACATTCTAAAACCAGTACTGGTCACCTCTTATAGATATACAGTTATTTTTGTAAGAGTGGCCAGATACATCTGGGTGTGGTCAGGCACTGCTGTAATCCTTGTCTTGGTTCACAAACAGAGGATCCAAACTCTACTTCCCCAGTAAACAACAAGTGCAGAAAGCCTACCCTTCTAAGTAGTGATTTGGGTATAGTGTTTAATCCTTTAAAAGTCCTGAGGTACCTCAGAACTTGGTGTCAATTCTGAATATGTCAGGTAGAAGATTTCCCAGAATTCCTGCTACTATTTTCCGTAAAAGCAAGAAGATAGACCAGACAGCACCTAGACACCTTCAGGAGTCAAATCCTGTATACTAGCCTTAAATCCATGATGGTTTGTTGTTTGCTAGAGACCCAAGTCTCCACAATATACACAAGATGAAAGAATTCAATCACAAGTAGCTCCAGTCAACAGGAATGTTTGGAGTCAGTCCAACTTTCTTAGGCATTTATTAGCTGATAGACTTATCTTCATTTACAAGATCAGAATAATAAACATTATTTTTAAATATAATTTTCAAACTTTAAAGCGTTTCCCAAAGCTATTACATTAGAATTGTAAATAAAATCCATTCAAGTGTCCACCCTATAGCTTGATAGTGGTTTTCTGAAGTTCTTGCTTGAAAAGTATTCTGAGACTATGGTCCTTAAAAAAAAAAGAGTAGTGTAATTGACTAGTGAAGTGCACTCTGGGAAGATCACAGAAATAGATGTTTGCATCAATATATTTATGGTGTAAGTTGTTAACTATAATGGTTGATAACATTGCTATGAAATGTATAAATCTAGTATCAAACTGCTAAGTTTGTACAACTTCAACACAAAATAGAATAAGTTGATTGCTATGCTTATGACACTTTAATATATAACATTTTATTAGTTCAGTGAAAAACATGTATTATATACTGAGAAGCTCTGAAAACTGAAAACAAAATGTTGACTCCTAACATTAACATGTAAAATACTTGGAAAACTACACTGTTGTTACTAAAGGCAAAGAGAGGTTTAATAATGGAAGAAGTAAGACCAAGATGAAAGGTAGTCCCAGGTTGTGGGTAGAAGACCTGCATTCTATTCCAAATATTGTCTTAGAAAATTCACACTTGGGAGAAGACACAGTGCATTTTGCATGGAGACACTCCATGACTTTTCTCTTGTTTTTTACTGGGGCCAGATTTCTTTTCCAGGTAGTCATGCTCCTGTCCCCATCGGGGGACTTTTTTGAATCCTGAAAAGCTGCTTTTATATTCTTGCCCTACTGTCTTATTTGAGAATGGCAAGCTGATCAAACCCATATTTTTAAATTTATGTGTTTATAGGCATATGGAAGAACAGTTTATAGTCTGAATATGATTTTTTCCCACCACAAATGGAAGAATATTGTGATATTTGGTCCTTTTATAAAAACAGTACCGTACCAGTCCCTTTCTTTCCTTTTTCTGTTTCCCTTTATTACTGATGACTTCATTCTACTTGAATTCAATGCTTCAGTTTCTTTGGGGTAAACTAATAGATTATGTATGCAGTGTTTGCACCACGTTGATTGAACTCATCTGGTGAGTTTGAATGCTGCTCTCGCATCTCTGTAACCAGCAGAGACCTATGCATGGGGATCCAGCCACTGCAGTCCTCTTATATTACTATGGAGCCCAGGCAGCTTTCAGGGAATAGCGTGCTGCTCTCACCACAGGTGCTCCAGAAAAGCTTAGCAGTCCCTTGTTGTCTTTGGGGGGTTACCTTTTTAAATTAAAATAAAGGATAATTAGAACTATTTTTTCTGAATTTTAAAATATATACTGAAGGAATAAAGGTCTGTGCCCCCCCCCTGCTTAACTTACTCCTTTTTTAAAGATTTATTCTTATTATTTTCAATTGTGTGTGTGCATGTGTGTCTATATAGGGTGGGTGCATGTGAGTAGGGAGTGTATGGGTGCCCATAAAGGCCCAAGGTGGCAGATTCCATGGAGTTGGAGTTAATAGGCAGCTGTGAATCTCCTCACATAAGTGCTGGGAATCAAACTCTTTATAACTACTGAGCCATCTCTCCATCCTCAGGGTTTGCCTTTTCTTAATGAAAAGCATCATCTGTTGATCAATTGCCACCTCTAGTGTAGGCATGAAGCACATTTTGGCCAGTCATACTTACTGCCGAGAAGTCACAAAGCCAGCATGTGACCATGCTATCTACCACCTTGCCATCAAGTAGAAGACCTTGTCTTGCAAACATGTTTACCTAGCTTGAGTTTCATATACTTTCATTTGCTTTGACATAGCTCATTTTTAAATCAGGTAGCTGATTCAAGTGTAAAACTCAATAGTAATACCTGAGGACCTTGATGGCATGCAAGGTTTGTCACATCAGGCCCCTATACCTGACCAATAAATAGTCACTTGTTCCCCTTTCCACAATCCCTCCCAAAAAACTCATAAACTACAAAGTAATTCTTATTCAAGGCTCAGGTCATCAGCAATTACTCTTACTAACTGACATGAGGAAGGGAGTATTATCATCTGATGTGTGTAGGAGGCAGAACAAAGGCAGCCCAATTGCCCAAATGTACTGCCTGGAAAAGGAATCCCCAAAGCAAGATTCTCTCTCTCTCTCTCTCTCTCTCTCTCTCTCTCTCTCTCTCTCTCTCTCTCTCTCTCTCTCTCTCCCCCTCTCTCTCTCTCTCCCTCCCCCTGGAATTGCCTCCTCTCACCTGTCCAATTACGGAGTGTCTATGTATCCTATAAGTTTCACCAAGAGTGTTACCTCCTTTCACTATCACCTTCCATGGCCTGCTCTTACCCTGTCAAAATTTAAGCACTCATGCTCCCATAACCCCTGTGCAGATCCCTCTAGTGGCAGCAGTCTTCATTCCTCCAAGAATGTGATTTGTGTAGTCGTGGAGATGTTTCTCTCGAACCTGCCTGTTCCCAAATACCCAGCAGCCACTTCCCAAATAATTGGCTCAAGGCTTACTAGAAATTATAAATGCTCAGCCAATAGCTCGGGCTTATTACTAGCTAACTCTTACACTAAAATTAGCCCATATTTCTATTTATGCTTTGGCACGGGGTGGCACCTTTAATAGCATGGCACATTCATCTCCTGCTCCCTCTGTGTCTGGCTGGTGACTCTCAACTCTGCCCTTCTCCTTCCCATTATCCAGTTTGGTCACCCCACCCATACTTCCTGCCTGGCTACTAGCTAATCAACGTTTTATTATACTAATTTGAGTGACAAATCTTTACAGTATACCTAGGGATTATTCCACAGCAGATTCATCCAGAAAAAGAATATGAAATGTTCATCTTTATGTCTCCAGATCTTAATGTAAGGTCTAGCTCAATGGGACATTCAATATTTAAGTGAACCAGTGAGGTTCAATGGCAGGTCAGACCTGCATACCTTTTTTGTCTTGCCTCCCCAGACTGGATTATAAAACATAAGCATAATCCTGGTTCTGATAAAATAATCATAACCAATCAACCCAAACTAAAAAGGGGCCACTAGCTGCCCAAGGTGGCACTGAGCAAACTGTTAAGTCTTAGGCAGAATCAGTGGCTAACACAGAGAGACATGGCCCTTTGGGTAAGGAGCACACTAGAACATTGAGCTGCCTTTCCCTTATTGCCATACGTTCACCGTTCACCTTCTTTCTTTACCTATGGTCTATCTTTACTCATACATTGACCTATATCCTGCTGTCACCCTGTCCCTAGCACACACGTGCACACACACACACACACATTCTTTACCTATGGTCTATCTTTACTCATACATTGACCTATATCCTGCTGTCACCCTGTCCCTAGCACACACGTGCACACACACACACACACACACACACACACACACACACACACACACACACACACACTCCAAAACTTCTTGCCTTTCACTGAAAGGAATGCTGGTGCATGTCAGCCAATCATTTGTCACATCCAACCTATGGGTCAAGCAACTGGGATTTGATCTCAAATTAGCAGTGACATCTGAAAGAAAGAGATACCCGTATTAAAATTTAACCAAACATTGTATGTATTATCGTAAGAAGAAAGTAGTGAGTTTTTTAATTGCTCTAGAGGGTTAAGACATTACCTTACCTTCTCATTCCCAAAGCATTTATTAATCCCAAATCAGATGACTTGACCCTTGGAGTTAAATGTGTGTGTGTGTGTGTGTGTGTGTGTGTGTGTGTGTGTGTAATGTTCCTTCTTCGTTCATTTTAATTACTGATTTCACCATTTTCCTCATTTAAATTACATTGTCAAGTCTTTCAAATTTCATTGTCAGGCCCTTTAACAGGGAGAAAAAAAGGGGATCTCTGAGGCTAACATGTACTATGTGACCATGTCTATTCATGTGCTACAGTGGCCGTCCCGTGGGTGGAAACAGTGACCGCATCCAGAAGCTTCGGAAGGAGTATTATCAGGCTCGAAGAGAAGGGTTCCCTTTGTATGAAGATGAAGAGGGACACACACGGCCATCTGACCATGACCTCCGCTGGGTAAGCCCATGTCTGATTCCAATCATAAATTCCTCTCTACCAAATTAATTCAGAGCAGAATTACACACTCAGGTCAAGAAAGTTTTATGCATATCGGGTTACATTCAGGTTTGTTGAGTTTTATAGATATGAACATTACCCAGACCACAGTCCTCTTCTCCCACAGAAGTTATTTATATAAATCAAACCACAGAACTGTACTTGTTCATTCTATCTGCTCTTACATTTTACTTCCTGTTGGGCACCCCACTGGTCTGGGGCAAGCAGGTCAGTTACTTTAAAGAGGACAAGGAATGTTTGTGTGCCTTAATCCTTCCATTCCTTCTCTTAGACCTTAAAGGTGAGTTATTAGGAGTAAATTTCAGAGTGTTGTTGTCAAAAGATACAGTTTATTTGTATATGAGATCTGAGCAATTTATGTTCCCCAAACTTTACCAGGATAATAGGATGGTGTGTTTTGAGACAAGGGAAGTTTTTGCAGGAGGATTCACTGTGCTAATTCTTTCAACATTCAAGGAACAAAAGAGAATGCTGGCACTAAAGGGAGACTCTGATTTTTCTGGGTAGCACTTCCCCTGTCTTTTATCTACCTATAATATACACTCAACTCATGAGCACCCGCAAAAATGCCCAGGGGCCAAGCTTAGAATTAGATGGTAATAACTTTTGAGCTACAGTGCCTAACTTATAGCTGGCACTCAATACATATCATTATAAGTATTAGCACTTGGTACTGTTATTGAAGCAGAGCTAAGTGTATTCATTGTAATGTCTTGGCTGTTACCCATCCTTATGTCCTCTTCGATGACTGGGGCCTTCTGGTCTACCATCTCCTTGGAAAGCCAAGCATGTTTATGAGAGTTTCCTGCTCTGGGTTTCACACATATTTCTTCTCACAAGATCAAGGTATGGAGAATATAGCTAATTCCCTTCAGTTTCACATCTGCCTCCTATAAGGTCATGAATGACATGTGGGCCAAATGTTAGTTTCAGCATCTCCCACTGATGTGCAGAACAATGGCAACTCCTCAGGCCAGAAGATTCCTTTTCATAAAATGCAATTTAAAAACACTTGTGGATCCAGAGAATGTGGCACACACCTGTCATCCCAGCCCTGGGAAGTCCAAAGTAGGAGGATCAGGAGTTCAAGGCTAGCCTCATTTACATGGTAAGATTGAGGTGCATGAGATCCAACAACAAAACAAAAAACAATGAAATATATAAGTACATATTAAAAGAAGTACATTGTGCATATTGGTGACCCAAACCCAAAGATGTCAGCCTCTTTGGAGAAAAGCATGTCAGACTATGTATCAGAATCAATAACTATTTATGTTTTAATTCTAGATGTTAGAATTAAACAGAATAATACTTATAATGGTAGGACAATGTGTCTCTTAGATTCTCCATAGTAGAAAAGAAAAATTTCTATGGGATAACAGATGCAGTAATAATTCACTCTGTCTCAAACTTGATCCCGATTGATTTACTGCCTTAGACAAGAGATGAGAGGCACTTGTTAGGCAAAGCTCAGTCTCCCTTAGCAAACAAAAAGCAGTGATAGAGTGATTGCCACTAACCCAGGAACAGGACACCATGTCCAATGCATTGAAAAGCATTTATGAATTCCTATGAGCAGAATAAGAAAGTGATTTCAGAATGACTAGCTCTTGTTATTTTGGCTTTATTTAAAGATTCTTTATTTTGAGCTAAGAGGATGAAGATGCTAAGCCTGGAAGAGACTAAACATACCTGTGAAGCTCACCAAACCTGAGCTGGAGGCTGGTCCCTTGGGAGCTCCCATTTCTAATGATTCTCTTTATACCAAGCAAACTTGTAACCAAACAGCTTAGTGACTGAAGGAGTATCTATTTTAATTTGTGTTTCCCATGCTCTGGTGTATTGAGCTTTGCCAAATGTGACTGATTTTATGTTTCCCAGACAATTTGAGTCGAAGGCATCCCAAAGGGATGCTGGGAACTGTACTGTCATAAAAGACAAGTGTTCTCTGTGATAGCCTGAGATATTCCAAACTGGGGATTAGAATCTCAGCACCCTTTCTACTCCTTTCCCTATGCCAAAGAAAAACACTGGTACCTTTTGTCTAGGGGAGGCCTGAGAAATTACACCTCTCTCTTGCTATATTTGGAAAGATCTAGGAGAGAAAGTTTAGAAAGTTAACATTTCATTCCTGCCTCTCAGCCTGACCCCACAAAGCATCATTCATGAAACTGTAATGTCTCCAATAGGCTGGTCCTCAGCACCATGAGAGTTCTTGTTAAGGTCAAATCAAGAGGTGGGAAAGGAGAGCTACACCTAGCAATCTGTAATTCTCCAGGTACGCAACAAGGAATCTGCGATTCCAACTCAATAATAGAAACTGAGCATCGGTTCCTTCAACATCTTTGTTCCTTCAACAAACATGTAAACATGTTTGTTTACAAAGTCCTCATCATCATCATCAAAAAATATTTCACAGACTTTGAGATGAACCAGTATAGTACCACACTCAGGTCAAGAGGCCTAAAGAATGTTCCCCACAACCATCTATTCCAGAAAACTTCTGAGCTGTAAAGAGAGAAAGTAAGAAGATAAATTATCATGCAACTATATCCTCCCTTGCTATCCTCAGGACCACTCTGCAGACAACAAACCTACAGATGCTCTAGTCCTCTATTTAAAATGCAAAGGATTTTTATAGAACCTGTAGGCTTTCTCTTATATACTTTGAAGCATCTCCATACTGTTGATAATACCTAATGCAGTGTCAATGTTATGTAGATAGTTTTTAATTTCTATAACTTAGAGAATAATTTCTATAATTTAGAAAATTGTATAAATGTGTTCAGTAATATGCATTATGTGTGTACACATATCTGTGTGCTTATGTTTGTGGGTAAACAAGTGTACAGGTATATATATATATATATATATATATGTGTGTGTGTGTGTGTGTGTGTGTGTGTGTGTGTGTGTGTGTGTGTAATCAAACTTTCTTTGGTCCACCAGCTCCCAAAAAATGACATGGAGACTTCTTACTAATTAGGAAAGCTTGGCCTTAGCTTGGGCTTGTTTCTAACTAGTTCTTATAACTTAAATCACCCACTTATATTAATCTACATTCTGCCATATAGCTTGTTACCTCTCCTCCAAACTGTATATTCAAGTTCCTCCTTGTCTCACTGGCAAAAACTCTGCCTTTCAGATTCTGCCTGGAGTTCCTATCTCTGCCTTGAAGTCCCACCTATCTTCTCCTGCCTAGCTATTGGCCACTTAACTCTTCATTAAACCAATCAGAAGGTGCCTTTCACACAGTGTGATCAAATATCCTGCAGCACATGTGTGTGCGTATGTATGGAGTCCAGACATGAATCACAGGTGTCAGGTTCTGTTCTGTTCATCATTTTGTTTTGTTTTGTTTTCTTTTATTTTATTTTATTTTGTTTGGGGGATAGGATCTCTCACTGGCATTGGATCACTTGGGCTAGGATGGCTGACAAATGAACCCTAAAGATTTCAACAGTCTCTGACTGCCCAGCACTGTGATTATAAGCATGTTCCACCATGCCTGGCATTTTTTAAAAATGAAGGTTCTAGAACTACAGCATGGGTTCTCGTGTAAGCCAGGTACTTTACTAACAGAGAGATCACCACAGCTATCCAGATGCATAAAAACAAACTTTTTTCAGTGTTTGGTTGACTCTATAGCTGCAGATGTCCACCTGTACTCTCAAACTACATTAAAGATAGCCCAAAGAAAAAGAAAGTATATGCACAAAAGTCTTTAAACCTAAAATGATGAAAATGTTTGCTGAAGAGATTATTGAATGGATATTTTAAAGTATTTGTCTCAATGGGACTGACATTTTTTTCTTCGATACAATACACACTCAGTGGCTTGAACCTAAGGCATCTCTCACAATTTCTTTTCTTTGCATTTCCTTTCTATTTTCTCCATATCCTGTTCAATTTTAACAAATATTTATTTCCTCAATCTCAATTTCAATAAATATCCATTTGCTCAGCCTCAGTGGAGGCCAGTCATTGGCAGCAAGAATACAGTATTATGTCCACTTTAGAGAGACTTGCAATCTGGCTAAGGAATATGTATCTTAGCCAATACTCCATAGGACAATAGCATATGTGGCAAATGCTGTAACTAACTCCTACATGGACTCAGAGAGGGTAACTGAAGTCAGTCCCAGACAAGGTACTGTGGAAGCTATTTAGGCAATTTGGGATTTGTTTCAGCCAACACATGTTGTTGTTGTTGTTGTTGCTGTTGTTATCATCATCATCATTATTCTCTCATGTCAGTGATTTATTTTTTCCTCTCCAAACCAAAATAGTATAATAATAATAATAATAATAATAATAATAATAATAATAATAATAACCTGCCTGATTTACTCACTTCATTTATTTTAAACCATGTGAGCACCCAAAGATTGTAAGGTTTGTAAATATGGGCCTGAGACTGAAAAACCCTTTTCATCTGCCTTCTTTGTAGCTGTTTTCCCGTCCAGGCTCTGAAAAGCTATAAAGAATTGGTCTAGAGAATTTCAATGGCTCTGAATGAAATGGCCTGGTGGGTTTTTATAGGCCCAATTAAGTAAGCAAGGCATTCTAGCTGTGAAGTGTTAACATTTGCCAAAAGAAAACATGATACCTGCTATCTGCTGATATTTTTATTTTCTGTAAAACTTGTTAAGACTGTCACCGTCCTCTGGCAACAGGCTGCCTTTTTTATTAGCAGATAAAGATTATCTGCTTATTTAATAGCAGCATGAATATCCTGTAAGTAATTTCGGAAATGGGATGACTCTCAGGTTGTCTGCAACTCTCCATACCTTTATTATCACCTTCTTCATGAGCTTTATAGTGTGTGTTATTATTCCTCTCTCCTCCTTTTGAAATTCTTGGCTAAATTAGGAGAATGTTTACCTATAAAAGAGTTTATAGGCTTTTGGATGGGAAGAGAGACTAAGTATGTGTGTATAAGGGAAAGATAGTAGTTGACATACCTTAGCCTAACATGACATGCTAGTTTCTACTGACCTAAAATACTTGGCACCACAACTTTCTAGTAAGCAAGTTGACTCAGGTCCACCTATGGTTGCAAACAAAAGGGGTATCAGGGTTCATAAAGAAAAACATTTGGAAAGGTTTTCTCATCCTGTTGGGGTGGTAGTCAACTAGTTGCCAAGTTGAATGAGTGTGCTTAGTAGCTGACCTGCAAAATGAAAGATGAACATCTGTACTCAGAAGGAATGGAGAACATGATGCTGAGGTCATGCTAGGCATCTTAAGACAGAGATTGAAGGTGGAAATACCATTTACAAGAAGTGTGCTAACTCATTTCCTGTCACCTTGACACAAGCTAGAGCCAAGCCAGAGGGAACCTCAACTGAGAAAATTGCTCTACCAGCTTGGCTTTTGGGCAAGCCTTTGGTGCATTTTCTCCATTGATAATTGATGTGAGGGCCTAGTTCACCATGAGTGGTGCTAGGTTTGGGCCTGGTAGTCCTGGGTGCAATAAGAAAGAAGGCTGAATAAGCATATGAAGACCAAACCAGTAAACATCATTCATCCACGGCCTCTGCATCAGTTCCTACCTCCAGGCTTCTACCCTGTTTGAGTTTCTGCCCTAATTTTCCTCAGTGATGGGCTGCTACCTGGATGTGGAAGGTGAATAAACCCTTTCCTCCCCAAGATGCTTTTAGTTATGGTGTTTCATCAGAGCAATAGAGAAGTAACTAAGACAGCAAGCACATACAAAAACAATCTGAAGATTGCTTTCTAAATATAAGGAGATAGATAAGAGTATGAGTGCCTACTGTAGATGATCCAAAACCAGAATGAGATTTACAATGTATTTTTCTTGTCAGTTCCTTAAAGGCAACTCATAATAGCAAATTGCACTGCCCAGTATGATGACTTATGCCTGTAATTCTATCTGAGAGATAGAGTCCAAAGGATCAGAGGTTAAAGGTCATCCCTAAAGATCCAAAAAGTTTGAGACTTTTTGTGTGGTTACATGAAACCCTATCAATAAACAAATAAATCTAAATATCCTTACTGAGTGAGTATCCATAGATAAATTTCACTTGACAGCCAAAGAGGCCATTCTTATTAAAAACAAAAGCCAAGTAAATAAATAATAAATCAAAGATGGTGATAAATAATTCTGATTAGTCAATTGACTCTTATATTGCAAAGAATGGAAACCTATGTTTAATTGCTTAAGCAAAACAGAAAACTGCTGGCTTGTGGAAAAGCATCCCATGGGAATAGCTGCCCATCAGCATTGCTGTCCTCAGGAATGGCCACACCCAGCTCCATCAGACTGGCCACTTGGAGTTTCTCTCTTTCTGCTACCCAGTTTGCTCAGTAGGCACTGTTCTCAGGGGCAGGGAGTGACAACATGGCCATCAGTGCTTCCAATTCATCAACTCTGGAAAGTCACGCCCAGCAGATCCCAGAATGTCATAAAAATGATATTCAGTGAGGTACTCATGGCTTGACTGGCTCAGCCTGGGCCAGTTCTCAAAACCAGAATAATCACGACTAAACGAGAACAAGGTTATAAGGCAGAACCAAAGAGTGGAACCAAGCCCACCCAAAGTCCATAAGTAAGTTTGGGTGAAAAGAATCCCAAGAGAAAGTGATGTACCATTAATAGGAGGGAATGGATGTTGGTTAAAATCAGGGGTTATCTAAAACTACTTTGAATTAAAATTATATAAACTTTATCATCTTACATTTAAAAAATCTTATGTGTTTATATATTTTTCTATTTATTATTAGGAAGCATGCATGCCATTAAAAATACCAAATTTGTTGTCATTCTTTGCTACATAAAAAGATAAAGATACTTTCTTTTGTCTTCTGATTTAGTACCTTTGAACTATCCAAGGACACAAAATTTTTTTCCTCAGTTATTCATCTGAAATTAACAGACTTCTGGCTTTATAATTACCTGCATAAAGTGACATTTTGGTTAACCTTAAATCTAAGAGTTATAGAAGTAATAGGATTCTTTGAAATTACTAAGGATGCTTGCTTTCTTTAGACAGAGTTACTCATACATTTTTATGACTGCATTGGCTACTTTCATGTCACCTTGACATGAGCTTGAGTCATTTGGAAGGAAACTTTAACTGAGAAAATGCCCCTACCAGATTGGCTGGTGGGGAAGCCTGTGGGGGAATTTTCTTTATTAATAATTGATGATTGAGGGCCCAGCTCACTGTATGTATAGTTCCTCTCCCTGGGCTGTTGGTCCTAGGTGTTGCAACCATTAAGAGCAAGTAAATAAATAGGGCTCCTCCATGGCCTCTGCTTTAGTCCCTGCCTCCAGGTTCCTGCCTTGAGTTCTAGCCCTGACTTCCCTCAGTGATGGATGGACTGTTACATGGAAGTATAAGATGAAATAAATCCTTCTGTCCCCAAATTGCTTTTGGTCATGGTGTTTCATCACAGCAATAGAAACCCTAACAAAGACAATAACATTCATTTTTGAGAAGCATGTATTCTTTTATTAAAATCTGGAAGCCATTGCATAAAGTAAAAAATTAGAACCATTAACACTACGTTGCAAGGATAGCTGTAGTTTGGCTGCTGCATCAGTTTCCTGTCACCATAACAAAGTACCTGAGATAACTAACTTTAAAAAATAAAAGGGTCACCTGGGCTCACAGTACTGAATTGCAGTTACAGTCACTATCAATTTGGCCCATCGTTTTAAGCCTGTGATAAAGCACTGCATCATGGCAGAAGATGAGTGGGACAGCAAAACTGCTCATCACACGGCCAGGAAACCAAAGAGAAGAATCAGGGCCTGGGCTACCTACAATAACCAAAGAACCACCAAGGTCCTACACCTCCCCATAGCATCACCCTGAGAACCAAGGCTCTAACACATGAGACTTTATGGGACAATCAAGATTTAAGTTCCTTCCATATAGTATTCATCCCCTGCTTGGTGAATTAGATCTCTAGAACTCCGTGCACAGTTCCTTCCTAATGGTTAACTCCATCTGCAATCACTGTTTCCCTCAGAGCCCAAAACAGCTGAATCGAAAAAAGTAAATGATGTCAACTCAGGGGGTTAAAAAAGGAGAGAAGAAAAACCTACTGTGTGTATGAGTTAGGAGGACTGAAGCTTGATTGAACTAGACATTGGTAAAGCATGAAATGCCAGTTTAATGACTGGAATGTGCTCACCAGGGTTTCAGGAAGAGATGAAATGAAGAAGAAAAGAGATAAAAGCAATGGAGGATTTTCTGTGGTTGGTGGTGGTGGCTTTAGCCCTTTATGTTTCAATGTTGCTTTCCCAGGAACACACTGCCATATAAACTGTATGGGGTGGGGGGTGCTGGCATGTACTGCATGTGAGTGAATCTCTAGCTATTGAACCACAACATCAATCATCTTGAAAGGAGGCAACATGTTTACAGGCAATTCCCAACACAGAAATAAACTGTGTTGCTGGGACCCATTTAGAAGTTGGCAATTTGGAACTAGAAGCAGATCTTCCCATTGGGGGGGGGAGATGAGCTGTGGGGTTCCCAATCCAGTTCCAAAATTCCACTAAAACCCAGTAACATTTTGCTAGTTATATTGTCATGGGGTGGAGCAGTGGCAGGGAGCCCCAGAGCCAGAGGGAGAGAAGGACATTTCCTTCTTTCTTTCCTGGAAACAAAAATGTTTGCCATGGTCTCCAGGCTCTATCTGTAGATGTCTCCCATGAATTCCCCACCTTTAATTGACCCTGACTTCCCCATCATGGCTCTTCAAAGAAGCCCACTCTTTCTCCCAAAGCCTGGTGTTCAACTTTGCCTCTGCCCAGTACCCGCTGCCCCGCACCCCCCAGAAGTTGCCATTTTCACAGTGTTTAGTTTGTAGAGGAAGTACAGGAGGCAGGCTCAGGAGACTGACTGATGCAAACTACTGCAACAACTGAACTACTGGATCTGTTCCCTGTCACCATGTCACCCCACCACCAGCCTGCGATTTCTCCAGTACTTCTCTTTTTTGTGTAGGGCCCAAGTTTTGTCACAAGGCCCTGTCTGACTAGCTTCCTGCAATCAGTGATCTGATTCTGAAAATGAAACTGACTTCTTCAGTAAACCGGTCCTCCCATCTCCATAGAAAGCCTTTTGTTTCTAAATCTGCCTTCTGGGGCCCATGGCACCAGTTATTGTAAGGCAGGCCATGACTCATCGACCCTGGAAGACAGATACCCTAAGCCAATTCTGTTCACTCATCCTGCCTTTGTAATGCAGAAATGGTGAAGACATCTCCATCACTGTTTATTTGAAACATAGCAGGCAGGCCGAGCATCTTATTGTATTTTGTTAGATCAGGATCATAAGTGATTGCCCAAGTTTGCATCAAAGTTGCACCAATTACTAACTGGGGACAATGTGGGTCACTTTCTACTTCTCTGTCTCCTTTAATAATCTGCTCATGGCACTGTTTCGTATAAGTATGGTAACAAGTAGAAGATTGCCTAGATGGTATTCAGAATGGTGTCTGGCATATAGGATGTGTTCAATAAGTGTTTTTAATAGTTTACATGCCAAAGGTGCTTAGAAACCATTCATTCCACTGCTAGAAAGATTATCTGTTCTCCTTAACCTCTGCTCGTTCTGGAATTCTATGTCATTGTACGACACACCCTGCATCATGGAAAACCCTCCAACCCCCAACTCACTGTGCTACCCCTGAGAGACCCAGGGTGACTTCAGAATGTGACTGTTGGCTTGGCTATCAGGCACTTTTTGGCAAATTCTGTTGCTCCAAAGGTCAATATCTATTTCCTTCTCTCCCACACATATACTTTTCTTTTAAGGCCTACTCCTTTCATCTTTGACCCTGGGACATGCCTAATCTCTTTAATGAGCTTAGGAGAAAAATCAAAGACCAGCAGAAAGTTGACTTCTTCTAGTTTTTCTTTCAGCTCTGCAGAAACCCCAGAGCAAAGAAGTACCAACTGCAGGTTGAACTAAGAGTGAGGGTAAAATATAAAGAAAGTACATGCAAATGGCTTTGCCTAGTAAATTGTACAATACCAGATTATTGGTAACAATGACATCATTTATTCAATGCCTCCTCAATTCAGTTTTGTAAAACATGAAGATGCTGTGAAAAGACATCCTTAACCCAAATGAGAAAACCAACTTCTAAAACTGCACCATCATCACACCATGATTAACAAAACTGACTTTCCAATGTGGGCTAACTCCCAGAGCAAAGAGAAAAGAAGAGGCCCAACCCTGGTAGCTCTTTAAATAACTTTGTGTGTGTGGAGGTGGAGGTCATGTTCCCCTGTCTTGAGTTTTCATATTTAAACACTGTCAAAACTGCTTCTCTTCCTCCACTGAATGACTCTTCATCACTCTTAATTTGCTTTTGTGCCCAGTTGGACTGAACCAAAACCCAAGTTTGGTATTATTTTCTGAGTTCCCTTTAAAAGTCTAAATGAAATCATTCTTTTTATGTTGTAATCAAATAAGTTAGCCATCTCTGGCTCTAACCCAAACCTAAATAGCAAAAAAAAAAAAAAAAAAAAAAAAAAAGGCAGAAAAATGAAAGTTCAGAACCACATTATTTTTCCATAATATATTAAAAAAAAGAAGAAAGCCCTCAATGCTACACTTACAGTCAAGTGAAAAAAGAACCCTTTCTGCCTCTAATGAGCAATTAATTCCAGTTCAGGATGTCGAGTTTAGAAGAAGTTAAGTTTCCCCAAACCACAACCGTTTGTGTTGGATCATGCTTAAAACCCAAAATTCCAACTTCTCAATAATAACATTCTTTTCTTCTACTGCAATGGGAGAAATGACCATTTTATGTAATATAGGAGGGACCATAGCAGAAACTCCTATGAATTCCAGATTGCCTAAACAGTTCTCAAAGCTGTTTAAAATCAGTTGGATGTGTTTTGTTTTAACAGAGCTTAAAGGGCCTAAAATAAACTTTGGGTATTAAATTAAAAAGAGAAAATGATGTTTAGAGTAAAAGATATGAAAATCTATCTAACTGGTATTTGTGGCCCTTCGAGTTGACAACAGTTCAGAACTTGCAGCCCATGGCATCACCCCTAACTATAAACCACTTGGGTCACAACAGTGGCCATCTTGTTCTTTCTTTTAAGAAAATGTTGGCGTCACAACCATTCTGAAGTTTTAGAACATGTGGTTCTTATTTAATAGCAACTATTCTGATGTTATGGTGGGGAAAAAGAAAATTTACAGAAATGTCTCCTTTTGGATTTCATATAGGAACGATACTGAATCAAAAAAAGCCCTGAAATGATGGTCACCACTCCCAGAGCATGATATTGGCATTCTCCATGGGCACTACGGTGACTTTTGAATGATACATATGATACATATCAGAGTGTGTGAGCTAACAGCTCTCCCAGGCCTCTCATCCATCACTGTTTCATTATGAGCCTTGAAATCACAATGCTAATTGTGTTTATGAAAATGTGCAAAAGTTGGTACCACTGACTTCTAGCTAGGCTGACAGGTCAGACTTCCCATTCATCCTAGTAAATGATCTTAAGGGATGGGTACGGTGTTGTTACCACAGGCTACTGAGGAATTGTTTCCTTGTCTACTTTCAAGACTAGACTTAGGCAAAATTGGACTCTTGCTTCAGATGATTTACCTGATCTGTGTCATCTCTCACTCAGCCTGTCGCCAAACTTGGCTCCATTACTGAGGCAGTGGCAAAATCAGAGCAGCGCATGTGGAAAACATGCTCTCTGCAATTCTTCAATCCTATTAGTTATTTGCCCAGTGAATACTTGGCAATGTATGAATGCCTATGAAAACGTACATTCGACCCAACAACTGCAGCATCCAGACTTACCAAAAACAGTAGAAGATTGCTGTTCATTCTTTCTCTGTGTCTCTCTATGTCTCTCTCTGTCTCTGTCTCTCTCCGTCTTTCTCTCTCTCTCTCTCTCTCTCTCTCTCTCTCTCTCTCTCTCTCTGTGTGTGTGTGTGTGTATGTGTGTGTGTGTGTGTGTGTGTGAGAGAGAGAGAGAGAGAGAGAGAGAGAGAGAGATGTATATGTGTATGTGTATAAACATATTAATGCTATGGCATTTCCCCCTCAGAGAAACAGTAGGAAATGTTGCATGAGAAAGACATTCCCCTTCATGATCTGATGTCTTTTCCCTAATGAACCTTCTGGCTCACCCTATAATAATGGATACCCCCAAACCATGTGGAGCCATCTCCGTTTTTCAGTTTTGCTCTCCCATCATCACTAATTGCCAGAGTCCCAGATTGTTTCTGAAGAGCAAATCTCATTTAGTTTCTTAGAGCTATCAAATACTTCTTTTTCCTCCATCTCTTCAGTGCAGACCCAGCTTCCTGCTTTCTGAAAATTTTCCTTTTATAGTAACTTCCAGGTTTAAATGGTCAGGCAGCCCATAGACATCAGCTTTCTGTCTGTGTGTGGTTATGAGGGGATCAGATGCTCACATTTCAGACCAGGAAATCATAGTCTCACAATTATCCTGAAAGATGGCAGGGGAAAAATTGTTTTAGAACAGTGCATAAATTGGTGATTGGGGGAGACACTATTGAGACTAGAAGTTTGTGGTGTAGGTGTGGGTTTAGACTGCTTTGACATTTCCAAAATTCAAAAAGAGAAAAGCTTCCCCTTTTCTAGATGTAGATGCAGAAATGTAAAGTTAAAACATGCAGTCTCTAAATCCACAGTGGCAATATGGGGAACTGACAAAGAGGAAAACATCGAAGACTTTGTTTCAAGCATTCGGTATTGCCCCTAGATTCAGACATGTGATTTTATTTACCCAACTCCTGAATGCCTTCCCACCTAGAATCTCCTAAGGCTTCTCTTAAAGCTCTTATTTCCAAAAATAAGAAGAAAACCTACTAATGTCCTAGCATCACTTAAGGAAAATAATAAACTCATTTTTGCTTTTGTTTGTCATTTTGGATCTAGGACGGGAGAACAAATTTCAAAGCATGTGGTTGCTTAGTTACACATTCATTCATTCATTCCTTGGGCCTCCATTCAATGGCAACTTTGCACCAGAAATATACTTGACTCCAAAGGCTCAGAAGTGAAAAAGAAGTCCAAGTCAGTGAGGAGGGCAGACAGGAGACATAATTTCATATAATGAGATATTTAGGAGTAGTTATACAGGAAGAAATTGCTAAGTGAATGCATAGGAAGGGGGGGGACTAACCAGGAATTAATAAGATAGATTTGCTTTTATCCCTGGGAAGTTTTCCCTTGTGTACTTGGCCTTTCGTTATGTCTACACTGAGGGCACTCTGCCTCAAAGCTGGCTTCTGCATCTAGCAATTGCCCTCTGCAATTTATGAACAGATATAAAGTGGCTTTTAGCATATGTCCAATAATGAGACTTGTCTTGAAGTCCAACCTCTCACTCTAGAGGTTTGAGCATCTGTGTAGCACAGCAGGCCCTGTTACAGACCTGAATCAGCCTAGAGGCTCATCCTTCAAATTCTTATGGCTTCTTAAACGATCATGGGATCAGTTGTTTGGACATTGCTGTCATTTCTAGACCGTTTGAATAAAGCAGAATATATCAGAAAGCATATACTATAGTATATATAGGTACTCTGGGGGTGGGCATTGTTTCTGACCAAATGCATGTGCACACATACACACACATGGGGAGGTTGCTAGCAGACAGACAGACAGACAGAGATAAAGATATGGAGAGATAGAGAGACAGAGAGAGAGCCTGATCATGACGTAAATTATGTCTTTTATGAATTATGAGTTTAGAAGGCTGGAACATGTAGTCTAGACTCTAAGTTACCTGTGTGGTTGTTAATCATTTCATTTAAAAGGGCTCACATGGTATTTGTTTCATACTAGGGATTCAGAGAATTTTTATGAATCAAGACTGAATAAATCCTATTTGAAATGCATAATGTATGGCAGAGATTGTTTGTCTGGGGTGTGTCTATATATCAATCAGCAGACAGATATAAAAAGACAAATGCATGCACATGTTTTAAATAAATTCAGCTTAACAGCCAGTGGTTTCACGTAGTTCTGAAGTCAACAGTGAAAGAGGACAAAGTATGGCCAGGACCAATGAGAGACCATGTCAGTCCATGTGACACACCTTCAGCCTTTTTCTTTTTCTGAATTACTATTTTTTCTTTTTTATTTAAATTCATCATCATAATAGCCAATTCTCACTCTTAAAAAGGTTAGGTGATTAGGAGTCATAACTCAGCAGTTAAAGCACCTACCCAAGCATGAGGACCAGAGTTTAATGTAGCACGAATATTGTAAACCCAAAGACAGATATTAGGGTTCAAGCTGAAGCTCAGAGAAGAAAAGCAGCCAAGCCACCATAGAGCTGTTACCTCTACCAAGGCTAGGGAGATCCTGTCCTCAATGTGTCCAGAGACTAAATTCCAGAATATAAGACCTCTCTAGTGCTGGGATTAAAGGTGTGATCTCTGTTTCACTTTTAGACTGATTCACTCTCATATAGCCCTGGATGGCCTTGAACTCACAGAGAACCATATGCCTCTGTCTCCTGAGTCCTGGGATTAAAGGTGTGTGCACCACTGCCCAGCTTCTATGACTTTGACTAGCTTTGCATTCTGATCTCCAGAGAAGCTTTATTAGATCATAAACAATATATCACCACAGTTCAGACCCTCAGAAACCCAAGCAAAATACCTGATGAAACCTGTAACTGCAATCCCAAGATACAAAGACAGGCAATCTACAGAGTCATCTGGCTACCAAGACCAACCATGTTGGAAAGCTCTGGGTTTGATTGAGAAAGCCTGCCTCTATGAATAAGGTCGAAGAGCAATAGATGGTGATTCTCTCATCAACCTTGGGTGTCCATATGCACATGCACCCACATACATGCAAAGCATGCACACACAGATAAAACCGGAAACACAAAAAATATTTATGTAATGCTGAAGTCTTAAAGATGAAAAGCATCTATTTCCTGACCATGCAAAAAATAAGAGTTTGTTTTAAACACTTCCTTTCCTACCCATGCACATATACAAGAATATCACATGTAATAATTAATTAGACTTCTTCTAAATGTGCTGTGGCTCAGACTACTCTTCTCCCTTTCTGCTACATTGTAAGCAACTCCCACACTGCTAAATCAAACTTAATGTTGAGTGCACAGTGTTTTGTAGAAAAGATATACAATTAATACTTAAATATTTTACCATTATTAGACATTTAAATTTTCATAATTTCTCATACATAATTTAATAACAGGCTTTATAAATCAATATTTACATAATTATTTTGTAATAAATCAATATATTATTTATTTATTTAAATATATTATTTAAAACTTTGCTACAGATTACTCAGATTGACCCTAAGAAATCTGGTATTTTTTATATTCCCATAACTGCAGATTTATTACTGAAGTCAATAACTATTTATGGACTCTTTTTATATGTCTTACTGCAGCTGTTAGAACCTAATATTTTCATTTTTCCTAGTTTTTTCTCTTTGCTAGAAAAAAAGCACGTTTTGTTTGTTTTAATTTATTAATTATAGTAGTCTAACCTAGAACTCTTTATGTAGACCAGGCTGTCTTGAAACTAACAGAGATCTGCCTGCCTCTACCTTCCAAGTGCTGGGTTTATAGGTTTGTGCCCACACGGCTAACAAGATTGAACATTTCTAAGTTCTTTTGTCATTAATTTTCTTCTGTGTATGAATTCTATGTTTTCCTAAGATACTGGATCCTAACTCCTACACATTCTTCATGTGGAAGGATATTTTTCCTTTGTTTACAAACACCGTGTAAACATCTCTCCAACTTCTTCACCAGGCTCTTAATTCCCCAGACTTCAGATGGATAGGGGCTTCCATTTGCATTAGTCTCACCTATCAAGTCTTCAAACAGCATTCAAATATCTCTAATGATGAGCGAGTGATTTTCCCTCTTCTATTGTGAGAACTCATATGAACGGTGTTCCTAACCTTTCACACCTGTGGCTTTTAATCTTTCAAGATAGAACATGGGTTGTTGGCATTTCATTTAGCACTTTGCATCTCATTTGTCTGTGAAGTTGGTGGCTAGTTGGTTGCTTGTTTCCTTCCAACATTAGTACATTTCCACAGAAGGGTTCCCTGACTGTTGCAAAACAACCTACCTGGCTCTGCATCTGCTTGTGTGCATTATAACAGTTTCTGTGATGTAGTAATTACCTCTGTGTAGAGATTGAAAGTAGCTCATTCAAAAAAGCATCTGTCCTGATGCTTCCTGTGGGTAATTCTCTGACATCATATTCAACTTTTCCTGCAAACAAAACTCTTTGAAGAAGAGATTATTTTCCTTTATCTAATTTTTAAATGTAGTATCTTTCTCTGTTAACTATTTCTTTGATATTTTTCTAATTTTTGTGTATTTTAAGGCTTTGATATTTCCTACTTTCCAGTACATTTATCTCATCTTTATTAATGGTTATTTTCTTTCCTTAAAAACATATATGCAATTTTACTTACTTTTTAAATTATTTGTTTCATTTGGCTGTGGTAGTATTTAGCAATGTAATATAAGGTAATAAATTTGGACTTCGTTTGGATATATTTTCTTCAGGATATCTTACAACAGCAATTAGTAACTGTGGTTATATTTTTTGTTCATTAGAAAATGGAAAGACTTTATTTTTCCTATGACTAGGAGGGTTTATATAATTATATTTTCAGTTTATATAATTATTTTTCAGAGTTATTTTTTGGTATGGTCTTATTTCTTTGACAATTATAGAAAGTGGCTTCTGCAAATTCTTTAAGAGATTTACTACAAGTTGACAGAATGAAGGGTAACTTTAACCACTTAAAAAGTTAGTTAAAAGAAAAATAATTTTCTTATTAAATGAAAATTAAGTTTTTTCTATATATTGTTATTATTTGCATATGGAATGCTTATAACATCCCAGGTAAGACTCAGATCCATGTTCAGAGCCTGGACCATCTGTGAAGAAGAGTTTGATAAAATCTAGACCTCAGATGCTAACATCCAGTGTCTCATGAGTTTGTCTAGAATCTTAGCTTTTCAAACTCATCAGCATGGAGCTTGCAATTAGCTAATTTGTGTTTACTTGAAATAAATTGTTCTCAGTTCACAAAAAAAAAAAAAAACCAGGTAAGGTGTGGGGGCTTTCACACCTTAAAAGACTAAAAGAGCCAAAAAATTCTCTGTTAGAGGTACTTGCCTGCTAAGAAATGATAAATAGTATATGCCATGCCCTTAAATATAGTAAGCTCAGATACCTATACATCCAATAAATTGAATACATGATTTTAGGAAAACATAACAAGCAGTACATCATCACATTCAACGTAAATATTTAATAAATATTTTTATTAAAATCATCTCAATTTCACAAATGTTAAGTATGAGAATAAATGTGTGTCTATAACTGAAAAACACAGTTTTAAAAAATCCTACTAATTATGTTGCTATGTATGTTATCATCTTGATCTGTCTCCAGCTTGAGAACCCCTGCTCCCTTTCTGGATCTCTCTCTCTTCTAAAATATCTAGTGGTGATGTGCAACCAGACTTCAAATATTCCATTTCTCCCTCTCTGCTTTGATGCCTGGTATTCTGTTCTTTCCATGATTTTATGTAGGACTCTCAATTTTAAACACCTCTTTCTACTTTCTAAGTCTTACCCATATACTACATTTTATTTGCTTTTGTTTTTTAGTGGTTTCAATCATGTTTCAATACTATAAAAAGACATTATTTAGTCTGTTTCTTATATCAATCTCAGAAATGAAATCATATCTGTTCAGGTCCTTCCGTGTCAAAGAATAATACAGCAAAATGCCTGTGCATTATCACAAATTCCCTTAAACTTTCTAACCTGTGGTATTTGAGATGCAGTCATATGCTGAAGAAAACCATGCATCTTTTCTTCCAGCATTTTATGTGGCATGTGTCCTGTCAGCCAGGATCCCACATAGTGTCTTGATGCCGTCCTTCCTTGAGTGACATTTCCATTGTGGAGCTCTTTCACGTGATTCATCTCTCTGTTAACCTCCTTCTGTTAGAGCAATTTCATTTCCAGAAGATTATAAAGATACTACATTTCTAATCCATTGGGATCTGATAATATCCTCTCTATATAAATCTCAATATGTATACAATGTCTGATGCTTTGAGGTATAGAAAAAAAATGTATGTTAAACCAATAGCATTCCTGCTTCTCCAGTTATGTTTCATTTTGTGAAAAATTTCATTGTCTTTGGCTTTTACTGTCAGTGAAGAAGTCCAAGGTTAGTCTAACTGCTTTTGCTTCATGACCTGTTTCTTTTCTCTGGATCATGGGGCTTCTTCCTTTATTTGTGAGACCCAATCTGGGTTTGCTTCCTTGGAAGCGTAGGTATTGTTCCTTATATGAGATGGGTAGTGTTCCCCAGATTCACACCATTTTATAGGAATGCTCCTAGAAAAGTCCCTTCAGACCTAGACAGGGACACTACTAGTGACAATTCACATCTCCTCTTTGGAACTCAGACAGTTTTAAAGAACGAGAAGCAATATCTGGAGGGAAATGTACTTCAATTCAATACTCACAAGGGTTCCTAACCCAGTGTTCAGGTTCATTCTGTCTGCCTATCTGTCTGTCTGTCTGTCTATCTATCTATCTATCTATCTATCTATCTATCTATCATCTATCTTCCTATCATCTATCAATCACTTGTCTATCTCTCTCTATCTCTATCTCTCTGCTATCATCCCTGATATTAGGGAAAGTTGCGTGTCAATCTCACCAGTCCAGACTTCTCTCTAGCCTCACACCCCAAATGAAACATCTCTTTTAACCTTCACAGCCTGCTGCATTAGAAAGGCTGGTTGTGGCCTGATACAAACATATCTTTTCAGTGTGGTCCGTGATACCATTTCTAGCATTATCTCCTTGGTGTCTAAGGCATTTAACTCATTCCAAATGAGCGATTTCTCAAGGATGAGACATTCCAGTGCATCAGGTCATTTGCTGCCTGCATTGTTCTAATTCACACATAATAGAACAGTGCGTATGTTGCTAGTGGTAGGAATGGAATGGTTCGGGTTGTCCCACCTATAGGATTAACTCCTAATTTTTTTTCTAAATGATTCTGAAAGATGAGACATGTATGTAAAGCTTCCAGACTGGTTCCTTTGCCATTGCACAAGAAGTATCAACTCTGCAAAATAAATAGCAAAACTGCTTTCTGGTTCTGTATCAAGGTAACTCCAGCAGGACTAAACTGAAAAACTCACAGGAATTCAGGCAGCTCAGGGATATTTGGGATTTAGTTTTGTTTTTTTTACATTGAAAATGTGAAAAATAATTAGAATATAAGGCTGACCACGATGCATACGTAATTCCTTGTACATACGGGTTTTTTTTTTTTTTTTATCTGTCAAGCTACATTAATGCAGTTGCTTAAAACTAAAGTCTCTATGGTAACACAGAGTATTGGCTCTACAGCTTCATTAAACTGGGACCTAGTGCACATGCTAATCTAATGGCAAAACCGTATTTGCAGAATAGCGGAGAATCTGTACTGTAGATTTAGAATAGAGCCTGTGAAAGCCAGAATTATTAAAAGCTTCTCCTTGTTCATCTTTCATGTTGGTGACAACTCCAGTTTAGTGAGAATCTCAGCCAAGGGGCTGTTGCCTGCCATCCCAACCCTACATGTCTGTAGATAGAAATATACAGGCTCTACCACTTGTTTGTGATCTACACACAGACCACCACCACCACCCCAAAAAAGGACAAGGGACTCCACAAATCCATTCTCAAGAGTTCTATTAGAATCTTACCTGTCCTTCTCTGCTTGTGCAATCTCCTATGCTTCCAGCACTGGGCCTGTATTTTCTAATGAGTATCAAACTTCCATGAAAGTAACTATCTTCATGCTATGGATTAATATGAAATGTTCCCCAGGGACCCATGTCTTAGGGGCTTAGTTTTGCTAGATGATGGGCTCTATAGAAAGCCATTGGGTCCTGAGAATTCTAACATGGTCACTGGATTGGGAGATGCAAAGTAGAGAGTGAGGCCTTCTTGGAGGAAGCAGGTCACTGAGGGATGTACTAGGAAGATGTATGTTGTTCCTTGCACCTACTGCCCTTTGCTTTCAGCTGCAATAAGATAAATAGATTTCCTCTGCTGTGACTACCCTCCATGATATTTTTGCCTTGGCATAGGCCTAAAAACAATATAGCCAGTAGATCACATATGACAGACCGTGAAACCATGAACCAAATTAAAACTTTGTCCCTCTGCATATTCAGAACCACATATGGCTGTCTGTTGTGAGGTATGTTTTTTGCTTCCATATGAAGCTATTACTATTTTGTCCATGTGTGTATTGCAAATAAACACCTGTACATACATTAACGGGCATTGTTGCTATAACACTACAATTAGTTTCACCAAAAGTAGTTGTTCATGATCCCTTTTCCTAAAATTTGCCAATAACATGTTATGGAATAATCCTTTTGTATACTGTGAAGATGTGTCTTTTGCAAGACCTCTTCTGACTGGTTTAATAAAGAGCTGAATGGCCAATATCTAGGCAGGAAGAGGCTAGGTGGGACTTCTGGACAGAGAGAAAAGAAGAGGAGACGAATCTGGGTTGGGGAGAGATGCCAGCGAAGATGGAGAGGAAATGGGACACACAGGAGGAGAACTGAAATCTACGAGTCACATGGCAACACGTAGATTAGATAAATAGAAATGGGTTGACTTAAGTTATAAGTGCTAGTTAGAAACAAGCCTAAGCTAAGGCCGAGCTTTCATAATTAACACTAAGTCTGTGTCATGATTTGTGGACTAGCAGTCCAAAAAAGCCTGCTACAAGAAAGTTTGAAGGTTCTCGGACCTCAATATCACAAGTGTGATTATCCAGCTGGATAGCAAGCTCAGCTTTCATGTCAAACTGCTCATCTTCTGTCCATGGCACTTTTGCCTGGCCATATTTGCATTTTTAACTTATAAGCAACATGACAGATGCCACATTCTATGTTACTTCCTTTTCTAAGTCTGGTGAGGAAAATAATGTAAGATGCTGAAGACATTGGTATTGAAATTTTTAAAATTTGCACAATTGCCCCTTAACTTCTGTTTAATACTTTGTCTTTAGTTATTACTGTGGTTCTATATAGTTCTAAGTGTTGAGATATTCAACCTGCAAGGGTGGTACGGACCAGTTTTCATCAATAGTGACCACTTACTGTAATGCAATTTGAAATGATTTTTGTATTCATATGTACCCCCTTTACAACTCAGTTTTGTTTCGGACACACATGGCTTTCAGATGATGAAAAAGTCAGAGGAGAAGTTTCAGTTATAAATAAAACAGCACAAGTGTCAACCCATCATTAGAAGCAGCAAGTGTAACTATACTGAAAGTTACCTTGAAGAAATCAGTTCCCAGGGTGGCATTCATTTCTTATTGATAAATATGCTTGATGCAATGATATACAGCTTCCAGAAAGATAATGGAGCAGATAATTAAACTATCTATTTGGAAACATAAACATACACACATACAGATATACATGCACACTCTGCAGGGAACACTGGTTAGTACAAATCATGGCAGTTTAATCTAGCATGCTTCTGTAGAACAGTGCCTGGCCTCTGACAAAGGGGGAAAAACAGAGCAGTCATTCTGGCTGCAGTGAGGCTTTTGATACTGTGGTACATGACTAAAATTCATAGAGAAGAAGCTTAGTTCTTGCTTCTTTTATATGTGTGGATGATACTTTGGGGGGCTGATAAAATGAGTCATTAATATTTCCATTTCAGTAGACTATGGCATTGTCTAATGGTCTTTTCTGTGGTGAGAACAGGTCAGGACAGTAAAGACATTGTTACTGGGTCCCTTCTGTCATATAAAACCTTATAGAGGTCATTAGATCCAGTTACTTTTGTTCCAAGTGAAAGGGCAGGCAGAGGACATCACCTTCATTGTGGTGTTGCAACCTCTACCTCAACTGCCTTTCTTCCTCTACCCACCCATGAGGCCATTTTCATAGAGATCACATTCTTAACCAACGTGCTTAGAATCACAAACATCACCTCCACTCCCCACTCTCTGGAAGAGGAAGGTCACAATCCTTCCTACTCATGGAAGTTTCCCCAGATGCAGTCAGATTTCTTCTTCACCCTCATCTTATTAACTTTCAAGTAGTTGGTGGCCCTTACTGTGCGAGGGACAAGTCGATTGCTTTTACAAGTTCTTCAGAGTGTATGGACAGACAAGTTGTTTTTCTAGAGTCACCTGCAAACAGCCAGATTCTATAATCCCAGCCAGTGATCTACGTGAGTGATCCAGGAGAGAAATCAGATGGTGGGCCCTTGAGCTGTGCTAAGAGAAAGGAATATTCACAATGTGCTTGTCACCTCCTCCACAAAGCCTTCATAAGCTTCATCACTCCTTCCCTGTCAGGACTTCTCCACAACTTCCCGTGTGTACCAGGAAGTAAAACATATATGAATCCTACCCACCACCAGTCACAACTAACTCAATTGTCTGAGTACATTTGAACCTTATGTTTTACCTAGACTCATGCTGAGTGTTTTGCTGCCCCTCAAAAATGTTCACCAAGTTGATCCATGTGGCTCCAATTGTGTAAACTGAGGCATGCTCTTCTGGCATTCTCCCAAAAGGCACATACCTACTGTAGTTCTGTGCTCACCTCCAATTTCGTCTACGTCACAAAAGACACAAACTCAAGCACACAAATTAGCAAATGGAGAATGGCATCTGCTATGTCATCACTAATGTTTTCTTGCTAATTTGGCTACTGCCTTTGACAGCAGTCCAAGCTACTACCCGACTTGCCAGCAATTACACCTATAGGGTGATCACCTTGTTAGGGTATTTTTCTAGAATAAGTCAATCGGTGTTCATGAAGTTTGAAATAATATACTTGTGTATGATGGCATGACCTCTCTTGACAGTTAAAAAAAATTAACTTCCAACATATTTGAATGCAAATGTTATCTTTGTAAGTGGATGACCTGAAAAGAAAGTGTTTCCATAGTAACCCTAGGAAACACATAACTACTTATCATAACTTCTCCTGCAAGAGAGCCAGGCATAGACTAAGGATCTGCTTTGATGTCTGCTAGGGGAAAAAAAATAGCTGACAGCATTATGTGAGCAAATGGATAGAAAAAAATCTACTTTATTTGTAGTTAATTTAGAAAATAAACTTTCGTAATGAACTGCTGATATACGCACACTTGAAACAACCAGCTAATGTGTCAGGCTATTTTTTTAATGTAACTTGTCTGATGTAACAATTGAGGCATCAGTTTAAGAGGACCAGATTAAGGATGAGTTCTAGCACCAGATTTCTCCCTTGTTCCTCGCTTCATTTTATTGTAGTCTGTTTCCTAGGAATCTCTAGGCCTTCCAACATTCCTATATTTCCTTTATTTTTCCCCCTCTTTTTTTAAAAATCTCAGAAAACGTTTTGTAAAAACTGCCTTTCAGGAAGTAGGACTCTATCACAGAAAAAGGAACATATTGATTATACTTCACTCTCTCTACTGACACGGCTGTTTGAGTTGGTGGCTTTTGGATGTGCCATTAGCTGGAAATGAGTTTGACATCCACAAGCCACTATACAGTCATTTCCCCTCTTTCTTACAAATGTAACATCTAGTTAAATAAAAGCTTGTCTACACAGGTTTTCATTCTCTCTCTCTCTCTCTCTCTCTCTCTCTCTCTCTCTCTCTCTCTCTCTTTCTCTATCAGTTCATTAGAGCAGGGAACAGATGCATACAGTTTTGAGGAGTATTTCTTTGAAGCACCATTTTCAAGTCAGCTAACTGACAGGCCCTTGCCCATGGGCTCTGGGGTGGACCTAGAGCAGAAGCTCTGGCTACAATTACCCATCTGGCATCCATCTGGTAGCACAAATGAAAGATAATACCAGATCACAGAGAAACTCTACCAACTGCCAGCTTGGTATAGGCAAGCAAGGAAAGGTGCAACCCACCAGCACTGCAAAGAATAAGAAATGTTGTCTTCGGGGTATGCATATTTCCATCACCATGAGATGTAGGAGAAGGGCACACAGGAGCATATGGAAAAGAAATGCTGTACATCCCTAGGGCTGTGGCTCATTATAGATTCAGCTGACTTCTCCCCGCCACACTGAAGTTGCTGGTAGAGCCCAGAGAAGGGTCTTATCTTCAGGAGACCTGGCTTTTGCTACTCATGAGGACTCTCAAACAGGAATAAGTTCCAGCATCCTGAGAACATTGACTTAATTTTGGTGTAATGCCACCTAATAGGGGCGTGGTCAAGTGTCGTGATAGTAAAGACTTTGAGAGGCTGTGAAATGATGTAGAAAGTCAGTGCCTCCTTATTTTCTGGTTTGATTCCCCCTTTCCTGACCTGCCTGCTTCCTTCCCGGGTACAGGGTGCTCTGGTTACTGCAGTGGCTGAGTTCAGAATCTAGTACTGTAATGAGATTTGCCATCTTCAGGCAGCATTAATCAGAGACATTCAGAGTGGGACAACATATCTCTGGCTTGTGGGTAATGAGCAGGGTAAGAGTCAAGCTGGATCCCTTTCTTTCGTAATCACCTACTAAGTGATTAAAACAAACAAACAAAACCAAACAACAACAACAACAAGACTTCTTCCTGGATTGGCCATTCAGAGACAATGCTGAGCAAGAGAAATTCAAGATGAACTGAGGAAGGAGAAAGGCTGAACCTAGAAACACACACCACCTGGATAATCACTACTGTCAAACAAATAATGCAGGACCATGAAATGTTAAAGGACACGGCTTATGACTGAAAAAGTAAGCTTGCAATAACTGCATAGAGGCTATGGCCTTTGCAAAACGAATTTATGGAAAAGCCGACCTGATTCCCAAATCTGTCTGCTCCCAGAAGAGCTAAGTGTATCTGCTCTGCTGCAGGATCTGATGCTATAAGCTAACCCACTTGCCTCCTTCCAACTCATAGGAGATATTCAAGTTATTTGACCATAATTTATACTAATTAGTCTTTCTACTTAAATCAAGAGGGAAACTGAAAAGGTGGCCATTGCTGGTCTGCTCCTCATTAGGGATGATTAAGAGTTTAGGAGAACAAAAAACACCACGGGATTAATGATAAGCAAAGCCACCCAGGGAGAGAAACAGGAAGCCGGAAAACATCTCACAGCGCTGGACAAAGGAAACTGATAGCCTTCAAGCTCAAAGGCCCTAAGGTCTAAACAACTCTCAACAGACCTTAGACACAGCTAAAGTCTAAGCAGCTTGAAGCAACCCTGTCACCAAGCCATCCCCTGCTATATCTTCATCAGTGTTTTTACATGTTTCCTATGGCATTGCATTTATTAAGAAATATTCTCGCTCTCTAAATTCGATTCATTAGTTTCCCTCCACGGATAAAAGCAATAGCATTACTGATGAGAGTAAAATAAGTACCAAGGCAATCAGCCTTGGTAAATTCCAGCCTTGCTGGTTGTCACAGAGTCTGTACTCCAGCTTTCACACAGGGCGGTGAGACCCAGGAGAGTCACTGGGTATGAAATGTCCTAGCGTTTCTCCTGGAGCCCTGCTGGTTATATCATTTTATCCTTTCCCAAAGGGAAGCAAGGGGATTAGGGAACATTTAATTGCCTTATAAACTGATTGACAAATTGGTGATCTGATGCATATGGATGATGTTCTGAGTGAAATGTCTCCGACGCTGCTAACCAGATCATCAGGAGCCATGATTTGCACACCCTCTGCAGGGTTATTACAGAGAAACGGAAAGATGGGTTGGTGATTATCTTTCCTTCTTTCTGTTTTTTTTCCCCCTTGAATGTTTTCTTCACCTCCAGGGAAATGCATTCTAGCAGCGTGAGCACCACTATTAATCAACACTCGTAGCAATAATCAGAGAGTGAAAAATGGTGAGCAGAATCTGCGACTGCATGGTGTTAGCTGTGTCCCGTGCTTTCCTCTGTGATCTGGCATTCAAACACGGATAATTTCTACAAAATGAATGTTGGCGCCTTCTGAGGTGCAAAGATTTATAAAGGCAGTGTTTATATCTTCATCCAGTAAGAAAGAAAGAGAAATCGTTTCTGGTCATGATGAGTAATATTTTAGAGCCTTTAAAAATATACTTGCCATCTTCATGTTTCTTTGTGTTATGTCTCACAAGCTATGGGTTGCTCCACCCACACATACACACATTTAAACTTGGGTGTCATAAAAGGCAAATGTTAGGAGTTCCTGCTTCTAGTTTCCCCCAGAACTTTCACCTGGAGGGAGTATGAACAATAATCAGGAATTCAAAAGTGCACCAAACCCCAGGACCCTTGAGAGGCACCGATGTTCTTGGAAACACAGGGGGAAATGTGACTACAAATCACTGAAGTGCCAAAATGCTGTTGCTGGCTACACAGAGAGAATGATTGTCCACAGTTAATAGATAGTGCTGTGATGGTGATGAAATTATATACAAGTGAAGCCATTTGAAGATGAAGTTGGCAATTCACTGCACAAAGCTCCACACTAACTCACACCACCCTGTGATCAAAGGATGAATTCCAAGTGTTGACACATTAAAAATTTCACCAAAACTTTAGTGGCTAGGAATGGATTTGCTGGGACCTGCAGAAGGCCACTGAAGTGTTAGACTAACTCCTAAAGGATGGCAGACCAGGAGCCATGACACCAGCCTCCTTCTCCGAGGATCACTCCTGTCATTAAAATCAATGCAACTTAATTAAAGCAAATTATACATAGATACATCTATAAATAAGATATTAAAGTGTGCTGCTGAATATGATAATTGCTGCGTATTTAGCAATCAGTGTGTGTGTTCTGCTTCTGCCAGGAGGGATTCCTTTCAGTAGAATCAATGGAGCTTTATTAAAAACCATCCAAATTAGAGAGAGAAATGATGAGTGTTATAATAACACAAAATCACTGTTTCAACTTCCATTTCTAAGAAAAGGAAGGAAAATAAGTCCAGCCCACTTTTTTCACTCAAGGAAAATATTAGACACATTCTCTTTAATATGTGGATGTTTTGAATTTATAAATTTTAATTTTTACAGTTTCTTCTCCCAAAGGAAAGTAGAGGGAAAATAATGATCATAAATAAAACAAGTCAACTCTGGGACTGGTGTGCACGATGCCCCAGTGCTAGACTTCTTATTCCTTCACGACAGAAGACAGGCTGGAAACAGAAGTTTGAAATGGGCCATTTAACTCTTCTAGCTACCAGACATTTTTGGTATATGAAAAATTTCATAGATTAATTGCAAAGACTAAAAAAAAAGTTTGTTCTCACTATTTCCCACTTCTCTGAGCCTCTTAGCTCTGTCCCTTTTTTTTTTTTTTTTTTGTTTGTTTGTTTGTTTGTTTGAAACAGTGTAGCCCAACAGGCCTTGATCTCATTATGTAGCTGAAGCCGACCTTGAACTCAGGATCCTCCTGTCTCTGCCTCTCAAATGCTATGATTACAATATGCCAGCACTCTGGCTCACTTAGTGTCACTTTTTGTGACAAATGTGAATCAAGTACTTGGGGAAAAAAGACACCCCTTTTTCAGGCTAACTTGAAAACATAAATTAAAAAAAAAAACCTTTCATTGCTCAGTTTAAAACTCAGAAACAGAAAATGTAAAGTTTAATTCACCTTTTTTTAACCAGAATTATTTTCACATTTACAAAAATACATGCTAAACTGACAACTAAGATTCAGATTTCAGTGTAGATTGTTCTAAGAGACAAAAAGTGAAACAGAGCCAGCCTCCTCTTCATGAAGTCTAGTGAAGGCATTTTCAAAGAGCACTTACATTGGATCACTATATTTGTTATTTTTCTCTGGAAAGAAAAGAAAGAAAAATGGAAAGACAAAAGAAAGGAGAAGAGGAATAAGTTGGAGACAGCATGTTTAGAAGAGTGATGTAAAACCATTTCACTTAAATGTTAGCTTATTGTGTGTCTTACAGCATCACCCAGAATGGCGGAGAGAGTGTACAAAGCCCCAGCTCTGTGGAGTTAGTCTCTGTGAGCTGAGGAAGATAATAAACAAATGCTGGCCCATGAAGAAACATGAAGCTAGCCAACTAAGAGGCTAGCTCCTAAAGCTAGGCAAAGAGCACTGTTTTGGAAATATGGTCAGGAAGTGTTCATGGGAGCATGAGCAAAACATGCCTAGGGAAGGTAGAACCCCAGTATGTAAGAACCAGGAGATAAATGATTGGCAAGGTGGAGGATCAATGAGAGAAACCATGTGAGCAAATATGAGGAGGAATAAGGTCAGAGGCAGAACTAAGTAGAAGCTGTGTAGAACTCTCAGAGTAAAAAGAAAAGGAGAAACAAGCAATGTAACAAGAAGAGGAGGCTTGAGCATTCTTACCCACAGTTGTTATCTCTGCTTTTCTAAGCTACATTTACAATACGGGGTAGTTAGGCTTTGAAAAAAAAATCTCAAACATGGCTGACACTGTTTATAGCTATATTCTGTCGAAGGTCGGACTTTGGATAGACAGTGATTTTCAGGGCTTAACATTGTGGCTCATGAGATCTCCAGTCTACAGCAGGGCATACCCGGGTTAGTGAAGAATCTCTCCATGCATGTCTTTGGGCTCTGTGTCTACCCTATAGATTCATTGCCCCATAATTAAATATGCCCTCTGATGTTACCATTGCAACACAATGGACGATACACCTATAAATAAATAAGCCATCTTTTCTTTACAGCATATTCCATCCTTAAGTAGCTGTCCACTAAGTTGACTCCAGCCAGCAGAAAGCAAAATAGACCAAAGTCAGTCCTCAACTCCATATCTGGGTATCCTATTCTGGCCCAAAGAAGATGTCATGGCATCTTTCAGAACTATTTGAGATGTTTGTAACTTTGTTATTGAATATACAAAGCTGCATGACTAGTATTGCTAATTGTGATCTGTGGGTATTCTGGGCAAACTACACACAGTGATGGAACCATTATTGGGATATTTATGTGCATTATAACAAGAGATGTTTGCCTCCAAACTCTCTGAGAATATTAATAAAATTTAATTCACACTATTTAAATGGATCAGGATAATTGAGGATAGCATCCAAGAAGGAGTTTTTTGGGGGGGCTTGGCTATTTCCTTTATGGATGAGATGGCTCTAAGCTCATTGCTGTTCTGATATGAGTTGTTAGGCAGTAACCAAGCTCTCCTCTTTTTAATGGTGTCTGGTTTCAGTGACTCCCAAAAATATTTAGAAACACTTGCAAGTATTGGATGATGGTGGGAATTGGGCTTTCACTAAAGCACATTTTCTAGTGCTTTGTCCTCTCTGGTTGTAAACTTGCCACCAGTGTTGTATTGTATTCACCCATAGGGTGGGATGGAGAAATAGCAAGGGTTTGATAAAGACACAGCAACAAGTCTAATGACACCAGGGATGGGTACCAAACGCTTTGGTAGTTCACTCTCTTTGTGTCGATTTTTTCAGTTTGGCTTCCATAAATTACCTGGTCAACCAGTAGAAGATTTTTAAGGTACAAGATCTGGAAGGGTATTTGAATTCTTGTTGAGTAGGAATGTGAAGGGTAGGCAAGGGAGTGTCAGCCATTAGCTAAACTATACACTATTGAAAGTGTGCCAGATTAACTGGAACTCTGAGTTTCTGAAAATTGATTACCTTTTGAAGGTACATGTGTCCCTATGTTCCCAAGAATGGAATGAGAGAGTCTCTGTTCCTGTTCTTTCCAACTCATTGCCTTCTCCTGCTCCTACTCACTGGAGTTTCACTGCTCTTTGAGTTATGGTGTGTTTCATCCCTATTCCCAAGGAAAGATGACTCAACTCACTCTTTGTTTGGATGAGTTGCTCCCAGTGGAAAGCTCTCAAATTGAAAATGATGTTTCCCCTATGAACATTATAAGTTTAAGTCATTGGTCTTCATCTGGCCAGTAATTCACTTGCGGGTTGCTAGTACAATTTATGCAGTTTTGCTGCCTGCAAAGTAAGAGAAAGCTTCCCATGGTCCCTAGGGAAGATGTTCTGAGAGGTGCATCTTTGAGCTGTATTGAGCCAATTGACAGTCAGGTGATGTAGCTTACTCTACTTCCTTCCAAGTGACTTGGATTAAAATGGTGATATTTTCCATACTGAAGTCCAATTACAATGATTGAAGATTTTTAGTAATTGGGCCCTTTGGATTTTAATTTCTCTCAGGTCAATGCCCATAAGCATAGCCTTCAGTAAGATGGACTCTGGGGCATCATGCAGAAGGTAAATCTGATTTATAGGTGGACGTGGCATTGCATCTGTCACAAATACGTTATGAATGAGCATGATACATTTTCTAACATATAAATCAACTCCCCCCTGGGAAATTATCCCTCATCCTAATGGATTACAGCATAAAAAGTTCTTTGCAATATCCATCCTAAATTTTCGCTTTTCTTAATTTCATTATATTGATGAGTAGAGATCCCTGCATGTTCTTTTGCCAGCATCTAAAGATGTTAGTGGCATTAGCCTGAGTTTTGTAAGTTACTTCCCAGTTCTCCATCTGAGCCCACCAAACCAGTGCAAAATAGTCCTAGGTAGTCTATAGAAATGGCTTGCTACTCAATAGTCACGCTATTCTGGAGCATAAGGAATAGACCTTCAAGTAAGTAGATAAAAGGCCTTCTCCAGAAGTGTGAGAAATGATCTAAGTGACACACAAGCATTTCCGTTGTTTAGCTGCCACCACTGGAGTTTTATTACTTTGCTAACAGGTAATGGCTTTGAGTGTTAGATTATTTCCCCCTTCTCTCTGTCTTGTCTGCATGCTGTTTGCTCCATGATGCTCCCCCTTTGTAGTCTGTATCCTCATTTCTCTAGAAGAATACATCTGAACAGGCATGTCCTTGAACAAACATGCTAAGGCACTTTCTGACTTGGAAATACAATGACAGGCTGTCTACCTCTCTGCAGGACTAAATCTGGAATTTACACCCATGGGGGGGAAAAAAACCACTGATAATGGCTGAGTACAGGAATATAGGTCCTGCAGCTGATGTCTGAGGGTGGAGGTGGATTTGCTCTTCCTGTGCACAGAACAGCCCTGCTGTTATCCTCTCCCCTGAGCATGAGGACAGCACACACAGTCATGGTATTTCCCTTTAAACCCAAGGAGTTCCATAATGCTGTCACACAGTGCCTGAGTAGCATTGATTCTGTTAAATGCATACATCATATTAAGCATGGTGTCCTGACTTCATCTGTGGAGTGACTATTCCCACCTGAGTTGGAGCATTGTGCCCAGATGCCATCAGCCTCTCAAGGTAGATTAACTAAATTAATCCAAGTCTGTTTTCTGAGGCTGGTTGAGCATTATGTGTTTCTCCACTTGCCTAAGCAGCATCCTATCTTTAAAGATTACTTTTTTCAGTCTCCACTTTAGTCTTTATTTATTGAGCATGTAATGTGTGCCAGAAAAGAAGCGTAACAAATAGAAGGCCAGACATAGACGCCTGGGTGCAGTGGTGCACACTTGTAATCCCCTCACTTGGAAAGGAGAAGCAGGTCTGCCATACATATGAAGCCAGTATAGTCTACACAGTGAGTTCCAGGCCAGCAAGGGCTAAGGAGTGAGATGCTGTCTCAAACCTGGAGCTGGGGCTGGGGCTGGGGGATGGGGGCTGGGATCTGAGGGCAGGAGCTGGGGCTGGGGTCTGAGGGCAGGGCCTGGGGCTGAGGCTCCTTGTAAGTACACTGCACAGCCTGCAAGAAGCTCAACATGTTGGAGAGTGTCCTTCCCTGGTGACTCTGGTCTAAACCTCTTCCAATCAGCTTTGCTGGTTTCTACTTCTTCCCAGCAGCTGGTGTGATCTCAGTCTTCTTTGCAGCTAGCTTCCTTCTGTCTAAGAGGAACTTTCAGCTTTTATTGTTTACTCTGGCAGGGAGGGGCCTAGTGAATCTTGTCAGTTTCAGGGACTAACTGAATCTAATTTAAGTTGTTTGCCTTCCTGCTTAAGGAGTTTCCTACAGGATGGAATGTTTTAGTCTTCCAGGAAACTGTTGTACAACCCTGATAAATCTCCTAGTAGACCTATGCCTTAGTTAGAGCTTGTCAAGGGTTCATGGAAATAAATCCAGGGGTCAGGAAAGAAATCATCTTGGGTATTTTTCTTGCCAGGAGAAAGATCAGGTTGAATGGCACTACAACAACAGTAAAAGTTCCATTGAACACACAAGTAGACTATGCATGACAGATACCAGGTGGTCTACATGTATCATACTGTTTAATACTCATGACAGCCACCTAAATAGTTCCTATGATTAATCACTTTACAGATGAGAAAAATGAAGCTCAAAAGTTACCTTGCATCTTGATCACATGGGCACTAAGTGGTTGAGGCAGGTGCACACCTACACAGTCAGCACCGCTAACCACCATCTACTCAGGCCAAGACCATCCTCTCACAGTTCCATGAGACATTTTCGAGAATTTCCCAGTTAGAATTAATTGTGTCGGGACACACCTTAAGAATGGGGGTACTGAAAAAAAAAGAATGGAGGTATTGTACAGCACTGTCTTCCTGACAGGTCCTGCTAAGCCCCCCTCTTCTAAGAACAAGCTAGCCTTAGTTCTTAGTGCCTACCTTTCTCTTGATCAAGATAACTATACCCGTCAAGTTGGACAGTACTTGAAGACTATTCTATTATTACTGCCAAACCCTTTGTGACTGCAGCATCTGATCAACTATCACTCATTCTATATTTATGTAGGAAAGAGACAATAAGCAGTGTAACTGTGATCTTTTAAAATCAGGACAGGTATTTTGAAAATCAGCATTGGTCCCACAGAGAAAGTAGGTGTGTGAACAGCCCTGCTGGCCCCATAGTCAGATGCCCATGAGAATCTACACTCCAAAGCCAGCCATGACTGATCACTGTGGCCTCTAAGTGCCTGCCAAACTCCTCAGAAAATGGCTGCTTACACCACACATGAGCTATTTATCTATTTATCAGGAGCCATTAAGACAGACAGACACACGCACCATTTTTATGTCATTTCTGCGTGGTTTAATGGGCTGGTTCTCAGACTTTAATAAGATCTCTAACACATCCCCATCTGAAGCATTCCCCATTCCCCAGGCAGGAGTCCCAAGTGATACTGTCACTCTCTGCCAGATAGACCACATAAAGCCAGTCCAATACAGGTAGATGTGACTCGGTTCAGGTGAACCGAGTTCTTCAAAGCCATCATAGGCAAAGAAGAGTGAGGCTTTGATGTTCCCTTTCACAGCACCCAAGGTGACTCCAAAAGAGAGCAGAAAATGACACCCACCCGTCTCCCTACATCTAAACTTTCTTCATTTCAGTCTCTGTGTTCAGCTGGTAGGAAAGTCCTAGGTTTCCTAGAGACTTCACTAACTATGAGCTCTGTGTCACATCTGTCCATTCCACATCTGTCCCATCCCATCCGCCACCACACCCTTTGATCTCCCCAGTACTCCTACCCCACCCTTGCAGGGCTGCCCCTCCACTAGCAGGCTGCATTCATCTCTTGGCTCATGGGAGAAACTTGAACTGACATTAGTTGTTACTGTTCTTATCTGTTTGCATAATTGCATACGCTGAGCCAAGTTCTTGATTTCTGTAACAGTAGCATTTGAAAGAACTGCCGTGAGTTGTGAGATCTAAGATTCCCATTTGCAGCTGGTCCATCACTTCCTCTAGCTGAAAGCATCAGCTTCGAGTGTTGTATGATCAGCGCATTTCACAGGATGGAGCTCCTGCCTGCACCTGCTCATCCTTTGTTTTCCATTTTAAAAAAATACTTTGTTTTACTATTTCTGTGGCTAAATTGTCTAAACATACTCATTTTATGTGCATTTCTCCTTTTGGAGAATCCATTAGGGTTCAGCACTACCAGATCAGAACATGGAGGTTTGATTGACACAATCACAGTCAAGACAATGAGCCTTTGGGACAGTTTGGGGGGACGGAAAACAATGACAAAGCAAATGTAAGCTGTGCCTGCAGAAACATCCCTAACCATCCATTGTCATTATTTTGATTAAAAGGTGTCCAGAAGCCACTGCGGTTTTGCAAGATGCAAAAATTATTGCAGAAACTTCCTCTATTAATGGAAATTATCAGAGGATGGAAATGGTACTTGAGCAGCAAGAATGACATTAATTATGCGAAAAGCAGTTGTATCTGGCAGTTGGCAAGCATGTACTATTCTTCAGCGATCTTCCATGGGTCTCTGTGTAGCCAGCATTAGCAGTCTAAAAGCTTTTTATTTTGGCAAAGTTTTCATAGCACTTGGACTTCCAGCATCTAGATAAAAGATAATTTGGAAGGAAATTATGTTGGAGAAATTGAAGAATTCAGTAATGAGTTCTGTGTAGATGAATCAATGCCCAATTAAATGATTATATCAAATCTAACTTTAAATGTTGACTTAAAATAATCACATTTTAAAGACTTTGAAACCGAGATGATGTCTGCATCTAATCAGAAGAACAAAGTCCATTTTTTCTAGCCTGGTGCAAGAATAGTTTTCTGATGGACTGAGGAATTTGATTAAGGGAGAGAAATTTGGGGCAGGAGTTACCTGTGTCAAAACTTGGGTAGACTGCAGTAGCATAGGCCATAATTCCCATTCTCTTCTGCCACGTTTGCCTTTTTCTCAGGAGGTTTTTCTTTTTTCCTTTCCTAATCTCCACCTCCCTTTCCAGGCTTTCTTTTCTGTGTATCAGTGTTTAATGATCTAACAACCAGCTTCTTTCTACAGAATCTGTTTTCTTTAGCCACTAATGTTCCTTTGGGTTTTGTGCCTTTAATATGTATATGGCCAGCTGTAGCCACTTCTGTTGCTCTTAGTTCACCCATTCAGCTATTAATGAGCCTCTGAATGTTTATGGCATTAAGCTGATCTGTGGAAGAGCTACCAACACTAAGGAAATGGGCAGAAAGTACATGCCCAGCATCCAGAAAATGTGTGATGGGATCAAATTATTGAATGAGCAAGACAGAGTTACAAAACAGATTACTGTTGGTTAGTAAAGGTCTTGGAAAGCAGACCAAGAGGTGGAAAACGTTATGTACTGGTTATTTTTTTTAACTATAGAGTTGCATATGTATGCTTGTATTTTGTTTTGTTTTGCTTTTTCCTAGGTATAAGAACATCTATTTTCTGAATGCCTTCTGGGTAATTCTTCCTTCCACTTCATCCTATCTTCATTCATTTTCCTAGTACTTGAACTCATTGGATGGAGGTCAATCACAAAATAACCTGATTACTAAAAATTTAGTAGAAAATGCCTGTCTAAGTTCAGCATTAGAAGTCAGATGAATATGACTTTATTTATTAAGTAGATACTTTCTGAAGTAGATATTCAGAGCCATGGTACCATGCCCTGTGTGTAATTCATCCATTACAAAAACTTGCCTTACTGGTTTAAATTATTTGGGTCTTCTAGGAATCTTCTGTCACTATGTCTATTACATAAATTACATAAACTGGTAGTTTCAATTAGTACTCCAAAGCCAAGTTGATTTCTGGATAAGAATATTTGCAGTTTGTTGTTTGTTACTTTTAAATAGATATGGAAAAAATGATACTGCATTAACAAATCATAACATGGAACAGGACTCATGACAGTAAAGCTCTCTTCAAAACATGTTCTTATATCTGGGGGAGATGGCTCAGTAGGTAAAGAGCTTGCCACACACACTGTTGTTTGTGATTATGGCTCTGAAGATCGTGAAAAATCAGGTGTTTGCAGATAGCCTTAACTTCGCTTCTCCTTCCCATTGCTTCTTCAAAAGGTTCACTGAAAATGATCAAGTCTCTGGTCTTAGTCCTTTTTTTGGAAAAGGAAAAAATTTAAATATGATACTCCCTGCCTAAAATATGAGGCAGTGGAAAAATGCTGCCTTTGGAAGCAGAACACCTCAGTTCAAAGCCTGGCTCTGCCACTGTCTGAGCCCAAGGCAAGTCACTTAAGTCAGTCTTCACTCTTAGTTCCTCACGTGTGAATAAGGCAGGGGTGGAAATGCTAACACTGTAACTCACTACATAGACTGTAGATGACCCAACAGGTCCTTTCTTTCTATAGGGGGAAGTCACTAGAACTTATCCCCTGACAAAAACAAAAAGGTCAACATTAGGAAGAAAGAGCTAAAATTTTCACATGTATTTACATGTTTTACCTTTACCAATGAAAGCATATATGAACTATGCTAGAAGGTTTGATGATGAAAACCCTTTATCAACTGAAGGGAGTAATAGAAACTCAGGGTAAATATTGTGAATGGCTAGTGTCACTTAATATTTGGACATATTTTGAGAGGCAACTTCACTTCTTCAAGGATGAGTAAAGGAGGGCCCATCACAGACACTGGAAAATGAAACCTCGAGAAGTAAGTGACTTACATCAAAGACCGAGGAAACAATTAGAAACGAAGTTAGGAAATAAGTTCTGTACAGTAGTACACACGTAGGCTGTTCCAACTCCACCAAATCCCTGCACACAGTGCCTCTTTAGGACACAGTACAGGTGAATGCCAGGTTTCTTTGGAAATGCTGCTCTTCATACCTTTCTCCCAGTCTTTCATCAGACTTTTGTCTTTCCTACTATGAATTGATATCTCAGCCAAGTGTTTCAATATCTCTATTTGTAGGAAGACAGATGGGGGAACGGAAATGAGAAATGGAGTGTGGCTCTTTAATTAAAGACACAGAGCCAGAATTTGATCTTAAAGCTTTTGGCAAGGCACTAATATGGACACGCATGTGCTCTCTGCCTCTCTCTCTCTCTCTCTCTCTCTCTCTCTCTCTCTCTCTCTCTCTCTCTCTCTCTCTCTCACACACACACACACACACACACACACACACACACACACACACACACACACACAGAGGCATTCACACACACACAGGCACGCACACACACGTCAGAGAGATGAAGCCAAATTTGTAAAATTGTATCCACAATCATGGTTTCTATGGTAACTGTATCTTATGCTCAGACACAAACAGAGCTGGCAGGAGATGTCTGATTTATTTTCTGCAAAGACAATCATGCAGAGATAGTTCAGGTTATTAAGTTGCCATGACCCAGGGTACATACAGCTAGTATGTGGATAGTGCTAGTGTAAGATTCCATGCTTAAATCTCAATGAATACTTTATGGTTTCGTAATAAAGAACAGATTACAGATTACGTGGCTATCTTTGTCATTCAGCTATAAAATCATAATTACCTATGCACAATTACTGTGTTAATGAGGCATGCATGGACAAGGTATTTGTGGAAACTCCATGCAACAGAACTTCTACAAATATATGCAAGCTAGAGGAGACTTCAAGAATTTGTTTTAACTTGTGATGTTTGCAAGGAATGAAAATGTGGGCACGGAATGGTTAAAAAGCTTACTCCAGCGTTATTTTAAAAATAGATTATTTGCTGTATTTTCTAACTAGCAGATGTTCTGTGCTAGTCTATAAGCTGAGTACCCAGTTATTTGATAAAATTACTGAAATCAAATTAGAGAAAACAAACACTTCAGAAATAATGGTTTGAACGAGTGTGTGTTCCTCTCTGGTAGCATATTTGTGAGTGTGTAGCCCAGGCATAATAGACTTCCCATTGCCAAGGAGCAACTACTAAACAACCTGTTTTTGTTAGTTGATTTGGGGTATTGCACTTAGTTCTCCTCTAACGTGTTAACGTTTTATAGCAAAGTGCATTCAGCTAGAAGGTGCTCAAAGCCAAGTTTGTAACTTTTTCCAAGTTTTCATGATGCTGATTCCTGTAAACATCTTCCAACCAAACCAGTAACTATGCAAGAGTCATAGAATTAAAAGACATGTGCAGCATTGCTCAGCTCTGTTTGTCAGGATACCAACTTGAAATGAAAGACGCATTTCCTTAAGTAACATCTGAATATCCGTACTTCACATAGGATATCTGGCAGTGGGAAACTCACTTTTTGTAATGGATCTAAGTAAGACATTTTTGTAAATGAAGATGTTATATATAGGTGAATAAGCTACATTACGACTTCATGTAGCCTTTCCATCACCGTGGCTTTTAAATTCTCTTGAGAAAATTGGCTTATGAGGCATCAATTACAATGCTGACAAAAATGTGCCCTAACCTATAGAGGCTGGGATGCATTTTAAACTTCAAATCATTTCCACTTCTTATCATCAGATATTTTCAAAAAATCCTGTGTGGTTTATTCCTTTGTTTTAATAAATTACTTAAGAAAATGTTCATGAGGGCATTCTATTTCCTCTCTAACACTAATCTGCAAATGGGGAGATGGGAAGATCCAATGGCCTCTTTAGGATATTGCTTTATGAAATTGCTGATTCTAGCAATGCTAGGCCAGAAATACATATGAACTAAAGGACCCCAGAATGTAAGCAAGTGCCTCGCTTTTGCCGAGGAGAGACTAATAGCTTTTTTAAACAAGGCTCTTAATGCTCCAGCCAGCAGCAGACACTGAGTGCATGAAACTGGGTGGACTCCAGTGGACTAAAAGCATCTCAATTCGGTCTTCCTCCCAAGCTCTGTCATAGGCTTGTCCAGAGCTCTCCTAATCCTGCTAGAGAGAGCTACCACCTGCCAGTGCACCCAGAGATGCGCTCTCCATGTTTTGAGTAAGCTTTCAGAAGTTTCATTTCCTGGGCTGGATCAGTCAAAGAAAAATAAATTTGCCCCCATCCAGGCATGAGCTCTAACATTACACTGTTGTGTGAAAGGCTGTTTCTGTTACGGCTTAAATCAAGCTTGTTTTTATCAGGTTTATATTTAGGTCATTATATTTAAAAAAAAACCACTGCATGATCTCAAGTAAGATAGAGTACTTAAAAAATTAATTGGATAAATCCACTGACCTTCTTTTTTGTGTGTGTGATGAGGGAGATTTCCTTATAAGGAGTTCTTCAAGCGGGAATATTTCTGAGTTTTTTTAAGCAAAGAGCAAACTGAGAAATGAGTTTATAAATGCCCGTGCCTGTTTTATGTCCCCTTGCTCCTTCCTCAAGTGGCCTCACTTCCTGAGGACTTAAGAATGTCTTCAACTTGGCGTCTCTTTGGCAGTCCACTCTGTGTCATTTCCTACCCTCCACTTACAGCTATTTCCAAGAATATTTGTGCCCAGCACACTAATCTATGTCACTACTGTTTCTAATCATGATATTAAAAACTGATCAAATTACAGGAGTAGATTAGACAAATTATGATTTATCTATATAATGTAATATTTTATAGCCACAAAATTCACATTTCTGAGATGTATTCAATAGCACAGAAAAAGGCCAATAATAAAGTCAGGAAAACATTCTTCATAGCATTAGGTTTATGTATACATTTAGAAATGCTAACAGAGGCCATCCTATGGTGATTTTACTGTAATAATAAATTAGGAAGAAAAAATTTAAATCTATTTTTTTAGATAATGAAATACAAATTTATTCCCATCATTTCCGTTAACCAACCATGTTTTAGAGCAGACTTTTCTCTGTATTCAGTGTTACTCTACTTGGGAAATGGTAACAAATGTTTTTGTACTTGAAAGTATTAATCCTGTTTCATGGGGATGACAGGCTAAGACAGCACAAGCAGAAGTTGGTGGTTTATTGGGAAATTATAGGAATTGTCAATAGAGTCTGGATTCTGTTCCCTGGAAATCCAGCCAGCACAGTCCATAAAGCCCGTCACCATCCCATTGCCAATGCCAACGTATGTTTTCTCAGACCCTCTACTGGTCACTGTCTAAGTGCAAGAGCAGTGTCCACTCTAGTTAAGCAGGAATAAATTTGGCATCATAATAACAGGCTTACAAGTACCATAAGGAACATTAGAGAATAAGTCCCCATGTGCACTTTCGGGGGTGACTTCCTAAGCCACAGGTCAGTGCAGAGCACTCAAAGAGAGCTGCTTCCATAAGAAGATTTTATGTTCCAAAGAGTAACCTGTGTCTGGAGCCACCATGGTTAGGAAGTTGCTCCTGCCAGGTCCACTTCTACTTTTTCCAACTCCGAAGCCAGCTATTAAAAAGTACAGCCTATCCAGAAACTTGTTTAGTGTGTCTGCTAAAAGTGCCTGAGGAAAATCAAGCATACCTTAAGGCGTTCTTGCCAGAATAAACAGTGAGGTGAGGTGTAGCCACTGTTTTATTGCATTCTTCAGATGTTATGCCCTTAGTTAAATCCCAGACTGCAAGGAAATTCTAAGAAAGTGTTTGTGTGTGTGTGTGTGTGTGTGTGTGTGTGTGTGTGTGTGTGTGTGTGTGTGTGTGTGTGTTATTTTTTGTTTTTTTTTTTAATCTTTCTGGGTTCTTAGTTAAGGGTGACACTCTATAAGAAGGGAGGATTTATTGATTGATTAAAACACACCACCAGACTGCATATATCATATTCCCTGTCTCAATGAAGCTACTAACAACCTTGGTGTTTGGGGGGTTATTTTGGAGTTGGATTTGTTTTGAGACAGGGTCTCATACTGTAGCCCACTCTAATGTGAAATTCATTATGTAATCCAGGCTGGCCTCAAATTCAGGGTGCCCTTCTGCCTCTGCCTCCAGAATATTTCCTGACTACTCTTGACACCACTGGCTTCTCCCTTCTTCATAGAATTCTTACCACTTGATTGGTGTGATGGGGATATGTATCAGGGTTGATGTATGGGTATCTGTATGGGTGTATATGTGCATGTGAGTGCATGTACATGCAGTTGTCTGTGTGTTTGCACGTGTAGAGGCCAAAGATCAGCAACCAAGTGCATTTCTCAATAGTTCTCCATCTTATTTTTACGACAGAGTCTCTCACTAAACCTGGTGCTCAGTAATGGACTAGACTGGCTGTCGTTCAAGACCAAGGAATCCTCCTGTCTCTGTTTCCCTTATGTCTGTATTACAGGTACACACTGTGTGCTAGGCTATTCATATGAGTTTTGGACATCAGATCCATTCTCATAGTTCCAAGGCAAGTATTTTGCCAAATGCATTGTCTCCCTACCCCTTTATCACTTGGTTTCTATGACATTACTCTCTACTGAGTCCCTTCTGGAATAACTAATTCTTAGATTCCTCCTAATTCAGCTACATTTTCCTGCCTCCTAGTGAATGTTTAAAAGAATATAGTTGACAGCTTTGCTTTTCCCATTACACATTATATCTTCTCTGTTCCTGTGACATAGGCATTCTTTCCTAAGACTGCAAACCTGAGATACTACATACTTTTCATTTCTACATCTTTTGTCCAGACAGCTCTTCTAGGTTGCAACTGTCTATTAGGCCTTTCCTTCAAATGTCTCAAATGTATCAGTATGCCTTAATGTTCCCTACTTCCCAAATCTTAACTCTGTTGTTCTGTTATCATATTGGATAAATTTACCAAACCATCATGTTGCTAAAGCTAAAGACTTGGGCATTATTCCAGACAGATCCTTTGCTTTAATTTACGGTCATTGCTATCTATCCACCTTCTTAACATCCTTATGTCACTTGTTTAATCCTTTGGAAAATCCCCTAGTTTAGACCCTTATCATCTCTGGTTCAGATGGCCACAAGGAACCTCTCTACTATAACATAAGGAATCATTGGAACTATAGAGTTCCCTGGAGATAACATGGGAGACTATCTCGATGGCCTAAGTTAGTAATAACACCAGAAACACAACCCAGTGAAGGCTATAATCAGTAAGCTGGACTCTGTTAAAATTAAAGACTTTTGATCTGGGAAAGACACTGTTGAGGCCTTGGAAAGACAAGCCACTGACAATAGAGGATGTTTGCCAGAGACACATCTGATGAATGACTGCTATGCAAGATCAACAAGATAATTGCTCAAACTCAGCAATACAGAATGAACAATTTAAAACAGCCCAAAGATGTTAACAGACATCTCACCAAAGACACACAGGTGGTGAACAAAGATATAAAATCATCAGTCTTTGGGAATATGAAAATTAAAATGATATGCCACCACTGGCCTGTTAGAATGGCCAAAGCCCGGAACACACACCACCAAACACTATTGCAAAAGTAGATAGCAGGAGCTCTAGTTCTGAGAGCTGAAGGGAGCACACGATGGTGCAGCCATGTGGGAAGGCAGTTTGGCACTTTCTTGCAAAACTAAACATAATCCTAACCATATGATCCAGCAATTGCCCTCCTCAGTATTTACCAAAAGGTGTTGAAACGTATGTCCATACAAAAACCCGCACACAAATGTTTATAGCAGCTTCGTTCATAATTGGTGAAACTTGGAAGTAACCAAGAAGCCTTTCCATAGATGAAGGGATAAACAGTGCTACACCCAGAAAGATGGAGATTATTCAGTGCTAAAACAAAATGAGCTATCAAGCTTCAACAACAATAAGGGAGTTGGGGGGCGACTTGAAGAAAACTTAAATACAGATTACCAAGTAAAATAAGCCAATCTGAAAGGCTACATTGGGTATGATTCCAACTATATGACACTCTGGAAGTTAAAATTTGCATATTCCCAATGACATATGATGTCATATACTTGTTGTCAGGAAAGATAAATGAACAGGCAAAGCACAGAGGATCCGAGGCATTGAAACTATTCTGTGAGACTGTGATGGCAGACACATGTCATGTGATTATCACACCCATACGATGTACAACAGAGAACCCTAACAAAAACCATGGAGTTGGGGTGGTCATGGTGGTACCACTGTGGTTGGGGATGTCGATAATGGGACAAGTTAATTATATGTATGAACAGGGGTGTGGGGAAAATCTCCAAACCACCCTGTTTGATATAAACCTAAATTTGTTCTATAAAGAGTCCATTAGAAGCGTTTCAGGGGAGAGGCGCTGGGAAGATGACTCTGTGGATAATTGCTACACAAGTGGGAGGACTGGTGTTTGGGTCCTCAGCATCTAGGAACATGTCACACAGAGAGAGCAGCCCACATCTAATCTCCGCACTCTGTAGGTAGACACAGGAGTCCCCAGAGGAGTTGCCTAGCTGCACTCACTGCATTGGTCCACTCTGTGATCAGGCAAGAGACCTGAGCCAAGTGTAACGTGGAAAGCAGTCAAGGAAGACACCCAGTGTCAACCTCTGTGTTCAACATGCACACAGCTGCACATGCACCTGACACACGTGTGCACCCACATGCATGTGCACCCGTACATACATAAGCACCCACATGCATATGCAGGTATACTTGTACATACATGTGCCCTCCATGTGCACATGTACCTGTACATACATGAACACCCACATGCATATCCACATACACCTGTACACACATGTACACCTACATGCTTATACACATGCATCTGTACACACATGTATACCCATATGCTTATACACATACACCTGTACACACATGTACACCCACATGCTTATACACATGTACCTGTATACACATGTATACCCACATGCATATGCACATGCACCTATACACATATTTTCACACACATGCATATGTATGTGCATACACTACACACACACACACACACATACACACACACACACACACACACACACACACACACACAACATTGCAGGAGGAGGCAGGGATATGACTCAGTAAGCAAAGTACTTACTGAGTCCAAAGCAAGAGCGTCCACATTAACTCCCAGAACCCATGTAAGAATCCAGGTATGGCACATACTCACCCCACAGACAGCAAGGCAGAGGCAGGGGAATCTCCGAGGATCACTTGCCAGCTAGCCTATAGCCTATTTGGCAAGATCCAGAGGGGGTGGAGCAGGGTGTCATGCACACACACACACACACACACACACACACACACACACACACACACACACACACTACTAACAGCAGTGGTAAACAGCACACTTTCACTTTTAATGCTCTGTTTCTGAATGACCCGAGTCTTGCCAGCCTTGCTGCATGCATATTCTTTCTATTTAGGGTGCCTCCTATTGCCCCTTCATTCTTCTTTCCCAGAAAAACTCCTCATTCATATTCAATTGTGGAAGAAGCATCGACGCTCATCCGAAGCTGTCTTCAGCTCTCCCAGGTGCTGCCTCCTTCCCCACACTTCCATTCTAGCATGATGTCATCGAGGCATAATTGTTTGCAGGTCTGCCTCCTCAAGAGCGAGGGCTGCATTTCTTCATCACTGGAAATACACTACCTCGTGTCCATTAGGATTCAAGAGGGGATGGGTGGTTGCTCACTGCGTGACTGCCTTGCACAGTGTGGCACTGTCGGTAGAGAGGCACATAGAGAGATACCCAAGTGGTGAGAAATGGAATAATCTTTGATGTGCAAGCATCCTGCCTGTCTTTTGAAATCGGGCCCAAGGTCTGCCTCTTTCATGAGGCTTTTCTTAATACCTTCAGCCTCCATCTGTGCTACAAATGGTAGCAACCTGTATGGTACGCCATCACACATTTTCACTACATTCCTAATGCTTGTTTTCCCAACAAGACAAAAAGTCCCTTGAGGATAGGTGGTGTGCTACAGCTCCTTAAGTCTAGAATACTTGTGAAATAGCTCCCCAGAACAGCAACAGGCACCCTGAGCCACCAAATATGGACTGCTAGCCTCATGAGTCCAGCCCAATTCTAGATGTCTATGCTAGAAGAATTAAATCGTAGCTTTAAGGCTACAAGTAAAGGGTGATTTGTGAAAGTCTTAAGCCATGAAAGTCTAGGATTCATAAGTATGGTACTTTCCAAACATCCATCATTAATATTTTTCAACACTAGTTTAATATGAATTCTTCCTAAGAAAACCTAAAAACTAAACAAACCAGGTCTGTGTGTGGTAGTGTAGACACACTCATGAGGTTCATGAGTTCAAAGACAGCCTGGGCTATATAGTGAGACCCTATCTCAAAGAGTACAATAAAACCCATAGACAGGAATAGCTGGGGATCATAACCCTACCTTTCACTTCGTTTTCTTTGCTGCCTACACAAGTGTGCCGTATCTGTCACCATCCTTGTTCCTTCTCTGTAAGAAGTTCAGTAGTGCTCAGCATTCAATCTCTTATTCTTGGAACTTTAGTGGGTTATTTTAAGACAGAGGAAGTGGGGTGGTGGTGTCTCACACCTTTAATCCCAGCACTCTGGAGGCAGGGGCAGTCTGATCTCTGAGTTCGAGGCCAGCCTGATCTGCAGAACAGTTCCAGGACAGCCAGGGAGAAACCCTGTCTCCAAAAAACAACGGGAGGGAGGGAAGGGAAAGAAAGAAAAGAAAAAAAGAAAAGGAAAGGAAAGAAAAAGAAGAGGAGAGAGAAATAATAAAGTTGGGGAGGGGTCATATTTTGGGGACAGAAGGGAGCTGGAGGAGGTAAATGGGGTTGGTTGTGATTGTGCATATGAAGATCTTAAAGAAAAATAACCTCGCTGCTTCTGTTTCATGTATTGCTGAAATAAAGTTTCTCAGGACAGATCTAAAAGGCTTCGTGCAATGACTAGATACCAGAAGTAGTTTATTCTGCCCACCTGTGGAGACATGCTCTGAGGTGTTCCTCCCCTCCATACCCCACCAGCAGCACATGCATGTAGACACACACCCTACCCAACATGGATGACAGAAATGCATAGGAAACTAAGATTCCTGGCAAGAAGGAAATATCTATGATCTCAGTAAGGCTCACGTTGCTTTTTAAAAATCACAGCCAAGGGGGCATCAAGATGGCATTGAGAAAAGGCTCTTGCTACCAAGCTTTATAACTTGAGTCCAATCCCCAGAATCCAGGGGCAGAGGAAGAGAATGGACTCCTTCAATTTGTCCCCTGACCTCTATACGTGCAGCAGGGTATTACACACACACACACACACACACACACACACACACACACACACACACACACACACACACACACACAAAGGAACACATGCACACAGGATAAATGTATTTTTTTAAAGTTTAAACAGAGCCAAGAGGAGGGAGCCTCTGACAATACAATAATTAAATGTAATATAGAACCTAAGATATGATCCTGGGGATGGAAAGTATATTACCTAAAAATATGAATAAGCTGTGACTTTTAGTTAACAGTCATAAACTAATATTGGTTCATTAATCGTAAGAAATGTACCTTCCTAAAATAAGAGCAACCTAGGCACAGGATAGCTGGGAACTCACTATACCATTGGCTCAGTTTCTCTATAATTCTAAATATGTCCTAAAAACTAATGTCAATCTGGCAAAGAAGAGAAAATTCCTGATAGAATATTCCTGGCAATGGAAATAGGAAGGAGTTGACTTGACAGTGACCCTTTTTGAAAGAAGTGACTGTTGTCAAGCACAATGTCTGTAGCTTGATCATTGGTGCCTGTAGCAATGCCGAGTGCTCACTCGCTTTCCCCAGGTTGAATTTTTGGCAGGCGGCTGCAGCATTTGTGCACTGATTATAATTTTGAGATGCATTGTCAGTAACCAGGGTGTATAATGGATCTTCAACTCTAATTACTTTTCTCTCCACAGGTGTCTGGAAAGGGTCCAGATGGAAGCACACACACCCTTCGCTTTGAAGGGATGGAGCGGCAGTATGCATCCTTACCCAGGTAGGGTAGAGAGGGGTTGCCCATCCCCAGATCACCCACAAATGAAGCCTTTAGAGATATCTGTGTGAGCTAGAAATTTGGCTTTGAGATGGGGGAATATGTTAAGAGTTTTTTGCCGTACTGCCTTCTGCTGCAGCCCTGCTGCCATCTTCACAACTGTGCTAATAATTGAAACACTTGAGGGTTGTTTTTTCAGGGGAGAAAATAGTATATCACTGCAATTGAACATGTCGGCAGGGATATTGGATACTAAATGGGAATCCTAAGCCATTGCTATGAAAATGGTATTGAACATCCTGCACCAAGCTTAGAGACAATAAAATGGTAAACCCTGTGTCCTAGAAGCTCCCTGAGAGAAAGGGCAGGCTGGCCTTAACCTTGGAGCTTCAGGTGTGTGTTAAAAAGACAGAGAGAAACATGAGCCCAGAAGGTGTTTTTAGAATTGGATTGTGTCCTTGAGGCAGTAAGCAAATATTGCTAAGAGGCCCAGACAAGTAGGGGTATAGAAAGAACTTTGTGGGAAAAGTGTTCTTGGCCAACCTGACCTAACTTGATCCCCATATGCTGTAATGAGACACCCTGATAATGAGATACAGTTCACAAAGTTTGTGGCTGTTATCTGAGATGTGTAGAGTCCAGTCTTGCTATTCTACAAGCAGGAGCGCGTGACAAAAGAGAAGACCTTTCCAAGATGGCTCACAGCCCCTTTGCATGGGAGTCCGATAAGCTGAGAGTGTGAGAATAAGTGAGTTCAGTAAGAAACACAGAAAGGGGGAATGCCGGCCAGCAGAGCATCACCTTAGAAAGGGCAGACAAGGCTTCATTGTCATCAGAGCTGAGCTGCAGACCTGTGGAGATGCAGTTGCCATTCAGTGACATGTGGGCTCCACTTCTGTGGGTGAAGTGACAAAAATAATATACTGGATTTTATATCAACCACAGCGTAGGTGACCATCTGCTCTTTAAAAAAGTATGTGAGGACTGGACAGATGGCTCATCCTTTAAAGTGCTTGCCACACAAGCAAGCATCTAGTGTGAGGACCAGAGTTCAGATCCTCCAGTATTCAGGTAAATGTCAGGTAGGTGCAGTGTCCCATCTGACATTCCTGAACTCCTAAGGCAGAAGATCCCAGGGGCAAGCTGGCTAGCCAGACTAACTGCAACTGCAAGCTCTGTGTTCCACTGAGATACCTTGCCTTAAAGAGGAAGATGGAGTTCAAGAAAGGGAAACGCCTGATGTCAGCTGCCAGCTTCCTATTCACATGAAGAGATGTGCATGTACCCATATAAGTGTACACACACACACACACACACACACACACACACACACACACACACACACACATGCATCTCACAAACACATGAAAACTAAGTTGATTTTCAGAAACAATAAAGCCTTGTATTTACCAGGGCACCAGTTTTAACATTGTCCCTGGTTGGATACTGGAAGTACAGGCTTCAAAAGATTTGATGCAGCTGTATTTTATATATCACCCTGTTTCCTTTTATATGATATCATGTAAGGTTTGGTTTTCTTTTCCCCCTCATCTATGATTAGTTTCCTGCCCCTATTTTTCCCCTAGCTTAGCATTTTGTTTTCATTTTGAAAACTGGAGTCATTTCCAAAATTCATTTGAAATATAAGGTTTCCGGCTTTCACTGGTGAAGTCTATGGAAATTGTGGTTAAGGCAAAGAAAGGAGTAAATTCTTAGGGGAAGTATGGAAGGGAGGGGAAAAAAATCATGTTAATGTCTTCCTGGCCAGCTTGCATCCTGAGTTTAGAAACTGCTCCTTTTTTTTTTTGATGTAAATCAAAAACACAGAAATAATATTTAAGGCTCTGTAAATCTCATTCATTTATTATTTCCCTTGTTCTAGTGGTCACCTACAGTGTAGAGAGGGCCTGAGGGTATGGGCAGTAGACATGATCCTAGTCTGTCCTTGAGATCCTATTTGGTAGTGGGCACAAGCAGGAGGCCTTTTCTCATAATGATGAAATGTGCAGAGTAATAGCTATTAAGACAAAGGCCTCTAGGTTTCCAATTCCTGTTTATTTTCCCTAATTAGCCCTGAAATGCCCAATCATGGCTGACTCCAAACAAGTCTGTTTAGAAATAAACACTGCTGAAGGAGTTCCATGACAAAGACAGTATGTGGATGCTGCTTGTATGCAGGAGCTATCTGCACAATGTATGAATTGGCAAAAACCCTGCCAGCTCTGAGACACCAGTGTGGCTGAAAGGGAGGCATCTTAGATTGAAAATAATGCTGGCACCAAGTCCCTTCCCATACACAATGCTAGGCCTGATTAGCTGCACGTGCAGGCAGACCTCTATGGCTGCCTCGCAAACAGAAGTAGCCATGATGGAGCTCAGACAGATGTGTGAAGAGAGTACCTGGACACCAGGATTTTAGTCAGGAGCACAAACCCAAGTTTCCAACTGGGGAACCAGAGGGAAAACACGCAGCTCCCTCTCAGGCTGGGTGTGCCATCCCTGGGGCTCATGTTTGTCCATTGAAAAGCAGAGGTGAGGTGACATCTGCCCTGCTGGCCTCTGAGGTGTGCAGATCCAGTCCTGCTGAGAGCCGGTGACCTGGTTTTCTCCATCCCTGACTGGGGAGGGATTCTCCTGTCCCCTGCTCTCTCCCTTTGCCAGAGGTGAGGGACCAATAGCTATTTAGCAGGTCCTTCTTTATCACAAAAGCAGGAGAATGTGAAAATTTGTGGAATTAATTTTTTAATCAAAGATAGGACTAGGTCTGTCTATACAAAGTCACTGGCCATCCTTACAGAGGATGTAGTCTGCCACTTGCTGACTTGGCTCCCAGGTTGTTCATTGAGATGTCAAAGGAGTTTTTAAGGTGAAGTCAGTAACCTTGACTTATTATGTCAAATTTGGAAACATGGATAGAAAATGCATCTTCATCTAGGGGCTCATTCCTACGCTTTTGAGGAACTCGATCATCTTTAAAGCAAGCCAAAGCAGGCGGCTGTCAAGCTAAATGACACCACACAAAAATAAAGTAAAACCCTGGCTAGCGCAGGCAAAGACAATTCCTAGCACTGGGTAGTTAGGAGCTTGCCTGAGGCTAAGGGCTAAGCAATGTTAAGTGTTATTGTTAAGCAATGTTAAATCTTCTGCCTCCAAAGGAAAATGACTCTATTTCTTTCCTCCTGCGGCTGCTGTTTCTGGAAAGCTGGGTCTGCTTGTAATACAACCTCATTAGCAAACCCCAGGCCTTGACTGGGGACAGTCTTACCAGTCTATGCAGTCCCCAATTTTCTTTGGTAGTAAACAATGATATCAGCATCCACTTCGTCTTGCCTGACACAAATTATTACTCACCTACTCACTGCAAGTGAGAGGCTGTTTTCTGTGTTGTTCTAACAAGTGAACACTGAGGTACACATTTACACTAAGGGCTTCTTTTCCACTCCAGTCTACCAGCCCCTTCCAATTCTCCAAGGCTCCATTCTCATCTCACAGGCCCTTCAGCTGTGGGCTCTCTGTTCGCCCATCTCTGGAGCCTCCATCATTCACCTGACCCAATCCTGGCCCCCTGGGATCCCATTATCCTATTCTCTGCAGATGGCTCAGTGCATCAACACATGATGTTGCTCTTCCAGGTTTGCAATCAAGTGTGAGGTCGTAAGGAATGAACAAGACAGCAAGACACACTGCATCTCGTCTGTGGTCCCCTGCGCATGGAAGGTGGCTGGAGAAACTCATAAAACCCCTTTTATCAGTTCCATTCCAAAATTCACATTAGACGGCACCAGCTGGGCTCTTGCTGCTGGCCAGCATTCCTTTTAATCATGTGATCAACTCCCTGGACTCTCCCACAGTGGATGTTCAGACTCTGTTCTACCAAGATGACTAAACATTCCCAAGCCTAGTCTCTAGAGATGACCTCACTTCCTTTCTGTTATGACCCCGAGGCATCTGACATTAGCCCTCCACTTCTGCTCCCTGCAGCTCAGCCTGCTGTCTTCTCCAATACACACTTCCCAAGGGAACCTAGGAGGGTCTAAGCTTGGAGCCAGGCCATGTGTGTAGCCCCAGCTTAGTCACTTACCACCTGTGTGGCCTTGGCTGGTGATCCAACTGCTCCAGGCTCTGCTTCCGCAATTGCAAATTGGGGATGACATCAGGGTCTCCATCTACTGGTGGCAGCATAAGGATCAAATGCATGACAGTAATGCAATCAGGGACTATTTGAGGGATTTTTTTAGCTCATTTTTATTTGATCCCCAGGGATGAGATTTTCCTTTCTATAATGAAGCAAGCCCACTCTCACTGGTGTCTCTGGGACCTGAGAACACTGACTTTCCTTCTCTGGGTTGCATCTCTTTAAGCAGAACTCCCTACTGGCTTTCTTCCCTTTGCCTATGACTGTAAATGCAGAGGCTCACCTGCACAGCTTGCTGGATGTCCCTTCCACCCTGTGGAAAATGCAAGGTTAACACCTGCTTGGAGATATGCTGAGCATCCCAATGCAGAAAGTACTGGTTGACCCTGGGGAAATCCCAGGTGTCCCGACAATGGAGAGCAAGATAGTCCAGCAAACTTGGATTGAGTGGCGAGCTGTGCTAACAGGCAATCTAGGAGACAGTGGTTCCTGTAGCTAGGAGAGCCATATAGCAGATCTACAGTGTTGACTTGGTCCTAAACAAGAGGACAGGGCCTCTGTCCAGCAAGACATAAGGACATGTCTAGGATAATACCCAGGGTAGAAAGCTGCATGCTAAGCAACACCTTTCACCCTCCTGGGAGGAGCCCCAAATATGTTGCCTAAATCTGGGCCTAGATCTGGGCTCAGGACAAGGGTGACAAACATGCTGCTGTAGGGTATATGGCTAAGGAAGATGGGAATTATCTCCACAAACTTGACTTTTGCCCTCAACCTTTTGACCTGCCTCATACAATGTCCACATTTCCTAGAGAAACATGGCCTATGCATCTTGGCTCTGTTCCTACTGCAGCCTCCCACCACAGGCTTCTGACCATGCTCTCGTACTTCCACCAGATTCCACTTCCAGCTGTTTCCTTGGGGTTAGTTAGTTCCTATATTTTGAAGGAGTCAGTTCTAATCATTGTTATGAAGGATCCAGTGGAATGGCAAACCTCCATACCTCTCTCTTGCAGAGATCCCAAGCCCAGCTCTCTGTTTCACACATCCATCCTTCTATTTCAGGGAGTCCCTATGTCAAATATAAGTCTTCTCTCTATGTGTTTATCAATCTACCTGTCTGTCTGTCTATCATCTATCTGTCTGTCTCTCTGTCCCTCTCCCTCCCACCTCTCCTTCAGTTTATCTTTCATGACATATGTTCCCAGCCTCTACAGGACCACTCTAAACACTCTGAGTTACATAATTCTTCACTGTTGTGTTCTTCTCTCATTGGACTAAAATTCCTAGAAGTGAGAAACTTTACCTTCTCCTCACTATTATTTAGACCCGTCATTAGATGCAGGACCACACATACAGTGGGCTCTTAATATATTGGTATAGAGATGAGCATACATTTGTTTTCATTCAAGTAATTTAGGGGAGAGAAATTCTCCAGAGCTTTCTCAACAGTCTGTCTTAAGACTGTTTTCCAATATTGTAAAGATTTCTCCATGAGTACATCTCTTTTCCCTGGAATCAATAAAAGTGCAGACTTCTAACCAGTTAACCCTTCATAGCATTGGCTATGTGCAGGTACTGTTCTAATCACTTTGCATGTATTGACTGACTTAATCCTCCCAATATCCCTTTGACTCAATAGCAGCTCTGTTTGTCATGAGCAAGGGCTCTGGGTTCAAGAAAGTAAATTGCCCCAAGTTCAACAAGGAAGTAAGGAGCTAGAACTTGAGCTCAAGCTATGTGACTGCCAGTCTGCAGAGTTAACCACTGTAGCTCCATTTTCCTGGCTGTGATAACTCCCTTACATTATTTTGTCATCGGTTTCTCTTCTTCACTAAACTGTAAGTGCCTTTGAGGACAGGGACTGTGTCTTATTCATCTTTGTATATGACACAGAACATTACTAATATCCAGGTTAAGTAATGCCTTTCAACCATCTCTGTACTGCTGTCATAAAATCAATTCCTTCCTCCTTCCCGTGGGCCCTTCATTTGAAATATGAACAGTTTAATGTGTAATTGCTAGATGAACATTAAGCAATATACTTTGCCTACCAAAAAGAGAATCCTGTTTTGTTAGAACGCTCCTGAGACTTGAAATAGCGATGTCTGCAAATTGGTACTTTGGTTCTTCAATATTAAGAATAATATCTTCTCAAAAGGAAAAAGATTACATGAAACTGTTCAGCAGCAGAACACTGTGTAGAGAGCACTCTCATAGAGAAAAGGAACCCTTTTCCCAGGACCAGTGAACGACTGCTCCAGCCTCATTTGCCTTCTAGTCCTGATGCTACATTAGCCCTTATGTCATACATTATTTGGGAGAAAGATGCATCTCTGAACATCTCACACAGCTTTCAGCTGGGCTGTGTGATGAGGAGCAACATAGTAGAGCTGGTTTGGGATCAAATGGACAAGTTTAGAAGGAGAAAACAGCTTATGCTTTCATCCTGGAACCTCAAAATAAATTCACTTCTATGTATGTTCCAATGTTTTTGAATTGGGTATGATTATATTCCAATCAGAAGAACCCTCCACAGAAGCATATTGTACTGCCATATTCCAGTCTGTTCATTTAGTTGATTTCAGCTTTCTTGACTGTGCTTGCCTTTGTCTATCCTCAGAAAGACTCCAACCCCAAGGTCATGGCTAGCTGTGAAGCCCTCTGTTTACTGTATTCTTTCATTCCCAGAAGCATTTTACCTAGACAGTCCCTAGGACTCTCCCCGTCATTTCCTTCCATACTGAAAATCTCTCCTTTACAGATTTCTCTGTCTTCTTCTCCAGTTGGCTTCCTCTCTCCTCATGGCTATTGAATTCTCTTTGCCAACCTGGGATTTTCAATAGCACTTGCCATATAGATTGTGGTGACATTCAAGTTCTACAAGTATTCCCATCAATGCCACATTACGGGTCTTTTGCTGGAGATAGTTTATCTCAATAATTCAATGAAACAAGAGCAATCAAAGCATTGGGTGTATATAGGAGGTGGGGTTGATCACCTGGGTCTCCAAGCTCCATAACTGTTTACTCTGCCATACTCCAGCTTGTCAAATAGCATGCTGTGTGGGCAGATATGGACTTCTCCTAGCAGTCATGACAGTAGATGGACTGTTCTACCAGATTCTGAGGCCCATTCAGCTAAAATACTACTTCCCTAAAAGTCTTAAACAGACACTGCAAATTATGGCCCATGCCTTGACACCTTTCTCATGGGGCAACTTTATCTGAAGGAACTTGCTTAGCACCAGAGGCCTGCTGGACTGTGACTGAGGCCACTGTTCTATGTGCAGGAATGAATGCTAAGACACTACACAAAAGCCTATATGGATGGAATCTTGCACAATTGCCTTTGACAGAATTTAATGCCTTTTGAAAATCAGTTGTACACCTTCCTAACACCCCCCAGACACCCTCCTACAACCACCCTCAAGACACCCTCCTACACCCCCCCCAGAGATACCTATCTACACCCCCCAGAGACACCCTCCTACATCCACCCTCATGACACCCTCCTATATGCCCCTCAGTGACACCCTCATACACCCCCCAGACACCCTCCTACATGCCCCCAGTCTGCTCTCTCTCATTCTTTCTCCCCAAGTTCACTGTTTTGAAAATCTGGTCTTTGGTCTCCCTCCCTAGTGGAGTGAACTGCCTGTTTGAATGACCTCTGACACTTCCTCAGTTTTAATGCTGAGGACAAAAATGATGAATTAGCAGCAATTTAATTCTTTGTGAGATGACTATGTGCCCAGTGTCAACTCAAACTTCCTGAAAATGCAAAAAGCCCTAGCATGGAATGTCGCTTTAAGATGCCAAACAGCTGAGATCAAGGGTTAATGCTACTGCCATATCATTTTTATGTCACTTAGTTCCTCAGATAAAAGTCCATTTTAATCAAACTTTTCATCATTTCCTCATAGGCAATATATCCTTGATGCCAGTTAGAGTATTTGATATTAATTATTCAGTCGAAGGCCTCCATTATGAGTTTAGTTGGAATATTTGTGATTTAAAACATGTTAAGACCCATTACAGTACTGATGTCCTCAAAGTAATTTTAACTGAATCTTGATGGACCATATATTAAATTCTATACTTTTTTTTTTACTTTTTGTCTCATTTTCCATAGCAAATTCTAAACACTGTTGCGTATTTGTTGGCTAAGTACTCTTTTTAGGGGAAGAGTATGTGCCTGCAATTTCAAGAGTGCCAAATCTGATATTACCTTGGACTTGAAATATGCTAAGCTGGGTAAGCCGGCTTCCATGTTTTCCCTCTTGCCTATATTTAAAGGAGTGCTAGCATTTACTTCCCACTTCTCCGGCCAAAAGTAAAGAAGTTTGTTTTTTGTATATGCATCTGATTAATTTAGACTGTTGCTCTCGAATTTCTCATAATCCTTGGTAATTCTTGATGTTTTCCTATTTTATTACCATCCCACCATCTGCCTCGAGAAGCTCACTGCCCTGGTGGTGGTTTCCTTAACAGCACCTCACTGTTCTGCACCATGTGTGTGTTCTTATTCTGCAACCACCACCTCCTTGGTTCTTACATACTGACAGCTGTTTGCTACTGTCCCTTGGCTCAAGTTCCTGGATTTGATTTATACACGCATGCACGTCATTAATTTATCCTTGTATCCGATGCAAGTATGTTTGCTATCTGTGCCATTTGATTATTTCAGATGACACATAACTACAACATGTAAGCATCTTGGATAAAACATTTGTGCCTAACCAAATGTGCAAATATGATGCATTATTCTAGAGGAATCATTAACAGTAAAACCACTGGGCACTGGGTATAGTTTTACTCTTTTTTTTTTTTTTTTTTTTTTTTTTTTTTTTTTGTTTTTTTTTTTGTTCTTCGAGACAGGGTTTCTCTGTGTAGCTCTGGAGCCTTATCCTGGCACTCGCTCTGCAGACCAGGCTGCCCTCGAACTCATAGAGATCCACCGGCCTCTAACTCCCGAGTGCTGGACTTAAAAGCGTGTGACACCAACGCCAGGCTAGTTTTCCTCTTTATATACAAATATCCAAATGAAATTATTTCAAAGATGTCTAGTCTTGAGTTAGTGCTATTTAAAAAGAATCAAACCATAAATAATTGAAGATGGGGTGGAGGCAGTTTTGTGAATTGCTTCTGTGTATTTTCACAAGCAGGGTCTTCTATCCTCCCCAGCTAGCTCCCAGTATTAGTCATTATCATGCTCTTTCAGCTAACAATTACAAAGTTTCAAAATGGAAAATGCAGGACCAGAATCCAAACTCAGGCTTTTCTGATTTCCAGGGCCTTTTTTATTTCTTTTTCTTATTTCACCAACTCGAATCTCAATTGGATAGAACACGATGCCTTCTTTTTTCCTGCATATTGCTTGTATATAGAGTAGAAGTTATCTTAGGTCATTTAAAAACGCATTCTTGACCAGGATTTATCTCTGGTGCCTGAACTGGCTTTTTGGAGCCCATTCCCTATATGGTGGGATACCTTGCTCAGCTTTGATGCAGTGGAGAAGAACTTGGTCCTGTCTCAACTTGATGTGCCAGGCTTAGCTGACTCCCCATGGGAGGCCACATCCTCTCTGAGGAATGGATAAAAGGGTGTGGGGAGGAGAGGGAGGAGTCCAGGACTGTGGTTGGTATGTAAGATGAATACAAAATTTAAAATAAAAAATTGCATCCATGAGTTGGGGGGTAACTAAGTGATAGAGTACCACTGCCTAACACCCTTGAGACCATGAGTTAAATCCACAGCACAGCTCCCTGCACCAAATGCATCCACATTCATTTTACCGTCTTTCCAAAAAAATGGAAAATGCTAAAACCTGAAGGCTATGAAAAACTAACAAAATATAAGGCAAACAGTAGAGCATTTATGAGGGGGAAAGGGGGGATTTTTAGACCCTGGATGACATAACTTTTATTCCTATATCATTATGATAAGCTTTCTCCAAGTAAAACCAACTCAACCATCTTTTCCTTGTTAACCATAACTGTTCTTAATGGGAGCAGATACCAGGAAGTGGATGGCTCTGGCTGTACAGAATGTAAGTGCTCTGTACCCATGTGCCAGGACAGTGTTCCCAGACTCCAGATTTCACTTTGCAATGCCCTTTTACATTGGGACTTGTAATGGAACAGTGAGGGAAGGAGCCAATATTTGATGACTATCTATTACGTTCTAACTAAATGCTGTGGGAAGGAGGTTGCTTTAAACATGTTGCTTCATCCATTTCTTGTAACATCCTGCTGTTTGGGTGAATAAAAAGACATTTGGGGTTGCAAAGTAATATGGCCAAGATTGTGGGCCTTGTTGTCAGTCTTCTTCTCTCTACCTCTGAGATCTCTGGTCTCTACACTATGTCAAGGTTGTTCCAGCCTCACTGAAAGCAGTTTGGAGAGATGTATTTCGTAACCATCCACAATGAGGCAGCCCTCCTAATATTGAGCCTGTCCTAAACTAAGCACAATAAATAACTTGGGGACATTAACAGGAACAGGTCCCTGGTAGGTATGAACCATGGAGCCCCCTTAGCATACATGGTTAAGCACCAACCTCTTCCTGTTGAATTATCTTTATAACAGTACACTTTTTAAAAGACTGCATCCATGTTATACAAAGTGGTTAAAAGTGTGTGAAATACGTTGGTTCTATTCAGCAACTATTGTGTGTGAAATACGTTGGTTCTATTCAGAGAAAATTCTTGATCCTTTTAGGGTATAGTTCTGGCAGATCCTTGAGGGACGCAGCTCAGAAGCAAGCACCAGATCACTGTGGGAGACTTGCTTCAACTGACTCTGCTACTTCAAATACTGGGAAGGGGGATTGGCAGTGGATTACCATGGCAATGCCACATGAGCCCATCTGTGCCCTTGTTCTCATGTGGCACAGGCCCCACGACCTCAGCCATTATGCTGAGAACACCTTGGTCCAACTCCATCATTTCCAGCAAAGGCAAACATTTGTAGTACAAATGGGAAAGGGGCTGGTACAAAAAGAGCAGCTTCCAGAATGTGTTCTGGCTTATATTCTAAGTCTTCAATTAAGCCTAGACAGAAGTGGCTGGGGCTTGTCCCAACAGAATATTGTCCTGTGCCACAATTAGTACAACTGACCCTTGCGGTTGAACGTGGAATGACATGTTAAGTAGGTGGGAACCTGGCAATTCTCATTGGCCATGCTCCACCAACAGGATACTCTGAGGCATCATTAGTCCCCTTCAAAACTGGGCAGTGCTTGGAAATAGACAGGGTGGTGACTGCTCAGATAAGGTTTCTGCCTGCTAATTGCCTACATGTAGAGGAAGCAAATGCAGACCCACATCCAGAAATGATAACGTCTGACAGCCTGGCTTTTACAAGAAACTAGAAGGAACTGTAATTGTTCTAGCAGGAGTTTAAGATGGAAAATAAGCATGTTGAGCTATTTGAGAAGGCATTTGCTTTGGTGGTGGTCTTTTCCTGGAAGCTTTCATGTAAACCAGAATGGAGCTGTATCGAGCTTCTCAGACATTCCCATTGGTGTGCTGATGCCTTAGATGACTTATTCTAAATGATCTGGACTGTGGGACAACCCTTTAAAGTTCTAACATCAAAATCAAGACCATAAATAAGACAGAGCTTGTAGCCAACATGTTATATGAGTAACTTCCGGATGTACTGCATGTACTGGGGTGGAGAGTCTGTGATCACTGCCTATTGTGGGCCGGTTACAGACAAGTTTTTATGTCAATCCTTTATCAACAGCTTGGATTCCTCCATCCTTGTGACCTCTCCTTTCATATCTAATTACAATGATGATGATGATGATGATGATTATGATGATGATAAATAGTAAGTCACTGGGGCAATATGCAAAGTCTTATCATCCTAAACAGATGAGCTAGGAAAGGTGTTGACCTCTCCTTATTCCATGATTCAACAGTTATCTCTAAGTTCAATATGTACTGTAAGCCCTGAGAGGACCACAGTAAGCTCAGAAAGGCATGGTTCCTCTCCTACAGTATTTATATTCAAGTGGAAAAGCAAGTAACTAAGCAATAACAAATAAACAGAAAATTTCCACTGTCTATCACAAAAAAGGACAGATGTATAATTCAAAAAACATAATGTGAATTTAACCATTTTAAGGGAGGGAATTAGACATGCGTCCGAAGGAGGCTAAGGAGAAGAAATAGAACATGGCAGGCCATGACAACATGTGTTGTGGCCTTGTGGCAGGAGAAAGCTTGACACACAGAGGCTGAGAGAAGGCTATGTGGTTGGAATAGAGATGGTAAGTGAGCAGGGCAGACAGAAGTCAGATTATGCATGGGCAAGCGAGTGCTGTTTATATTTACTCAAAGAGCAATTAGAAGCCTCAGCTGAGTTTTAAGTAATGGGAGGATGGAGTCAGACATGGCTTTGAAATCTTGTCTAGCTGCAGGGTGAGAACAGTTTAGAGCAAGCTGGGGTGGATGCAGAGCAGTTGGAAGGGATTTATAGCAGTTCAGAGGAGAGATGCTGGTGGTGTGTAGAAGGGTGGTGGTGCTGATAGCAGAAATGCAGGGGGTATGGGGGGGCACTGACAGTGCAAGATGATGGATTACATGCGGGTGTGGTGGAGTAAGTATAGCCAGGTGTCAAGAATAAATCTACACACAACTGCTGGAAGGTAGTACCACCCCTGGAGAGGAAAAACACCGAGAAAGGATATGGCTATGGGAAGATCCTAAGTGTAAGTTGGTAGGTTTGAGGGGCCTTTCATCCCTTCCTATGTGGAGACAGGGCTTCTTTACATGGCTAGGAAGTGCAATGACTGAGCAAGGGCGCTGCGCAAAGTCTATCTATGAAAACTGAATAAAGCCCCCAGGGCACACCAGGGAAGGATGATATGATGAAGTGCAGACTCTCATACTCAGAATGCAGAAAAAGAGGCGGGTAGATGGTGTGGATCCCAGAGGCCTGGGCACCAGCCTGTGGCCATGACATGTCATCACTGTTTGTGTGAACAGAAAGGCTTATATATCACTGTCTCTGTAATTTCATTTGGGAAATAATATTTTTCTCAACTAGGAAGAATTGGGGACTTCAAGTCATCTGGAATTCTGTGACTAAGCATAGCTCTGACCCCATATGGCCTAATCATGTGGCTAAGAAGTAAGAGCGGCAGTGATTTGGCTATCTGTACTGTGTTTATAGAATTAAAGGTCCTTTTTCTAAAGAGCTATCTATGCACTGAAATGTGGTGTGTGGCTGAAGAGGTGCAAGTGCTCGATTCACTTTTAAGTGGTTCAGAAAATAGTGATGTCTATAGATTAAATGTAGATGCAATGGAAAGTATAGGGGAGAAGAAGGAGAAGGATGCGGAAGAATGGAATAGAATTGTAGCATGAATGATAAAATCCCAGAGACAGATATTGGGGTTCAAGCTGAAGATCAGAGAAGCAAAGAAGCCAGCCACTAGAGAGTTCTCACCTCCAATGCTCAGGCTAAAAGGGGCGATCCTCTAAACCTCAGACTGTATTTGTCTCCACCAAACCTCAGACTCACCCAGCTCCTGTCTCCCCCACCTTATATTCCTCTCTAGTGCTGGGATTAAAGGCCTGGGATCCCAAGTTCTAAGATCTCCTTTGGGTGAGCTCTGTTTCTCTTTTAGACTGGTTCAATTTCGTGTAGCCCAGGGTAGCCTTGAACTAACAGACATCCATCTGCCTCTGTCTCCCAACTGGTGGGATTAAAGGTGTGTTGCCACCACTACCTGGCCTCTATGGCTAACTAGTATGGCTAACTTTGCACTCTGATCTTCAGCCAAACTTTATTTGTTAGGTCATAAACAAAGTATCATAGAGAAAGAATGCATGATAAAGTGGGTCAAAGTGTAGACTGTGGGTTTGAATAAAGGGTACAGAGATCCTGTACTACTGTAACAGTAACAATGAGTAGAAGTTCTCAAAGGTTCCCGGAAGTTAAACTGTTCCCATTCTGATGTGTTAACCTGGGTTTCCACCCAAAAGTACACTCCTAGAAAGAGATCCTAGTGTGATCTTTGTCAAGTGAAGCCAAGAAGCATCTGGCACAATGAGGAAAGAAAGGGGAGAAGAGCCCTTAAGGTGTGGATGTCACTTTTTTAGGATCTTCTGGGGTAGTATAGCCATCTCACCTGGGAAGCAATATTGTTGAAGGTTTATCTTTCAAGTTCTGTTAGTCATTGCCAAAGGGATACTCAAGAGGTGCCAACTCCCCATTACCTTGGCCTACCTGCTGCACCCCATGCTTGGAATAGTAGCTGTAGACCTAAGTGCTGAGATAAGGGATGTTCACAGCCCTGCTGCTACATTGAGCAGTGTCACAGTGATCTGATGTCCTGACAGCCTCCCATGAAGGAAAATACATAGTTATACCATAGCTACAGACTGTTCTAATATCTTCAGTTTCTTTCCAAGGTCTCTATGAATGGTGGTATCCTATGTTGGAAACACTGAACACCAATTTCAATAGAGGGGGGCAGTTCTGAATGAAAGCATTGCTGAGTTTTCTTTGTTTCATTCAAATAGACAATTTATCAGAAGGATGCAAGGTCTTTGGCAAGTTCATTTTCTGTTAAGTGCATGCCCTGGATATCACCAAAACAGAGCTGCACCTCTGAGATGCTCCTGAGATTACAGGGAGTCTGGGAAACGGAAATTTTGTTTTAACGTACTTAACTCAAACACACCCATCAATGAAGGATGGTGGTCTAAGTCTCTATGGCAACTGTACTTAGCGTTGTGGTTATTAATGCCCATACAGTAAAATTTTGCATAGATTTCAGTTGAAACCTTTGCTACAGTTAAAGACAGTCGGTAGGCTGAGTGGCTATAAATGCACACAAACACATAACACAAGACCTGAGTTTTATTAATAAAACCCACATTAAAAACCAGACATCACATTGCATGCACAAAGGAAGGCAGAAACAAGAAGATCCACAGGGCTTGCTGGCCAGTTAGCCTATCCAATATACAGATGCCAAAGAGACCTTGTCTCAAAAAGCAAGGTAGACAACTCCTAAGGAACAACACTGAAGTTGTCTTCTGGCCACCACATTGTCACACACATGCGCATGCACACACACACACACACACATACACACACACACACACACACACACACACACACACACACACACACACACACACACGACCAAATGCAAGGTTTCATCTTATGGCATGGGCCCATATTCTATAGTCTCACTTCAGCATTAGTTTCTCTGCTAAACTGTCTGTGGTATAGCCATGAAGGCCAAAAGTCAGTTGCACCCAGTTCAATTAAGATGCTTGCTCTCACTCTAAAACAGAAGTCCATGTCAGAAGTCAAACAGACTACAAGATAAAGTCCTAGTGTGTAATTGACAGGCCAAAAATTGTGAATATTTTTAAGTCACTCATATATATTGTTAGTTTGGTCTTGAAAAGGGCTCTGCCGATTTTATACCTTCACCAGGACTGATTACAGATCATCTTAGGCCAAACATGGTGGTGCGGTGTAGCATCTATGAGCACAAACTATCTTAACTTGTAATTTCTTTACACATAGTGAGATTGGATGTTCTTTTTTTCTTCCCAAGATGGAATTTCTTTCTTAAGGAAGCCCTTCCCCTTGATCCTGTTCCATTGGCTCTGACCCTTGGCATCATGGGCAAGTAGACTTGGTGAGCTGATAGACAGGCCCTGTGTCTTCTGGAACACACATCCCTGTGGCACTCGGTTCTAGTTCATAAAAGCTTGCAATGTGCTCCTTAGACTCGGCATTTCTATCACTGGAAAATGTTATTTGTTCTGCTGGATCAGGAGAATGATCTACAGTAGCCATACTTATGGTTTTGAATGGGTGAATTTATTAAGTATATAGCAAGCCAGAGTAAAAAGTAAGTAAATGCAAAGGAGGGAATGGGGAGGAAGGGAGAGATGGTAAAACATCACATTGGATATCGGCTAGGGGAGTTAAGGCAGTCACCTGGAGTTCCAGACTGAGCTTTCTTCCCATGGCTTCACTTCTGGCTTCTCTTTCCTACCGCATTTTCATTTCACGGGATAAGCAATAGTAGCCTCGGTTGGGAACCCCTCACCTCCTAGCTTTTCTCAAGGGCACTATCTTTTTACTCTTGGGCTGTTTTACTGTTCTCTTCCCTCCTTATTACATAGTTGGGGAACCAGCCCATTCCCAGAAAAGGAGTCTTAGCAGGCCCTTGACAAACACTCATGGTTCCAAAGTGGTGAGGACAGGGTTTACTTCCAGAGTCAGCTGCTCAGTGAGTTCAAAAGGCACAGGAGAATTTACCAGTGTGCTGCACTGGTAAATTTCGACTAGACTCTTTCGACTCTATGAGAAGGAAGAAAGCTGCTGGAAGCTTTGCCTTGTAAGGGTAGGTGTTAATTTGGCTAAACCCAAAGGATTCTGAAACTCAGAGAGGTTCTTCATCTGGGGCCTTCGTTGGTCTACCTTGTCCATTGATTGGTTGCAGAGGATCACCAGACTTTCTGAAATTGCATGCCAAATGTCTTGTGAGTAATATTTTACACACGTTCCTAGTAGGAATGTCGGGCAACAGAGTCCTGTGACCTAACAAGCTGAAGATTTAGAGAATTTACTGTAAAGCCCTACTTAAAAGGGTCATTTTATTTTTAAATTCTCAAATTATGATTCCAATGTGATTAATACCCACTTACAACAGAATGATAGTGACTTTAAAAGCTATTCAATTTGTAGAATCATATGAAAACAAAAATATTCAAACAGTAGCTTATTGGGTTGGAGGGTATCTTTAGTATCAAAAAAAATAATAATCGTTTCAGCAAATAAGCTAATTATGTTCCGCCCTTTAGCCCCACACAACAGTGTATGTGTGTACTTCTATTCTAAGCACAGTCTTGGTTTGTTTTTAAACACAGTGAAGACTTCCCAGCAGGCTGAATGACATCAAACTCTTGTCCATGTGCCCTGGTGTCCTCCCATATTAACACCTGGGAGCAATTTAGAACCTGCTTAAGCATGAAAGTCAGATTTGTACAGGAATCAGTGCTACCTAAAGGAGGATTTGCAGAGCTAGAGATGGCTCAGAGGTAAGATACATGTTGTGCAAGCATGAGAAAGTGACTTCGGATCCCTTGCACACAGAAAAGCCAGCTGTGTTGTGGCGTAGTCCCACAACCTCATCCTTGGGGACACAAAGACAAGTGGATCCCACAGACGCACTGGCCAGCCAGTCTAGCCAAAATGGTAAGCTCTGAGTTCAGCAAGAGACTCTGGCTCAAAAACTAAATGTAAAGCAGTAAAGGAACACACCCAGAGTCAACGAATGGCCTCCACACACACATACAGAGAGGAGCAAGCACACCTGCATATTTCATGTGCACACACATACAACATACACACAAGGATTCAGATGTGCTAGCTTCCCATAAGAATGACATCATAATACCATCCCCCGGAAGGAGACAGGGAAGGAAGCATTCACAAGAATGAACAGGCAGCAAACTCCATGGGAACAAAATGTACTGTGTGGATCCCACTATAAATTATAGCAGCACAAAGCCATGGGAGAACCAAAGAAAGTAAAATTTAATATTAAACCTTAGCTACCCTGCCATAAATAAGTTTCATAAAGAACCCATTTAACATATGTGGGATATTAAAATATATTTATATCTATACCTACATTGTGTGTGTGGTTGCCTATATGTCACTGGCAATATTTTATATTGAAAAGATCCAAGACTTTGGCTGCTGGTGGAGTGCAAATGTATTCTATTCTTTCTTAAAAGCCAAGTACCCTCAAAAAAAGGATTAATCAATAGCCAAAAACTAAAGGGCTGCTGTATCTTTGCTCATAATATGGATTTGAGGCCTCCTCTTGCCTTTTTCAACAACCTTTTTGCCTAGAAGTGAGATATTAATAAGGGAAAAGGATTACACAAAACACCTTAAAAAATATTTTTTGTGCATGCGAGTAATTTTAAGTGGCTAAAGATGAAATGGATGAACCTGAATGGAGCAAGTTGCTCACTGTCTCAGGCAAATTAAACTTAATGCTAAGCCATGTCACACAGTGCATTCTTACTTGAGAAGTCAAGAAGGCCAAGAGGCAAGCCAGCAGGCCCTGGAGTGCAGCTGTCAGGCCACCTTGTGCAGTCTCTAAGGGAACAACCAAAGAAAATATCTCAAAGAATCAACAGCTAGAGTAAAACAAAAATAGCCAGATGTCCCAGAAGGCTCTCCTGGTATTATGAAGAAGGCTGGGGCAGGAATAACAGCCTTTGGGTTTTATCAACCTTACTAATAAAAGTCACTTGGTTCTCCATTGAGAAGAGCAGTTGGTACAATATGGAAAGGTTTTAAAGACCATTAATTTCTTGAAATGAAACAGCTGGCCTTATTGGCTATTAAATAATGAGCCAGATTCTCCCCAGTGCCTAAAGTCACTCTCTGGTAGTAAATTAGGCATTTAGGGAGGCACATTAACTCTTTAAGAAGATTAGAGTTCAATTTAGGGCACTTTATGCATAGCAGGAACACTATAGGGAGCCTGACTGCAGCTAAGCAAAGAAAGGGTGAAAACAAGATAAATTATGATGGCAAAGCTATACCCATAGCTAGTGTTGACTGGATGACTCAGGTGCACACAGGGAATGAGAAAAGCTGAGTTGAGTGATATTCCATCTATTGTTCCCATGTTGGATGGGACCATGAGGGCAGAGTTCAGTAAACTTTGAGCTAAACTATGTCATATAGTGAGGAAGGAGAGGCAATAAATGGGTGATTGCAATCAAGTAAAATAAGTGCTAAGATGGAATTTAAGATGGAGGAGGAATACCTTGGACAATGTGCTAAGGAATTTCTACCTAAAAGGACCCAATGGTTTGACTATTTGCATTGTAGAAAAGGTTCCTTGATAATTTCATGGAGAATCACCAATTGAAGGGGCAAGAATAAAATGGAAAAAAACCATGTGAAGGTGTTGGTGTAATTCCTAGAGAAAATGCCAAGTGACTATAAGTTAAGTGAGGAATGGTAGAGAAGGAAGAAAGGATGGCTAACTAGAGATTCTCAAGAAGAGAAGAGTGGTGGCAGAGGCTTAACTGGGGAGTTCAGGGCTTGGGCAACAGAATCTATGAAGGCACCCATCTCCTGGTGAAAACAGCATTGAGACATTCTGGGCCCCAGGAGCATGTTAAGATGGCACACAGAGAACAATACAGGATCCCTGTAAATTATCTATTAAGACCCAAAAGGAACACATTGAAAAGAATCTGCAATTCATAACATGGTATGATTCCTAGAAGTTAAACAGAATCTCTGAAATAGTATTTTGTGCTTTGTTAAATTTTGTTGTTTTGTTTTGCTCTCTGCTTGAAGGGAGGGATTTCAACAATACTGATGTCTCTAATGAGGCTCTGTCATCGTTCACCATTAAGACCATGAAAGTCATGGGAAAGTAACAAATAGATATGATAGTCTCTAGGAAAAAGACACTTTTTCCTGGGAATATCAATAGTTAATAAACCATGGGTCTGAATATCAGGCAATGTATGCTCTTTGTGAGAAGTAGAAAATTTCACAGGTTGCAGACTAGACAAATTAACAGTTCTCCCCTGTCAGCACTTAAGATCTATACCATGGCTTCTTTCTATGGTATGAGGTGAAATGTGCCAACAAATTGGCTTAGATGATCTCTCTGAAAATATGGAAGAAATTATATATTGGAGAGAAAGGGGGAAATTCTTATACATTAAGAAGTGTTGACAACCTCACCACAGCATAGCAAAAAAATGTCCTTAAAGACAAAACACTTGAATTTCAGAAACCACCATACAGTGTTATATGCTACATGCAGCAAAAGTTGCATTTTTTGAAAGAAAAATTAACATCAAAGTTGCCTAAACCAATAACGCTTGTGGCAGCTCCGTGGTAAGAACCTCATGGTTTAGGAATTTGAAAAGCCTAAAATTAAAAGGGTGGAGAGTCTGTGCATTGCCTAAAGAGAACTTAGCAAAGACAGACAACAGGACTAAACCTGTCCCTCAAGGGTTTTTGCAAGTCATCCAGTCATCTGAGTGCCACTTGCATCACAGTTCCAGAAAAAGACTTCTAGGTAGAGCTGTGGGCTGCCATGTTATTCACAATCCCATGGGTTATTCAAGAGCCCATTGTAGATGATGGATAGGCTCCAAACACAGACTGTAGTGTACTCTTGCTCCTAAAAAAATCACCCCAAAACAGACCAGAGCTAGGGCTAGCTTGTGTCATTGTTTCCCAAAGAGACCACTGTATATTTCTGGTGATAAGAAACCCCACCTTCCTTTCTGAGGGGAGTGTATATGGAGTAGGTACAAATGCTTGTGGACTAGTCAAAAATAGACCTTAGGTGTCTTTCTCAATTGCACTGTACCTCTTTGTGAGTAGTAAACTATTGTTTTGCAATTGCATACATATACACTTATGTGTTTTAATCCCTCCCTCTTCCCCAACTTCTCATTTCTCTCTAGTGCCTCCACACATTCTCCTTCACATAAATATCTTGCCCCTATTTTCTTGTTTGGGTTTTCTTAAGTGTCCCATAGAATTTAATCATGGCTGGCTCTATGATCCTGAGTTTGGAACTACCATCAGAGCCTGGTGACCTCAACAGGGAGTACATGGCCATACTGAATGCCATACTTCCTTGGCTCCCAGGATCTGTCCCCTGCCAACAGATCAGTGGATATACTCAAACCTAATGAGAGCCTTTTCACTCCATAGCTGACTGTTAGGGACACCTAACTTCTGTGGACCCCAGTACCAGTACGCACAGTTGTTATGAGTTCAAAGTATATCCACCCTCTGTCATATGCCAGAATCAATGAAGATTAGTGGACTTAGATGCAGCTTCATAATTTCAGGTAAAGAGTTTAAGAATGATAATGCTTGTGCTTGAATGTCTACAACAATGTCTTATCTTCTGTACCAATAAGGACTCAAACCAGGGAGGCATTCAGACCTACAAGAGCTAGAAGAGAACAAAAACCACTGAATAGTTCATAAGGGATGCCTTGCTGAAGGTAGCCTTTACAGGATTAAAAATAGAACCACGAGTCCTGCAAAGACAGGGTCATCATGTCCTTTATCAGTGACCCAGTTCACAAACACCATTAGTGGAAGAGGAGAGAAAGTCACCACCTACTTCTTAGATATTTTGCTGCCTATAGCAGAGCCCCATGATACATTTTTTTCTAAATTCTATTTTGAAGAGATTTAGGAACTGCACAACAAAAAAATGAGAGCTACAGCAAATCCTTGTCAGTCCCCTGCCCTCGTGTGTGCATACCACCCCACTGTTGTCAAGAGGGTTCAGCTATTATGATGGCCAGTGGTATATTGGCATCATAATCAGCCCCAGTCCCTGATTTATGTTAAGGTTCTCTTCTAGTATTATGCATTCTATGGATTTTGACAAAGGTGTAATTGACACACATTGTGATGTCATACAGAGTAGCTGCACTATCCTAAAATTGTCTGTGCTCTATTTGTTCATCCCCACCTACCTGCCCCCATCTCTGATGCCTAGTGATCTTTTCACTGTCTTCACAGTTGTAACTCTGAATATTCCTTGGTTGGATTTGTATAATATAGAGCAGTGGTTCTCAGTCTTCCTAGTGCTCTAACCTGTTAATTCAGTTATTCATGCTGTGGTGACCCCCCCAACCATAAAATTATTTTTCTTTCTACTTCATAACTCTAATTTGCTATTTATGAATTATAATGTAAATATCTGTGTTTTCTGATGGCTTAGGCAACTGCTGTAACAGGGTCATTTGACCCCGAAGGGTCTGAAAGGTTCAGGCATAACAGGGTCATGACCCATAGGCTAAGAACTGCTGATGATATAGAGCCTTGTCAGGTTGACAATTCATGCATTGAAGTTTCCTGCATTGTTTGATCAGCCAGGGTTGACTGGCATTTGGTTGTGTGGCCATACCACTTTTTGTAACCATTCATCTACTGAAGGGCATCTTGGTTTTAGCTGCTTCCAAATTTGGACAGTTAAGAGTAAAGCTTCTGTAGACATCTATGTGCACAGTGTGTGAGAGCCTTAGTTTTCAAATCCTGTGGACAGACTTGTAGGAACTAGATCCCTAGATCTTATGGTGGGAATAAGCTTAGCTTTGTAAGAGACCACCATTCCACCTTCCAAAGGAGCTGAACATTCTCTTTTTATAATTAATTTTTTATTTGAATTAGAAAGATTATTTTTACATGTTAATCCCAGTTCTCTCTCTATTCCCTCCTCCCCTGCCTCCCAACTAACACCCTACCTATCCCATACCCTTTCTGCTCCCCAGGGAGTGTGAGGCCTTCCATGGTGGTCTTCAGAGTCGGTCATATCCTTTGGGATAGGGCCTAGGCCCACCCCCTTGTGTCTAGGCTCGGGGAATATCCCTCCATGTGAGGTGGGCTCCCAAACTCCATTCCTATGCTAGGGATAAGTACTGATCGACTACAAGGGGCCCCATAGATTTCCAAGGTCTCCTCACTGATACCCACATTCAGGGGTTCTGGATCAGCCCCATGCTGGTTTCCTAGCGATCAGTCTGGAGACCAACAGCTCTCCCTTGTTCAGGTCAGCTGTTTCTGTGTGTTTCACCAGCTAGGTCTGGACCCCTTTAGAGCTGAACATTCTTCGTTCCTACCAGCAATGTGGAGAATTCTGTTGCCCTGCATCCTGCCTGCTGTCTGGTGTTGTCAGGGTTATGGATTTGGCCATTCTTCTGGGTATACAATGGTTTCCACTGTTGATGACAGAGTATCCTTTCATGTTCTTTTGCTGTCTGTATATCTTCTTTCATTTGTGTCTGTTAAAATTTGAGTCCATTTTTTAACCCATTTTTAAAATTGTTTCTTTTTGTGTTTTGGGAGTTCCTTGTACATTTGGATATCAGATGTGTCTTTTGAAAATATTTTTCTCTCGGCGTGCAGCTCCTCTTTTCATTTTCTTGACAGTGGCTTCCATAGAGCAGAAGTTTTTGTTGGGTTTTTTTTAATGAAGTCCAGCTTATCATTTTTTCTTTCCTGCATTATGTCTTTGGTGTATCGAAAAAGTCAGCACCTTGTCTAAGATAATCTATGTTTTCTTCTATTTTATCTTCTAGGAGGCTTACAGATTTTTATTTTGTATTTTATGCCAATGATCCATTCTGAGCTAATTTTTGTGCCAAGTGTAAGGTCTTGGTTTAGGCTCATCTTTTTGTATTGGACATCCTATTGTTTCCACACATTTGCTTAAAGGCAGCCTTTGCTCCATTGTATTCTTTTGGTCCCATGACATAGGTCGATTGAGTGCTTTTATCATTTAATTTCTGAGGTTACTTTTTTAATCCCAGTCCATGCCCTGTTTATCTGTTCTTTTGCCAGTACTATACTGTCTTGATTACTCAAACTTTATCCTAAAATTTGAAAATTAGTGTCAATCCTCCATGTTTGTTCTTTTTTATATTTATAAACTTTTTATCTACTTATCAGGCTCCACAAAGGAACTTTCTGAGGTTTGGATATCTTCAGCTACTCCTCTGTTTCCATGATAAAATGCCCTTAAAAAAGCAACTTAAGGGAGAAAGGGCTCAGTTAAGGGTATAGCCTGGCCTGACTAGGGAAGCCACAGCCGCAGGATCTAGAAACAACTGATGATATTTCACCCACAGTCTATATCCTCTCTTTACCTTGACACATGTTCTCAATGCAGTTAGATCAGGTAAACTTCTGAATGTCAGGTGAATATATATAAACTCCCAATCAGAATGTAGCATCTAGAGCTTAATTAATATTAAGTCATTCAAAGCAAGAGGTGTGTACCTCTTATCAATTATATAAGTATATGCATTCAAAAAGAAGACAGCCAAGCTATTTTCATTTATGTACTTGTGATGTTTATAAAGTTATGTGTTCCACTTCTTATACAGCTCTAGGGATTGACCTAAATGTCAAGGGAATGAAGAATAGACAGACACGTGTAATATGGGAAATTACCAATACGGAGCCAGGTAAAAATACATGGGAATTTAATAGGGAAAAGCCTTACTTACAGAGAGACCTAGCCAGCCGGCAGGGCAGCAGTAAGTACAGCAAACCGAAGAGGAAAGCAAAAGCAGGAGGCCGCCACATCAGTGTCCCTCACTCTTAAACCTTCCCTCACAGGCATGGTCAGGCACACCTGTAGCCAGCCCCTAAGCAGGCATGGCTACAGCATCCCTTACAATTCCCCTTTAGTCTAAAAGAGGATTAAAACTTAACAGTGTAAAGTATCCAAAATTAACAATCATAAAGGTGAAATATAAGAAGATACAACAATCTGCTTGTCACATCCTATGCCTATTTTAACTAAACCCTAAAGCCATCTGAAAGAGATGTCCAAGCCTGAACACCTTCCAATCCCAACCATAAACAATAGGAAGCTATCCCTAGCTAGGTATATACACTATCCTAAGTGACAACGATGGAGGAAAGGGGGCATAGCATTCTCCAAGTTACTTCCTGCTGAAATGGGATAACAATAGCCTGTGGGGTCCTGTGGGAAGAAAATGTTAGTATAGTGAAAGTCTTGAATGGATTGTATCCAGTCCATGTTAGATGGGATTTAATTGATTGAAGATCTCGCTAGAAATCCTCAACTTGATTGAAGTCAGTATCGGAAGCTCTGACTGGAATGTTCCTTGAAATGGAGAAACTTGGATCCAGTGCAGTCAAGGAGGTGTGGCCCATTTTCTTTCCAGGGTGTGCAGGGATTGCTGTCAGGCAGGTCTTCATTAGCTGTGTGGGACTCAAGAACAAATGTTAGCAGAGAAATGTTTGCTTGTGTAAGTACACATACTGGGAAAGGCAACCATGGGAGCATAACAATTATGAGAGGGGGCTCACCTTGAAAGAAAGATCCAAGAAAACACAAAGACAGTCCCCAAATTTTTCTCTTATTCTGTATTACATCAATTGGCTTCTTGATACAATACAGAAATTCTAAAGTTTAGTTAAACAACATGCTTGGATTTTAGAGGAGGAAAGCCAAATCGACCTTCAAAGCCAGCATTGGTTTAATTGAATAGGGACTAGGAAATAAAGAGAAATAGAGTTCTCTGAGAAAACTGTAAAGTTTACCATATGGCACGTTCCTTTTGTTTGATGGTTACAGCTACCTTTTCTTCTTAAGCATCTACCCATGCAATGTTCTTGGAGTTCTGGAGATGAGTTTTTCTGTGAAGATTAAAGAAAAACACTTCCCTTTCCTTTGGGAGGTTTCTATTTAGTTTACTAGATATGCCTGTCACTTGTCCTTGTCCAGAGGTTTGTCATTTTCAACTCGAATCTTGATCAACTTTGATGGTATCCAAAGTTTTTCTTCTCCTATAGAAACAAATGCAAAACCCCTACTCCATTGTAACACATGTGCTAGTTTCCATACAGAAGTTAGTACAACTTTGAAGTATACTAGCTGATTCAGTTCAGCAGTTTTTTCCATAGTCTAGTGTCTTTCTGCAGATTTTTGTCCTTTTTTATTGGCATTAAGAAAGTTTAGTGTCAATAAAGCATTATGTAACCTATGTTTCGGGGGTTTTGTTTTCCAAGCCTGTCTGTGGAGCATCTTCTTAAGTGTTCTATTAGATCTCTCAACCACTGCTTGTCCTGTAGGATTGTGTGGTATACCAGTGACATGCTTTATGTTATAATATTTGAAAAACTGTTCCAATTTAGTGGAGACATATGCTGGAGCATTGTCAGTTTTTTTTGTGCAGGTATACACATTACTGCCATCACCTCTAGCAGGTGTGTAATAACAGAATCAGCTTTTTCAGAGTTAAGAGCAGTAGCCCATTGGAACCCTGAGGATGTATCTATAGTATGATGCACATATTTCAAATTTCCAAATTATACAAAGTGAAAGACATCCATCTGCTAAACCTCATTTCTCCAAATGCCCTTAGGATTACAACCTGCTTGCAATAGAGTTTGATTATAAAAAGAACAAGTAGTACAGTTTCTCACAATCTCCTTGGCTTGTTGCCAAGTAATGGAGAAGTCTTTTTTCAAACCTTTGCTGTTTACATGATGTTTCTTATGAAATTATGAGCCTTCTAGCACACTTCCAATTAATAAACGATCAATCTCATCATTGCCTTGTGCTAGTGGGCCTGGCAGAACAGTATGGGATCTGATATGTGTAATGTATATAGGATTTCTTCTGTTTCTGGTTGTTTCTTGTAATTGTATAAACAGGGAAGTTAATTCTGTATTATCAGGAACGAATTCTGCAGTCTCAATGTGTAACACGACTCTCTCTGCATATTGAGAATCAGTAACTATATTAAGAGGTTCTGTAAAATCCATGAGTACCATGAGAATTGTATATAATTCTGCCTTCTGTACAGATGTATATGGACTTTGAACTACTTTACTTACCTCACCTGCTTTATAACCTGCCTTACCAAAGGTGATTTGTTGGCATCAGTGTAGAAGGTAAGAACTCCAGAAATGGGAGTTTGTCTTATAATACGTGGAAGAATCCAGACTGTCTTTTTTTATGAATTTAATTCTGTCAGTTTTGGGATAATTGATGCTAATCGTTCCCAAAAAGTCAGTAAGAGCTACTTGCCAATATTAATTATGCTTCCACAAGGAGGAAATTTCCTCATTAGTTAAAGGTACTATAATTTCTGCAGGATCTTTTCCAGTCAGTTGACGGAGTCTTAATTTGCCCTTTAGATTCAGAAATCTTTTCTATATATGTCTTTAACTTTTTATTCTGTTTATGTCGCCAAAATATCCACTCCAATATAGTGTCTTCCCTCTGCAGCAGAATCCCAGAAGGGTATTCTCTGGATGGGAAGATAACCAGAATACAGTCTAAATTAAGGTTTATCTGATCTACATGCCATTCCAATATTCTGTTTTCTACCCATTGTAATTCTTTTTCTGCCTCATCTGATAATATTCTTGGACTGTTTAGGTCCTTATCACTTTAAGTGCCAGTTTTAAATGCTTTAAGTCATGTCCTTCCACCCCAATAATAGTCTGTACTTGAGAAATTTCCCCTAGCAGCTTCTGAAGACTATTAAGAGTTTGATAACTATCCCTTCTAATTTGTACCTTTTGAGGTCTGATTCTTTGTAAGTCTATATTGTAACCTAAATAGTTAATATAATCTCCTCTTTGAATCTTTTCTGGGGCAATCTGTAACCCCCATTGAGGCAGAACTTCCTTCATCATGTCAAACATACATTCCAAAGTCTCCTTATTAGAATCTGATAAAAGAATGTCATCCATGTAATGATAAACAAGAGATTGTGAAAATTTCTTACGAATTATTTCCAAAGGTTGCTGTACAAAGTACTGACACAAATTAGGACTATTTAGCATTCATTGTGGCAAAACCCTCCACTGATATCTCCTAACTGGCTGTGAATTATTAAGAGTTGGTACAGTAAATGCAAATTTTTCTCTATCATTTTCCTGTAACAGTATTGTGAAAAAAGTCTTTCAGATCAATGACTATGATCGGCCATCTTTTAGGTATCAAGGATGGCAACAGCATTTCAGGCTGTAGAAAGCCCATTGGTTGAATTACCTTATTTATGGCTCTCAGGTCTGTCAGCATTCTCCACTTACCTGACTCCTTTTTGATAACAAATACAGGAAAATTCCAAGGACTGGTAGATTCCTCTATATGTCCAGCATGTAGCTGTTCCTGAACTAGTCTTTCTAAAGCCTCTAGCTTCTCAGAGGTGATAGGCCATTGTCCTACTGAAACAGATTCATCTGTAGGGCACTTCAATGGCAGGGCCTTTGGCTCCTCTGAAGGTCTATCATTTGTACCTAGTATCTGTACAGCTTGGATGGTTGGTAACCATTTTCCATAGCGTCTTACGAGATCTTTTCTACTATCTAACGATTGTACATAATTTGTATCCGACACTGGAGGAATATTAATCTGAGTATTCCATTGCTGTAAAAGATGAGGACCCCAGAAATTTATAGCTATATCTACCACGTATGGTTTCAGTCTCCCTTTCTGTCCTTCCAGTCCATTGCAGACCACCTAGTTAACACTCTGTCCAACTCTAGATAGAGTTCCAATTCCTAAAAATTGTACATTAGCCTCTCTAAGAGGTCATTTCTGAGGCCAGGACTTTTGGGTAATAATAGTGACATCCGCCCCAGTGTCTACTAAGCCAGTAATAACTTCAAGCATGTTAGTGAATCTGTAAATTGCTTTAACTGCTCCTCTACACGTTTTTCTAGGTCTTTAATATGCTCGTCCTTAGACAGCATCTGGATGGTATGGAAACTGCCTTCTAGGTATTGGAGTCTGTATTCGAGATCATGATTTGCTGATTTTGAGTCCTCAGCAATTGACCTTGTGGACCTATCTAATCTGTCAGCCCTGTTCTGTAAATTACCTTCCAAACATTCGAATCTAGACTCAAATTTGTGATCTGCTACCTTAGATGCTTCAATAATTTATTGAATGGCGTTGTCCAATTCTTCAACCCTATCCTGGGTATTTTGCACCTTTGCATCTAGTTTCTGGGTCACAGAGCCTCTCTGAGTTTGTAACTGGCTACAGATATTCTTTAGTTCATCTCAGTACTCTGACAGCCTAGCCTCTAACACCTCAGACATGGAGGATCTCTCTGTTTATCTTATCATAAATATGCTGCATCTCATCTTGGGTAACAGACAGCTCTGTCTTTAGTGTATTGAAGATAGAGCCAAGCTTATCATCCAACTTTTGTTCCACTTGCTGCACAATAGTGGTCTGACCTAATCTGTTCTCCAAAACCTCATTTCGTGAAGCTGTTATTTCCTGTAAGCAGGTGGTGAGGTTATCTTTGTCCCTGTTCCTGAGACCTCTGGCTAACAATAATATTTGTACCAGCAAGCTAACAGCCATTACTGCATACAGGCAGGTAATTGGCAGATTAGTGTCTTCCTTAAACATTGAATTCACATAATAAGCAACAATATTACCAATCTTAGCAAATGATAAATATTCCCTCATGATTTTACCTGATGATTTCTACTCCAGATTAAGTAACTATATTTGATCAGCATGTGGCACAGGCGTTCAGTTAGTCTGCGAGGCTTTTGTCAGAGGTTGGTTCGGCAAGATGGTGGCAGTGGAGCTGAGGTCACATAGGCAGCAGCTGCACTTAGCTTAGAGAGTGTATGGCCTTGCAGCCGCAACCACTGAAAGAGGCACAGCTTTATAGCCTCAGCTGCCAGGGCAAGCCTCGGACCCTGCTGAAAGTTGAGGCCTACTCCCAAGGCCTACTCGGCTCTAGGGCAGGAGGCCTCTGGGCATGGGAAGGCCGAGATCCAGGCCAGTCCTGTTCATGCAGCTAGAAACTGTGGTGGTAAAACCGTGGGGATTCTGTAGAACTCTCCCAGCTGGGTGGACTGTTCAGAGAGTCTCAGTAGCAGCAGGAATGCGCTTGTGTGGCCGGGTGGGTCAGCTGGGAGCTGGGAGCACCTGTGGATAGAGGGAATACTTTCCCAGCCTAATCTGCCATCCTGGTGGGACCCGCAGACTCTCCCAAACGGTGCCTAGGTTTACAATATCCCACTCCTGACACCAGATAATGTGGGAAATTACCAATACGGAGCCAGGTAAAAATACAAGGGAATTTAATAGGGAAAAGCCTTACTTACAGAGGGACCTAGCCAGCCAGCGGGGCAGCAGTAAGTACAGCAAGCCGAAGATGAAAGCGAAAGCAGGGGCTGCCACATCAGCATCCCTCACTCTTAAACCTTCCCTACATCACCCTGACCACACCCTCTCAGGTCAGTCACACCTGTAGCTAGACCCTAAGCAGGCATGGCTACAGCATCCCCTATACATGTGGATCTGGATGTAGAAAAGCTGATATCAGTTGGTCTGGGATCTTGGATGGAGAAACCACGGTGTGTTTATTATATACAGTTGAACAATGAGGCAGGATTATTGGATACAGCTGAACAAGAACACCATGTTTATGTTATACAGCTGAATCAAGAAGGCAACTTTAGCTAACCTCAGTAAGAGCAGTCTCTATAAGGAAGCCATCTTTGGAATACAAACATCCATGGTAGAAGGCTATGGTAGACATTTTCTGCATATACTGTCCACATTTGCACTTGAACCTGAAGAAGTCTAATAAGAGAGCTTCGAAACCTGTAAGGTTAAGATATCTTTTATTAGATAAATACCAGCCAAACGCAAGCCAGAGCATGCCAAGGGCAGCAAGGCAGGGAGGCCAGAGAGAAGGGGCTCCCATGTGCCTTGTCTGTCCCTTTAAACCCTATGTCAAGTCACCCTGACCTCAATTTGACCATGCCCTAGTGGGCGTGGTCAGGCACACCTGTAGCCAGCTTCTAACAGGCGCGGCTTATACTGTCCCCTCCAGAAGTCCTTTCCATCTCTCTGAACCTTACCCAGGGAAGACTTTACTACTCTCACAGGGATGAAGCATTGGGTCCTTGGTGTGGCCATAGCAATGTCAACAGCACACATTCACACAGGACTTCCTCCACTCCACACAATTAAGTATCATTTATCCACAAAGAGAATGAAATGCTGTCATCTTCAGGAAAACGCATGGAACTGGAAGATATGTTAAGTGAAATAAGCCAGACTCAAAAAGACAAGAAGTACATGTTTTTTCTCATACAAAAAGTTTTTTTTTTTAACCTGATAGCAGAAGCAGGACTAGGAACTCTTAGAAAAGGTGAAGGGAAACAAATGGAAGTAGGAAGAAAGAATTTTTAAAAAAGAATAAACATAATCAAAACAAGATATGTAAGTATATATATATATATATATGAAATACAATTAATATACGTAAACAATTATAAATAAAGGTGACCATTAAAAAATAAGTTAAGAAAAACACATCCATACATCTTACAGTCATTCTGCCATGTGTATAGAAAGCAATAGTTAAATAATTAACAGAGTACATAGTGGAAGTTTGTTAAATATAAATAAAATATCTATGTCCTTATAAGGTAGAACAACCAATATGAACTGGAATCATAAGAATAGATGATAAAAGTTGAATCATAAAACCTAATATTCATGTAATGCTATCAGAATGGGCTCCAAAGTTCCAAGCTGACTATGGTATATCCAGATTTTACTGCTAAATATAATAAGTGTATGGTTTAACATGTACACGATCACAATCTGTGTAGTGCTAGCATAGATTCCTGCATTGACATATACTATTAAATTACTTTTCTTTTCTCCTTTTTCCCCTGCATTTTAAACTCATCTCCACCTTTTAAAAGTACAAGATTTGAAAGCATAAAGACACCGTCTTTGGTGTCTACTCTCTACTTCCTAGCTAAATAGATTAGTATTTGTTTTTAGAATTTGATTATGCTATAGTGACATTTAAAACTTTAAGAGTCCAAGTAGCACAATAAATAATTAAATAAATCAGTAACGTGTTGCCAGAATGTTCCCATATAAAGTAGGTGTTTGAGGCTCTAAGATGTGTTCCTCTTCCTAGAATTCTGATTTTTTTTTTTTTTACTCTTAAAGACCCTGAGTTCTCTTTTCAAACCAGAAAATAAGAAATGAGAATTAGTTGTAACCTACATTTTGGGAATGGAAATAAGCATGGGTGGGATGCATATCCAAGTTAAGAAATTAATAGAAATATCTAGACTGGCACATAAGGGGAGAAGGAACCACTATATCTGGTTTGCTTTTCCTGGCCTTGCTTATCCTCATCTTGGGAGATGAACTCTCTGTACCCAGAGGTGCCTTTGCATGATTGTTTTGGGAATGCAAGTAAACAAGCTTTGGGGATATAGTCCCTACATGGGTGGTTTTATGCCCATAGGAAAGAAAGGCAGCTGTGGTTACGATCCAGCATGCACCAGAGGCCGCCAAGTGACTGGGGTTTTGTCTGAATGGATGACAGTTTTAATTTCCATCCCCGGCAGAGGTGGTACCCAGCCAGCACTACTTCAAACCAATTTTGCAAATCACATTTTGTGCTGAAAATTGGTTTACTGCACCCGTCCCATTTTGGAGGTCAGAATTCCCTAGTTTCTGGTGGTGTCTTTGCTGAGGTGGGACAGCAGAACAACGATCCTCTTTCTTCTAATTGAAGTGACAGCGTATTCTTTCACAGATTAATTTTAAATTACCCATGTTTCTCTTCTTTAATCAAGATGATAAAAACAGCACACATAATTTTCTGCACTATTCTTTTAATTTTTTTTCAGACTAATAGCAGCTGATTGGCTCTTGACATTTATTACCACACATGGCAGTTTCATTCCAAGCGTGCCAGCTTGGACTGTTTATCATTTTATTCTTAATTATTTTTAAACTTGAGTTTGTATCAAAGTAAGTGAGGAATAAGGCTTAAAGCATAGACTGTGATGAGACTCTCTTTGAACTTAAAAATGATGCTATCCTAAAGAGAATTCATCCCCAGATTATATCTCATGTTGAAATAAGGGCCCTCTTACCGGAAGAAATATTTCTTTAAAATGAGTAGTTGCAAGAAGGGCTCGTCTGTGAACTTCTACCAATTAGAAATGGCCCCACACTTAAGATGCTTTAATAATGTCAGTTAAGCAGCATTTTGCTCATTTTTATAACACATTCAGGCTTGGTGATTTATACTAAGCATTAAACATAATAAATTTAGATCTTTATTCAAGTATGAGGTAGAGCATATCTGAATCACCCATTTAGCCAAGTGCCTCAGGAGGTCCCATCTCACGCGATCATTCATGACTGTAATAAAACAGGTTTCTCCTGTCTCTTCTTGGGCATCTGTAATAAAGGGAACGGCATGTGTGTTGTGACACTGTAACAAGAGGGCATACTGACCTGGCTTCATGGCTCAGACCAAGTGTCCATGACCAAAGGGCAAGTTGAGGACATGCACCAGTGACTTCTCTCTCAAATTTGTCACCCAACACTATGCTAATGTCTTTATTTTTAGTCACACAAAAATTCAAGAAATAAATAAAACAAACCTCACTCTATATAACCAGTGGTTTAAAAAGAATTGTTTAAAAACAGCATTAAGACACAAATGAGAGCTGGAGAGATGGGTCGGGGGTTAAAAGGGTTGCTGTACAAGCAGGAGGATGGGAGGGCAGGCACGTCAATGTGTGATCCTGCCTACACCTGTAACCACAACAGAGAGGGGTGGACACAGGCGGGTCACTAGGGCTTGCTGGCTGCGACTCTCACCAAAATATGTGGGCTCTGGGGTTCAGCCAGAGACCCTACCTCAAAGGAACAAGACTGAGAATCATAGAGAAGAGCCTGATGCCTTCCTGTAGCCTCTGTGCATGCACAGGCAAGTGCCCACACACATGCATGTACACACAGTCCATGTGCATTTAAAAAACCCACAAAGGGATCTATGCTAGGAGATAATATCTCCCTCATCAGACATGTTAGAGAGACTTAAAACCTTCACTATTTCAGCCACTCCACTGTCAGTTCTCTCATTTTTCATTTATTAAATCACGGGAAGGCATAAGACACTATGGGAAAAAGCATTCCCTTTGATGAAACAATAATTATAATAGCCTTCTGTACAATTATCATGACAAGTTTAATTCTGCTCTGTTTCATTCTGAAAGTGACTTGCAACAAAGTTTCAACTGCAATTTGAGTGTATAATACCCGGATACCTGTGAGGATACATAGCTTTATTGAGAAAATGCTCATACTTCCAGTGTTGGAATAGAGTGGAACATTAATTAACCCTTTTGTTTAAAGATGCCTTGGGTTTGAGAGCACTTGCTGCTTTTCCCGAGAATCCAAGCTTGGTTCTCAGTACCCAAATCAGGCAGTACACAACTGTCTGTAACTCCAGTTCCAGGTGATCCAACACCCTCTTCTGGTTTCCATGGGTACCCACATACATCACACAGTCTCTGTCTCTCTCTGACACACACACACACACACACACACACAGAGAGAGAGAGAGAGAGAGAGAGAGAGAGAGAGAGAGAGAGAGAGAGAGAGAGAAAGGGGGGAGGAAGGAAGAAGAAAGAAAAGAAAAAGATACCTATAGTCATCTAAAAGAAGACATTGCCCCCCTCACTGTTAACAAATAAAGTTATTTCCACTGAGGCAGCCTTTGTGGAGTGGGGTTGGAGCTGGACCACACATCCTGGGTGTGGCTCAGATTAACTGGCCCAAATCCATGTACATGCACTCAATCCTTAGTCTCACACAGATTGTTTCTCAGCCTATGTGGATTCCAAGTGCCCTGGGATTTGAAGTCACCTCTCACAGAAATGAATAAATATCTGTCCTGTGAGCAGTGCCCAGGCTAGCCCATTACATCACTGACATACCATCTAGGTAAAATTTCTTAACAGTGTTGCCTTGACACACCTGGCTGACCTACCTGCCCCAGGGTGAGCATTCTCTACAAATAACCAACTCAGGATAATTCATACCCCCTTGCCTTGACACACCAGAGCCTGATAAGAAAGGAAAAGAATGAAAGGAAACAGAAAAAGGAAGCATTACTTTTAAGAATGTCATTACAATGCTGGTAATTAAAGCAGAAAAATATAAAATTGAATAAGTAATTATGCTTCATCTATTTTAATAATTATGCTTGAGAAAAAGCAGGTTCAATCAGAAAGATGAGGAAGTGGCTGGAAGCTTGAGGTTTGCAGTGAAGCATCTGCCTCTGTCCCTCTTGATGACTTTGGTCCCCTCGAGATTTCCTTTTCCTTTAATAATTCGGGAGATAGCCTGGATTATTGCCTTTTCCTTATAGCTATGAAACAAGATACAAATGAAACTAAGGGAAACGAGGGGAGGTTTTCTTTTATTTTCCATTTTTTATTTATATTAGAAAAAGACTGTTTTACATATCAGTCCCAGTTCCCTCTCCCTCCCATCCTCCCTTGCCCCCCACTAACACCCTAGCTATCCCATACCAATTCTGCTCCCCAGGGAGAGTGAGGTCTTCCACTAACTTATATGCCATCCTAGAGCCTTCATCCAGCAGCTGATGGAAGTAGAAGCAGTTCACAGCTAAACACTGAACTGAACTGGAATCCAGTTGCAGAGAAGGGGGAATGATGAGCAAAGGGGTCAAGACCAGGCTGGTGAAACCCACAGAAACAGCTGACCTGAACAAGGGGGAGCTCTTGGCCCCAGACTGATAGCTGGGAAACCAGCACGGAACTGATCCAGACCCCATGAATGTGGTGTCAGTGTGGAGGCCTTGGAAATCTATGGGGCCTCTCATAGTAGATCAGTACTTAGCCCTAGCATAGGAATGGACTTTGGGAACCCATTTCACATAGAGGGATACTCCCTCAGCTAGACACATGGGGGAAGTCCTAGGCCCTATCCCAAAGGATATTACAGACTCTGAAGACCCCCCATGGAGAGGAGGTTTTTCTTAAGGTGGTTGGGAAGGCATGTGAGAGGTAGAAGAAGAGAGTGGGGGTTTTAGAAAGTGCCTTGGTCTCTGATGTCATTGACTAAGGATTTCATGTGTGGCACAGAGAAAAACTGGGTGTGCTCTACTCTCTTGATGACTGATGCAGGTGAGGTTCAAAGCCCAAAAGATGGGGAGAGTAGTCTCACCAATAGTCCTCTGTGGTAGCCAGGAAAAGGAGGACAAAATGCAGGCTGTCTGGGTAGCTGAACTGATTGTCACCAAGGTAGGAGGATAAAGGAGGCAACATGGCTGCTGGGAGGGGATTTGGCAGTGTCATTATATAGAAATTTAACATGATTGTTACAGATTGTGAGAAATTGGCTGTTCTTGATTGTGCATGGAAAAAAAAATGTGTGGTGTCTGCACTCTGTGGATTCCTTTTGTGAAACAAAAGTGAGAGCATTACAAGGACTTTCAGCCTACATTGACCCACTCTGCAGCAATACCTGTGTCCTGAGCTTAAAAGTCTGCTGGGAATGGGTGGAGAATCAACGATCCTCACCTCTGCTGCCTGAACGCCAAGTTCGTGCCTATTTGAATAGTAATAGTCACTAAGAATTGGATGGCATGAATATTGGGAACCAATTGTAAGCAAAGAGGACAGTCACTTCCCTCCTCGGAAGTACAGAGAGGGAGGGAGGGAGAAAACGGGGCGGGGGGGGGGGATTTCTTAAAGGGCATGAGAATGAACACCATGAGGATAGATAAGAGTAACAGTCTATGTTCACTGCTTGTTACATGCAAAGCCTTGTTCTGAGCATTGCTTATGCTAACTCATCTAATTCAACTTCAACCCACTAGAGATGTCTCTATCATTTCTTCATTTTATGGCTGAAGAAAGATGACCTCTTGGGTTTCTTACTAAATTTTAAGTCAACAACCCCAAATGCCACCAACATGAATCTGATAAAATTATCTAAAGCCATGCTCATTAGGATGAATTGGAATGACTTCGGGACAGAGGGCAAAAGACAGGTCTGTTCTGGCTGACACCTGCCCTTCTGCCTCTCTTTCTGCTCCCACTGGCCCTCTCCTGATGCTGTCTACACAGCAAACTCTGCTCCAGCATGCTTCTCACAACCCACACTAAACAGGTGTCACCCAACAACCAAAGGTGCTGAAGACATTTTCTTACTGTGTCTTTAAAGCCCAATGTTTTTAATATTCAACAAGTTGTTTAAAGGTTAAAAATAAGGATATGGCTAAATGGGTAAAGCACAGGGCTTAGGGCCAGAGATGGAAAACTCAGAACCCACATAAAGCCAGGCAGGTGTGGCAGCCCCCTGCAAGGCCAGCTGTAGGCAGACTTTTCGTTCCCTCCAGCTATTCCCAAATAACCACACAGAGACTTAGTATTAATTATACGTGCTCAGATGATAGATTAGGCTTGTTCTTAGCTAGCTCATATAACTTAAGTTAACCCATTTCTATTTATCTATGTGTTACCCCAGGCTCATCTACCTCATTTGCATACTCCCCATCCTGTTCACTCTGCATCTCATAGCATCTCCTCCTGACTCCTGAGACTCCACCCTTCTCCGCAGTGTTCTCTCTGCCCTGAAAATCCTGCCTAGCTACTGGCCATTCAGCTTTTTATTAAACCAATCACACTGACAAATCTTCATGGTGTACAAAAGGATTACTCCCCAGCAGCCAGCACTTGGGAGGAAAAATTAGGGACTATTCAGGGCAAGGTAGCTAGCTAGGCTGGCCAGAATTGGTATGTTCCAGGTTCAGCAAGAGGCCTTGCCTCAATTAATAAAATAGAAAGCAATCAGGGTAAACAGACATCATCTTCAGGCCCCAACACATAGGTATACATTTATGTAAACATATACACATGTAAACATGCATATATACTCAAACACCATACACATACATCCACATGCAAAATAACAATAAAATCCAAATAGTCAATCACCTACTAAAATAATTCTTCACAGACCAGCACCAACCAATATGGCAGCCATAGCCACATATAGCTAGGAGGAGGTAGGTGCTGTAACTAGTTCAAACTGTGACATTCTTGAAGTATAAAATATACTTAATGCCATGTTCTAAGGCCCAATACCAAGAAAACTGTAAATTATACTGGCTGCAGGTTAAAGTGCTAACATTTTGGATACACTGAGTTAAGTAAAGGATGTTTCAGTTAGCTTCATCTGGTTTGTTGTTCTTTTGAATGTGACCATAGAAACATCCAGGTTATGTGTGTTTGCTTTGCCTTGCTTCCTCTTGCACAGCACTGCTTGGCAGAAAGGCTCCAGATGTCCTTACTACTGGTGGCTTCTGATGAGCCAACCCAACTAAAAGACTGAAGGGGGTACGTACAGCCTAAAGTGTCTTTTTGGAAAGACACTTTTCCTCCCTTAAATTGTACATAATACCCGGCAGGCACACCTGGATTTTTGATAATTGCAGCCACAAGTGGCTACACGCAGGCACAATTAGGCCTTTGCAACTTGTTTGACAGTGCAGGTGTGTAATTGTGCCCACAAATGGCCATTTGGCAGGCACCACCAATTGTGCCCATGGCTGATTGTAGGCAGAAAGTGTCACCAACCAATGCCAGTGGCAAAAGCATGAAATAGGTCAGGGGTAAAAGTCTACAGAGGCATGACATAGGTCAAGGGTAGGTCCACAGTCTTGATAAGAATCTTCCTTTTAGGCTCAGCCTTTTTTGAGAGGTGCCCATATAGGTGTCTGTGACAGGAGATGTATTTGCAATGTAGAGGCTGGGAGATGAAATGTACATCTATGCCCTACCTCACAAAGTAAATGCTTTCTTGGGCTTTTAAGTAAATTGGGGCACACAAAACCTACACTGTCAATCTGAGTAGCTTTAGAAGTGGATGGAGCCTACCCTGCTGTGTCTGGCTGTTTATAATGACTAAAAACGTTGAAGTGTGTATAAGAATCCCCAGGGACCCTTGGATAAATGGTAGATTTTAAAGGGTTAATCCAACTTAATGAATCATTTAGTGAGGATGAGAAGGCCAGAGTGGTAGCCTCAGGAAGAATCGTGGGCAAGGTCAGCATCCCCAAGTGAGGAGTAATTGATAGCCCAGGCTCTGCCTACAGCTGAAACAACAAGGCTGGACATGGAAACACGACCACTTACACAGATCCCAGTGTCGAGAGGAAATGTGGGCAGACACTTGGGCCCTGCCTCATGAACTTCAGGCTAAGTGCATGGGGTGAGGCTTCAGCGGCTCTCCTTACTCGTATTTGTGATGGGAAAGTCTTGGAACCAGACTTCAGTAGCTTTACCAATCTGCACCATTGATCTGAAGAATCAACTCTGGGGCCACATCAGGTTTGGTGAACATGAAAATTTTTGTTTCTCAGAACTGATGCCATATGCCATAATCACTGGTCTGGGCATTTTTCTTGAACTCCAGGAAGGTTATAACTTCCTTAGATCATGTTGGGAAACAAACCATAGCAGCTTGGCTTTTTTTCTAGCATAGAAAACAAGTTTTGTTTTTGTTTTTCCTAATGAGTGATTGCTGTTAGTAGTGTGTATTTATTTGCAATATAAGGAAGCACATGATTTACCCACCTTGACAAACCCTCCCTCTTTCTTAGAACTTCACATCCTTTTATGTCTGTTCTTTATTTATGATGATAGCTGCCTATTCTTGAATGGCAATGCTATTGTAATAAATCTCCATAGAAAGCCAATTTTCAGTTCAAGTTACTGCAGGCTGCATATGAGGAAAGCAGTCTGAAAACACATATTGATTGTCCTTCTATAGAGACTCCATGACAGGCTCAGCTCGGGACTGCTTTCATTTTGACTGGACTGCAGCTCAATCTAATGTCAACTTACCATAATTCTTTTATGTGAAAGGCTATTATTCTATTATGATTTTCTCTTTTGTCACCTTATATCCACAGAGGGTTCTGTTGGTGAGAGATTACTGGAGAATTTTCTCCATCTCAGATATTCCATCTTCTCCCCTTCCTTATTTTAAAGGGCAGTGGAAAATGTTCTGTTTCCTATTATTAACCTCTTTTTGTACATTGCCTTGAAATATACATAAAATAGATGTAATTTATTTAGGGGTTGGCATAAAGATAAAAAATGATTTAGATTTCACAATTTTATAAATTCCAAGTCACGGTTTCCTCCTGCTTGACATGTTGCCTAGAATTCAATGCCTATTTAGTGGAGAAATTTGGCTCTGGAAGGGACTATCATGGGTGATGGTTTGTCTATTATACCAGACAGTTGCAACTTTTCAGTCTGGGTCAAGTGAACCTTTACTTTCTTATTACTTAAAATGTTTTTAACAAGTTATAAACTTTGATAGCGAGTGCATGTGGTAGTTAACCGGCTGAGCCCTTCATCTCTCAAATTCCTTGAGTCTCTTCCAAGAAGCCAACCCAAAGAGCTTCTTTGCCAACACATCTACTTCCATCCTCGGGTCTCAAGAGGAATCCTCACACTAGTGTATCTCAGAAGCCACACTGACAACACAGTTCATCAGAGAGCCCCCAGGACTGCCAGGTGCCCGTGGAATCTAGCCTCTAATCTAACACAGATCTAGGGCTCAAAGGCCCAGCATGCTGTTGGAATGAGCTACTGTGTATTGGAAAATCACAGACAGCATTGTTCAAAGTAAATACATAGTCCAACTCCTGTGGATTTTTTTCATTTTTATAAGCCACAATTATGTTTGTGGTGGAGACTTGGTTTTACTTCTTCATATTTTCATGAAAAAAAAAAGAAAAAGAAAAAGAAACCTTGCTTCAATTGGAAGGGTGCAGAAAGCCTATTCTCCTAACTCCTATTGACCACAATGCATGCGAGGGTACCTTGTACCTACAGTAGACTGTCATATTTCCTGCATCTATATTTGGCCAACACCTGTGCCAGTGTTCTGCATAGTAATTCCATGGTCATCAGAAACTTTGTGACTCCTGTAAATTCATGACATGTGCCAAATGCACTAGTGGTCATTTGTGGCAATTCATTGTGTTGACCTTGACTCTACTTTCTGTCTGCACACTTTTCCTTCCTCCATTGTAGAAAAGACTGAGGGAGACAGGCTCAGCTACTGGGCTAATCTCTGTTTTGTTTATTTATCTGTCTGTTGCATTGTTGGTGTTTTCTTTTCATTAATTTGTATTTTGAATGTCTCCTTCACTGTGAACCTCAACCTTGACAAATGGTAGGAAAATGGATGGAACCATTACTATTCATGAAATAGAAACTAGTCAGTCAGATATCTTTATCTCCTTTTTTTCTGGTCCTCTTTTCTCACTTCCCCTCTTACAGCTATACTCTGCAGAGAGGGCAACTGCTACTGTATAAGCAGAATGAGATTAAAGTGAGTATATGATCTGGAAAGCAAAGGTGTCCAGGCCTTGAAAGCAGGGCTTTGTCTTGTCAGCAATGTGTCCACAACATGCTGTAACGCTCAGCACATAGTGTGTATTCAACTAAATTTTAAGAAAAGTAGGCTTAAACACAAGAAGGACTATGCAAATGATGGAGACTATTCCAGAGTTTTTACTGGGAATGTATCAGAAAGGACAGTTCTCAATTTCCCCCTACATTGAGTGGACATTCTGTTCCTGTACATTTTGTGGACTTTCTTGTTAAGCCATGAAAATTCTTTCACTGAGAGCAAATTCTTTGGGGAGACTTTGTATTTTTGTCATTTAAGAAAAGCAGCATAAAGCAATAGAATAATTGTGACTGAGATGACATGACATGTCCAAGTTTCAATAGTTCGTATCTATCCCAAAAAAATTCCTTCCAAAGCTCAAATTTCTCATTTTTGTTCTGCATCCAGACCTGGAATTATAAAACTACATTCAGCAATTTTTATCAGACATGAGTTACTGGAGTCTTTCCAGACAAATAATGACATTTTAATATGTTTTCTGTAGAGTTGGGAAATGCCAGTTTTAAGGGTTGGCAAAGAAAAAGGACCAAGGAGCAAAGTGGAATTAATAGTCAGCCTTGACCTTGATTCTGGATAATCAGATGTGCATACATAGAAAATCTCAGAACTAAATGTTTAAGATGAATACACCCACTGTCTGTAAGTCCTACTTGGATATTTACTCTAAATCCAATATAAGAGAGGTCCATATTTTCCAGGCTGTACTTGCCAAGCCATGTCATGGTTGGGCTCAAACCCTTGGGGAAATCACCCAGTATGATGGCCCCAACTTGCTTCAGGGAAAACTCCCACTCTCAGAGACTCCCAGGAAGCCCTGGCTTTATCCTCTTTCAAAAACATACAGCAAAAAGCCCAGGAAAGTTGGCTGCTTTGTGCTGCTCCTTAGAAACAAGTTTCCATGTTCTTAGGCAGTGGAACAGTCTGTTTGCCGTTCAAATAAACATCACGAGCCTTATTACTCCTTTTATAAAATCAGTATGCCGAAAGATGAGATTACAATCTCACACAAGTGGGGCTCCCCAGACCTCTGTTCCCACAGCAACTCCAGATCCAAACCCATCTCAAATGGTGAACATAAACAGAGAGGCAGCCGGAGATGAGGAACTGATTAAGTCTTCGTGGTTCTCTGACTCAAGAGATGGGTGTAAGGAGGAGGTCATTCTGCTAACTTCCTTTGTGTTTATTCTCCTGGTGTGAGCAGGCAGGAATTTCCCTGATAAGGGTTACAGTTATACACCTCATTGTAAAGTACATGCACACTGCCATTGTTGTCGCCTACAGACCCTCTGAAGAACTAGTGTTTTGTAGCGTTCCCTTTCTTATAAATAGACCAATACAATTGCACAATTGCTTGTGTTCTAAAGGTTAGTCACAGGCTCCTGTCTGTGCCCAGGGAAATGTGTCCAAGTACCACAACTCCTCAACATCAAGTCTCATTACCCATCCAAAACAATTTTATCACAACTAAAAGGATTATTCTAGGCCTTTTGCTTTTCCCCTTCTCCGCCCTGGGGATGTTGGAAGCTGAGACAGTATGGACCACAACAGAGCTATTGTTCTCCCTGTGTGGTTTCCACGGTGAACAACCATCTGCTCCAAGTAGCCCATTCTATGGTCCTTGTATTCCTAACAGTTGGGGCTCTTCTCTACATACACACAATTAGAAAGCATCATTGCTCTCTGCCTGTATTTCATGGATATTTTTATACCCCTAATATATAAAAGGAAATTGACTAGCAAATACAGCTTTTAAATAAGCCCAGAGACAGATTATCTTCATATTCAGTTTCCTAAGAACTCTGAGAAGGCCATCATCGGGGTTTGGGTTTTTTTTTTTTTTTTTTCCGCCTCACCCCTTGACTCTGTTTTGTGTTAGCTTGTATCCCAAAGCAGCTCTTCCACCCAGATGTCAGCAGGGACTCTCCCAGCAGTCAGAGCATCTCTTCCTTCCTAGCCATTTCATAGCAGAGGGATTCTCCCACATCACTCCACCCAGCAGTCCCTGGTTGATGGGGCTTTTTCTTTGGCTTGCTTTTATTGGGGTATGTCGTTAACCACAAACAACCACTGTGCTCAAGGGAATGGAACATTCTAACTGACTAGGTGTGAGTCACAAGCCAGCTCTGGAGTGGAAGATGGGTGACTCCATCTGGCCCACCTGAACTGAAGGGAGGCATAGACTGATTCTCAGAAGAACTGGGTGCCACCACCAGGATTACATAGGAGACAGGCAGAAAGCAACAACTTTCCACTATCCCAACTTTGATCTCAAAGCAAAAGGAAAGGCAATAGCAAAGATGGCAAGCAGCAGGAGCTGAGCTGCTGTTCACTTAAAACCTTGTTCCACATTCAGAGAAAGTAGGATGGATACCGATCTACCTGCATCCTGTCAGAGCAGCCGACCAAACCATCCCTATTTCCAGGTCTCATTGTCATCTGACCCACAGTATGCTTCCTCACTGTCTCATCCATCCAGATAATCCCACATGAAAGAGAAGACAAGGGAGACAGGGGATGTTACGTTTCTGCCGAGACCATGCTTGCTGGTCTTCTGGCTGCTGGCCAGCTTCCTTTGCATTTAGATGTGTGAGCACATACCTCACTGCAGAGCTGTGCAAAGGGTCTTGTCTTTTCTCCATGACTTTGAACAACTGAAAACTCAAGTCCATCAGCAATTCTGTAAGCAATGATATCAATGAGGACCCAGACATAAGAAGCAATTTAAAATACACAATGTAAGTAGGGAAGAAAAGAGCAACTGTTTAGAGTATACGCTGTAGTGTATTTTGTATACATTTCGTAAATGAACATAGTCCATAAATTTTGGGAAAGTGGTGATAACTTGCCTGGTTTCCATCTGGAGGAAACAGATTTCTTAAAGAAGAAACAGACTTCAGAACATATGAAAATATTTGTAAGGCTGGGAAAAGCACGTAAGAAGTTACAGAATAACAAATAAGTAAATAAAAAGTTAGAGCACGGAGAATGATAATCAAAATGACATAGCCTTATTGATTACTTACCATGCCTGGCCACTGTGCTAAGTGCTTTACACAGTTCTCATCTAGCCCTACCGATGGCTCTGTGGAAGGAGACAACCTCACTACCCAGAGTTTATAAATGAAGAAACTGAGATATGCAGTGAGGATAAGTAACTCACCCAAAGTCAGAGGTCCACTACATAGAAACACAAAGCCATTTGCTCCTAATTCATTATTTCATCTTTCAATATTCAGGACAGGGTCTGTGTTGGCAGACAGGGGCTGCTCAGCTCTGCTCAAGATGTGCTGAGCCTGGGCTGGAAACGTGGAAGCATAAGACCAGGGGAGACACCTGGGGACCAGATTTTTTCAAATCTGGTGGTTTGGGTCCTGAGAGAAAATAAAACCTATGCAGTTTGGATAAAACTCTAAGGTCTTAACTGACAGAGAGAAGTGTCTTCTGAGGGGTTTTTTGAGGGACAAAGCAGTTTTCTGTTACCGTCTTAACATCCAGCAGCAAATCAGGCCAACTTGCTATGGACTTAAGACCCAGGGATAGGACCTCATGGCTTAGATAATGTTGATGGACAAGATGGGATGTCTGAAAGTGGAGGGGTAATTTATAATTGGATAGGGCTTCGTTGGCTACACTGTACTATTCTGTATTTCTCTAATTTTATCTCCTAACAGTCCAGTGGATTGTACACACTAATCCATACTCCACTGTTGTTGCTTAAGTTCTCTTTTTATTTTATCTCAGTCTCTTACTTTGTCAGGCAGAGTCTGACTGTGTAGCCAAGGATAGGCTAAGACTCCCTGAGACATCACACAGGATGCTGGCTGGGAAAGAAAGGTCCACATCTGAAACCCAATGAGCTGTCAGTTCAAAGAAAAGAGTAACTCCTTCCACAAGAGAACTATCCAGATAACATCCATTACTACATACCATGCTGAGTGTCTTGTGCCAGCTCAGAGTGGGTTACAGGAACTCAGTAGAGGTTCTAGCCATCATGAACCCCTCAGACTGATGATGTCACACAGGAAAACAGATAAATATGACCAGTCATCCTATAGAGAAAGAACTTTACTTGAACAGTATAGAGTCTACATAATGATAAAGAGTTTGTGTGACCTTGAATGATTATACCAAAGAGCTTTGAACTGAACACGACTTAACTTCCAGCTGAAACTCACAGGAAGGACATCTGATCGGGGAGAAAAAGATCAGATGACATTTAGTTTGACAAAGCCAAGAACACTTCACTTGGCCTTTGACCTTACTCCCCAGTATTGCCTTTTGATTACAACCCAAAGATGTTCTTTCTCTGCTTGCCCAACACCTTTATAGGAAGCCCAATGTCCATTCCAGGTGTGGTGGCTTGAAAGAAAATGGTCCCCAAAGGGAGTAGCACTATTAGAAGGTATGGTCTTGATAGAGTAGGTGTGGCTTTGTTGGAGGAAGTGTGTCGCTTCGGAGGCAGGCTTTGAGGTGGGCTTTCATATATGCGCAGACCACTTCCTATTGCCTGTATGGTGTAAGACTCTTAGCTACTTCTCCAGCGCCAAGTCTGCCTGCATACCACCATGTCCCACCATGGTGATAATGGACTGGACCTCTAAACTGTAAGCAAGCCACTACAATGAAATGTTTTCCCTATAGGAGTTGCCATGGTCATGGTATGCCTTCACAGCAATAGAAACCCTGAGACACCAGGCTTCCTCTAACACTCAGCTTCAAACTTCTGTGTCATTTGCCCCTCATCTCACTTCAATACAGTCCTCTGTGATGGATCTTGGGGCTCTTTCCTTTTTCAGCTGCTTGTTGATATTTGGAAATATTTGGTTTATCTCTTCACCATCCAAACAGTAAAATGGCCTTCTAGGGAAGGCCAACAGTAGGCGATTCATCGGTTCAGATTTAGAACCACAGAAGAGAGATAAGGGGAGTGTTGTTAAGGAGCATTTGACATCTAAAAGCAATTCTAACCACCTTTCCCTGGAAAATGAAAAGGAACCCTGAAGCACACCAGAGAAATAGACTTAAATTTAGTTATTTTTTTCCCAACTTGACTTTCCCTATTATTTTTTAAATGTTTTGGTTAGTGCTGATTTTTTTTTAACTTCAACTAAATAAATTAACAAATGGCTTTAAGGCTGCTAAAATTTGAGTGGCTATATTTCAGCTTCTGGTTTTACCAAGTTATACGTCACTTAGATAGTCTTATATTAATCAACGAAGCAGTTATTCCCCAATGAGATGTTAGTGAGCTGTATGTTGTAAATAAAACAATTAAAGGGCTACTTCACACCTTATCAAATTGCTTAACCACCTGATAAGTTACCTACAAGCATTCCTCATAAAATCATGGAACAAGGAGTTAAATTAGAGCCCACCACCTCAGAAATGGGACACCTTTGCCCTTTAGCAGAAGTCTGCTCTCACCCTGCTGAGAGTGATGATAAAAAAACAAATCTACAGTATTACCTTGTTGTCCATGGAGATCAGCAGCATGAGGCCTCTCAGTGGGGATGGAAAATTCCGACCTACTCATCCATTAGGCAAGGCAGGACTACCTTCATAATAACTACACATGCGTAATATAAGATCTTGGATTCGTTTTATTCCAACTTTCCTCCAATATGCTTTTATCTATATCATTTCATTTGTTCTTCAAGAAGGAAAGCACATATTACATTACAGATGGCCAGACCAAGGCACAGAGAAGTAAAGGGATCCAGTCAGAGTTGAGTTTGCAAGGGTCAGACTGAAAGACAGCAACATGAGCTGAGGTCATCCAGCTCCTGTGTGGTTCCCGTGGGGGCCATGAAATGGTCACCTCCTACAACTCAACCGAGGCCACCTAGTCTATTGCTTCCACTTTACAGAACTAAAGATACTGTCTGAGAAAATGAAATGTCTTGTCAGAAAACCCCCAAATATGTACCATTCTTTGGAGTCACTATCTAAAGACTGGATGAGAAACATATTTCTAATGATTTAGCGTGGACTGGGTAAAGTGGAAATTGCACTGTGGCTCCCAGAAGCCTCACTCTTTAAGTGACGAAGTATGGGTAGCATACGCCTCCAAGTAGAAGGTATAAACTGGATTTGATGGTGTGGAAATACACAGAGTAAGATTTCAACACACGAAGCAAAGACCCTGCACCTAACGTGCACTAGAGGCTTGTGGGAAATGCTGTGAAAAGCAAGAGGCCTTGCCTGGAGAGGAGAGAGTAACTCCAGTTGGTTGTGGCAAGTATTTGAATTTCAAAAAAAGCTGAATTTTTACATGAAAGACCTAAATTCTTATGTGAAATCACTTGAATTTCAATATTAGGAGCCAGCTTGAAAAAATTCAAGCACCACATAGCTCTGTAAGCATCTTGATATAAAACAGACCTACAGGTTGCAATACCTATCCCAGCTAGTCTACACTGTGTGGGGAAGACACAGAAGGTCTTCCACTCAGCTAGCAGGGTAAGATTTGTTTGCACTTTCTCCTAAGTCTTTGATCAGTAACATTTGACTCTAAGTCATAAATATAATTTTACTTCAAAATAAAGTGGATTGTGAATTCAAATTCATCCAGGACTGAGCTCCTCAGTAAAAGCCCTCTTTCTATTTGCTTGGTGTGCATCAGATTCCATCACTGTAGGAAAGGAGAGGGAGGGAAGAGCTTCTCACGATTTCCCACTCTACACATAGGACACCGAGTCTCAAAACAGCAGAGCCCTCTTGGTCATACTTTACACCGGTGGTTCTGAACCTTCCTAAGTCTCCAACACCGGAATCCAGTTCCTCCTGTTGTGGGTACCCCAACCATAAAATTGCTTTTGTTGCTACTTCATAACTGTAATTTTGTTGCTGTTATGACTCATAATGTAATCTATATGTGTTTTCTGATGGTCTTAGGCAACCCTTGTAAAAGGGTAGTTCCACCCCCAAAGGGGTCGTGACCCCCAGATTAAGAACCATTGCTCTACACAGTACCTGTCACTTCTACCTCTCCTGCTTCCCCCACCCCCACCATGCACTGATGGATACAACCTGAAGTCCCTCAGACAGGCTGAGAGCACCTGCCCACACCACAGAGTCAAAGGGACCCAGTTCCCTCATGGGTCAGTGGGTTTGGAAGCCTGAAGAAGGAGGAGCACTGTCTCTCTTACCAAATGAGCTGGTGTGAGTACAGGGGAAATAACATTTTATTTGGTAATGACTCTTTAGTTTTAAATTACTTCAGCATTTACTTTTAATTAATTTCTTTAAATTAGATAACTCATACTTGTAAATATTTGCTTTCCTGTGAAAGCTTTTATTTAAATTACTAAAGCCATGGTTTCATGACTAATTTTAAGAATTGAGGTTGCCACTGCACAGACAGAATGCATGTAGTATAAAAAGAGGGGAAATCATCTTGTTCTAGTACACACACCCACACCAAACATGGCCAAGAGCAAAACAGCATTCAAAGCCATAGGAGACAGAGCGAGTTTTCAGTTTTCTTTGAATTGTTTGAGGAATAAATCAATAAACCGGGGCATTGGGGAACAAATGTAGGGTGGAATAACACCTGAAGGAGCCCCTTCACAATAAAGGCTTGTCTTACTGTCTCTTTGTGAAATGTGATCATCAGTGGCTCTGGACCTACACATCAGTGTTGGTGGGGTTGTTGTGCTCAAATTATGAACCCCAAAATATCAACAGACCCATTCCAATGCAAAAGCAAAGAATCTTTTATTGTTTAACGAGTTAACTGTCTTAACTCGGGGCCCTTTGTCCATTCATCATGACTGGTGGAGTGAGAAGGACCCAGAGGGGCCCAGAGGCAGGGAATTTATTGGGATGTATAAGAGGAGTGTCTAGGAGTATGTAACAATCTCAGGATTGGTGTGCTTCCAGGCTTGGGCCACCTGTCCTCTGTTAATTGGTTAACTGGTTGCTATGGTCTATAGGCAGTTTTACTGTAAAGCACCATAAAGCAAGTCCAGAGCCTGGTAGCTAACTTCTGATATGTTCCTTGCCACATGGACGGTATCTGACTTCATGGTGACTAGGGGGTCAGGCAACGTCAGGTAAGCTCATGTTGCTAAGTCGGGGGACTTTTGTCTTGCTGAGTCTTCTCTGCAGCCTGTCATAGCTGCTAAAGCAGGGGGCCGAGTGAGGGTCTGGTCTCTTCAGGGTGTGGAAGTCTTGGGACAGTAAGTAACTGTACAAGAACACTGGAAATGGGCAAGGAGGCCAATGAGGAGGATGAAGATGAGGAAAAGAAAATAATGATACATGCAGGGTGGCTTCATAGTTCATCCATCAGTTTGCGTGATTATAAGCCTTGATTTGCTAGCCGATGGGGATGTCCTTCTGTATGCTGTGAATATATGTTTCTCTTATTGGTTGATGAATAAAGCTGTTTTGGCCAATGGACAGGCAGAATTTAGCTAGGTGGGAATTCTGAACAAAGAGGCAGGGGAAAAGGCAGAGAAAGGACAGACTCCATGTACCAGCTGGGGAGTCAAGAGGTCCAGGCATCACTGGTAGGCCAAGGCCACATGGAGATACACATATTAATAGAAATGGGTTAATAATTAAGAGAGAGCTAGCCAGCTAAACAATTGTAACTGATATTTCATTAAGTGGCTGCAGGACCCAGTGAGTAGAGAGAAAGTGGGTCCAGTGGGACCAAGATAGACAGAAATCTCCTTCTACAGCTAGCTGTTCCTTATTTCCAGCACTAAAGCAAGGACATGACCCAAAGAAGCTAGGCTGATGGGCTATACTACAACAACAGAAGGAGATGAGGAAACAGTAAATCGCATTTTAATAGAAGATGAATAGACAGTGAAAGGTCAGTAATGACATTAATGGCCACTCGTGCCAGCCATGCAAAGATCAACCAGAGAATGTAGAGGCCTCATCAGGATGGGGAGCCCAGCACAAATCACCAGTACCTATGAATCCCTTAATCACCTTGATTAATTAGTAAAAATTTCCATCATCCCCAACATGCCCTTTTCCAAAACACTATACTAAATAATGAGATGGATTCTAGAGTGGGGAACTGAGTGGGATCAGTAACCCAACACTCAACCGCAGGTGAGCATAGGAGAACCCAGTCAGCCACCTCAGAACCTGCTCAGTATAGATAGGAAATGAAGGCTGAGAATCGCCCTCTACGACATGGTGAAAAACATCACGAGACACTGAGGATCTACATCAAAATTAGCACAGACAGGCTAACATACTTCTACTTACATCATCTAGTGGAAACCAGGGGTAGACACACTGCCTTGGTGTTGGGCATCAGGGCAATTGTTCAATTAACAGTACTAAAATTCACCTAGCCATCTTTGTGGAAGAATAACTTTCACAGCCCAAATTTCACCCAGGTGACACTACTGAGTCCAGACAATGTTGCCCCAAAAGCCATGACCCTACGCTTGAGGGTGGCACCAAGAAGCCCAGGCTGCTACTGAGAGGAGGATACTGGAAGCCACTTTCTGAAGAAGCCTGCCAAGAAAAGATGGAGGTTGTAATAACAAATCCTTGTTCCCGCTTCCCATAGGTCCCTGGTCCACCTGTATTTAGCTATCTTGTTCCCATTGAACTTCTACCATGCCATTGAGTAGAATAGAAGGTGAGCCTAGAAGTTTACAAAATGGTCTATAAACCTCATTTAACCTAATTAATATTACTAGATGTAAAAGTAGGAGGGGCTGGGAGCATTTCACACATTGAAGCACATAGGAAAATTGACAAGACTTCAAGTCTGAGAACATCACATCCAAAGACTGTAAATATTCAGGCAGTCCCCCAAAAGGTCAAAGTCACCTGCCTTAGAAGTCATACCATGTTCTCATTTCAGAGTTCAGTATGCTCAGAATTGCTCCAGAGCTGGTGACAGCTACCCAGCCGTCGTTCAGACACACATGAACACATTTTACAGTGCTGGGCTGTTGAGCCGAACTTTCTGAGATGGTTGACAAGTTGTTCTGCTTGTCTGTGAGTCCAAATTTACTAGTGCAGTTGTAACAGCCCAGCTGAAAGGAGATTTGAGCTAAAATAAAATCCCAGCAGCAAGCACAGACAGCCACAGATGTGAGGACATTGGCTGAAACAGGATACCTGGGCTGGAGTGGGAGTGAAAGAGTATTCTAGGTTTCTCGTGGGCCACTAGATTATCGTGTCATTTTCCAGAAAGGCCATTTCAGGTGGCTGTGTGTCTTATAAACCTCACAGCCACAGTGGAGACCTTCCATGCCCTATCTAACCCGGATCAGTACCCTCAGGGCCATTGGAAGGAATGTTGTTTCTCAGCCTCATCATGTCTACATGAGTTTCTTGTATTTCTTGAGTAAATACAACCTTGGGTATTGACACCAATATCCAATATATTGGACCTTGAACACAGGGCCTTGCAGACAGAACTGTACAAATATCTCTTCTGGCTTTCCTAAAAGAGACCAGGAAAGTCTACCTCCCTGCCCTGCTGGCCGCTCAGAGTATCAGAGTGAAACTTCCAACTTGGAACTCTGGGAGTTTCTTTGGCATCCTACCAGCACCTCCAGAATGTCTAGCTTTGGGTTTCCCAAAGGCAAAACACTTATTGGAAAACTCTCTTTTGCCTTTTTTTCACCCATTAGATCCATTTCTAAAATGTGTTTCTAAGTATAAAGGTTTTTTTGTTTTGTTTTGTTTTACCCAGCACCGGGACATCGTAAGCTGGCATGAAGCAAGTGAGGGCAGGATTGGAAGTCAAGCAAGAGGCGCCTGGGTCTGCCTGCCTGGGTGGACCCGGGCTCTTTCCACAACCCCCACTGCCTGTGGGCTTTCAATCCAGTCACTTAACATCTTTGTTCTGCCTTTCCTGGTCTCAAGCCATGGATAATAATGGTGTCTACCCTATCACACTATTATGAGGAATAAGGAGGTTAACTTGGAAAAAAAATGCTTAGGGATGGGGTTTGGTTGGCCTCAGGCACTTGCAAAGGAACTATGCTGCTCAGCTGGCTCTGAATCTTTGCAATTCTAAACCACCATCTGAGGCTGGTTACAGAGCCCATGAAACACAATGGCACTGGGCCCAGCACTTAACATTTCTGCTTCTGGATTTCAGAGTAAGACACTTTCAGTGCCAGAATCTTCCTATGTCCTAATAAAACTGTGAAGTGGAAGCTACACACACACACACTCACACACACACACACACACACACACACACACACACACACACACACACGATGCTGGAAAGCTTTGACTCTTTCACTGGACTTCTCACCCAGGGTGAGATGGGATTTAATAATTATATGTAATTTACATCAAAATCCTCAGGCTTTGGACATTGATGAGAGGAGGGAAAGGAAACATGGCTCATTTAGTTTATATTAATTCAGAAGTCAGTTGAAGGGATAAAGAGGTAGATGTGAATATCTTCTCCCAGAACAGTATTATTATGTTACTGTACATGGATATATAATCCAGCGTACTTCAGGGAAAGGCAGCTTTTGTGGATCTGTGTTTTACCTCAGGAATATCCTGTCTACAGGAAGTAACCTTGGGCATGAGTTGTATAGTGCCTCTCCTGAGGGACAGAGGAAGCAGCTTTTAGAATTCAGATACTTACAGGCCCCAACCTGTCAGCCCCGTAAGTCTGCCCTTGGAATAGAACCATACCCTCCTGCATGACTAGCAGATGAAATCCTCCATGTTTATATACTGAGATTCCAGAACTCCTGACACAATAGAAAAAGAGCAAGGTGACTTACTGGCCTGGTTGGTCAAGTTATGATTCCTTCCTTTGGTCACCATTCTCTTTACATCAACCCCTTATGTGGTTCAAGAGACTACAGGGAATTATTTACTAGTGTGTCTCTGACATGGATTCCCTGACTGCTTTTGCAGCCATTCAGGACAGCTCTTGATTTCCACAAGCACTCCTTCTCCACCTATGCTGTCACGCTTCTCCTTTCTAAATGCCCTTGACAGGATACTTTAGAAAATTCTCACGCCCTCATAAAAGAGGTTATTTAAGCAGCCCCACCCTTAAGGAAGCCTCCCCACTGTCTGACAGGATGAAGTACACTTCAGGGCCATTTTCCGTATCTGTCTGCCAGACTGATGTAGAAGCTGGGACTCCCTGCCCATGTCATTTGTTCGTAAATGAATTCTATTTGTGGTGGCTGATGAAAGGCACCAATGGCGAAATCAAATGGGGGTGATCAAAGCAGTGTTTGTCTTCTGAGCACTCGGTCACTGCCAGCTCTCTTTCATTGTCTCTGGAAACATTCCCTTGGTGTTAGAAAGGGTCCAAAAGCATCTGTGCTGACACTCTCTTTCCAGTTCTCTGCAAAGAACTGCAAGGGCCCCTCTTCATAATGCAATGGGAAATGTGAGTGATGAAAGAGGGATATTTTTTCCACAATCATTTCTGTATCATAGGTCATCAAATGGTCATTATATTTTATGGCTCTGTGAAATCTGCTGAAATCAAAGCTATGTAATATACTTTGCAGAGGGCCCTGCTAATCCAGGCCAACCACATTCGTGCCTGGACCACGGATGAGGGCTTGGTAACTGGAAACCTGACCCTGAAGGAATTCCAAACACAGACTAAAAGCGTCTCTGTCCACATAACACAGGCAGCTTAAGAGCATATTAGTTTGCACTGCCTTTTTTTTAAGCTTTGCAATACTTTACAAATACTGGGGCAGGGGCATACTCGGTGTGGCGCATTTGAGAAGGAGCATAGCTTCACCCATGTTCGCATCCTGCCAACAAGGACAAGCATTCACCACACAGCATCAGGAGGCTTGCACTCTATGGCTTGATTCCATTCTAGCCCCCAATTTGGTTACAATCAACTATTACCAAAAACAAACAAATAAACAACAAAAAAAAATCCCAAAAGGCAGTGGTTCTCAACCTTCCTAAGGCTGCAACAGTTCCTCGTGCTGTGGTAATACCCAATCATACAATTATTTCTGTTGCTACTTCATAACTGTAATTTTTCTACTGTTGTAAATAATTTTGAACATAGAGGTTTGCCAAAGGGTGGAGACCCACAGGTTGAGAACCACTGCCATAAATTAAAGAGGGTATTGGTTTTGCTTTGGTTGTTTTTTTTGTTTTGTTTTGTTTTGTTTTTCTTTTTCTTTTACTTGTCTTTTGTTTAGGCTACTAACACACATGGTATCTTATAGAAATTAAAAGGGACAAGAATTTACCCTTTGGAAGTTTGTCCAAAACTGAAAAAGAAAAAGGAAAAAATCCAATACCTATGTCTAAGGTTGACATTGTGCTTGCTTATAAATTCCTTGTGGTTTCCCACTTTTTACTGAAAACCTTACTTCTTTACCTTTGAACTTACCTCTTCCCACAACAGTTTTCACACTGGCTTGTCTCTTAGTTACTCCCCTCCCACCCATGGCTATTCAGCTTCAGTGAGCTTTCTTCATCCTACAAGGAACTCATTGGATAAGATATAGACATGGTCCTCAACCCCAGACTCAACATTGGCATCATGGTCAGCAAGGCTGGTCAGTGCCATTAGGTGAACTGAAGGTTACAAATATTTCCCACCTTCCCCTCAGCAGAGCAGGTCCTGCTCTTTCCAGCTCCTCTGTTCTTGATTCACAGGGAAGAAAGGGCATTGAGTTACTGCAGGTGGTAGACAGGGTTTGCATAATCCTGCTCTCTGCCTCTCATGGGCTTGTGTAGTTTATATGAAAGTCATTCATTACATGTGTTTTTGTGGAGGAAAGTGGGTTAGTAGTGGGACTGAGGAGCACTGGACATCACCTCCACCTCTGGTTTGTGTTCATTAATCAGCCATGGAACTCAGTGCTTGAAACCCACTGATTGCTTGTAAGCTGGACAGACTCCCTCCAATCCCTTATCTGGAGCCTTGTCCTGAACATGAATCAAGATGTTCCTACATTACAGCGTTTATGACAGAAGTGAAGAAAAGTTCCTTGTCAGACTGTTGTGAAAACATTCCTTAATTGTTTCTTGAATACATGCACATGACCTGAACCTAGGAAACCCAGTCATTTAAAACAATAATAAAATAAAGATAAACTGGTTCTTTTAAAACAGTATTTTAAATAACTCACGGAGGATTTCATATCATCTATTTTGAACATATTCACCCCACCAACTCCTCCCATTAACCATCCGCTCCACATTGCCATCCCTTCCCACCCAATTTTGAACTTTCTTCTTTTTTTTTTCCTTTTCCCATTGAGTCCAGTTTTTGTTGCCCCAGTTGCTCGTGGGAATGGGCCCTGCCCTGGCATATGGCTGACCTACTAAGGGTCCCATCGTTAAAGAAAACTGACTCTTCCCTCGCCCAGTAGCTTCTCTTCTAGGGGTAAGATTTCGTGCCCACCCTGCCTCCTCTGTGCTGCCTGCAGCTTGCCCAGGTCTTATATGTGTTGTTACAGTTACTGTGACTTCTCATGTACATCTGCCCTGTTGTGCCTGGAAAACTCTAATAAACTTTGCAGTCTTTCTATGCTGTTTCCAATCCTTTCCTCACCTCCACCCCCCCCACCTTCTTTCCTCTGGAAAAATTAGAAATCACTCTTATGTCATCATCAACAACCTCTAGCTCCAGGTGAATCTGCTCTTCCCTCTTATTCCTCTGCTCTCCTCCAGCTCCTAATACTCATCTAAACTTGTCTAACACTCTCTGCTTACTGTGTACATCATACATCTTCCCTCAAAAAAAAAACCACATATATTTATGGAACACCTATGAGACACAAAGCCTTGTGTTGAGCTCCAAGGGAGATTTCCGGAGGCATAAGAGTCAGTGCCAGCTTCCCAGACATCCATTGGATAAGTACCACAAGGCCAAGTGAAAGACACATGCAGTGAGAATGACTAACTGGAGTTTCTCAGTTAGGATTTCTATTGCTGTGAAGAAACACCATGACCACAGCAACTCTTATAAAGAAAAACACTTAATTGGGTGGCTTACAATTCAGAGGTTCAGTCCACTATCATGGTGGGACACGGTGGCAATCAGGTAGACACGGTGCTGGAGAAGTAGCTGAGAGTCCTACATCTTGCAGGCAACAGGAAGTAGACTGTCGGGCACTGGGCATGGCTTGAGCATAAATGAGACCTCAAAGCCTACCTCCACAATGACACACTTTGTCCAACAAGGCCACACCTACTCTAACGAGGCCACACCTCCTAATAGTGCTACTCCCTTGGGGCCATTTTCTTTCAAATTTTCACTCCACATGGAGCTAGCACTGAGGATGGAGTTTTTCCCTGTAAGGATGACAAAAAGATAGGAGGATGGACACTTGTACCTTTCTCTACTCCATTGAGAACAGCAACCTGCTTCTTGGTAAAAAGCACTATAGGGATCTGCCCTTCATATATCACCCCCCCTTTCCAAGCATAATTGTTTAACCAAACAGAAGCATATCTTCCATCCTTCTATATATGATGATGGCTGGTACCCAGGGACTAGCTGACTAACATAGGCTCTCATTTCCAGGTCTCTTTTGCTAAATATAAACTAGTGACGTAGTAAGATATCACAAAAAGAAAGTCCTCTTGGAAAGGATGCAATCTATTTGTTACTTTACATGCAAATAACCTGTGGCTTTGTCATGTTTGGGCAAAATGGTTAACATTTATTACTTGCACTGTTGCATGCATCTGTGTGATTTAAAGCATACCTGAAACCATTCCCGTGAGTTTCCAAGCAAACCATAAGTCTCTGGATTCCAGAAATGAGCCTACTCAGAAAGAAAACAGAAATGTGAAGGGAATTTTCACAGAAGTTCACTCAAAGTTATAAGGAAAACAAATACAGTCATGTTTCTCTTTCCTACAGTAAATATGGCTTCTGTGTAAGATTTTTAAATTGGGGAGATTCTTCTTTATTTAAAGAAATTAATAATACATACAAATAAGACTCTTGGATCACATAAAATTGAGAGCCTTGAGGTTCTGACATACTTGCAGTTGGAGTCCTTGTTTTAATCAAAGTCTCCTAAGGAAGCTGCCCTGAACTTCTCAGGATTGGCTCAAGGCAGGTCATTCCCTCTGCAAGCCTTCTCCAGGATAGACTGAATTTCTGCTCTCCTCACCTACACTCAATCTTACACACACACAGACACTGTAAAAGAAGACACTGAAGATGAAGAGAACAACAATATCTCAGCTCTTTCTTCCTCCTTTGTTCAATTCTGTGGCTAAAGAGGAAGTTTTATAGGTTTGAACCTATGACTTTGTCATGTTTCTGCAGAACAGTTAACATTCAACATTTCCATAGTTGCATGCATCAGTGTGATTTGGAACACACCTGAAACCGTCCATATGAATTTCCAAGCAAAACCTAAATCCTCTGGCTTCTGGAAATAAGCCTACTCAGTGGGAAAACAGAAGCTTAAAGGGAATGTTTCCCTCACAGAATCATTGGGTTCAAATATTTGGTGCCCAGATGATGGTACTATCTGGGGAAGTTGTAGAATCTTTGATCCATGTGACCTGTCTAAAGGAAATGGGTTGCCCTGGAGTGGACCTTGTGGATGATGTCCATTTTTGGTTCCCATTAGCTTACTAACCTCTACATCCGTGTGAGGAGCTAAGACATACGCTCCAGTTCATGTGTCTGCTCTGCTTGCCTTCTCCATCGGGATAACTGTTCCTCTTGAAACTGTGAGACAAAATGAACTCCCTCCCCACCACCTAAGTGGCTTCTACCCCACATCTTGTCTGTGTCAGGGCGGGGGGGGGGGGGAGATAACTTATATAGTGGGCTTTCTTTTCTTCTACTTAAAAAGTGTTTTTTGTACTAAAAACTGTTATTTTTAAGTGTGTGGGGGGTGGGGAGTGGGGGGGTGAGCACCTGTGTGTACATGTGTGTAGCTTAGAACCTTGGAGCTAGAGTTACAAGAGGATTCCCCTGTGTGGGTTCTAGGAATAGAACTCTGATCCTCTGCAAGAGCACCCTTAACCTCTGAGCCATCTCCCCACTTCACAGAAATGGTTCATTTAAATGTTTATATGAGAGTGCACATTTCATAATATTTGCAATAGTTTAGAAGTTGTTCTGGTGAAAATCTGCAGAAAATGATAGGCTGGGGGCGGGGTCATAAACAGCAGCCCCTGCTGTCTTTGAACTTGCCATCATGTTTTCACAGAGCAACTCATTGTTTTTTCTTCTCCCTGAAAAATTACAAACAATAACTGCTATGATGAGTTCTACAGAAAAAGACGATTTCCATGTCACCGCTGCTTGACAAAGAGCAGCACCTCACTCGGTGCCTGCCCCATGTAAGCAAACTCCCCAACATATAATCCTCCTACAGAGAAACCCTCTGGGACTGTGATGCTATCTTGGGGTCACCCTCTCTGCCCTCAGAACCCTCCCTCCTCCCCACAGTGAGTGCTGGATAGTCACAGGGTGAGGTGTGAGAGAGGAGATAGTCTCCTTTCTGGCCCCACATGCACACTGTGGAGTCACTCAGGGTTTCAAGTCGCTCAGGGTGGCTTCTATCCCATCACCACTTGCTCTGGATTGTCTCTCCACAACTTAAAAAAAGAAAGTAAGAGAAAAATCTAAGGCATTCTGTCTTTTATAATGTTCTGTTTTAAAAGAGAGAAATCTTTAGAGAGAGAGAGACCAGGACCCAAAAAAAAAAAAAAAACAAGGCCTGGAATTTCTCCCTCCTCTCTTTCCATTTTAAACAGGAAACATTCCCGCTAAGAGAGTCCAGAGGGAGTGTTGGTTGTGTGTTCATTTAAGGCAGATAATGTTTGTGTGTTGCAAATGTCAGTGATTTATCCTAAGGACTTAAAATGAGTGCAGAGAAACCACATGTTCCACTTCATGCAGAGAAATACCTTGGGTAGCTTTTGAAAAGAAACACAGGTTAAGGATTTTTTAAAGTGTTTCTGCAATCTCCAGCTTGAGCCAAAGGAAACAGAAATGAGCATGGTGGTTGAGAGAAGAGGTCTTTAATGTTTCTTTTCTTTTTTTTTAACCAACAAAAGATGCAATGAGTGCTGGAAATTTTCTAAATAAAAAAATGAAATTGTCAAGGAAAGGGATGGTGAAAACTGGGCCCTTTATTTTGCAGGGTCATAGTGACAGATGATTGGCGATGTATGTCTGCTCTATTTGTCATGGGCAATTTAGCATAGAGCAAAGAGGCCTGAACTGAGTAATAGCAGCTGATGCTATAAATAACTTGTACACAAACAATTTAATTTTTTTATCTGAAAATTCTCACTAATGAAATTACCCCCAAATTCATGGATTTATCATTCATTATTATACATGGCAAAATTAGAGCACACACACCCACACAGATAAATGTAAATAGAAGACTGGATCGTTCATCCTTAGGGCTGCATTCATAGGCAGCTTTCCCTGAGCTCAGAGCTTGTCAAATCTTCATTGATTTGGGGAACGGGGCTGTTTTAACATCCAGCTCCACAGATTACAGGGTGATTTTGACCCTCATTGATGGCATCTGATTAACTACAGTCACTGTATTCTTGTGGCCCTGTCGTTTCTTTTGAGTGTCTAAACAGTCTGTACTCTGACATTGGCAAGCTTTTCTGTCATCATTATTGTTGCTGTTTCTCCTTTAAAAAAAAATAAATCTTCCAAGCAGAGGAATAAAGAATGGAGGATCCGGTGATGTGGTGAATGGCACTGGCAAATATGTGCACAGAAGGCAGATTGGGATTCTGAGGGCTGTAAACAGAAGTCATGTGTCTCACCCCAGGCTAGCCAAGATGTCATCATCTGCACATAGTCTAGAGACGTATTGTTTCTGTTATGGCGAGATCAGATGATACTTGTCTTCAGTAGAAAGTTGCAGACAGGCTTGTTTCCTATTAGTGTGTGTTCTTGCCCTGGACCCTTCTGTATGCTACCCATTATGCAGGGCAACTTGGTTTTTGCTACTGACTTTGTGGTAGACCTAATTACTTTTACCCACAGTTCCAGGTGGATAATTTCCCAGCCCCGAGTTGAGAGTTCTTTGGGGAACAGTAGAGGGGTGTGACAGCAGCCACCCGGACTTAGCCAAGGCCACACACAGCCCATTCGATGAGCACCTCTGCCACCTAAGAGGGAAATGAGTACGGTTTATGAGGACTCCGACCCAGAGTATTAATGCTACTGTACCTCATACAGACTTGGGCTTTAACAGTCACAGGCTTAACAGAGCCAAACATCACTTTGTAGAGGAAACTAGTTTGATGGCTGTAATAAAAGTGAATATAAAAGAATGTATTTCTTCTCATGTACCAATGTGAGTGTAAGCTGTCCTAGATGACACAGTAGCTTGTGGTGTCAAGGGCCTGAGTTCTTGCATTCTTGTTGCTCTGCCTTCCCTGGTTTCCACCTTGAAGTCTAAGATGGCAACAAAAAAAAATGTTTTCCTCTCCCGCTCTTTAAGGGTACATATCACATCTACTCATATACCCTTGCCAAGGCCTAGGGTGTGGTCACAGCCAATGCAGCCAAGGCAGAAGCATGCAGTCTTCAGCTGGGAGCAGCTCCATAGCCACTGACATATTTCTCTGCTTCTCTTCCTAGGGGAGGCTCAGCAGATCCTGTGGACTACCTGACAGCAGCACCCCGAGGGCACTACAATGAAAGAGAGCTTCCATACTACCCAGGGCCTCATCCTGTACAACCCCTAAGGGGGAGCTATTCCCGCCCTCCAGATCTGAGGATGGCAGATCTCCGATATCCACAGTACTACCCACGCCCACCAGCCCATCAGCACAAAGGACCCTTCAGACAGGATGTTCCACCTTCCCCACCTCAGCACCAGAGAGTTCCAGTCTACCAGGAGATGGGCAGAGCAGGGCCTCAAGGGGGCAGCCCTGACCAGCACCCCTATCGTAACCAGGACCCCAGGCAGAAGAACCCCATGACTGCAGCAGTATAGCTGAACATTACAGAGATCTACCAAGCAAGGAAGACACCAACACCACCTTTGCCCTTGCTAGACACCTCCAGGTGAAGGTGTCCCATGGTACAGAGTGGCTCTTGGTCCTTGAGGATGTGACACTTGACTGATGATCAGAAGAGAAAAAAGGGGGGACAAGGGTTTGGGGGTGTGGATTCAAAAGGAAGAAGGGGTGGGGTCATAAAAACAGAACTTCCTGATACTTGAAAGGCTTGAAGAATTGGTTGGTTGGAAAAGAGTGGCAATTGATTAAGAATCCATGGAGATACACTATAGTAAACCCTGGCTAGAATGCCAGCTGGTTACAACCCCCCACCCTATCACTACACATAGCACAGGTAGCTATCTTGGCCAGGCTTTGTCACACACTCAGAGACTCACTCTCAGTCCTGTCCTTGGAGCTGTGCCTACACAGTGGCAGAGTAGAAAGGCTCCAATTACGGCCATGTTCATAAGCACAGTGTCTCCACTGAGAACCAAGTAACAATAATCATGACCAATGAGTGACCTCTGAGATGTTCGATCCGAAGGAAGGCTGAATTTATTTATTTATAGTCTACCTTTAGTTCTTGGTACTACTTGTTTGGTACAAAGCTTTCACATTCCCTTGCTTTTGACAGAAAAGCCAGTATTAGTGTCCTGGGAGGATGTGCAAAGCTGTGAGGGCTTCCAGAAGGAACACATTCCCGCCAGAACCACAGTGAGCAGGTGAAGAGGGTTGACTGTCCCTTAGTCCTTGCTTTCCTCTCCTCCAGGCCCTGGCATGCTTGCTTGGAGATGGCTCATTTCAGAGTCCTCCCCAAATGCCTATAATTATTTTAACTGAGACCTCTACTTTTAGATTTCCACTCAAGGAGTAAAGTATACATGTGAGTGTGATGGGTAAGGAAAAGTGAGCCTGCTGGTCAGGCCACACAGGAAGCAATGTCCTAGGGATGTCTGTGCCAGACTCAGTGCCAAACAGTACCTATCTGCCCCTGGGTCAGTGAGGAAACTGGTCACCAGCAATGAATGTGTGTGTGTATGTACGTGTGTGTGTGTGTGTGTGTGTGTGTGTGTGTGTGTGTGTGTGTGTGTGTGTGTGTGTGTGTTTCAAACACATGTGATTACCAGTATAGAGAGGAGAAGAGAAAATTGCCTTCTGGAAGTTTGATGAGGAAGGAATCAGAGGAAGTAAAGGGAGAAGAAATTAAGATTAAATCAGTGTGCATCTGCTTTATCTCATTAACAAATGTCAGGGCAAAGCCAAGGTCTCCACCTGATTTAAAAGACAAAGAAAAAAGCTTTCTGGCTAGAGAAAGCTGCAAAGCCGCTCTTCCTTCCTTTGAGCTTTTCTACGTATCCAACAGAGCATCCGAAATGTCCAAGCTGATCCAAATGGGAACACATACAAAAAACTGAGAAATGGCAGACACGGCCGGGCCAGCACTGTGAATGTCTCAGTAACTACTGAGAACTTTAAGCCACTCACATTCCCTCTTCATTCCCCTCCCCAAAAGGTCTTTAGTTCAATACAGACATATTTTGGCTGAGAGTAGAATACCACTGACCGACAGAATTTACTGAATTACAGTATTCTAAAACACATAGAGTAGCCATCTGGCCCTATTTAGTCTTTTTTTTTTATTATTCTTTTTTTGTTACCAAGAATAATGCAACCACTGGTTTTAGACGTAAATAGTGTCATTTGCTAGACTCCAAGAGAGGTCATTATCTAAACCACAATTACTGTGGCCCTCTGAAAAAATTGACTGTCAAGTTGCTTTTTGTCATCTGCCATCTCTCTTCAGCCAGTGCCCTTCCATCATATGTAATTTGTTCAGTGGGGTGGAGGACCTCAGGCAGGCCCTGCCCAACAAGGCATTGTGGCTATGCTGTAGGGTCCCTGGCCACCCTGCTGAACAGGGCCTTTCCTCTGAGCCAAGGAACCCTGAAAGAAAATGATAGAATGAAGGAAATGCAACTTTTGGGAGAAAGCATTAGATCAACTCGTAAGCCAGGCATGGTACCACGTGGCAGAGAATCCCAGCACTCAGGAAGTCAAGGCAGGCAGACTGCAAGGTGGAGGTAAACCTGAACTGCAGGATGAGTTGAAAACCATCCTGGACTGTATGACAAGACCCTGTAGGTTTTTTTGGGGGGAGGGGGTAGATTGTTTTTGGTTTTTTAAACATTACTCTTCAGTGTGTTCTATATTTTACTCAAATTTCTATAAAGCACTGATTCTACCCAAGGAAGAAGTTTCCCCTTGCAGGAAGGGTGGACCACTTACAGATGAGCCATAGGTAGGTGACAATGGCGTGCTGTAGAGAAGTGGCACTGCAGATGACTGCTCATGTTTCTGGGTCCAGCATTGACACTTTGAGCACACAGCACCCTATATGCAGGTTTCAGAAAATCTGCTTCAGACCTTGGCTTTGTGTTGTACACATAGTCCATCCAATAATTGCTAATCCTGAAAGGCCCTCGGAGGCTCAAAGGTATTATTAAAGAGAACAAAAAAGAGGTGATAACAGCTTTCTTTTCTTGCTTAAAAGTATAGCAGTTGCTGCATTTGACCCTGCCTTAAAGAACTAACATTATATTTGTGACGGAGGCTGCATCAAGCCAAGCAACGGTTAAGAACAGCTTGGGCAGTAAGATTTATAATATTTGAGTAGTACTCTCCGTCTGACTTGTCTCCTCTCCACAGCTCCAGGACAATTATTCTGGGGTGCTATGAGAACAGGTGGCTATCTGGAAGTCCAGGTTATAATCAGCAGGTTCCCAGAAGAAGGGAATAGCTACCAGGATATTTGTAACCTTGAGAAAACTCATTCGAGTATCTCTCTATAATGGGGAACAGAGAGAAAAGTTTATCAAGACCTACAAACCTGCTCCTTGGCCATCCAGCTGCACCTGTCCTCTTTCCTCCCTTTCCTCCATGACTAGAAAGATAAGAGAGAACAGACCACTGGAAACCTTTAGTCCCTAGAGAACTCAGTCTTCCACAAGAGAGAGAAACACAGCTCATTGATCCACCACCACTCCTCTTGGCTTAATATTGTTTCCCTCCAGAGTTGAATCAGTGAACAAACAAAAGACCATTTTCTTAAATCATGATTCCATAGCAAACAAAGCTTAGAAAAAATTATTCTAAAACTCCTTATTCTGAGACTTTTCAGAACATCTATGTTGAACCCACAGGACCTCATGAAGCAAAAGTCTGATGTATTCAGTAGCATTGTGGAGAAAGAAAGCCTTGGAGGCTTTATTGGAGCCTTATTTCTGCTGCCGACAGAATAAAATTAAAACAAGGTCCACTGTCCTGAATTATTTTTAGCTAAATCTATCTTGTGAAGGAAATCTTCCTGCAACTTTAGAATCAGAGAGCTGGTTCCTCTGTTCCCTAGTCCACAGAGGGACCAAGACTATAAAGAGTAATTACTTTTCCCCCTCACTGAAAATCAACAGCATTTGGCTTTGTTTGCTTGCTGCTTAGTGTTTGAGCAATGTTACTGGGCTGCAGGCCTGTGGAAGGAATGGAAAAGTGGTTGATAAAGGAATATTTCTCTGTAAAATTCCCATCTGCATTAAACTCTGAGATCCATTGTGAGTGACTTTCCAATTGGTGTTAAATTGGGTAGACATTCCATAGCTCCCTGGCCCATGTTGACAGTAAGAAAGTCCAAGTTCCATGCCATTAGGCAGGACAGAGTTCCGTTTAGACAAGTCCATAATAGTGTTTCTCCACCTCAGTTCACATCAACTTTGTGTAGAAATGAGGCTACAGGGAGATGGGAAAAGGGATTCTCCATATGACACCCCTACAAAGTCGCCTTTCTGCTAACAGGGACAGCAAAAAAGTTAGAGATCTAAAACTAAGCCAGGATTCTCACGTGGAACCATGGCTTCTAAGTGTTAACTCTTTGTCCCTCCTCTCCTTATATAGGCATGCAATCACCCACAGCCTGGCTTCTAAAGTTGGGTTTGGTTACTAAGCTCAGAGTGGGAAGTGAACCATTCCCAAAGATTTGAGCCCATCTCTTGATCTTCAGAAACTGTTCCGTTCCATCTGCAATGCTATTTACTACTGGAATATAAAACAAAACCTGTTGTTTATACCCTCACTTTCTCTAGTCTTTCCTGTTCTTTTATGATTACCAAGTCATCTGTTCTTACATTCTAAAGATAAATTATGTGAAATCATATTTTGTCATATGGGGATGGAGAGTGAATTCTTTACAAACTTTTTAATATGATCCCATTTATATCACTGAAGACATTTTGGATGTTATTGTATATGAGTATATAAATTTTCATGTTTTATTTTGCATTAAAATAAAGCTTTATTCAATCAGTGAGGCAATTGGTGTCTTGATTTGTTTGGGGAATCTGATGAATGGTTAGGTGGACCTTTGCCTGCTTACTCTGATCACTCTAATACAGTGGTCCTCAACCTTCCTAAAGCTGTGACCCTTTAATACAGTCATGTTGTGTATTAAACATAACCATAAAATTATTTCTATTGCTATCTCATAACTGTAATTTTGCTATAGTTGTAAATCTCTAAATAAATAGTTTGGAGGTTTATCAAAAAAAAATTGAGACACCCATGTTGAGAACCACCGATCTAACAGTCAAGTAGTTCCATAGCAACACCCAAGATCAGCAGCAGGGCAAAGGGGCATCTGGTGCATGCAGACAAGATTGGACAGGGAGAGGCTGAGCTGCAATGTACTTGCATACTAACACCAGCCAAGTTCACAGGAAACTCTGGAGGACATTGGACACTCAGAGTTTCCTCAAGTGAGGATGGGAGAGTGGGCCTTTATGCCACATGGCTACACTAGGAAGAGAAAAAACCCTATGATCAGGCAGTTTTCTTATTCTGAGGCACCCCAGATTCCTAGCAGCTGAGACCAGTTTTGGATGGTCCTCACAGCAGCTGAGAAAATAGTTTTTTTATGGAGGGAGATCAAAGTTTCCCATCATGGTAGTCACAGAATCACTCAACAGTGATTGCCTCTTTCATTCTAGAATCACTGTCACCTCATCTATGGAAGGTCATCTTTAACAACATCACTGTCTCTCTCAAGGTCCCTCACTTATTTTCAGCCCTTTCCATTTTTCTAGCAAGTTCATCTACTTGGGCGGATTCAGCCAAGGTTCCATCAATCTCCCAGCTCTATCCAGGCTGACTGCTTTAACTCATATATTATTCAACATTCTTGCTTTCTTTTTCTGGACATCCAGATGGTAATGACCCCACAAGCCCTTTAAACTCGGTATGTGCAAGCTTTCTCCCAAAATCCCTGTTCTCACAATTCTGCATATGGTCAATGATACTGCCATATCCAGTTACAAGGCAGAAATCTGGAAGTTGCCCTCCAACCACACCCATGCACCATATACACTCTGTAGCCATTGTTACATCAGTCCTCAAACATGCCCACACTTCCTGGTGCTGTGGCATAGCCAGGCTCAACCTAGTCACTCTCCCTCTTCAGTCTCTTCCACAGTCATCCACAGTATCTCATTTATCTATGTGCTTACTTTCTTCAGCTCACCTCTGTTCTCTAAGACCTGCAACCTGACTTTGTAAATACATCTTCCCAGAATACTTCCATGTCCACTCATTTCTGTAGTGGTCTAGAATTCTTCCATGCTATAGCACCCACCTCTAATTCTATTCTTGCCAGGGGGATTTTTTTCTGAAACAGAAAACTGGCCACACTACCCAGCTAGAGACAGCAAAGTCTTTAAGAAAAAAATATTGAAAATTGGTAGACATGGATTTAAAACATTGATTAGGTGTTATCCACTAAATCACTGCATAACCTTGGGCCAAATGCTTATGTCTCTGGCATTTCCAGTGAAATGAACTTCTTCGTGTCTCACAGAAGAGCCAGTTGTGTGCATCTCGTCCCAACACTACTCTTGAGATGGACTAAGTTGGAAGTATTTATGCCACAGATAATAGATGTAAGTGACACACTTGAGTGTCTTCTATTCTGGAGAGTAAGGTATCAAGAATTTTTCAGTACACTGTGGTGATAACCATCAAGAGAGGGCAGGCAAGATGAATCAGCAGATATAATCATTTTCCCAGCAAGCCTGATGACCTGAGTTCAATGCCTGGAATCCACAGTGGAAGGATAAAACTGACTCCTACTGTTGTCTTTGGACTTCTACAAGTGTACTGTGGCATGTACAAGAGCATGCATGCATACACACGCACATACACTATTTTAAGAAGATAATCACCAAAATACTAATCTCTGCCCTGATCATATACACAAGTGTGTGCACATACAAACTTACATCTTCAAACCTCTCTGGATTTCTGTACCACTTGCAAGCTTAAGTTGTAAGTCCTGAGCCTTTCAAAACCAGCCCCACCTTTCCTTCCCATCTCTTACCTTTCCTTGTTTTCCATCTGTGCTACTATTATTTCAGTGTCTTAAATTTAGTCTGAACATACTGTGCCAAGGCCATAGCAATAGAAACATAGCTGTCTCTGCTGAAATGCCCTATAATGGACCTTCCTAGGCCAGGAAGGTCCAGACCAGACAACACTTTTTCTAAAAGCCTTGAAGTTGTAGGTGTTAAAATGGCTTCCTGACATGCATCTCAGCTTTGAAATCAGAGATTCCTACTAGCTAGAAGACCTGATGCTGAAGATCACTTTTCTTCACAACCTGGGTTCTACACGGGGCCCAACTTTGACAAGGCAGACCATGAAGCTAAAGGAGGGGTGTGAAAGTTAACCAAACTTCTGCGTCAAACCTGGTCACAGAGCCATTGGGCTTTGCTGCAGGAGCATGCAGACCCCAGCTGCATGGGACCCAAGAATGTGTGGTGGGTATTTGTTGGGAGACCATGGACCCCACCTGAAGAATTTTATTGATTCATTCCTGCACACTGGAGCCCTGGCTTTCTGATCATCCCAAGAGTAGCAGCTCCCACAGGGAGCTAGATCTGTTATTGTAAACTTATTCCTGAAAGTGGTACACAGAGGTACAAGGAGCTCAGTTATCTGCCACTGAACAGACCAAGACATGTTCCATTCCCCTCCTCCCAGCACAGAGTTGGTAATTCCACACTGTGTGTTACTGAGATACCTTCTGCAGATCCTCAATAAAACTTTTATGACCGGTATTACAGTGATTAGTTTCCAAGTCTGTGTGGCCATCTAAGGTGTACCGTATTTGTAACACATTGCCTGGCTCTGGCTTTATGTTCTAGAAATATTTGTTGAATTCATTTGAATGAAGAAATGAGGTGTGAGGGTTCTTTCCCTGAATTGTTGGGATGCTGACATTCCTCCTTGAAGCCCAGACCATAAATCTCCTAGTCCTGTTGTTAAAGTTCGCCTGGCAGTACTCTTGAAGTGAAGGGTGTGAGCTCAGGTGGGCATGTAGGAGCCTAATTTAAAACACAAAAAAGCAGGCCAGGAGATTGTAAATGCAGGGGGAGATGCATTATTTAGAGGGTAAAAAGAGACTTAAGTAAAGAGAAAGTGTATTACAACTGACTAAGATGGAAATACTTTTAGTCACACGTGATTACTATTATTATTGTATAATACCTGGATTTTAGGAATCGCTTTGCAATCACTCGCATTACTTGTTCCTTTCAACAGCCATGGACGGTGAGTTGTAACAACTCTCCGACTTTCTACAAAGAAGCCGAGTCCTGCATACAATGGTACTAAAATAAAGACTTAATGAAAGCTGTTTTGACATGTCCAAAGAAACCATAGGTTACTTTGTGTCTTAGCAATTGAAATTCTCTTTTAGTGGCCATGCTTTTCCTCACTAATTATTGTTTACATCTCATGCTGAATATTTCATGATCACAGTAATTTTGGCTTCTCATGTAGTCAAAGTATATCAGGTTCTTACTTATTTTACATAGGAGAAAGCGGAGGCAGCAAGCAGTCAGTATCTCCTAACCTGGGACTGAAGGAAGATGGAAAAGCTAAATTTGCTCTATCCTTTCTCTTTGTGAGAGTTTCCAATGTTGTGGACACTGTGCTAGGCTCTCTCCTTTGCAGCATGTGTGGAGACTCCACCAAATTTTATTAAAATATCTTCTGTAACATGGGACAACTGTGCTTCCCATGTGTGCTTCCCATCATTGACTCTCAGAGGTCACTGGTCATGTTTAAAAATGCCTCTGCTGTTGCCACCTCAAAGACTGCTGTGTTAGTAACTCTTGCTGCTGTGACAAAAGCAACTTACGGAAAGAAGGATTTTGCTTTGGTCATTTTGATGGCGGGTCTCTTGTGGGTTTTATTTTTTCTCACTCTTTAAAGGGATATAGTCCATGATAGCATAGGTGCTGGGACCATGGGACAGATAACCAGAGAGAAATGGATGCTCAGACCTGGCTGTCTTCTTGCTTTTCCCATTTTATTCCGGACCACGGGACAATGCTCTTCATATGTTCAGAGTGAGTCTTCCCTTCCCCAGTAAACCTCCTTAGACATACTCAGAGGTGTGTTCTAAATGATTCCAACCCAGTCAAGCTGACATGAAGGTTCACCAGCACACCATTTTAAGTATCATCCTTTAAACTTGAACCTTAGTCTATTTCAAAGCAACACACACACACACACACACACACACACACACACACACACACACAGCCTAAATACTCAAGTTTACTGAATAATCACAAATGTGTGACATCTTTACCTTTAATTGAACCCTTTCAACCCTTGCTCTTCTGCCTACTCAATTTAATAAAAAATACAACAATAAAATGACAATGGTAGACCAAGAGAGCCCACCACAGACAGCCTTGAATTCAAACTTACAGGCTCTGAGAGGAGAAAGCCAGGCCCATACAGAGCTGAGAAAGGCTGGATGTGAAGTGCATTAGAGGGAGTCCCATTGCCCAGAAGGCCTGTGAGAGGAAACCAACTTTGACCACATGTAAAGAGTTATTATGAAGATACAGCATCTGAAATCACCTTAAAGGACAGGAAAAATGGAAACAGGGCCAAAAGAGAGAGAGAGAGAGTAATGAGGGATGTTCGTGCTCAGTCACTAGAGCATGAGACTCTTAATCTCAGGATCGTGGGTTCCTATCCCACATTGGGCACCAGCTAATGAGGGATATTCCTAATCAGTGAGGTTATTTATTAGATAATGCCAGACAAATGCAAGCCAGAACGTGCCAGGGGCAGCAAGGCAGGGAGGCCAGAGAGAAGGGGCTCCCATGTGCCTTGTCTATCCCTTTAAACCCTATCTCACATCATCCTGAGCTCACCTTGACCATGCCCATTAGGCAACCTGTAGCCAGCTTCTAGCAGATGTGGCTTACACTGTCCCTTACAAGAGAGAGATTGTCTTTGGAGTAAAAGAGCGGAATGGAAGGGTCTAGGTGGAGCCAGGAAGCTCCCAAACATATGAGTAGGTGGAAGGAGGAGGCTTATAGGTTGTTGGTAGTAGTCAGTGGCTTCCAGTACTGAATCAGAGCCAGAGACCAGCCTAAATGGTTTTTTCCTAACTTACCCATTGGATCATCAGATTTACAATTTATAAATCAGCCATAAATGAAGGCAACTAGCCTTTAGTATTTCAGATCCAACAAAAACAAGCTACTGAGTTTCTTGAAAGAATCCCTCACACAAATGGATGCTTAAATAATAACGGCCTTGTAAAAGCACCATGCGCATAGACCTGGAAAAAACTCTAAAGTCAGTTTGTCCTAGAAAGAGAAAGCAGCCAGATCATTTGGTGCACAAAAATGACACTAGTTTCCATGTTCATTAGGTGAAACACAACCCCTCTCCACACAGGAGAAAACTGAGGATGTAGGAGTCTATGAATGAGGCATGCTAGTTCAGGGTCACATGACTTTCAAACCCAGCTGTGATCTACCCCCTGTATTCTCTCTGCAGTGATGGAAGGACAGTGGGGATTAAAGGCAAATCCCACTGTCCTTTCTTTTAATTATTCACATCGTCCACGATGATTACCATTTAAAGTGTGTGCAATGTTAAAGGTAATTCCGAACCTGTAAATGCAGATTTTGACATTTGAGTCTCGGGAACAGTCAGCCTTATGTTAGTCCCCTATATATTAAATTGTGATCTATATAGACAGCAGTTTTGAACAGGATCCAGGCAAGTAAGTTGCAATTCTGGTTAAAGTCAGACAGGTAGATGAAACTTTGATGACTTAATCCTTCCAGCGATTAAAGGTATAAGCAGACCTGGGCCCTGTGCTGGGAAAAGGCTGCCAGAAAATTTATTAAGAGCCATAAAGTGCAGGGCCATAATTTCAACAGGTTATCTGCTTCCACAGCTAATTGTTTTCCAAGGCTTCCCGGCTCAGACCCATTCAGCATCCTTATCACCTGGGAAATGCAGGCTCCCTGGGATATTTTCCAGCGGGCAGCCACCTCTGTCCCTGCAATCGCGGTGGTATTTTTGCTCAAAGAGTTGTGGATTAGATTTAAGGGCCGTCCCAGCCACAATGCGCAGCCTTGCTGATCTTCAGTGAGAGCTGTGGCGTCGCCCTTTGATTTATGGAGAGTGCTGCTCAAACCCAGCCCTCTACTTTATTAAAGCAGCTTTTAGTCAGCTTTAAGCCTCCCCAGCTACCAGGCTCCCAAGAGCTCCACCACCCCACAGTCAAAGTCCCTTTGATAAGCAGCATTCTGGGTGATTGCAAACACAGTGACTTTGCTTTGGGCCTGCCCACAGTCTTGCCTTCCTTGACCTTCCAGGTGTGAGCTGGGGGGCGGGTGGAGTGGGGGACGACTAAGCACAGACCCAGCCTTCCTCGCCAAGTGGCCTTTCAATATCCGTTTTCTGACCCCATCCTGACCTTCTCAGTATGGCAGTGTTTGGCCTGAAGCTATACCTCTTCATGGTGGATTTCTTTTTTTCTGTTGCCCATTCAGGCTTTAAAAGGGAAGCCTTAGAGAGAGGCAGACGCACCGCTTTGGGACCTGCTTTCAAAGGCACTTGCTCTCTGAGCTGTGTTTTGAAAAACCAAGTAAAAGGATGGAGGACCTCCCGCCCCCAATAAAGGGCACCGTTAGATCAAAGGACATTTACATGTCTGTCGGTGAACAGTCATTTGAGGGTATAAGTGTGCAAACCATGCTATGAGTATAGGAACTTCACTGGTGCTGTTATGTAACACAGCCTGGGCTGTGCAGGAGAAGCGAAGAGGGAACAGTATTCGCTATAGATGACAGCCAGGCTCAGTGCCCCTAGCTTTCACCAAGTGCCTCCCCAAGATTTCCCTCCTCTTTGTCACTCCAAGGAACTCCTTGAAGCAGGACAGATAAACATAGCCAGCTTCAGCCAAGATGGAACTGGAATACCTAGCAGAGACAGGCTCCTCTCTCCCCCATTGCAATTAAGGGAGAGCCAAGCTGGGCCGGCACTCTGCTGAGTAGGTTTGCAAGGGGCTCTGAAATGGAAAAGCTGGGTGACTGACCTTCTGCCAGCCTCAGCTACCTACTTCCTAACTGTAGGGTGCTGACAACCATGGTGACCTTGAGGGGGTCCAGTGAGGACCACAGGAAGCATTTAGCACCCCAGCCAGGAGGACTCCATGTTACTTCCCATCCCCAGGGTTGGTTTTCACAAAGAATCTGATTGAGAGTGCAGATAGCACGCGTTTGCCAGGAGAACACTATTTCCTTTCGATATTCTGCCTACAGCAGCATAATGAACACTGGTCAGCCCAAATAATCTGGCCCTCCCACCAACTAGGACTCAGTCAGGTGCTACGATGTCTTCCACACCCATCCCCATGCAGCTGGCTGATTTCTTCTCCATTAGTGAACAGGCCTCTGACCTGTGCAGGCTCTGTCTTTACATTACTTTGTTACAGGTGGTTCCCGTCTCTGTGTACTATTTCTAGTTCGTGACCTCTTCAAGGAATTGAACTAAAGGCTTGCAGAGATTGCAAAGTAGAAAGGAAATTTGACTCAGAAGCAAAGCAAAGAGAGAGAAAAGCAACAGACAGATCAGGAAAATTTGCTGTTAAGAGGACAGTGGACCACACAAGTTAAGGTACTCATGGGCCCTGGTTATTGTTAGGGCTTTCTTTGATGGAGTTCAAGAGAAGGAAGAGTTTGGTTGCCACGGGGCACACACAGCACAGTGGTCTTTTGTTGGTGTTCATAGACTTGAATTAAGCCTTTGCCCCCTGCCCATCAATACATGTCCTTCCCTATCACATGCATGCCTAAGTATGCATAGGCGTGAGATGGTAGCTAAGAGGGTCCCTCTACAAGTTCACTGGGAGATACAGATGATTCCATTGTGCACATACCCCAAACCAGTTCAGCCCACATCAGCTTCCTTGGTCACCTACCCGGTTCTAACTGGGAATGTGTTTGAATAAAAACTGTCTAGGAAAGGGAGTTTTTGATGGTTTGTCAGAGGAAAGGAGTGTCCATGCACCTTGATACACATAGGGAATCTAGGGTTGCCAAGTATATCATCGGATGAGGGGAGAGGTGTGCACAGTGCCTGCAAGTGATGGTCCGAGTTAACCCAGTGCACGTTAGAAGAGAAATGTTTGTAGCCTGAGCCAATCAGCATCCCGGGTTGCTACTATTCCATGTATTTCCCTGCCTCAGCTTTGCTTTCTCTGTTAGTTGTAATATCATCTCCTTAGAACAAAATGATCTTGATTTTCCCCCATTAATGCAGTGAATTTTCATTAAAAAAATAAAATAGATAGACAGATATTAAGTGAATGCCCACACAAACTGGCACAGTAATAATTACAGTGTGGTTTCAGAGTTTAGGAATGCATACTGAGACAGAAGTAGGTACCTGGGAGTCTCTGGGGCTTCCAGCAGGTAGAGTCACTTCTGAGAGATGCCTGTTATGTGACTGAATGCTAGAATTCCAAGTACAGCTAAGGTGGGGATGGACCAGTTGTTAAACAGGGTCAGAATGTTCTCAGGCTGACACGGTTCTAAGAGGTTTGCTCAGCAAGGAGATCTTACTTGGCTCAAGCTCCTCCTGCCCATGGGTTCTTAGCTCTGGCTCCCCAGCAGCAGGGAACTTCTGGCTCTCCTGGAAGCACCAGAGATAAATCAGATTGTAGGCAAAGAGAAAGGGCAGCAAAGGTGATCCTTCCCAGTGGTCCTTTCCCAAAGCCTGAGAGTTGCATTAGCATCAGAACAGGCTTCAAAGTTCATCCTTTCTAGTGTCTTTCAAGCAGATTCTGACCTTGGCCCAGACTAAGACATACAAGTTACATCTCAACCTATTACATATGTACATTTATGCATTAAAAATAAGGTTCATAAAATAGTACTGACTTGTGTCATTCTATATTCCGTTTCTTTGTCATCAAAAAATACCCCATAAAAAGGTTCTTGTTACCCTTATGAATTGAAACTCAGAATTTTAAAGAGTAAGACCCCCTCTGCTAATGATATGATTTGTTAAAAGTTACCCAGCTGATTAGCATCACAATCACCAAGGGTTGCCATAACAAAATACCAAATTCTAGGTAGGTTAAAACTAAACAATGTACTGGCCGACAGTCGCAGATGCTAGAAGATGGAAGTTGGGTGTCAATAGTTATAATTCCTTCTTGAATCCCTTTTTGGGAGATATAGCCCATATATCTCACCTACATTTGATGTTCCTTGACATTTCTTGGTTTTAAAACACTCTACTCCAATCCCTACTTCTATCATCAAGTGACAATCTGTCACTATGTCCAAAAAAATCCCCTTTTTATAAAGCTGCTAGGCTTAGCACACCTATAAGCAGGGGCCTGGGAAAAGCAAGGGGATCCAGAGTTCGAGATCAATTTTGCTATACAAACCTAGCTTAGGCTATCTGAGACATTGTTTCAACTCCTTCCCCCAAATAGGTTTTAGATTTGAACCCACCCCAAACACAATATGGCTTTGTTTTGACTGGATTATACTGACAAAGACCTTATTTCTAAATGAGGTTACATTTACAAATGCCAGCAGTTGGGACTTAAAAATAACGTTTGAGACAAAACAGTACAAACTGATACAGTAGCTAATATACAAAGAATCACCCCATTGTATGTACCTTGCATCTGCCCCTCAGCTGGATGAACTTCCGGTGACTGATTTGCAGAACCCAGTGGTGTGTTCCTAAGGTCAAGGGTGAGGGTGTTTGCTTGTTCTCCTTTACAGAAAAAGAAATCATGGGGTTTTTTTGGGGGGGAGGGGGCGTGGAAAGAATTATGAAGAAAATGGTCACAATGTGTGTCTGCCTCCCAAATCCTTCCTCATACAGAGACAAAACATGTGCTCAACCTTCCAGACAACATGAACAATGAGAAGTAACTGAGGGTTTCTGGGAGGTGTTTGATTCCTGATGCAGGTAGCACACCTGCTTCATGTTTCTTCATCTCTGCGTTCTTCCCCACCTACAGTCTCTATAGGATAGCGAGAAGTACTGCAACCACCTTGGACATATAGATAACAAAGATGCAAGGCCAAACCCAGCACACTAAGTATGATGAAGCAAAATAATATTTCAAATAGCCAATACTGGGGCTGGGAAAATGATTCCATGAGTGAAGTGCCTGATACAGAGCATGAAGACCTGAGTTCTGATCCCCAGCACCTACACGAAAGGGCTGCCAATGGCAACGTACAGCCTTGATCCTAGGACAAGGAAGGAGAAGCAGGAAGACAGTGATGGAGAAAGACTCATTGTCCACCTCTGCTTTCCACAAACTAATGTGAGTGCACACCCACCCACACACTTGCACACACATGCACACATACACACACGCACACGCACACACACACAAATAAATAAATAAATAAATAAATAAATAAATAAATAAAAGTTAAATAGCCAAAATTAAACATGTGACATGCAACAAGTACAGCTCTGGGCACAGGATATGTATTAGCTGTATTAGCTAAATACAGTATTGTACTCATTCATGCCTGCCAACCCAAATAATGAAACTACGATGAACCATGCTTTCAGGGTCCATGCTATTAGCCCCTAGAGCAGTGGTTCTCAACCTTCCTAATACTGTGACACTTCAATACAGTTCCTCATGTGGTAATGACCCCAACAATAAAATTATTTTCATGCCACTGCACTACAAAAAGAAACCTGGGGTTCTTGTGGCACCATTGAAATGTTAGATGGCTCATTTTTGTTTGGTTGGTCCCAGTATTTGCAGTTGATTCCACTCTTGGCTGACATATGTATATCACCTTATTGGGTCATAAAAGGAGTTGATGAGATAATCTAGAGGGAGTAAAACAACAACCATCAGTTAAGAACATCTAAACTACAATGGCTCTCCGTGAATACCTGGATTTAATGTTTAACCATTTCAGGAAGCAGATCAGTTAAATGAATAATGTGACAGGCAGAATACTGTCATCTCAAAGATATGCACATCCTAGGAACCTGAGAATGTTCATTGTTACCTGGCAAAGGAGACCCTGTAGCTATGACTAAGTTTACTGACCCTGAGATAGAGAATTGAGTTTGGATTAACTATGTGAGCCCATTCCAATCACAGGGGTCCTGAAAGCCAGGAAAATGCACACACACACACACACACACACACACACACACACACACACACACACTTACTTCCTCAGTTACCCCTCAACTCCAATGAGGGACAGTCAATGGTAGTCACTCAGCAGGGTGGCAGCAAGAGAACTTTGAGTGTTCTGCTGCTGGTTCTGAACTATCGTTAGGAGGTTGAGTGTAGAGCCAGAGAGGCCTCGGGAGCAGGCAATCAGCAAGAAAATGGAGTGTGCAGTGCCTCAGATGCCTGAAGCTGAATTCTGCTAACATCCAACTAAGAGAAGGAACTAACTCTCTGCTAGAGCCCAAGGAAAAGGGCTCTGCCTGGACCTCAGCAGAGCCACATTGGACTTCTGACCTACAAAACTGTGATATGGCATCTCCATTATTTAAACCTTTAAGTTTGTGGTGATGTGTTATGGCTACAATAAGAAAAAACCTGACACAAATCAGACATGATCCAGAAATATAGCAGTTTTTTGGAAGTTAAGACCATAGCTTAGCATAGAGCGGCCAAGATTTTGGGTACAATGCCGTGGCTTATCTTGTCTTAAGGCCAAGTGCAGGCTCTCCTAACATCCATTCACCTCGCCCCAGAAGAACCACACATGAAATCAGGTTAGAAACAGGGCCTGCCATATTGGAGAGAAGAAGACAGGGGATTCCCTGGACATTGCTGGCCAGCCAGTCCAGCCCAGTCATGAGTACTGTAGGAAGCAAGAATGCTGCTAAGTAGCAGAGATGCAAAGCACTGTGAGAATGTTGGCTGGAGCTGGGAGGGCAGGGGTTAAACTGGGCAAATGTCTGAGCAGGTGTTCACAATGGCCTCTCTGAAAGCACCTGACTTGCAGCCCAGTGATGTTGGTATTTGATAATGAGTACAAAATGCCACCGTCTAATGTCAGAAACTCGATTTAAAAAGGGAAGAAAAAGAAAGCTCCGTGTGATTCTCTCTCCCACTCAGCCTCTCAGCGAGTAAGCTGGGGTCACTGTGGACCTTGTGTGGCCCAGTTGCTGTCTCTCTCAAAGTCAATGAGCATACACTTCTTAGCAAGCCAGTCAGGTTACAGTCTGAAGGTTAAATCGAGGACAAAGTTGACTTTGAGGTGACAAGGGTCTGTCTGTATTTTGAATCAAAATTTGGTAACAGAAATATTCCAGATCCCAAGAGAAATGCCTGTCCATCGTTAACATGCTTCTTAGGGAGAGATTGTCCTCGTAATTAGAGATTTGGAAAGCTATGGACGCTATGACCTGCGGAATAGAGATTACAGAGCTGGTTTGTCAAACACAGCTACATCTGCTGACAAGAAACCAGTTATGTAAAGATGTAAGAAATGGCGATGCCGCACCAATTTTCCAGAACAAAATCTACCTCTAAAAAGGTGTAACTTCATGCAAAATCTGCTTCATCATTTGAATAACAAAATAAGATATGCAAAAAGAAATAAGACTCCTCAAAGAGAATTTGCATTCAGGTCGCAGTGATTACAAGCAAGGGGAATGAATATTTCTGGTGCTGAATTCAAATGTTTTGTGAAGAAAAGAATGTGTTTTAGAAATGGAACTGAGATAATACCAGGGACTTTGCTTCTGTGACTATGAAGAAAGTTCCCAGGCAGGTTTTTCTGTTTCTTATACATTCCTGGAGGTAATGGCAAAAGCAGCCATTAAAATTCATTAGATGAAAAAGAAACCTCTATTGCAATTGATGGCACTCTCCTCTACAGTTAGCCCCATTACCGAGACACCTCTTGTCTGCCAAACTCTATCTCTGGTGTCTGTTTCTTTCTAAACAGTTCTCTTGCTCTTTAATCTTAGGAATGTCCTTCCAGTATAAACGTTCTTTCATGTACCACCTATCACCCTCCCTGGGCATTCCAGGAACTAGCCTCAAGATGGTTCTCAGCTTTTACAAACAGGTTTCTGAGGTTACGAGGGAATTTCTCTGTCCTTAGCATCAAGGTTGGAAATTAAGAATGATGGGAAAGGGGACTTATATTTTAGTGTGTGTGTTATATTTTATATTTTATATTTTATATTTTAGTGTGTGTGTGTGTGTTGTGTGTGTGCATACATGAAGGCCAGAAAAACAACACTGGGTACTGTCTTCAGGAATGTCATCTACCTGCTTTGAGACAGGATCTCTCATTGGCCTGGAACTCACCAACCAGGGAAAACTCATTAGCCAAGCGCCTGGAATCCTCCTGCCCTTACCTCCCCAATGCTGACATTACAAGTATGCTCCACCATATCTGTCTGGCTTCTTATGTAGGTGTTGGGAATCCACACTCAGATCCACTCTGTTCCTGAAACTCAGCTGCAACAAAGGCTGGGAGCAAAGGGAACAGAAAGACTCCTTCCCTACAGTACCAAGAGGAAAACCCAGCCGCAGCAGGCACCAGACGAGGGAAAGTGGGGTGGAATCCTTCTGCTACCACCTGCTCTGTGAGCTGAATGAATTATTGAACCTTTTGAGACACAGTGTCCTCATTTATGCAAGGGTGTTAATTCCCGCCTAAGGGGATGTTTAAGAAGATGAATGATGTCTTTTTAAGGACTAGCCTAGCATGCTCTTGAGGCCCAGGGTTCAATCCCCAGGAAGAGGGAGGGGATATACAGTTACTATTTGGGGAATGGGGAGAACGCGTAGGAGAAGGAAAATAAGTACCAACTATAACAACATGTGTGAGTTTAAAACAGTTGCATTGAAATCTATTACTCTATATGCTAGCTTTTAAAAGATGTTTAAAAGCTGTCCATATGAATACATCTAACAAAGCACCCAGAAAGTCTCCAACCTCTCCCCCTCTCACTTCCCCCTCCCTCTCTCCCTGCTCCCTCTTGGGCCTTCCACCAGCCTAGCAACTCCCAGAGGTAGCCTGTGGTCTCTTCCTGTATTACCAACCATCATTCTTTCTAAGCTGTGTATCAAGAGTTCAGAGAGACAGAAACAGGCAGCTCCCCTGAGGAAAAAAACTGATGTTGTTTGGTGGGGCATTCATAGGAGGATGTCCTGGCTCCCTGCTTCTGAGATTTAGCTCAAGAGAAAGCAGCATAAACTACGAATACTACACTAGAGGGAACAGGAGTTGATCAAAGCATAACCAGTTACAATCCTACGTGCCTGCAATCTAAGCAGTCAGAAACTGAGACAGGGGGATTAGGAATCTGAGGCCAGTCTGGAAATAAATCAAGGCCCTGCCTCAACATAAACAGATAAATAAACAAACTGACAACAACAGCAAATTCATGAACGCAGAGTTTTTCTGTACTTGGAAAACACGAAGTTAGTTATGGATGACGCCTGCTTAAAGACAGTAAGTGCTTTGCTCCCTGCCTGCTGAGGCAGTTGAGAAGTTCGGGTCCTTGATATTAGCTTCACAGTGAAAGTAAAATTGATTTAAAATTTGTTCATAAGCCAGCCCTGGCTCTCACCCTCTGAGAACTTGCAGCAATAAAAATAATAAAAATAAACACTAGAGAAGCAACTCAACTTATTTCATTACCTTAGACTTTACACTTCACGTTTGGTAGCTTGACAAGGGGATGCTACAACCTTTTATGATATCAATCTTTTATGATATTCTTTTTATTACATTAGATGGCAGGGGAATTGCCCCAAATTAATAAAAACCATATGCTGGGTTTTTGATTAGAGATCACTTTGGAATAATGATGGAGCTGGCGGGGAAATGAGATAGGCACTTCCCTTCCCTTCCTGTTACAGTCATCTGCCTTTCAGAGTCCCTCTGGCTGTCATTTCTCCCCCACCGTTTGCTTTTATGAACAAAACCAAGATAATGAAGGGTATTGCAAATCTCTGGTGTATAGATTGGGTACCATAAGTTACATTGTACTCTGAACTATCTGTTGCTCTGGGGATGGTACTAACAACATTTCATGGCTACAACTACATAATGGCATATACAACACATTGGATCCTCTGAGCATTTGATATGTGGCACTGGCAGAGACCCATTCCTTCAGTGTCTAGAGAAAATAGGAAATTTCTCCTGTGGGAAAAATAAACTTTCCTATATGACATACATATGTCTCTAAGTGTCTCCCTGCTTTTTGGGCCCAGCCTACCTAGAAACTGATTTTTTTAGCATTCGGCATTGCTTCCAGCAACATGAGTAACTGAAACCCAGCAAGACAGTCCATCTTTCAAAATGCCTTCTTTCACTCCCTACTCCAGATTCACTCCAGCTATAAAGGTCACCTAGGAAATGCACTAAAATTCTGGTTCTGGGGCTGGAGAGATGGTTCAGCTGTTAAAAGTCCATACTACTCTTGGAAAGGATCCAGGTTCTGGTCCCAGCACTCTTGTGGCAGCCCACAAACGTTTGGAACTCCAGTTCCAGGAGAACTGACACTTTCCACTGGCCTCCACAAGCACTGAACACATACACAGCACACATACATGCAGGTAAAATGCTCATTCACATGAAATAACAATAAAAAATCTCTGTTTCTTTAAATAATAGTTCCTGGGCCTGTCTCCAACTATTCAGAGTCACTAAGGCTGGAGTTGGGCCCAGGAATCTGCATTAGCAACAAGTGACCCTATACAAGTAACCCAGATATCACTCTTGGAAAAAAAAAAAGAGAGAGAGAGAGAAACCTAGCAGGAACCTTCAAAATGTCTTAGTGTGACTAAAATCATTGTATTTGAAATAAAGACTAACCCCAAAGCCAAGCTTTGCCAGGTACACGCCATGTGATCCTGGGAAATTATCCACTGTAAGACTTGGTTTCCTACTATAGAGAATGACACCAACAGCACCTAAGTCATACGGATGTTAAGAGTATTTGAATTCTATATAAACTATGTTTAGTACTATGCCTGGTAATTTATACACATCCCATACCTAAGTAAATATTCCTAAGGTTAAGAAACACTTCAGACAAGGAAGTTACTATGTTTCATATCTAAATGTCTCCAACAGGATTATTGTGTTTGAACACCTGTTCCCCAGGTGAGGGTGCTGTTTGGGCACACTGTAGATAGAACCTTCCAGACTCAGAGCTAGCTGACAACAGAAAGAGTCCTGCCACTGAAGGTCACAGCCGCTTTGGTTCAGACCTGCCTATTCTACTTCCTAGTCCACAGCCACAATATGAACAAGCCTCTGCCACACACTCTTGCTACCATGTAATAGACTTCTCCACTGTGACAGACTGTGTGGCTCTGAAAACACAGGCTAAAAGAAATCTTCCCTAAGTTGCTTCTGGAAGATTCATATCACCATGATAAGAAAAGTAAGTGATACAAAAATTGTAAATAAACAAATATTGGAAATAAATCAAGAAAAATCTTAGAATAGTCACAGGCCAAAATTTGAGGAAAATGAAAGTAAACAAATAAGAGAAAGTAAAAAGATGGTAGCATATCAAAATGTTATGGCAAATAGGAGGAAATTCATAATTGTTCTCATTGGAGTCTGGCAGTTGTGTTGTGGTAGGTAAAAATATACCTTAGTCACTACCCTTATTTGAAGACCAAGTATGTTTCAAAGATATTTGAATGGGGACTAAATTGGCAAGGAGTGGACCATGATGACATTTTGATATGTCAACTTAACTGGGTTAGTGTCTTTATTCACTTGAACACTAACTTAAGTGCCACTGTGAAAAGGCAGTGGCAAATGTAACTGAGGTCTTCTTAATCACTGGTTTGAACTTACAGTTTGCCCTACTGGACCTGGGTTGATCAAATGGATGGCCCTAAAAGCAAGCTGAAACTTCCCTGGGGGTGGTGGGAATTCAAACCTGTGCCTGTGGGCTTCTAGCTTACCCTTCATTTTTCTTTCCTGTTTGCCTGACACATCTACAATGTAGTATAGCAGTCTATATCTAGTATGTTTATCATGCGTCTGTTCGTCTGTCTGCATGCATATGCTTGATGTTCATCTGTCTATACATGCGGGCTTGTTTCTCTGCTTAGGCCTAGTCTTACCAGTTCTGTGTGAGAGAAACCACATAAGTGAGTATACAGGGAATTATGTGACTATTACTGTCACCTCTGTCTCCTGCCCTTTTTGCAGACAGTGCCAGGCCAGTGTAGTGTCTAAGAGGAATGACAAGAGATGTAGCTCCAAAGAAGCATAAGGACAGTGTTTAGAAAGACATTCTATCTTCACCTTTAAAGTGACTAGTTTTATTTAAAAAAAAAAATCCTTATCCAGTAGCTTGGAATTCTGTGATAAGTACTGAGGATATGACAATGGAGTCTTGAATTTATTTTTGATAATTCTACTATTAATACAAAGAAATTCACAATTTTATTCTAATATAACCCTGAAAATATCTCTCCGAGAGATTTATGACCAGCATTAGTGGTCTCACCGGATGTAAAGAAACAAAAATTAGAGGAAGGCTGAGTTGTTCCCCTATGGCTCAGCAAGCCACCACATAAAGCAACAGTTCTGGGAACATGCGTTCTAAAACACTCACACCTGGTTTTCACCTGATTTGTGCAAATAAGGACTGAAAGGGGGAACTCGTTTACACCTTACTTGAAGCAAAAAGGGAAATACTCATGAACTGTAGATTTTGAAGAGAAAAAACAAAAAAAACTATGAGCTTGTCATTAAAATTCACATTAAAGGGTTTCTCAATGCGCTGTAGACTTCCAAAGGACTAACATACAATTCCCATTATGCTCCACTTTCATTTCTAGATGCATAGGGAACATTTATGTTGAACTTACTGAGTGAAATCCCTCCCCAGTTTTTCTTCTTCCTGCTCTCATTTTCTCTACTAAAGTATGTGCTCTGTGAACATGCATTCACCTACCCATGTGTGTGCTTCGCATGTGCTTGGAGGGTGCACATGTGTGTAGAAAAATTATTTCCTGGTAGTGCTTACTGCTCTGGTGAGACTCAAGGAAGAACACAGTGAGACCTAAGATCTAATAATGACCCTGGGAAAGCCTGTGAAATACTCGTTCCTCTGTACCTCTACCCCTGCTCTCAGGGACCACCTGAACTAAGGTGGGGATAAGGATGACTTAAAGCTCATCCAGTATAGCAAACAAGTGGACCACTCTCACCCTCCTCTGAGTTAAGAGAACTAGGTAAAGCCTGAGACGGCCCTAACACACTCCCAAAGTGACTCTTCCTTAACCAACCCAGGGATGAAGCTTTGAGGAGCCATTTGATGAGTGTCACTCCTTACCGACAAGAAATTTGTATGGTTACAAAAAGCCCAATGTGTTGACCACGAGTGACTGTAGAAAACAGAGAGGAATGGTGGTCCCCAGAGGCTAAGGCGAGTAGGGATCAGGTACTAAGAGGGTGAATGAATTAACTTACAATTAGGTAGAAGGAAGAATGTTGGTGTTTGATTAGTCGTAAAGCAGGTTTGTGGCAAATTATAATGCACCACATATTTCAAAAAGCTAGAAGAAAGAATTTTTAATGGTGTTACTGTAAATAAATAATAAATATTTGAGGATATGGAGGAAACACTGATTTAAACTTATAATAAACATATGGAGTATATCAGTACTTCATATACTGCCCATTAGCATCACAATTTTTATGTTTTCTATGTGCCATCTGAAGTGTGGACCCAGACCACAGCAGCCATAGCACCTGAGGTGGTTAGCAATGGAGACTCCTGGTTCACACCCCAGATCTGTATTTGTGCTGATGGAGATTTACAACCGTGGCAATGTGGGGTTACAAACTCCCCAGAGAGGTCTTTCCCAGAAAACCCTGTGAAGAGGCTCACCCCCATACCTCCCACGCTCCCTGACCACAGGGCAAGCCACAGCCCCCCCACCACCACCCCGTCTGAGGTCTGCAGGCCAGGTCAAGGCCATCCTTCCCGTGTGGATGTGTCTGTTGTCTGTCTCAGCCAGCAACTTCCTCCAGTGGCTTTCCTCACCCAACCAGTCCGAGCCTGAGCCTGGGGACACCCATCAAAGCACTGCCCTGTGGCTGAGGAGAGGGTAGGCTCAGTCCATTCATTTCCCAGGCCCCTCCCTCCAGCATCCTGCATAAACTCAGACAACTTAAGTCATCCTTATCGTCAAACTAGCAAATGTGGCTGTATGAGGGCAGAAACACAGGAAAAGGCCAAGACGAAAAGGAAGAACGCATAAACCAGTGCACCACACCCTCCAGTCTCTGCAAGGCCAGATACTCCTTCCTCTTGCCTAGCAGGATGTAACATCTCCGGCTTATTTTCCCTTCTCTTTGTGCTCTTTTCTCCTTTTCTTTTCAAATAGACGCATTTCAAATGTCAGTGGGTGACAGTGGGGCCAAGTCAAATGGGAGGAGACCAAATAGCTAAAGGATTTGATCTTTGCTGTAAGTTACTTCAAGGGAAGCTGGGGACCTTGCCCCATGCAGAGAATGGAGGATTCATGAGTAGCTCAAATGGGCATTTGTTGTGCTAACTCAGACTCTCTCTAGCTAACCTTCATTTCCAGACCTGAACCATAGTGGTTACATGCCTGAAAGAGAATTCCTTCCCTTCTTTCCACTTCCCACTTCCCTTAGCCCCGGAGGGAATGAAAGAGAACAAGACCGAGGTTAACTGAGGGAGACAATACAAAAGAAGGGGGTTCCCATCTAAAAGCCGAGTCACTGACTGTGGTCAGTTTTTCATGTCTCCCTTCAAAAAGCCCCAGAGAGAGATTTAGGTAAATTGGTCCCCTCCTTACAGAGATAGCCAGATGAAAATCAGAACCGAACACTGCCCTGCCCCAAGAGAGGCTAAAGCTACTCAGGTGTCTTCTCAGAGGGCCTGAGTGTCGAGGGACATCCCATATTTTAGATGAGTAATACAGGCTTACTTGTCTAATGCCTTACTGAGTCTTGTCAACACAGCAGCCAAGTAGAAATTATGTCTGCATGCTGCATAGGGCCATAAATCCAAGGTGCTGTGATGTCCTCAGTCATTCCATATTTCAAGGCAAGGAAGTTTATTCCTACAAGGATGTTAATAATAAATGCAAATGTTCAAGAAGGGGGAAAGTTTGCTTTTACCCCAGGCCTCTCACAGCCCCATCACTGAGCTAGAGAATTTGAGGCATTTTGGGTAGGATTCCCAGTGGGCATGGAGCTGGTCCACCAGAGTCCTCACTCACACCTGGTGGACTGGGAATGGGAGGTGACTGGCGCTCTAGGTTTAATGTGATCACAGGGATCATTTGAGGATGGTATTGGAACTATAGTTTAAGGTGTTCATAGGAACAGATAAGGATGGAGCTGGGAGGACAGTTCCAGTGATAATTTGCCCAGAATGTACAAAGCCCAGGCTTTGGTTCCTTTCACCACATAGCTACTGGTCCTGATACACACCCTACTGCAGCACTTGGGAGATAGAAATCAAGGTCACCCTTGGCTACCTACACAAGACACCATTTCAACGGGCTGGAGAGATGACTCCAGGATAACAGAGCCTGACAACAAGCTTGATAACCTGAGTTTGACTCCTGAAACCCTCATATTGTCCTCTGAACTCCATTGTAGCAAAAAGAAATATATTTGAAAAGTTTCTACCCCCCAATAAGCCTTTCCGCCAATACAGCAATCCAAATCAGACCAAATCAAAGCGAATTAGAAAAAGCCCATGTTTAATGGATACAGAGCTCTCGGATGACCTTCCAGCCCCCTCAGAGAGGAGATGGAAAAGGGATGCTGGAAAAACCACAAGTTTCTGGGGGGCAGTTGAAATACCCTATGGGAGTGGTCTTAAGAATCTCTGGGGGAGGGACCATCGTTGTGCAGGCTGAGATGCAGCAGGGTTTGGAGGGAGATGGAGAAGGGGGACTTGGGCAGAACCTCCACCATATCATCCCAGACTCTTTGGGTATATGGATGCCAGCAACTGGGGCAAAGATTTTATCATAACATCCCAGACTCTTTGGGTATATATGAATGCCAGCAACTGGGGTAAAGCTTCCACCTTAACAATATTTTTATTGTTAATAAAATAACATCCATCCAAAAATAAATCAATTTAAAAGGGGAGCGAAGAGGGGAAACTGATGAGACACTGGATCTGAGCAAGTCAGATACTTCCTGCATGAGACTGAGAGTCCAGGCTGTCAATTCCAGAATCCCACTTGACAGCCTTTCCCAAACCTTGGCTGGAAACCAAGGCCTCTCCTGCCCTGGACTCAATTCCATCAATACTTTCTGGTCACAGGTCTCTCTCTCCCTCCCTCCTCCCCAGGCACAAGCACTTATTAGTCACCATGCTTATCATAATGTCCTGTCTCTCCAAAACCTGGCCCCCACTCATACAAGATAGTTGTACCTCCTCTATGTTTCCCATCACCTCTTGCTAAACAGAAAGCACAGACTACTGCCACAGGAGGCAGTCTAGGACCAGGGGAAAGAGCAGAGCCTGGGAGCAGAGCCACTACATCTGGTTTCAAGCCTGGCTGTCTGCTTACAAGCTGTACTCACTTGGACAAGTTTTCTAGACCATAGCACCCATGGAACGGGACCTGTGTCACCACCTACAACTGCAATCACAAGAAGTTTCTATGGTTCATTTCAACTTTCAAAAAAATTGTCAAATTGCTATTAAAAATAGATTGACCACCGGTGCCACAGAGTTGGCAAATTTCTATTTCTCTAGCACACAAAATTCCCATAATTAAAAATACATATCCAGGAAGACAGAATTACTGTTCTATTTCTCCCCAGTCCCAAACCCAGTGGTTCACAAGCCTTAAGTTTCTGATGTCAAAAAAGGAGAGAGGGAGGGAGGGAGGGAGGGAGGGAGGGAGGGAGGGGAGGAGGGAGGGAGGGGAAGGAAGGGAGAGGGAAAGATGCCTGCCTAACCTGGTATTTTCCAACTTTATTTGACCATGAGGTCATTCTCTCTCTTGTAAAGGCTTTTTTTTACCATTCCAGAGAATTATTTGAGGTTCTAAGGAACACACACCAAAATTTATATAGTTTTCCTCTATTTGTTTTTGAAACACAGAGTGGAATATATTGATTTTCTTTTAAGGAGTGTGAGCACACTCACATGTGTACCTACCCTACATGCCACACAGCTCAGTAGTGTACCAGATGTCCATGTATCAACTGCTCAGTTAGATTTTAAGAGCTGACAGCTTTACACGAAGTTATAAAACGCACAACTTACATTTAGTTGTACACACATTAATTAATGTTCCTTCATGCCCCATTTAATCTGTACATAGGCTGTTTTGCAGGCTAAATGTGTAATTAAAGGCTTCTGTGTTGACCATAGGTATACCTGGTACAGATGTCTGCTTAGCCTGGGATGTCAAATCTTGCTGCTCTAGCCTGGCTTTCCCCTCTCTCACGTTGTGTGAGCTCCCTGGGCCTCCATGCCCTCAGTGTGAAGGAAAAGCACTGGACCAGATCACCTTGAAAGCCTATTCAGCATCACCACTTATATTTCAAAATCCTTCCCCCAGCCAGCCTCACTCACCATGACTGCCTCTCTATGGTCTAAATATTTGACTTGTAAAATGCGAACAGATTTCATTTACTAAAAGCCTCTAATCAAAACCAAAACCTTTTACTTAAACAATTAGAAAACAATTAGCCGGGAGAATAAAAACAATTTTAATTTGCTAAATGGGCTTCCTCCCTCCTAATAGATATGGACAAGACCCTAACTAATGCTTCTGACCACATGCAAACCACCCAGCCATCACTGTGTCTGTGGATGGAGGTGCATGTGGGCTGGCTTGATTTCCTATTAGGAAAAGTGTAAGGTGTTCACTTTAACCTCAGGCTACCATGCTGATTCATGTTTAAACATGTGCCTAACGTTAGAAATGTTAGTGCTTTTTGCGCATTGATCTGCCCTGAAGCTGAAGCACAGATGGATCTCACACCAGCCCAGAATTCTACATACCTTTCCTCATACTTGGTGCAATGGCTGGAGACTAATGAGCCTCTCCTGAGACGTGGTCCCCCTGAGGGTACTTTTGAGCCTGGTTGAGATGAACAATCAGAGGCCCTTTTAATTAATGAAATGTGAGTGCAGTTAGCCCAAGTTCTAGTAGATTCTATCCAGAAAAAAAAAGTCTTTATTTCACACGACACTCAAAGGGATCAATAAGGAAACGTTGCATTTTCACCATTATCCAATAGCAGCATGGACTACATTTAACAGGCTGCCTTTATTTGGTGGAAAGCAAAGTTTTTTAGTTGAGAACACAAAGGGAGTGTTTGCCAAAACCTCATAAACTGACCTTTTTCCAGTTTCTTTTCTTAGCCTCTGATATCCACATACTTTAATTATTTGGCAGATTATTTCATTCCTCTAAATTGTAGTTTTCTGTTTAGAAAGCAAAACAATGGTCTGAGCCATCTCAATTCTGGAAATTCTTCGTGTTTGCCTTCCTTTGTCCCCTCAAGGCATGCATACTTTTCATCCTAAGCAAGGGCTTCTTCACCTCTCTGAGCCCCCAGCTAGTTTTCTTCTTTACGAAGGAAAAGGCTGGATTCCAGTGCTTATAACTAAGAGAATTCACACATAAATATTGGGCACTGAAGGCTTGAGTTAGTCTACTCATAGTAGACCATGTAGTGCCGTATACAATACTTTGAACAACAGACTTGTGTCATCACAGTTCTGAGGGTTAGACGTCCAAGTCAAGGTCAAGATTTTTGGCCAGATTTTCTTCCGAGGACTCTCTCCTCAGCCTGAGATGGCTACTTCCTCATAGCTGTCATATTGTTATTCTTTAATCTGTGTTCTGAATCTTCCTTATTAGGACAGCAGTTTTATTGTATGCCCGTACATTCATCCAGTCCTCATTTCCCTTGATGATTTCTGGAAGGTTCTGTCTCTGAACAGTCACAATATTGAAACTCTGACAGGTAGGACTTCAACATATGAGTTTGGGGGCACCTACATGCATTTACCTTTTCTTTTGTTTTTCTGTGCTTTCCAACTTCTCTTGTATTCTCCTCCCCTCTTCGCTTACCCTCACTCCGTATGAGTCCATTTCAGTGGGGGGGGGGAGGGACAGCAGGGCCCAGACCACCAGGATCTGAAGGCAGCTCTGTGTCTGCCTCTGAAGCTACAGAGGCCATTTCCCAGTCATGAACTGTCAACCAGAACAACAACCCTATATTACAGAATTCTTGGGAGAATCCCCTGGCTTCATTCAGATAAAGCTGTTCAGTAGGGATCAGTAAATGTTGACTCTTAGCATTCTATTTGTCTGGACATGACTGTGGAGCTGCCCATGAGGGGCCAACTTGCACAAAAGAGATTGGTAACACATTCTGGTCGAAGGAGCCTGAGACGGGCACTCTGAGGTAGGAAGATAGCCAAATATTACTGCTAGAAATGCATCTGCCAGAAAGCAATATGGAAGCCTGTGGAGAGAGATGTTCTGTAAGAACAGAGTGGCTTTAGGTGACTTTCTGGATGATAAGCCATCACGTAAGGTGGACTGTAGGAATCTTTCTGTTGCTTCTGCACAAGGCCCAGAGTGAAATCTTTGCAGTGAGCCCCACAGGATGAAGATGAAGGACACCAAGAGCTGGGGTCCTGGGCACAGACATCAGCCTTCTCAGGGGACTCCAGACCCATGGATAGTGCTGGGGAACTGTTTAAGCAGTGAATACCATTGTGTAGATGAAAGTTATAAGTACACATGACGTAAGAAAGGACAAGAGAGTTGCCTCTTGGGGTTTCGTTAACTAAGAAGAAGGCATTTTACACCAGGAAGAAGCCCTCCATCAAAGCTGGGTAGCAGTGATGCGTGCCTTTAATCCTAGCACTTGAGAGGCAGAGGCAGGCAGATCTCTGTGAGGTAAAGGCCAGCCAGGTCTACAAAAGTGAGTTCCAAGACATCTAGGGCTGTTATACAGAAAAACCCTGTCTCAAAAAAAATGGAAGAAGAAGGAGGGAAGAAGAAGAAGAGAAGAATGAAGAGAAGAGGAGGAGGAGGAAGAGGAGGAGAAGGAGAAAGAGGAGAAGGAGAAGAAGAAGAAGAAGAAGAAGAAGAAGAAGAAGAAGAAGAAGAAGAAGAAGAAGAAGAAGAAGAAGAAGAAGCAGCCCTCCATCATTAGGGACAAAGGTATTGGCTAATGAAATTTAGATGGTGAAATGCTGTGGCCATGAGCATGCTGAAGAGTTGAGTAGTACTTAAAGTTAGGTAGCACTTAAAAGGAAAGGAATGGCTGTTCTGGGGCCTAGATGCACATTTGCACAAGTTATCCAGACCAGAAACTCTACCTCTGAAGCACATCAGGTGTCTTTTCTAAACAAAATAGTAGGGTTCCTGATGGATGCCTGAGAAGTCCAAGTGGAGAACAGGGCTTTGACATTATAACCCACTCAGCTTACTCCACCACTTAATGAAGCATGAGTAGTGTTAGAGTTTGGTTATAAAAAGGCCCCCAAACTCATGTGTTAAAGTTTTGGTCCACAGCACTATTAAGGGGTAACTGAACCATGAAGATGTCAACATCCACTATATTTTCATCAATAGATTAATCTATTATGCAACCGAATAGGTTGTATTTATATATTTAATAATATATATACACATATGTATGCATTCTATATGTACATAGAGTCTGTATGTATGTAACAACTGAAAAAGAGGTCATGGTTCTAAAAGAGAACAAGGGGGTCTACAGGGAGGGTTTGGAAGGAAGAAAGAGAATGGGTGATCTAATTATAATCTCAAATTTAAATCTATTCATGATTTTATAGCTGAGTGAGCTATTAGGAAGTAGGGGCTGGATGGAGGAAGTAGGTTGTTGGAAGCACTGGGGATATGTCTTTGAAGGGCATATCTTCTTCCTGCCTCCTTCCTATTGCTTTCTCTTCCATCTGATCCAGCTTCCTGACCTCCATCTGATAAACAGCCTTGCTCTACTACACTCTGCTACCATAATGTTCTGTGTTACCACAGGCCAAAAGCACCAGAGCCAAATGGCCATGGATTGAATCCTCTGAAACCTATAAGCCAAAATAAACTTTGTCACAGTGATAAAAACGAATGCCACAGAAATGGGCAGCCTGAGTGTGGTGCCATACAGAGGGAGTCCTTACATCTAGGCTGGAGCTGAGGAGATATGAATACTCCCATAGGCAGGCAAGGCTGAATAAGGAAGGGCTAAACTGAGCATCTCTGATGCTGCTTCTCAGTCTGTGAAGTCAAGGGAAGAAGCGAGGCTGGGAGTGTTAGGTGAAGCTTTCTTCACACAAAAGGGAAGAGATGAGGCATCTGACTCCCTATGTAGCCTCCCCTGGGGTAACACACTATAACCCTAGGACACAAGTGTATTAGCATGTCAGAATTACCAGTGAGCATATTTAGGGTCTAAGAAATGATGGAGGCTAGACCAACAGAGTTTGCACTTAGGCTACAAAAATGCCCCTGCCATATCTGAGCTTCCCAAGCTCCAGGCCAAACTCAACTTCTGCTAGTTCTTATAAGAATTCAGGTCTGGGTACCAGCCAAGCTTCTGAATTATGATTCTTTTTGAAATGTGAGGTCTGACTGTTAAGAATAAACAGTGACATGGGGCTGGGGATTCTGCTTACTAGCAGGGCACTCACCTAGCATATACAAAGCCTTCTGTTCAGTCTCCAGCATTTTAACTAACAACTAATGAAGTAGAATTCCACATTTAAACACAGTGTGAACCTCATAGAGCTCACCCGAAGGCCACCAACTGTGCCCTGTTGTCTAGTAACCAAGTAAAAGCCTAAGAAAGAATGCATCTCAAAGACAGTGGACACTCCAGTACCAGACCTTTGCTCCTTCAGTAAAGGGCAGAGGAAAAGGGGGAGGTCCCTCAACAATAAGAAGGAGTCCAGGAGGGCTAGGGACAGGATGCAAGGTCTTAGAGGTCCCTAAAGCCTGGTGGATGTGAGAGACAGCTTCACAGCCCTAAATGGAATCACGGGCTTTTATTCATACATACAGGGAGATAAAGGTTTCTCATTGCTTGCCAGAATCGGCCTGCTTCCCTAAGCTCGAACTCTCTATTGTCCTTAGCATTCATACTTTAGGGCAGAGCAACTGAGAAGCTGAATCACCAGTCTGGGAGGACATCCTAGTCCTTCCTTCCTTCCCCTTTGCTCCCCTCCCCTCACTAATTGTTTCCAGGGCTAGCGCTGGGGGCAGAGTTGTCCAAAGGCCTGCTCTGTTCTCCACCCTGCCCCCAAGCCCTTCTTGAGCTGGAACTAGCTCTTCACTTCCCTTCTAAAAGGGCCTTTCATCCGCTGCTATTCCCACCACCAAAACCTCAGAAGGAGAGAGACTTCAAAGTGCTAGGGCCCGGTTTGATTTCCAGTATGTGGCAGGTCTCTCACCAGCGGGGGCTAAAAGAAAGTGCAGGCCCACCACCACTGGGCTTCCTAGGCTTCTGCTCCTGTCTGTGGAGTTGTCATCTGCTCATAGTAACCCTCAAGTCTGCTGTGAGCCTTGCGTTTTTGGAGCCTTCCACTCTGGCTTCTGCTAGAGAAATACACCCTTCAAATCAGAGCTCCCACACAGCTCTGACACACCCTCCTGCTCTGTGGGGGGTCCCCCTTAAGCAAGGCTGACTTGACCTTCCCGTGGGTCTTGAGAACCAGAAGTAAGTCCTTGGCCCAGCTCCTCGAGTTTTCCATCTTCTTGCCCTCCTGATGAGAGTCCTGTTTCCCCAGCATACATACCTAAGGAGGGTCTCATCCACAAACCAGCTGCCAAAGTGGCATATCCTCCTGCTGTAGATGACAACGTGTATGAAATGAGGACATGACCACTCCGAGGTATGGTTGAGGGGTAGATTTTTATTGTAAATATGAGGCAGAGTAAAGAGGCATCTGGAAGAGTCCAGAGCAAGGAGAGAAACTCATACATTGAGCATGCCCAGTAGGCTGAACCAGGCCATGAAGGGGGTGAGGGTGAGAGAGGAAGAGATGAAAGGGAGAGAGCAAAGGAAACTGTGTATGGACCAACAGAACTAACTACGAGAGCACATGGCAGAAATGTCCGGGTTATATAGGAATGAGAAGCTGGGGGAATCAAAACTTATGAATTGGAGAAATTTAGGATAGTGGTTAGGTGGGAAGAGCTGAGAGGAGCCACTGGTACCAAGTGAGCCTGAGGGCCAGCATCACTTTGGTATGGTAATAGTCACCATCGTTAGACAGTTAGCCATTTCCCTGAGTTTCTTTTGGACCTGGCACAAAGGTTATGTTAAAGCCATCAGATTTTGTTTGTTTGTTTTATTCTGCCTGTTGTGTTTATTGAAATTGAGATGGATTTTCAATTTATAGATTTTAAAACATCTATAGTGTGGTCCTTATGTCCCATCAGAACTACACACTAAATATAAACCAAAGTTTCTTCTGCCTTTCATTACCTTCTCATTTTCTTTGTTTGTTTGGTTGGTTTGGTTTGGTTTGTTTGTTGTTTTTTGAGACAGGGTTTCCCTGTGCAGCTTTGGAGCCTGTCCTGGAACTCACTCTGTAGACCAGGCAGGCCTCGAACTCACAGAGATCCACCTGCCTCTGCCTCCCAGGTTCTGGGGTTAAAGGCCTGTGCCACCACTGCCCGGCACTTTCTCATCTTCTTAAGTGAGAGAATGGGCAGAATCCCTGGACAGAAGCATGTCCTTAGCCTGCCTAGACCAAGCGCAAATGAAAAACATTATGGCGCTTCAGACACGGATGTGTAAACTGTCTACTGAATGGTTGCAAATTGGCTGGAATTTTGAGCAATGGGTTCTGATTCATCTGGAACCATTATTTGCAACATTAAGTACCTGAGACCTGAAGGTGAGCAGTCATGAGGAGTAACGATCATCTGTTTCATGGACCAATCAAAGAACTGAAGACAAATTCTTATCTATTTGTTATCCTTAGGATTTGTTCATTCGTTTGTTTTTTTTTTTTTTTTTGGTTTTTTGTTTTGTTTTGTTTTGTTTTGTTTTTTCTGCCCTAAATCTGTTATGGTTTCTGCTTGGGGAAACCAGGTGAACTTGAACAAAATGGGGTAGCTCTTCTCAACTAACTTCCTAAGAGCCAAGACATCATATCCTTCTTACTCTTCCCTCTCCTGCTGCTGTCCCACCACAGCTGGCACATTGAGCAAGGCCAGTGGTATCATCTCTTTAGCCTCAAGTGCCTCATTCAACATCATGCAAATGCTAACTGAAGTGCATTCTCTTTGCAGTCTGTCATACTGGGTTTCAGATGTATGGGAATTGACATGGAAGTCCAATAACCCAATTCAAGCCTAAACTCCTCTATTTGTTAGCAGTTGTGTAACATATGCCCATTTTTTTTTAACCACATAGGCAAGTTGTTTATTTAAACTCTAAAATGGAGATACTAATCTGGTGTTTCGAGGGTGTTGTACGTTTTCAAGGTCCTGTTGGAGGGGACCTCGAAGTGACAGTGGACAGATCTGTGTCAAGCAGCCCTGATTCTGTCTTGCCCTTATCTTCCTTCTTGTCTTTTCTGAGAGAAGCCACCATCTGATTGCAGGGCTTGGCAATGACTTCCTGGATGAGAACAGCATTGTAGTAGCAGCCCCCACCCCTCCTCTTTATTACCCAGTGCTAGCACACACTGAAGTTACTCAGGGAGCCTAAAGAAATATCAGTGCCCAGATCCACCTCCCTTTAGGAGATCAGGATCTAGCATTGGACATGAGTATTTTCGATTTTTCCCCTCTATTTTTTTTATTTTATGCTTATGGGTGTTTTATCTCATGCATGTCTATGCACCACACATGTGCCTGGTGCCCACAGAGACCAGAAAAGGGCATCAGACCCTGTGGAACTTGAGTTACAGACAGTTGTAAGCTGCCATGTGGTTGCTGGGAAATGGACCCAGGTCCCAAGGAAGATTAGCCAACCCTCCTAACAGTTGAGCTATCTCTCCATCCCAATATGAATGTTAAAAAAAAAAAAGCTCCTCCACTCACATGAATGGACATCAGCCTTACCTCTGGGGTACAGTGATAAAGAGATCAGTCTCCAGATTCAGGCTCATGGGCTATACAGTAATGAGCAGCGTTTCTTGTCCCATTTATTCACCTGGAAACCAGTCAACAGAACAGTGTTTTTCAACACAGAGAGAAGGTGAAGACACTTGTAGAGCATCCAAAGGGAAACAAATGAGGAAACATGACCTTCTCAGGTGTTTCATCCATGTCAAGAGGAGAAGCAATCACTGTCCATGTGCACTTATATTGCATTGGAGGCCTGCTTGGTTGAGGGTTTCGGGGAAAAAAAAGAGCAAGTTGGGAAATTCGTATGAAATCAGCCTCTAATTGCAAAGGATAGCGAACAGAGACTTTGGGAAATAATATGCTGCCATCTTCTCATTGCACAGAAGAAACTGAGGCTAGCCAGGCAGAGTAACTGACTCAGAACATACCAGATTGGTATAAGCCATTGCCTTCAGTCATAATCAAATACAAGGTCAAGAGGCTGCCAGCCTTCCTTTTGATCACAGGCGGCCGTGAGAGAGAACACTCCCATCCCTGTCAGGGAACTTGCTTCCACCCCTGTGGATGACACATTGATTCATTGGCGCCACACTCTTGCAGCCCAGGAGGCTGGCCAAAAGACAGCTGTCTTGGAGCACGGGCGCCTGTGGGGAGTGACAGCAAGCAAGTTTCTTTCTTCCTTTTCAATCTGGAAAAGCTGCAGTGAATGAGTGTGTACAGAATTAAAGCCAGGATATGGGGACAGAGGTATCTTCGTCAGAGCACCATTCAAGACAGACAAGCCAACCGCTCAGCATGTTGAAGTCATCTGTCTAGCTGAAGGATCGTCGCCCCACCCCACCCCCATTCAGTTTATTTCAGATGTGGAAGGCCAGGGTTTTGGGGAGCTGTTTGAGTCCTGACACTTAAGCTGCTTCTACACTGCTGATTTATAACAGACCTTTCATGCTGGAAACGCCGGTTGCCTCTTTGTATGCAACTCAGACTCCCTCCTTACCCATCCCCAATTCTGTTTCTCCAGTGCTGCATGGAGATGAAAAACCAGAATATAAAATATGAAATCTGCTGGTGACAAAGAGAGGCCAGGAAGCCACTGGTTACATGGGTTTGAAAGTGGAAGCCAGGTGCATTCTCTCCAGTATGGCTGCAGACTGTCTTTGAAACAGATGCCGACTGCCCCCCCCAACCCCCTCTGCACCATTCTCTTTGCATAGAGGAGGCGCAGAGTTCCAGAATGGGAGACAATAGGCATTAATATCCATTGGAATGACAGCTGCTTAGGACTAGCTCTGCTCAGGACACGTGTCCCCCAAGCAAAATGATTAGTGCTCCAGCAGAATACGATATTTGTGGGTAATCAAACACGAATGGCAGATCGTTTGGACTAATGGAAAGCAGGATTCACATCAACCTTTCTGGAAAGTTCCCACCAAGAATAAATATTAAAGTTAGTTCATCGCAATAGCCGCCTTCCCACTCATAATATGGTGGATTTGTTTAGTGTATCCTGGGAAAACTTACCTGCCTTGCCAGAGTGTTATGAGGATTAATTAATGTTTGTAAAGTGCCTGGAATTCCACTGAAGAAATGTACCTTGTCGATGCAAATTATTATCATTATATAGTGCCTTTCATCCCAGAATCTCAAAGTGCCTCCCCAACAATTAATTAAGCCTCACTACACCCCTGTGAGAGAGTTAAGCATCATTCTGCCCTCACTAATACAGGCAGTGTCTGCACCTGAGTCAGAGTCTAATGTTTAAGTCACTCTCCGGGAGGGAGTGGGGCGCCATTAGCAACTGTCCCTAAGTGCTTCATAATGCACACTCGCTAACAATGCAAGGCAAGCACTATAGCTGATACCTGTGGCCAAAAGGACTTGTTTCATTTTGTTTAATCTTTGTCTGGGCTCCTTGTTTTATTTTTCTCCCTCCCCTGAAAAGCAATAAGATGCTTGTCAGATGAGAGCTCAATTAGTAGCTATAACCAGTTATATCGTTCAAACGACACCTTCTAATCCCATTCTTTAGCATCTGAAACTCCAGGCATAAATTTCATCCTTCCTTCACTAGTCACACCCCTCAGAAAGAGTTAACTTACCTTTACCAAGATTGTTAATGGCCTTATGAACAGAAGGAACATTTGGATATGTGTTTGCAATCTGGGACCAGTATGTCTGTCTCACATGTGAGCAATTCAAGTATGTATAGTAATTCTCTTTTCAAGGCAAGTGCAGCAATTCAGAAACACAAATCCCTTGTATCGGCTCCTTTTAAAAGGAGCCTGAAAATCAAGAGTGCATGTGTAACATTCCAGGGTGCAGTATGTGCTGGAGACAGATCTGCTGCACTGTCTTTACCAAATGCATTTGGAAACAGAACCTTTTGGCATCATTTCTGTACAGGAGATTCCTGGGTAGGAATCTCCTCGGGAAGCCTACAGCTAGTCATGAACACTTGGGGAGGAAAATCATGATTTCCAACTCTACTCCTACCTCAGTGGTAAAGTCGCTGCATGATAGCAGAATCATCTATCCTGAAGCTCCACCTTCCTCTTGTGCAGATCTTGGAAATGGAAGGCCAGGTTTCCAGTGATGCTGACCGTCTCCCACTCATGTTACCTGGAGAAATCACTAGCATCCTTGAGGTCCTATTTTCTCACCTAGAAAACGGGGATAAAGCAGCAGCCCTGTGTGCTTTCCATGTTGCTGTGTAGATGGAATGCAACTGTTTCTATGTGGGAGCACTTTGTAAAGCATGAAAGCTATACATGTGTAAGAGGCTGGTGACAGCAGGAGTCACTCCACCAAAAGAACTCTGTGGTTCTAGGAAAACAAACTTGCTCATCATTGTAGCTCACACTGAAGCAGCCACCTCATAAGCTGTGCTTATGATGGACACTAAATAGCACCCAAAAGGAAAACCAAAGCTGAAAATCTGAGTTGCTGGTTGTGCTTTTGTTGGTCTGGCTTCCCCCACCCGACCCTATCTACTCTCCTAATTCTATCAAGCAACTCTCCCCTCACAGCATGCAATTTGGTTGGGCTTTCATACATGGAATCTCACCTACTCCTTCAAACACAGTGAGTAGGTGACCCAAGTGAGCCAATCAGATTATTCCATCCTTTGGTCTGGGTATTAACCCAAGAATGGCCATTTAGATTCTTTTCAATGATTTATGTACAAATGTGAGTAGAAAGAAGTCCCATTTCCAAGACATTGCTAAGCTGGGAGGATGGGTGGGAATGCTGTTATGGAGTATTATTTTAAGATGTGTTACATTCATTTATGCTGTGAAAGATTTGTTTAATGATGCAAAGATGTGTTGCATTTGATTAACTCTGTGAAGCTGTGTTGCATTGCCTGCCTAAAACACCTGATTGGTCTAATAAAGAGCTGAATGGCCAATAGCTAGGCAGGAGGTGCTGGCAGGTAGAGAGAATAAATAGGAGGAGAAATCTGGGAAGAAAAGACCATGGAGGAAAAGGAGAAGGAGGAGGACTCCAGAGGCCAGCCACCCAGCTACCCAGCAAGCCATGGAGTAAGAGGTAAAGAAAGGTATATAGAAAGATAGCAGTCCATAGGCAAAAGGTAGATGGAATAATTTAAGTTAAGAAAAGCTGGCTAGAAATAAGTCAAGCTAAAGCTAGTCTTTCATAAGACTTATTAGTCTACATGTGTATGATTATTTGGGAGCTGGGTGGTGGGCCCCCCAAAGAGCAAAAAGTAAAAAGAGTTAAAAAAAAAAAAAACCCTACAGAATGCCATCAAGCAGAGACAAGCCAAAGCAGGAGATAGTCATTTAGAACACACATGTGCTGTGGGACACTGGCTCAATGCCTTGACTTTATTTATGTTCCTGGATTAAGCTGTGCTATAACTCCTGGTTGGTCCTCTGATTATGTGAATCAATGAATTTCCCTCTACTTAAAGATGATTTCAGTTGAATATCTATTCATCCCAATAGTGAGAGGCTTAACTTATACTGTCACAAATCAGTGAGCAACAGATAAGACTTACCAGTTTACTTTTGGGAGAAAGTGAGCCACTGAACCTCAACCTCTGACTGGAGGAAACAACTTTTCTGAATGGTTTCACAGTTCCTATGAAGCAGAAAGAAAAGGTGATTTGAAATCGCCCTATTTTCCAAAGGCTATAATATAGTAGGCCTCCTTATATGCTGGGGCTTTATTAGAAGTTTAGGGTCAGCAGGATATGATGGTAAATGTCTTTAATCCCAGCACTGGGGGTGTGGGGTAGAAGCAGGCAGATCTCTGTGAGTTCAAGGGTAACCTGATCTACATAGCAAGTTTCAGTCTAAACAAGGCTTCACAGTGAGACCCTGCCAGAGACAAAACCAAAAGCAAACAAAACAACCCGAGATACATTCTTCCAGCCTGCTCCTTATACTTAATCCCTACTGTCACTACCAACCCTTTTCCTGATATGAGTACATTCATTTGGGTTTCCCCCTCTTCTGCTCCCACCCCATCAGAAGTCTATTCAAACCCCACTGTTCTGCCTCTTGCATCAGGGTTCTGAATAGGATTCAGTGCTGTCCCATCAGCAGAAGGGGAACTCTTTAAATACAAGGTCAGAAATCCCAAATACTTAGTCCCCTACTTGGTTGTGTCAGTTTGTTGCTATGGTAAAAAAAACTGAGAAAGATGACTTTCTGGAGGAAAGGTTTTCCTTGTGGGGGAAGAAGGCACCATTTCAGATGGATCAATGCGTGGTCAGTTGGCAACAGTGAGTGCTTTTAGGTATGTCACAAAACAAAGACATTATGGCAGAAAGGCATGGTGAAAGAAAGCTGCTCACCATCTGGGAGTCAGAAAGCAGATAGAGATGAACCGTTTTTGGTGTAAGAGAGCACCCTCAAATACAGCCTCAGTGGTTCACTTTCTTAACCAGCTCTACCCGTTAAGCCCTTATTTAGCCAAGGCCTTACATATGGATTAATGTTAACACTCCTGCAACCCAATCACATCTCAGTGTCACCACCAGCTGAAGATGAAGCCTTCAACAGATGAGCCTTAGAGACATCTTGTATCCAATAATAACACTGATCCATTATAGGAGTTGTGCGTTTGTTAAATTGTCATTGGTTGTGATATGTTACTCATATTTAAGGGAAAGCTAAGCTGCAAAAGAATGAGTTTCTCTTTTCTCTCTCTGTCTCTCTCTGTGTGTATGTATGTATGTATGTATGTATGTATGTATGTATGTATGTATGTATGTATGTATGTTAACTCATGGATTTTTGTTGACTGAATTGAGATATCTATATACTAGAGTACATGGCTATCAGCTCTCTGTCTATGTCTAATGGCTTGGGTTTTAATATTGGCAAACTGCATGACTTTGAAAAGTAATAGCTCTATGTGTTTGACTCTTCTTATCTATAAAGGGGAGAACAAAATTAAAACCCCAACATCATTATTGTGAAAACTGAATAGACTTGCTCTAGTAGAGTATTGGAACAGTGCCTGGATTGTAGCAAATCCTCAATAGATGTAAGCTGGTGTTACTATGAATGACATCCAGACTTCAGTACACTTTCAGCTGTGAGTGTAGACATAGAATCAATCAGCAATTCTCTACCACACAAGATATACTTCATATTTCTTCTTTAGTCTTTGGCCTGAGAAATTCAGATACTGTTTCTACACACTGAATCGCTGTTCTATGGGGTTGGGCAGCAAATGGCATGCTCATGTAAGATGATCATTTTGTATGACCACAATGACAAGTCACAGATGACATCTGGAGACACCTAATGGAAGCCCTCAAGATGAATCTGAGGACACTGCTCATGAAGCTACCATGAAGAAATCACAGTGCTCTTTTTTCTCTCTCTCTTTCTTCCTTCCTTTCTCCCTTCTTTCCTTTCGTGTGTGTGTGTGTGTGTGTGTGTGTGTGTGTGTGTGTTTGCCAATAATTTCTTCTGGCTTGCTATTTTGTGAACATTTGCTTTTCTTTACCATGCCCCCATGGTTGATTTTCGGCCTACATTTATTTTTGGGCACACACTTCTCTTTTTCACCCAGTTGCCTTCCCCACCAGCCTTCATTTAATCTTTGCTCACATAGCTTGATGTGAGTGTCAAATGGATGAAAGGTTTCTCCTGGTAAAGTGAGTTCATGTGTCCTTGGGGGTCTCCCTCAAGGTACCTTCTGACCTACATGCACTTTATTCGTAGAGCTTTGAAATTTGTTCAGCTTGCTAACAAGTCGGAGACTATTTACAGAGCAGAGATGAGTCAAATGGGGAACATGAACAGATGGAGAAGAGCCAGTTGTGTTTCAAGTACATTTCCCACGTTGGAATGTGTCAATGCCTGGCGGTACACACTGCCTGCAAGTCACCCACATAGTATAAAACTGATTTCATTTACTAACAAGTGCCTTTGTTTTGCCATTACATAATCATAAATGTGTCCCAAAGAGGAACCATTAGAATGTAAGCCAGGGCAAGCAGCCAGCCAGACATGAGTTCTAGTCCTATTATGGAACAGGACCTACCATGTCCCTACAAATCCTCGGTGGCCTTTCAGGACTGGGCCAGGGCCATGCTGTGATGCCACTCTTGTCTGATGGCTTGTCTTCCATCTCATTGTCTGGTGAGCCAGATTTCCAGGCATGTGGGGAGAAATGTGTGACAGATAGTTGACATTGATGCCCTAAGGTGGCCAGACCTATCCCAACCCCTACACCATGCCTATTCCAGCAAAATCACTGCTCTAATAACAGAACTCAGCGCAGCTTGAGAAGGGCCTGAAGAGGAACCCATACCCCCATTTCCTCCCAAGGCCTTGCTGTTAATCTCAGCAACTGAAAGAGCAATCAGTCAGCGATCCACTTAGCAGGCTCTAAACACCCCCGCTGCCACATCCACCCAGAGGAAGGAAACCGCTTTCAGGGGTAGATGCATCTCAAGAAAGTTGGCTCCAAAATGGATTTCTGTAAAAGAGAATTCCATTTTCTCTTGGCTTCCATTCCAAAATTGGAAAATTTGTCACACTGGGAGAAAGAATCCTCACAGGAGATGAGAAAAAAATGAACATCTGGGATGAAAGGAAATTAAGAAACAGCTATCGCATTGGCACACTCTCCTTGGAATATGCTGGAGCCGGCTGGGAGCCACAGACTTGATCTCTGTGTCTCAGATCATCTCTAGCATCTGGAACTCATGGCACCCATGGACCTTATTCACACTTTCCATCTTCCACCTCATCTATTGTAGGATTTCCTCATGATTGAAAGTCCCATTCCTGTGTTCTTGTACCTTACCATATTGTTCGAGTGTGGCTTTAGGCTGAAGCATGGCATCTCACTCACTCACTACTTTATATTCCATTTCATTTCTGTGATAATGTGACATGACTTACAGGCAAAAATGGGACATTTGTATTTGAGGTTCAGTTCTACTTGTTTCCTTTTTCCTCGAATTTCAGGTCCAAGTCTATTTACTTGCCCTAATCAAGTCAATTTTGACATTTTTATATCACGAGCCTTAACACTAAATGCTAAATATCAATGGGTTTTTGTTGGAAGAGTCCAAGAAGTTTTCTAACCTACCGCCCACCCAATTCAGCCCCTACCATCCCCATTCCTGAACACAACCATTTCTGCATCAGCTCTGAAATGAGTTCCTGAGAGGCTGCATAGAGCTTTCTTCGTGAACTGGCCCATGAGATGTCCTCACTGAAAACAAAATCATCGAGTTTTCCAGTAGGCGAAGTTCAAGTCTCCAGGAAGACTCACCCATTACCTGGGTCATTCCCCACTAATGATAACAAAATCTAAATTTACCTGAGACCTGAGGTTTTCCGGCTTCTTTCAGCTTTTCTTTACCTAAGGCAACAGCAGGAGTTTGCTCTCTGAACCCCAACTTTATACCACCTCCCCACCTTCAGATGAAAACTGCTCATTCTTTGTCACTCACTCTCTGAATCAGTGGAATTTTCTGGACCCTATCCACAGAATCTCCCTGCCCTCAAACTTCCTTTTTTGTCATCTATTCCTACTTATTTCTGCTTTTTAAGTGAATAAGGCCATAGATAGCCTTCTCTTAGGTCCCTAAGAGTTGACTACCATCGTCCTTTGATAATGGGGGAAATGTGATCCAGGACACGTAGATAGCAGCTCAGCTTAGCTGACAGTCTGAGTCAGAGACCTCTGATCTCTCTTTATGCACCATGGAGGTGAGGTCAAGAGCACCTCTTGCTACTGGTCTCCTTCAGATCTGTAGCAAATGACACCTGTCCCTTCATTACAGGTCACATATAATGCAAAACTAGAGAGCTATGTCTTTGCTAGCTCAAGATGGCTGACTCCTAAGTCTCAGAGGCTCTCATCACAGAGGTTTGTTTGGCTCAAAGACTGAAGCAGCATGGCTCAACTGCAGTCAGGCCCTGCTGGCCAGCAGTTGCGCAGCCTTGGTCTGGCATGTGCCATTCTTGTGGAGACAGCACAGAGAAATAACCAGACTCCAGGATGGCCCTCCAAGTATCCACTGACAATTAGCATGTGCTGCTTCTATTCGCATCTCACTAGCCTCTCATATTCCATTTCTAAGGTTGAATGTGTAGACATCAACACCATTCGTTGAAGAAGGACATGTGCCCAGCAAAGGACAGGTAGAGCACGTATAGCAATAATATAATCTGGCTCCATTGGTGACATTCTAGCTTTGGAAAGGCTCCCACTGGGGACCTAATTTGTTTATATCAAGTATACATAAGCTATTGGGTTTTGTTTCTCTGACTAGATTGTTGGAATATTGGCTTAATCCATCTCCTTCTCCTTCTCCTTCTCCTTCTCCTTCTCTTTCTCCTTCTCCTTCTCCTTCTCCTTCTCCTTCTCCTTCATGCCATACCATTCACCCTCTGCCTCCCCACCCCCTATGCTACCCAGCACCTGGGCCTTCATTGCCAGGTTTTCCTATGTGTACTTCCTGTCTGCCCTCCAAAGGCTTCCTCTTATGCTCAAAGGAAGAATGGTATTCTTTCCAGCCTCTGTGTCCTCTCTCTCTCTCTCTCTTTCTTTCTCTCTCTCTCTCTCATACACACACTCTCTCTCTCTCTCACTCTCTCCCTCTGACTCTCACCGTGTGAGTGTGTGTGTGTGTGTGTGTGTTCCGAACTTTGCTTTGACCTCAATGGGTAAGAGAGTTAGTTTCCCTGCTTGATCACTTGTGCATCCTCTCCAAGGTACCATTTACATCCACTGAGCTGATTGACTCATCCTATCTCCTCTATTTCTCCTCCATGTTTTCCCTTCAGTTCCTAAAGAACTACTACTTCTGCATAATTCTTGGGATCATTCTTCTTCCAGGAAAAGCCTGGTTCAGATAAACATTCTTAGGTAGAGGAAGAATATTGCACTCTTCCTTAGCATTGGCTTCTTATTTCAGATCACTGTGCACCCCCAACCCTAAGCCCCCTGATGCCATATATTTCATAGGAGGAGCCAGGAGTTGTCATGCGATGACACCCCTAGATCATCCATGATAAAGACTTACATGTTCTGGGACTTGCTCCTATGTACTAACTGCCTTCCTCTAGTCACATAAAGAACTCTAGTCTGGACTCCCCTCAAACCAACCCATCTTAAAAGCCCCTAGACCATATGACTCACAGGTGCACCACCAATAAGGAATGTTGCCATTGGCCCAGATCAAGAACTTGTCTTGGTTTCCACACACACAAAAAAAAGTTGTGACCTTTTGTCTCTCATGATGCTTGAATGCCTATCCTTGGGCCTAATGCTGCATCTTTGGGATAAAAGATGCTAACCTACAAATTGCCAGGCCCTTTCTTCCAAAAGATGGACAAAGCCAACTACTTCAAATGATGAAAGAACATGCCCTGAGAGAAGCCTATTGATAGTGATGTCAAGCAGCTCAGTCTCTTTGGAGAACTATGGTGAACGTCTAAAGAACTGTAGGGTGAAAATACCAGTCATCCAGGAAGACCAGCCCATGTCAGGCCCCCACATTTTATAGCTCAAGAAACAGAAACCCTGAAAGTTAAGCAAAGTATGTCACTTGCCTTTCCATGGCTGTGACAAAATACCTGACCAAGTCCACCCAAAAGAGAAAATTTATTATGGTTCAGTTTCCCAAGATTTAGTCCATAATTGCTGGGCCTCATCACTTTGGGCCTGTGGAGATAGTAGCCCTCATGGTATGAACAAATGGCAGAGGGAACATTCAGGAAGCAAAGAGAAATAGGAGAAACTGCCAGGGTCCCACATCCCCACAGGCACCTCCCCAGTGATTCAATTTACTTCCTCTAGACCCCTTCTACCACCTTCCAGTAGCAGGCTGGCTACCGAGTCTTTAGCATGTGACCCTTTGGAGGACATTTCAAATCTAAAGTAAAAGAGGTTACTAGTGAATGATAATCTTTCTGATTGCCAAGCCCCTTTATAGCTAAGCACAGAAACAATGGGGGAGGTCCTTCTGTGTATATGTTTATCTTATTGGTTGATAAAGTACTGTTGGCCAATAGGAAAGCAAGATAGGTGGGACTAGGAGTCGAGGAGGATTCTGGGAAGTGTAGTAAAAAGAAGTCTTGCGATCCAGGCAGGAAGTGACATAGCAGGCAGACTCATATATAAGCAAGGACTAGAAGGAAGTCATCCCTTTTCTCTTGCTCTTCCTCCTGGTCTCTGCTCTGTAGTTGCCATGTGATCTGCTGGCAAGAGAGGGTGCCAGCAGAAGACATCCTCGATAAGTCTTATAAAATATATAGATTTATGATAATTAAGACTGAGCTAGCCAAAAAAGCAAAAAAAAAATACAATAAGGTGCATCTCTGTGAGTTCGAGGCCAGCCTGGTCTCCAGCGCGAGTGCCAAGATAGGCTCCAAAGCTACACAGAGAAACCCTGTCTCGAAAAAACAAAAAGAAAAAGAAAAAAAAACACAAAAAGACTGAGCTAGCATATAAGAAATCCTAATCTATTGGACAAGCAGCATTTGTACCTAATATAAGTCTCTGTGTGTTACTTGGGACCTTAACGTGGTGGCAGGTAGAACTTGGGTGGCCTAGCAGAAAGCGCCCACATGGTGGCAGTGCTCGGGCAGCTTGGCGGAAAGATTTATCATAACACAGAAAATAAAGTAAAAAATTAGAAAAATGAGGAAATGGGGCTGGAGAGATGGCTCATTGTGGTTAAGAGTACTGACCACTCTTCCAGAGGACCCAGGTTGAATTCCCAGCACTCACATGGCAGCTCACAACTGTCTGTAACTCCAGTCTCCAGGGGATCTGGCACCCATGGTCAAAGCACCAATGCACATAAAATAAAGATTAATTTTTTTAAAAAAGATTGAGGAAATAGCTACCATAAGAAAATACCTGAGACATCCTAATTTGGGGTGATACATGATAAGCAATAGCAACTTTCCCCACTATTGTTAAGTTTATTTAACTCGGCTCCTATAGAAACTAGTAGAGATAACATTCAGTGGTTCTCTCCATGACCAAGCACAACCTATCTGCTTGACTTTGGATGAGATCTTCCAATAGACATGCTACCACTCAGGAGGCTAAGCTTGCTGATCCACACATCATGTCTGGGCTATCTGACGCTTGCTCTCTGCTGTCTCTAGAGGTGTTTGTGCTTATAGATATGCTATTTGTGGCCCAAACTGCACTTTAAGAACATACAAGGGCTTATTGTCAGGTGACAGATTTGTATCATGGTGCTGATAACTTTTGCTTTCTTTGTTAATTCAACATTCTGGCAACAGATCCCAATTTGGTCAGATGATGCTAATCTGTGGTTATGTTATAGCATTTCTTCTCAAATCTATTACCAAGTTCCTTTATAAGTGTGTGCAAAAATAGACATGAAGGAAAAAATGTGGGGAGAGGCAGAGCTGGGGTCTGAACACTGCCCTGTGGTGAGAGTACAGAACTGGGTGTCAGAAGTTTAGAGGTGAATTTCCTGCTCAGCCAACAACTCCTCATGTGATAAATAAACTGACATCCCAGTACCTCTAGGCAGAAGGATTGTCTAAGCCACTCAAGAGCAGGGGGATCTGTTTATTTTGCAATTAGCGAAAGGTAAAGGGTCTTGTCTGAAGCATTCAGTTAGGATTCCAGAGTTGACACTCATTCCACTGACTGTACGTGCCTTTAAACAAACCCACCACCACTGCCTTTTAAGGACATCCTAAGACTTTTACATTTTACTCTAACACACACGGTCATGCAGTTGCAGAGAAACCTGAATACAGCTTGCCATTCACTTGCCTGAACGCTGTCAGTGTTGGTTGAGTGATATGCTTAGACTGAGTGAGGACAGTCAACTTTAGCTACCCCCCCATCTCCCTGCAAGCATTCAGGTTTTAGGAAACTTCACCAGAATGTCATTGTTAAAATGACTCTTTGAAATATTCTTTATAAAAAAAAATCTCCAAAAGCTGGAATGACTTAGAGAAGGACACGGACAAGTTTTCATTTCATATGCCTTACTGTGGGCAATGTATTTAAAAAAAAAAAAAATGAATTGAATTTCCCGACCTGACCAATTTCCCTTGTTAACAGAAATAAACAGTAACAATAGCAATATAAATAATGCCATAGAACAATTCAACAGCTTTGCACAGTTTGATCTAAACAGTAGAACCAATTCCAAAAAAAAAAAAAAAATACTTTAGTTTATTTCATGTCAATCTAAACTTAGAGGGTGGATTAACTGTAGATGCCATATTCACTTTAAAAAAAATCATAGGCTTTCAATTCAAACATGCTTTGACTTACAGGAATGTAATATCCTATATTAAATCTTGAGTATGAGTAAATTTATTCGAGGATCAAGGTGGCCTGTAATGGAAACAGGACCTCAGCATGTAACAGGTGAGAAGTTGTCCTGCAACTGGGAAGCTGGCTAGCTGATGTCTTCTCATAGCATGGATGTGTCTGCCCTTCTTCGGGAAAGGCATGGTTATAGAAGGTTGGGTGCGGTAATCCTAACTCTCAGACAATTTGCCTGACCATGGATTTTCAGGCAATTAAAGAAATGAACTTGAAAATTAACTCATGGAGATGTTCGTTGAGCTCTCAGCGGGGTCCATTGCCTCTTGCCTTTCTTGAGGATGATGTATCATTGGTTCCTCAATGGAATCTGCATGGTCCAGTTCTCCTCTCCCAATGGAGTCAACAAGGGCTCCCAAGGGGAGAGATGGAAGGCCTGGGTCATCTATTTCTAATCAGATGTAAAATTTAGAAAAAGTGATTCTGAGATGAAGGAGCCATAACAGGGGTGGGGGTGAGGTAATGTGGGAGGAGGGGGAAGATTACAGTTGCTCTGAGAAAGATGGCTTAAGAAATGATAGCTCATGAGGTCAGAAGAATTTTCCAGAAGGCAAAATTACTTGGGTTCTCAAGGACAAAAAGTAGAAAAAAAAATACTCTACTAATGTTTTTCTTTCTTGAAACAGTCCAAAGGGTTTATTGGGCTATAGCAGTTTGATCTAATTGGGGAAATAACATTTTAAGCCCCCTTCTAATATTAATACACTGTCTGAAAATTCCAAGAAAAGATAGTTTCTAGTATCTTGAGATGGTAGGCCACTGTAATTTTGAGTTTGTTTCATATGGCTGGCATTTGGAAAAAAATATAATAAATTACTCTGTTATGTTAACTCATAAGTTTTTTAGTGATTCACATTAGGTTGCTGGATTTATGATAAGGCCTAGTATGTAAATCTAATTCCCATTAATTTTAAAAACATTTATCAAATGTCAGTCATGGTGCCTGAAACTGAGTTCAACAGTTGGGTTCTCTGGTGGGCAATACTATTTATTTAATGATAGTAAAATGAAAAAATAATGACACTGTATTTGATTCTTGCTATAAAAATTTAATAGAATCAGGAAAAAACAATATCACAAAGGTCATATAAACCATGGTAACCCATGAGAAGGGACATACCTTGTATGTGACCTCATGTGTGTTTATGTGTATATGAAATACCCATATGAGTTTCTACATATGTGTATATGTGGAAATAAGCTCACAAGTCAATATCCTTCTCCTGGTCAATTGTGGTTTTTAAATGTGGATTGTGTTCCTCTAAACTGACTTTTTAATCTGCTGATGGCTCTCAGTTTAAACCTTGACAAACAGGATTACCTCAGAAATCCTTATCGTAAAGATAGAGGTTCCTTGCTTGTTTTACAGCCTTGGTGAGTAGAAAGGCCAAACCAGGTTTCCTGTCTGCTGGTTTGCCAGGCTCTGGGCACAATCTCTTATGTCATTTTCTTCTTAGAACTCACTGTCTTCAGCTGGACTAATCCAGCTCTGACTTGAAATAACATCCCAGACAACATCTTCTCTAAGCTCCTCCCAGATATTTCACTACCCCTGCAGAGTTTGGCATATAGTACATGCTCAATAAAGGTATGTTTTTAATGAGAAAAGGCTCTAAACTGGACCCTGCTTCCACTGAGTGTAGATTCAGTTAAGGAGTGTGGGGTAGCCATTGCCAAAGAGTGAGGACATGCCTTTTAGAATGAGGAGACAGAATTCTAAAAGAGGGTTTAACACAAGTTACCACAAAGCCAGAAGCAGACACTAGGCATTTGGGCTCTGCATGCCCCAGGATAAATCTTCTGATAGTGTTAACCTAAACATAATGTGACTAGGCTGGGGCACCCTAGAATGTTCCTTTCCCCTAACTGTCACTTGCCCTATTTTCTAGGGGCTGGGGCTCCATGTGGCTGAAGCCACATTAGTTCTGCCAAGATGCTCCATCAGCCACAGCCAAAGGAACACATCCTTCCAGTTGTGCTGAAAAGACAAAATTGCACTTACTTCTCCTAAGTTATGATGAAATGAAATGGGAGATCAAATAGGTTCTGTGTTTGCAATCGGTATCCTTGCCAGAGTCCAGCAGAGTCACAAAACCAAGTCAACTTGTAATTAAGCAGGGACCTTGTTCACAAGGGTTTTTTGTTTCTAATTTAAATATGAATTAGAAAATTTCTTAGAAATTAAACTCTTAAGAATTTATATGACACCAAAAAAAAGGGAACTACAGAAAAGTCGGAGAGAATTTCTCATTCCAAGTTCCAGGGGAAGTACAGAATTCTGTAAAATGACCAGTTCCCAAAAGCTCCCTGGCAACTTCCTCTACCACCAGGACCGCAGTGCCCATTTGAGAATGCTCCAGCCCTATATAACATGAGGCTTAGGGGTTCTTTAGGTACCCCTGGGGTGTTTGTCTATAACTTAGAGCACATGTAAGGTGTCCCCTGGCTATCCTGAGCCTTCAGTAAAAAGATGAGTCCAACCATGTGGAGGTGATTGAGAACTAAGACTTTGATGCAAGAGGGGACATTTTCTCTAGTATTGAAGTTTTCCACCACTGGGTGAAAAGCTGGGCAGTGCTTGGGAGCCGTGACCTTTCTAAATCACACGTATAAAGTCATAGGCTGAGGAGGCCCAAGCACTGCAGGTCTTATCTGGGTACTCTAGACAAGGGTTTCCTAAGGTTTTTGTCTCTTTTAAAGTCAGGGAAAGGACATTTGGTTTAGAAGACACAAAAACATTAACTAAAGTGGTGGGATTTATTGGGCTCTAGAAGCAAGTCTCCATTTAATATCAGCCCAGCATAAATGTTGCCCTGCATTCCATTCACACTGCAAACATCAGGGAACAGAGCTCCCATGAGAGTTTGTTTCTGTTTAATGTACCCCGGAGGTGGGAATGGTGGTGGGGGTGGGGGCTACGAACATTAAAGCACTGGCTAGGAGCGTTAATGAAGTTAACCTGGCAAGGCCAGGGAGGTTTGCCTGAAGTGCACCTGAAAGCACTTTGATTATGGCGTCGGCTTCAAAAGAAACCATTCCTGGTGTCTGAGCTCTGCTGCACTGAGAAATAGAATTACACCTTTATATTCAGGCTAATTCCACTCCCTTGCTGAGCCCTGAAAGCATTCTAGAGAAGTAGGGGAGAGGTGGTGCTCCTTCCCACCCTACCCCCTCCACACCACAAACCCAAATGGACAGAAGATGCTCAGAACAAGTTCTAAGAATGTAAGGTCTTAGCAAATGCCTTCTGGTCCAGAAAAAGATGAGCTCCTGTTTTCTGCTGACAGTAAACTGGTTCAGATTGTACAGATTTGCTTTAAACAATACACACACACACCACTACACACAGCCAACACACACAACACACACAGACACACATCATATCCACAACACACATACACCATACACATACACACCACACTACACCCATAATACATATACATCATACACACACGCCACACTACACACATAGCACATATGTAATACACACACCACACATACATCATACTCACACACACCACACTACATACACACACACACTCACATACACACACACACACACACACACACACACACACACACACACACACACACACACTTCCTTTAGCTTTTTAACACTATTATCTCATCTCCCATTTCCTTTGATTTTGTAATGTTTCCGTTAATTTTCTCCTTTTTTCCTTTCCTCTGTGGCTGACTTCTGTCCTTAGCATTCCTTTCATTTCCTTTGCACCCTGAAGATTTTAGTGCTTCCCTTTTCCTTGAGGGTTCCTTTTTTGGTCACAGCTGCCCCCTAACGGTTTTCAAGCCCATTACTGCTGTGTGCTGCAGGAGAGGAAGAGCGGGAAAGAGCTGGCCTGGGAAAACTGGAAGCACACATCAACAATGCCTTTGCTTCCTACTTGGAATATACTCTCAACACCTACAGAGTGGTTCCAGTAACTTCCAGCAATGGTCAAAGTGCATGGGGTGAGGGACGGCATTTTCATTAATTATTTTTTATGCCATTTGAATTTATTTAAAAATCTATATGTAAAATGTATTCTCTTTTGCAAATTTAGAAACAAAATAGAATCACAGATAACTGAAAGAGAGGTTGCCTCTGTATGTGCTTTCCTGACTCCTGTAGAAAGCCATTCTGTTCCAAGCCCCCTCCCTGTCAGTGCGCTCATCCGATACTAAGGGTTGATTGGCAGTTCAGTAAACTGTGTAGGAGTAAATATGAAGGAGGAGAGTGAGAACTAATGACTATGGTGGGTGTGAATTAACCCACCCTGGAGTACCCTCAATAACAAAAGGTCAACTCCCTGTCTCCTGCCTTTCCATCATGACTTTCATGCTCAAATTAGCAGCTCTTGCCACCATAATGTAACAGCCACCTGACATGTAGATGCCTAATTAAGGCACCAGAAGTCACAGGTTAAAAATTTGAAAACAGCAATACCTAACAACAACAGAAAACTCCCTTACAGTTCTGGGGGGTTAGGGGGATGATAGGTTGTGTTTGCACACCAAAGAAAGAAAAGCAAAGTGATCTCAGGGATTCAGGAGTCAAACTCCCAGAGAAAATTAGTCTGTGGATTTAATAAGAGAATGAGAACTTTCAGCTCCAAACAAGATTCCTGAATATATCTATATCTATATCTATATCTATCCATATTATATATATATATATATATATTTGATATTGTAACCCTAACATCTCTAATCACATAAACACTGTGAAATCACCAGTATATTTAACTTTGTAATGCTTGAGGAATACCCCCCCAGGTCATACATTACTGTATTAGGGATAAATATTAATTTCAGCCTATAGAATCGTTTCAGCTCACAAGTGAGACTGGGATTGGGAAAGAGCTGTGGCAAAATCCCAAACTAGGTAAAAGTCCTCTCAACCAATCCCCCATCCAGTGGATGATTAACAGACTTCACGAAGACCCCCAAGGCCTAGATCTTCTTGGCCCACAGCACTTTGCTGCCCTACCTGCTTCTTGCCAGGTCTTTGTGGGCAGGAGCTCTGGTAAGCAAGTCACAGAGTACTATGATAACCCTGATCTCCCATGAATATTCTAGAAAACTCACTTGAGAAAGCTAAGCAAGGACACAAGTTATTAGACAATACAAATTGTGCCTTTCTCTGGTCAAACAGCCCCCTCCCTGTATTTTCAAACCTTGCCTTGGCAGCCAGAGCTTCCACAGACGCTGAGATTCCTCCTTGGGGAACAAGTATGGGAGATAGAAGGATGTGAAGTTTTCTGGGTTTCCATGGCAAATGTTCAGCTCCTGATCAAAGGTTGCTCAGTCAAACACATACATGGTAAACACAACTCAAATGTAGATTAGTAGGATGGAATGCAACCTACAATTCATTCCCTTGGTCATACTAACCACAATTCATAAATGGAAAAACCAAATGGTGTGTGACAAAACTTTTCCTGGGAGAGATAACACACAGGTCTACTCCCCAGACAGGGATCCCACAAAAGACACAGATACAAAGCCCAACTTGGTGAACTAATGAGTTTTACCGAGTTTACTTATGGGAGTAAGTGAGGGGTTACTTACAAGAACAGAAATGACTCACCAAAGATCACTCAAGCATGGGTGACAGCTCACAGAGCTGGGAACCTGGAGCTTGCTGCAGGCAGCTCAACAGGTTGGAGAGTGTCCTCTCCAAGTGACTCTGGTGTAAACCTCTTCCAGGAACTTGGTCAGATCTCAGAGTCTTCTTTGACATTTAGCTTCCTACTGTCTTAGGAGGACTCTCTCAGTTCTTTTATTTACTCTGGCAGAGAAGAGCCTAGTGAATCTGGTCAGTTTCAGGGGCCTCCTGAAGCTACTTTGAGTGGTTTCCCTTCCCATTTAAAGACATTCTCTGCCACAATGTTTTGATCTCAGAGGGAACCATAACACAAGACCAGATGAAAAGCACAGGTTCTCCATCTTGATGGGTAGTTGCTTTGAAAAATGCTCTTCTAAAGGATGGGGTTGGTGGGATGGATCTTATTGATATTCCAAAGCTCCAAATGTATATAAATTATCAGAGCAGAGGGAACCCTGCCCAGGAGAGAGAAAGAAGCATACAGACTTCATGAGCATCCCCTGTCAAGGGATGTTTGAATACATTTTGCATTTTGTTGTCACCTTCTTGCTCTTGTTTTTACTTATATGGTTCCCTCCTATCAGCTCTAGGTCTATGACGGAGGATAACTCAAGACACACACATACACACACAATTTGGAGAAGATTTCAATACTTCATGAAAATCTGCAAGGATTCTGGGAACCCACCAAATACAGTATCAAAAAGAAATGATTCGGTGGTGCTCAAGTCTGTTAAGAAAAACGAATGATTGTTTTCAAAGAAAGTGTGTTAAGTGTGTGTGGGGGGGGTGACTTCTATTGATCAGAACCTGGACTTCAATGTCAAACAAGAGAGAGAATACAAAATGAGCATCTATTACATTTTAACCAAAGGTTTGCTTCTGAGACAGCTGCAGCTAAACATTAACTGGGACGGAGCAGTAAATTACAGATTAAGATGCAATTATGCCTCCTATCTCTCCCTTTCAGGGTGAGAGCTTGTCGATGTGAGGGCTCCGATAAGGGAGCACCATGTGACAGGTGGTGTCTATTGTGGAAGCATGAAACTTCTGGAGCCTTTAGATTCTCTGTTCCCAGGAGGCAGAACCCCCATGCCTGTCTTGTTTCCATGCCCCCTGCATAGTCACGCATCTCTGAACAGTTAACACAATTTGATGAACACAAACTGAAAACCGTACCTGAAGAGGGTGCCAGCAGCAACCAATGGTTGTGTGGGGAAGAGGTTGAATCCAGCTCCACAAAACTCGCTAACTGGTCCTTTGAAAATGTTGCTGCAACTCTCCCCCCTACTCCAGGTCAACTTTTAGGTGGTTTCCAAATAGTCTAGGCCCACTGCTTCTCAAAGTCATAAGGTAAAGCTAAGACCCCTACCATTCTGGCACTTTAGCGGATATCTTCTGGGTGGGCTCTCCAGAAATCTGAAACATCAGACCCCATCCAAAAAGTTCTCAAAGAGGAAGTGTGAAGGGAATAATTCTCCAAATATCCTCCAATAGACGATGTATCGAAGACTGTTTAGTAAATGTCATACATCATAATTATTGTTCATTTGGCCTATGGATCTTTGCAACAGAATCACCTAAAATGTGTGTTTTAAGAAAAATACATTCAGATGCCCAGAAATCATCCTAGACCTAGCGAATCCCAGCTATAGGAGGCTGGTGCCCAGGGACCTGGATTTTTAACACCTGCCTTCTGTGATTCTAATGCCCCTCAAGTCTGGGACTGTATATCTGAGAATACCCTGATTTTCCACAGGGAATGGCTAAGGACAGCTTTCTTTTAGCATCATCTAGGAATTTTCTTTATGTTCCCCCAACCCACCTCTCTCCATCAAAGGAATGTAGGATATGATTATCCATTGTTATTCCACAATTAAGGAAAATGATAACAACATCCCAGTTGAACAGAGATGTGTTCAGGAATCCCAGTTTCACTATTAGCTATTTGGGGCCAGTTCAGAGTTTCTTTTCACAAAACCATCCAGGCCTTTTCAGAATCAAGAATCTGGGACATAGAGGCATGCAGAGAAGTGTGGAACCTGGTTCTTCAACCACCTTATGTCTAGTTAAAACAAAACCCATGGTAGCAGACCACTCCTATTCCACTCTAGATAAGAACAATGTAGTCAGGTCTGAGCCAGCCAAAGCCTGGGAACTTTCCCAACGACCTTTTCCATGTGCCACACACAGGACTTTGAGTTCTGCTTTAGAATCCTTCGAAGTCCTGGGTGAAAGTGATTCTAAGCCTTCCTTCCAGAGGCCAATGAGATATTCAGAGTGGGGTGGAGGAGAATAGCCTGATGCTGAATTTTCCCTGCCCTGCTGAATGAAGCCCTTTGAGAAGACAGGCAGGAGCTCACCACCATGTGTGGTGGCTTGGGCATTATTTATTGAGTGCTGCCCCCTAGAGGACTGGAAAAGACATGGCCACTTGGAGTCCCCAAGGCTAGGAACCAACCCCATGCCCGCAGGCCATCTGCAGAAAATGAGGCCTTCACTCCAGTGGACTGCATTGAAGTCTTACATGCAGAGGCACAGAGGCTCCCAGGAAGCAAGTTATCGCCCCCTTTAGGACATGTCTGAAATAAACGAAGATCCATAATGCTGGAAACTGGATCCAAGAACAGAGCCCTGAAACTTAACTCTGACTTCTCCCAGAAGCGTAGAGAAGCCTGGAAGCAGCCAGATGGGGGTCCTCAAGCCTGAGGCCCCAAGGCCAGCAGTCTAGAGCTGTCATCCTTACAGTTTCCTAATGTGCTTTGGTTTTCTTTCTTTCTTTCTCCTGTCTTGTCCGTGCCCTTTACCTAAACCCTATTTGTAGTGTTCTCAGAAACCAACTGTATGAGGTCTAGTCCGCACTGGAATGGTTTGGTATGCCTGGAGAGCCGTAGGGGTGGTGACACTAGGAACTCTTTCCTTGCAGGCTCCGTGAGTGCAGATAGTGTTATTTGCCCTTAGATTAGTATTTTGGCAGCAACACAAACTGGAATCTCTGCTTGAGGTCCAAAATCCAGGCTTCCCACTTCCTTCATCAAATATTTGGGACTGGGAGTTGTTCTTTACAATTGGACTTTAAACCAGGAAAATGTAAATCTGGAGCTTTTAGTGATACGGATTTTCTCTTGAGCCTAGAAAAAGCAAACAGGGAAGGGAAAGGGAGAATGAAGGGAATCAAAAGTACCCCTTATGTGTGTTTGATGATGATGATGATGATAATGGTGGTGGTGGTGGTGGTGGTGTGTGTGTGTGTGTGTGTGTGTGTGTGTGTGTGTGATGCTCTCTGGCAGAACTCAAAGGCCTCTGACACCTTTGCAGTCAGGCATCTAAGACTAACCATGTGACACTCAGACTGTGGACTTCCACTGTAAAAATTTCTCTATAGCATTGCAAATCACTTCTGATTCAATTTTGTTTGGGTTTATCTCCGTGTAAATAACAGTTAAGTGAGAGTTACAGATTTTTTTCAAACACTGAATGTGATAAACAAAGCTAATGGCAAGTCCTGATAAGGAAAGAAACAATCCAGAAGAATCCTCAAGTACAAGCCAAGAAGAAAATGGCATAGTCAGATGTGTGTGTTCCTTGTAGCCCAGACTTTATATCTCTTAATCTGCAGGTTGCTAGGAAAGGGATTGCAACGTTAGCCAGGCGTGTTCTACTGAATCTTTATCCTGGTAAAGCAATGATACCTGGTGAACATAACAGTTGGGGCTCACCAAGCTGCACTCAGAAACAAAGATGCAAATGTTTCCCCAACTGTTCGCTTAAAAGTTAGCTTCTAAGCGCCTTTAGACACTTTCCATGCCTCCACTTAAAAATAGTTAACATAGTGCTATTTTCTTTCTGTCAACACTGCGGCCACATTTCCTTGGGGAAACATGAGCAGTAGTTACAGTAGCATTCCAAGAGGCCTTCATGTACCTGTATTATGTGCGGAAGCTTGAAGATGTGTTGGGTGGCCGGGGGAACAATTTCATTGCCTCGAGAAATTTTTCATTGAATAAAATCGTTCCTCGTCTTAAGAAAACTGAGAGTTATGGGCGGGGTGGGGGAGTGGGGGCAACAAATCCTTACCCAGATAGCAGAGGAGTCTGTATGGGACACAACAAAGGATCTGAGTAGTAAACACAAGGAGTATTGGGGGTTTGCTTCAGCTAGGGCTGACAGTGTGTGTCGCCGCCACACACTGCTGCCTCTAGAAACACATGGTTGAGCTCTCTACCCCAAACACAGTCAGCCACCCAAACTCCTCCTGCAACGCCATTGCAGGTGGCATTGTGTTGGATTCTGCATGTGTGGCATCAGTCTCATTTTGGGGGGAACAAGCATTTCCCGGGCTCTCTAGAGTTTCCCTCTCGGCAGAGACAGCGCGCCCTGAAGGGAAGGTTCTCCTTCCTCGGGTTGTGACACACCCGCAGCCCCGCACCCAGGTGCGCAGGGCAAGGAGGGAGGTGTGGGCTGAGAGGGGGCGGCGAGGTGCCAGGTACCTTAACTTTGATCGCACGGCCGCGGGGTTGTGAGCCACCACCGCCCCGCCCGAGCCGGGTGCCGCGGCCCTGGGCTCTGCGCCGCGCGTCTCCGCCGCTGCCTCTTTAATCAGGAACACAGAAGGGGCGGGCCCTGAGCCGGCGCGTAATCGGATCGCTCTGCCGCGGCTCTGACATCCACATGCTGCTCGGCCTGAAAAGGCGAGGGGGGAGTCGGAGGGGAGGCAGAGGAGGCGAGCGAGGCATCAGCCCGCAGCCCGCCCCCGGCACATCCTCAGAAGCGCAGACACTCGGCCGGCCGCTGGGCGAGGTGGAGGTGAGGGCGGGCGCCAGCGAACTCGGAGAGCCGCTCGCACACTCGCGGGCGATCCCAGCCACCGCCGCACCCGCAGCAGCACCAGCAGCACCGGCCGTCGCCGCTTCCTGCCTCGCACTCCCCTCCAGAGACTGGCCAAGCGGGTGTAGCCGCCGGGGGAGGCTCCTGCTAAGGGAACCCGGCGAGGACAAGAGCCGGGAGGCTGACTGCCTCCCACTCCGCCTGTCCAGCGGTCGGTGTCTCTGCTCGCGTGTGTGTCCCGGGTGCCGGGGGAACCTGTGTCAGTTTGCGCCTCTGAGATCACACGGCTGCCTAGGGGTCGTGTAATGCCCAGGGCAAGTCTTGGCTTTCAGTTTTATTATTACTACTATTATTTTACGCTTGGCTTTCGGGAAACCCTCGTGATGTTGTAGGATAAAGGAAATGACACTTTGAGGAACTGGAGAGAACATACACGCATTTGGGTTTGAAGAAGAAACCGGTCCCCGCTTTCCCCTGCTTGCTCCCTCTTGGCTGATGTCAGGAGCTATCTCCTAGTGAGGTGGGGATTCCAGCAAGAATTAAAGGTGAAGACGGGCCACCGGGACCCAGGAGGGAAACGCTGATCATTAGAGACCTTTGCAGAAGACACTACAAGGAAGAAAATTAGAGAGAGGAAAAACACAAAGACATAATTATACGAGATTCCACAAACCTAGCCCTGGAGAAAGCCTCTTTCAAAAATGGATATGTTCCCTCTTACCTGGGTTTTCTTAGCTCTGTACTTTTCAGGACACAAAGTGAGAAGCCAACCAGGTAAGCCCCTCAAAGTTTTTCTATTATTTTTACATGGTTCCCCCTTTAAAGGCGACTGCTAATGCAGAGAGGCCACGCAAAACCGATCAGGAGGAGGCTCCCTCAATACTCAATAATTTAAAGGGAGAGAGAGCCGACCCTCTTTACACCACCAGGGCTCCTGTGCTAAACCCAACTTTTCTCTCTTGCTGGGAGTGTGTGTGTGTGTGTGTGTGTGTGTGTGTGTGTGTGTGTGTGTGTGTGTTTTGTAACAGAATTTGGCGGTGTTCAGATGTCACATATGGACTGAATCAAAGGTTTAAAAATACTACAAAGCCTTTGCATTACAGTTTTGGGGATTTTTTTTTTCCTGTCTTGAAGCAGAACACATCTCCCTTGAGTTTCTTCAACCTAGCCAGTGAAATATAAATCACTTGCATTCCCTCCACTTAGCTACATTGAGCAATGTTAGCTGAAGGGCTTGTGGGGAAAGGAAGGAGTCTAGCTTTGGTTTTCAAATGTGTGTGTGGATTGTTTGCAGAATGGGTGGGTACATCTCAGAATCCGAGGACTGAAGCTAGGGGAGCAAGTTAGCTTGGGGCTAAGATGGGGCTTTCCCGTGGGCAATTGCTGGTCCCCACTCTCTCCTGAATCCATGTGTTCTCTGGGAAAACAAATCTTGTTCTTTAAAAAAATTCCTGAAAGATAAAAGAAACTGCATGCCCCACAAGGTCTCTCTGTCTTGTGAAGTGGTTAGAAACTTTTGAGTGGAATTTGTTCTCTTGAGCACTGTCAAAAAGGGTGTGTGGACACAGGCTGCAAAGATAAGCACAGTGGGGCCTAGGATAGTCCAGGGCCAGCTTTTGTGGAGTGCGGCAAGGGATATCTCTCTGAAAACAGGTCTCTGGTCTCAGGGAATGCGGTTCTTCCTCCCTAGGATTGCTCCAGGGTTGCTTTTCTCCGCTCTAAGACAGTATCTGGAGCCTCACAAAACTCTTAGCAGTTGCTGCTACAGGTGATTATGGACGGGATTCCATCTACCAAGGAAATGGTGAGGGGAAGAAGGAAGGAAGGTAAAGACAAAAACTCGGAGAAGTGCTTTTATCTCGAGACGCTTGGGAGGTGACAGGCAGCCGCAGTGAAGGGACTCACTCCCAACAGCCACCCTGGCATCCTCGCACTGTGCTTAGCCAGTCCTAAGGAGAAAGCTTAGTGCCTGCCAAGCTTCTTGTCCCTTCCCAAACACACACCTACAGCCACTTACATATGGGTTTTATTTTTTGCTATTTTGGGGGGTTTTTTTGGGGGGTGCCTTTGAGACTCAAGTCCAAGCCTTTACTGCTCCTCTGCGGTAACTGATCCTACAGGCAGCTTTGCAAGCATGAGCTAAGGGATGGGTGCAGGTCTGTCCTGGGGAAATTTTCTGGGCCTCGCATTGGGTCTTGCCTTAATTCTGAATTCCCAGCTTGAATTGAAATTAAATTACCTCCCACGGACCTGAATGCTGCGTAAATTATGTATGTGTGTGGTTTGCTATGTATGAATACATATATATATATATATATATATATATATATATATATAGCACGCGCGCGCGCACTGGCGCGCTCCTTGAGAATGCCCATGGTATATTATGTATTCAAGAGCGGACTCCGGTAGGCCCGGGTGTGCGAGTGCGAGCACACTGGCACACACACCACACATACAACTTCAGGCTCCCTGTGATGTGCGGAGCGAAAGGGATTGGGAAGACTCGGGGACCATCGCCTATCCCAGATGTTCGCACATCTGGCCCTGAGCTGCGTGGAGCATGAGTACGTGTGTGTGTACGACACCCGCTCGGACCCACTCCTGCTCTGCCACCTGCCTCCCGCGCTCTCTGCAGAGCCCCCTCCCATCCCAATCCCTGGTCTCGCTGCGTCACTTCCAGAGAAGCTCTAAAGCGCGGAGTGCAAAGCAGGTCTGCCCACTAAAAGCCGGTGGGCAGCCTCGGACCCGAGGTGGGACCCGCCCAGAGTAAATATTATCCGGCTCCCCGAAAAGGTGATCCATAGCCGATCACCGTTTCAATCGAGCAACTGATTGGTACCCGGAGACCTAACCCGGGTGGCTAAGGGCGAGGCCAAGCTAGACCTCTGACTCACCCTATGTGCGCCCGCCAGGAGGTGGGTTGGTCCCGGCACTACGGCGGCAGCGGGAACCTATTCCGAGAAGGAAGCCAGGAAAGAAGGTGGCGGGCACACGTGGGGGCAACTGAGCAAATACTGGGGCGGTCCCTGGCAGCTGGAAGGCTATGTGGGCACCGTGCATCCGGCTCCCAGGCGCGTAGCCTCCAGCCAGGGGCTGGCGAACTCTGGGTAGCTGGGCTGGACCGGCTCGGAGCGCCCCCTCCTGCCCCCCACGCTGCACTAGGCAATGCAAGCTCGCCGCAGCCCCGGGAGAACTGGCTTGTAGAGGCTGAGGGCCTGAGACCGAAAGATCCCCGCTCTAACCAGGCCGGGCAGCAGGAAGCTGGGGTGGGATTGCAGCACCGAGGGCGGAGAGAGGCGGGAAGCAGCCAGGCAGCCTAAGTCGCAGGAATGCGCGCAACTTGCACAGCCTGCGGGAACACAGTGCGGCTAGCGCCCGCCTGAGCGTAAGAACAGGTGAAGAGCACGCGGCTCGGGCATCCACGTGGCCGAGACGTGGGCGCCCCACAGCGCTCCCAACTCCCTCCCCAACCCCTACTACCATCCCCCAGAGCCGTCCCTACCGCCGCATCGATTTGTTTGGGCTACGCAGCAGAAACAGAGCTCAGCAATCCATAAACATTCTATTAGGCAAAAAAAAATATTTCCAGCAAAAGCAGAACCAAGGCTACAGCCTCTACTAAGTTAGCCACCTAGAACTTCTCCAAACCAGTCCCCTCCTCCTCCAGACTAAGGGCACCCCCGGGTAGAAGCCTGCCGCAATTCCCTGGTGGTGCCCAATGCCAGAAAGTTAGGTCGTGGCTGCGGCTGTTGTCCAGAGCGGCCACTGCAGTTGCCTGCTGGCGGATTACGTCCCCCTCCTCCCTTCCTGGCTGCCCGTGTCCACGTGAAGAAAAAAAAAAAAAAACAAAAAACGGTGTTCACGACCGATGCTTTAGTTTTCCTGATTGATTTCTTTTTAATATCAACACAAGTTAATGGAGGCGAGGCGCGCTGTGATTAAACGGCTGCCCCCCCCCCCAGCCCTTCGCCTCGGGCTGGCGGCGTCGTTAGTGTGTCCCACCAGACCCTTGGCACCATCAGGACAAGTCGACCGACTGTCCTAAGGTGTGTGGAGGGGGCGTGGAACGGATTGGGCAACACTCTGGGGATCTCCGGGGGGGCTGGGGGCACTGGAATCAGCTTTCCAGGTCACTTAACCGATCCTCCCACCCTTGCGGCAGCTTCTGCGGCTCCGGTTGAATTTCTTCTGGAAGGGAAGGGAGTGGACGCCCCGGTTTATTGGCGTGGACTCCCTGCTTGGCTCGCTCCCTCTGCCTCCCTTCGTTTCAGTTTCTGACAGAGAGGAGAGCCCCCTGGCGCTAGCCTTCCCCAGCAGCGCCGGGAGACGAAACTGCTGTGTTAGAATGGATCCGCTGGGGCTTGCATTCTACCCAAGAAATAGCTCAGTTCCTGCTGTTGGTCTTTCAGAAGGTGGCAACTCCCAGGCTTAATGTCTACGCCCCCCTCCCCCGGCCCCACGAGACTCATGGCTTGGGGCCAAAAGAAGCCAGACCCCATAACCATCTCCCTCTTTCTTCTTACTCCCGAAGAGCTTTGATCTGTGGTGGCCTTTAACAGCATTGCCATGGACACGGGCTGACTCGGTCAATTCAACCTTCAGTCTGAGCTGGGTGATCAGATAAGAGGTGTAAATTGGCTGTGGGAGACAGGTCCGAGTTCAAACAAATCCACTAAGAGAAGCAGTGATAGTCCAGGGGCTTGATATGGGGATATGATTAATGTTTTAGACTGTTTCCCCCAAAATGTGCCATGGCCATGGATGTATATAATCATTTACAAGTAAAACAGTAAACTCCTGGATTCGGAACAGACAGCCTACTGAGAGCTCTGGTGACTGATCTCCTGCCCTCATTAAATAAGTGCCCAGTCACCTTTTCCCCAGAAGCAAGCACTGGAGGTGGTGAGGCTGTAACCATTTGCCAACTGAGTACACAGTATAAAACAGAGGAGAGCGCCCCACGGGGCTTCAAGACAGGCCCTTACTTGTCCAGGATGCACCAGGTAGAATAGCGAGTGCCCAGCAGCACCTCCAGTGTGAGGTTTTATGTCATCCCAAGGAGCCCTCAGAGCACTCAACTGGCAAAGTGTGAGATTGGAAAGCTGCAGGGACTGGAGGCTGGGCTCTCCCAACAGGACCCCTGCTGTCTACCAAATGGCTCCAGCCCCCTGCTGTTCAGTGGATAGTAGGCGGCATTCATCAGGTTCTACCTTCTAGGTATAGGAAAAGTGAAGAGTGCAAACAGCAGTTCCTATGCAATGAGGCATGAATGCAAGCAATAGTTATCATCGGGGCGAGGGAGGCAGTGGGGGAAAGAAGCTGAGGTCCCAGGTGTTTTTCATCTCATTCAACTCTTCATTAAAGCAATTTAAAAAGTGAACTGAGAAAGTGTGGAACGTTTCTGAGTTGACAAAATTCAAGAGCCAGGCTTATTGGCAGTTTTCAGAACATGTTCCCCCAAAGATCCAGTTTGGAAAGATATGAAGGTGAGGTTTTTCCTTTATAGAAAGCACGAAGCCTGCGGAATAAAATGGAAGGGGCATTGTCTCTGATCAGCCCCTTCCCCAGCCAGCAAATGAGGCCAAATCCAATTGGAATCCCTTGTGCTAAATCTTGGCCATGTTATCCAACTGAAGCCTGAACTAGGCCAATTTAAAAATAAAAACAAACCAGTAGGGCCACAGCAACCAATGAGAAGGCGACTTTGTCACCTGAATCAGTTGCGTTTGAAGTTCCCTTTACCTTAACCAGGTAAGGAAAGTAACTTGGACCTGGCCAGTCCTATTTCCTTAGCCCTCTTCTCTATAAAAGACCCCCACCCCCTCTTAGTTGATGGGAGGCTTGTTCCTTCTATAAAATGACAAGTTGCCAGATTGTGAATCAAATAGAAAAGCCAATTTACCCAGAACCAAATGTACTGTTATTTTGTCTTTTGACAAGCACAACACATTTGAAATTCCTTAAATGAAGGAGACCTACAAAGTGACCCCGGAGCAGGAGTTCATGGTGGCATGAACATATTTAAGGTATTTTATCATCTGGCCACCATCTTGCCAGATGAGGCACCCACCTTGAGTAGCATTTGTGTGCTTTGAGCCCCAGGAGTTAGCCACTGTTCTATTCCTTCCAGGAAAGGCTTTATCTACTGCTAGCTTTTGAAGATGATTAACCCAGTTCTGGAGGATACTACAGAAAAGTTGTATGGCCCATCTCCTTTTCTCCCCCAACTCTGAGTTCCTACAGCATTTCTCAAGACTCTATCTGTCTTGTAGAGAAGAGCCCATCATTTGAAGGTTTCATTCCTGAGCAAGGTTTAGTGGGGTTGGATTCCAGGACACACTGGCCTTGTCCTGTGGCTGGCCCAGGAGAAAGCTTCTAAAGGTTTAGGAAGCTGTCAGGTTTAGATAAGACTGAGCCCCTATCCTATGGGACCTTGGTTGTATTAATAAGGAGAAATTAATTTTTAACCACTGGGAATGTTGCCAAATTATGTGACCTTTGGCAGACCAGCTGTGCTATAAAAATAAATCCCCCATTTCTGAAAATGCTGCTTCTCTCCAGTAGAACAATAACAACGTGGCAGTTGGGACAGAAACGCTCAGGCTGGAGAAGAAAGGGTAGGAATGGGTGTTGACAAAAAAAAAAAAAATCTGTGATGCTATGAAACGTGACTGAAGACCTGAGCATCCTACCACCCTCCCCCACACCCCACCCAGGGCTTCCAGAATACAGGAAAGAGATCTGGCATAACAGGGAGCCAGGGAGCCTGTGTATATGCAGGCAATGGAGAAGGTGTTAAGTGCTTCCAGCCTGCTCACACCCAGCCTTGAACACATCCCTCATTGTTCACACTGCCCAGTTACTGGCATGGGCAGAGAAAAGAGGTATTGAATAGGGCAAAATATTTATCTTTCCCTAAATGCCACCAATAAGTGTCACTGGAGTTTGAGAGCACTGGGGTTAGATTGCTTTGCTTCTCGATAATTGGGAGCCAGGTCGTCCAGGTTTACAGTCCAACTCGGCCAGTTGCCAGCCCTATATCCTAAGTATTCTGTGCCACCAGAGCACTTAATTGCTGTGTGCCTCAGTTTCCTTATCTGTAAAGGGTGTGTTTGATAACAATACCTACCTAGGATGGCTATGCTGTATGACATCACATAGAATTGATGCTTGATGAGCCTATTCTGATGTCATTCAGTCTTGGAGATAGCTGCAGTGGGGTTAGTCGTCTCATGCTCACACAAAGCACTCTCCACCAACTGTGGGAAGTTTATTTTGTTTTTATGAGATTTATTCATTCTCAGCTGCTTCATCACTAAACCTTTGTCTGTGTTTCATAAGCACCAGCTTATCTCCTTCACAAAGTTCTTCACAGGCCAGTCACCCCCGCTGGATCTCATCTCAGCGAAGGGTTGTCTCCACTTTGCATTCTTTTTCTTCCTTATTCTATTTTCCATGTTCTTGCTGTCTCCCGACTCCCACCCCCTTCCATCCTTCCTAACTGAAAGTGTGTTCAGCAGGAAATGCTGTGTTTAAGTCTCCTCAGCAACTGAACTCAAAAAAAGTCGTCAGAAAGACAAAATAGCTTTTACCCAGCAAGACCCTTCTTAATAATCCCATTTCCCTCTGGGTCTTCATAAAAGAGTCATGATCTAATCCAGAAAAAAAGAGGGGGTGGGCGGGAATAAAAGGAAAGATCTTCCCAGTAGCTTGCAGTATACAGGGCTCCTGGCCACCAGAGAGAGAGAGAGAGAGAGAGAGTCTGTCTGGTACCCTACTCCCAGCCCCCAAAGATGTTCTGATAAGTAGCATTTAGGTTCTGGAGAGAGCCAGTCCTTGAAGAAGATAAAGGGAATTGCAAATTACTGGACCAAATGATAATAATAATTGTGAGAATAAATGGGGGGAAAATAAAGCAGATGTACCCTGAAGGCATAGTAGGAGCCAGAGATAAAGGCACAGAACAGATTTAGTGGAGAGAGGCCAGCTGAAGTCACGTAGGAGAAAACCCACTACCAGCAGTTGCTCACTGATGACGTTGTTGTAGTTTTGCATCTTGCCAGAATGACTGATAAACAAGTATTTGGAACTGCCTTTTCCAGTGAGAAAGAACAGTAAACAATCAACCAAAAGCTCAGAAAAATTACTATGTTTACTACTGCTAGATATAACATGAGTAACCACTGAACTTCATCATTACCTAAGGTTAGGGTGTCCTTGGAGATCTAGTTCACATTAAGTCCACCATGGATCAATGCCTGTGTTAATTTGCCATTTTAAAATCTGTATTTACTAATAGCTAAGGATAGGAAAGGAAGGATAATGTCTGATGTTTTGTGGTAAAATGAATTTTTGATATCTAGTGATACTCTATTGTGATAAAATAGTATTATTCTAGTTCTGTCTTAATTCTTTAATTGGTAAACTCTCATTGGATCTGATTGTTAGGAAAGACTCTGGATTTTATTGCATAGGGCTTTCCAAAGATGGATAGGAAAAGGTCCTTGTCCTCAGGTGGCTGGTGTTGCAGCAAAGTGGATAAGGTCATGTGAACTCTTACTCCTAAGACGATGCTCAAGACTTGGGCTTTTGAGGTAGAGAGAAGGAGGCAGTAGTCCATGGCACTCCTGGTGTGAAGGTGAAGAAGGATACCATACAGGTGAGAATTTCAGCAAAGAAAACCTTCAGGGGAAAGGGGAAGTGGGAGCAGAGACATGCTCACTGGGTTTATTTAGGGAAGCTGTACTTTAGAATGCATGGTTAGAAATAATTGTCAATAAAGTCAGAAATAGTGGCTTGGGCTTAATGCAAGGTCCAATTTGCAAGGCCAGGGGGTTCAAGTTTCATGTGCTAACCAAGGGGGAGCAATTGACATTTCAACCTAAACTTTGGTTCATCAAAATAACTGAAAATACATATATTTTTATTAGCACCCCCTCCCTTCCTTTGGTTTTTGGAGAGACCTCAAAATTGTTTTTCTTCTGTTTCCTTTCCCAAATGTCTGTTAAAATGGTCAGGATTTGTAATCCCAGATCTCTCGTCAATGGCATCAAAACTGCATTTGCAATGAGGTCCGGAAAAGAGCGGACATAAATACAAACTAATGATATTATACCGGCTGCCCTATTGGAATTGCATTTGTTTATGATATAAGATGACAAATAACAAGGTTACCACAGGTGGCATGATTCAAGGTCAGGGGAGGTAATCACGTCAAACCTACATTTTTCCAACTAAGTGACAGGCCATTCTTAGCATCCAGATTGAAGGGGAAAAGGCATTCCAAAGGCCCTACTTCCAGCCCCATCTCCCAGTTGTGTTCTAGGCAAGTTGGGGATGTGGGGAAAAAAAAGGGTTTGCTTCATTTCTTCCTGCCTCCCTTGCACATGTGCCGACTTCCTCTCCTGCTTCTAGCTCCTTGTCTCCTCTCCCATCCCGGATGGTTTTTATTCAGATTTTGAACTTTATCACAGCAAAAGCTCATGGTGATTCTCATTTGCCACCCCTCCAGGAGGGCATTGCTCACTGCCACCCGGCCCCATAAATTGAGTGGATTGCACCCCCTCCTAGTTGTTGCCTGAGGAAGTGGTCAAATGGTCGCATTCCTGGGCTGATGGATTGGCTCATTTCTTCTCAGCTTAAGCCAAGATATGGATTTTATGAGACTGTCTTGTGACAGACTGAAGTCACTTTGAATAAAACAAAACCTAGCCTCAGCTCGAAGAAATAACCCTTTGAAGCAGCTTATCCTGAGTTGGTGAGCAAAATTTGGCTAACCCCCCCCCCCAAAAAAAGGACATAGATGGTCTGGGTTAGGGATTTGATGCTGCTGCCTTTGGTCTTTTCATGTATCCCTGTTGATGACATGCTCACACAAGGAGCTGGGTATCCATAATATTTATAAACAAGCAACCACAGAGCCGGTTAGGAAGCGCACATTGTTACAGCTAACATGATTAAGAGAGACATTCAAACTCTCCATAATGCAAGGCAGGCATCTTCAAGTGGAGATCCTAGCCTTTGGTTTCAGCCTTACTGAGTAAATGAAGCAAGGGGTAACACCTTGAACACATGCCTTATTGTTTTGGAAGGAAGAGAAGACTCCTTTGAATTTGATATCACTCTATAGGTTATAGGAACTTTCCCCCACCTCATGGTATATGGGCTTTCAACTTAGAACTGGATATATCCTTTCAGAGGAGAGGGGAAAGTGTCAGCATGATGGTGTAACTTACCCAAGGCCACACAGCTTGCCAGTGGTGAGAATGAGGCTCTTTATCCCCACCCAGGGCTATTCCAGTCAACTGTCCAGAAATAAGTGACATAAGAAGGTAGCAACCTCCTGTTTTTAAGTAGGGGAGGAAGAGCATCTTCCTTGCCCTGCTACCAATAATTAAATGGAAGTAATGTTGGATTAAGGGCAGGATGGGATTATGTTGTGAGTAAAGAGTAAGCTGTAAAAAGCTTCCAAGAGAAGTGATACAGTATACAGCGGCACTCAGGCATACAGTAGCCCCTACAGGCCTGAGAAGAATAGGTCTGCACTCCCAGCAGATGCCTGAAACTATGAATAGTGCCCAAGTCAACAGTCCAGACGTTCTCCTATGCATATGTACCTGTGACAAAGTTTAATTTACAAATGAAACACACTAAGAGATTAGCAACAGCTAATATTAAAATGTAACAATTACAATAGCATACCACAATAAACATTACATGGATGTAGTCTATCTACTTATCTACCACCTATCTATCTACCTATCATCTATCTGTCATCATCTATCTGTAGTGAATGTACTCTTCTATTGATGATGCTGTGTGTTATCATGTAATGAATACCTTAGAATGATTTAACAGCAGTGCTAGGCTGCTATTGACCTCCTAACTATGTGTCAGAAGGATGAGCATCAAGGTATGGCAATGTCTTTGACCATAGATAACTGAAACCACAGAAGGGGAAACCACAGGGAAATGAGGGTTACCCACATGTTAAAGTCAAAGAGATCCAAGTTCATGGGTTTCAAACAGATCCAGGAGGTCCTGTCCCAGAGAATCCCAGGAGAAATGAAGGTAGAGCCTAGAAGCCAAAGTGATTTTCTTAGTTTTCTCAAGCCTTTCCTTGGAGCATCCAAGGTGAGTTTCTCTTTTACCTCCACTGTACTTTGGAATTCTAGGTAGAGTTTTCATCCAAGGGAAAAGAGTACTTCTTAAAAGCCAAGGCAACTACATACCTAACAGAGTCCACACACTGAATTAAATATATGAAGGTGAACCCTTGGAAGGCCCCCATTCAAGTAAGAGATAAGCTTCTCTCCTTTTTTGCCAATGTCTACCCTTCATGGTAAACACACACACACACACACACACGCACGCACGCACGCACACACACACACATACACACACACCTTTAACAGTTACCTCACTATCAAGTGTCCCTGTTTGTGCTTTCTTTCCATTTGATGAACCTAACGGTCTAGTCGGTCTTCAGATGTGGTCACAGGACTCTGGCTGTTGAATCAAACCATCAGAATTCTGATTATTTAAAAGTTGTCACCACAGGGGGCTGGAGAGGTGTCCAGTTGAAAGTACTTTGTATTCTTACAGAGAAGGCTCCAGTCCAGTTCTCCGCACCCACATGGTCACTCACAACCATCTGTAGCTCCAGGAGAGTTCCAGGCAAAGCTCTTATGCATATAACACATATAAAATTAATAAATCTTTAAAAGGCAAAATCTCCACACAGTCTGCTTTGAGTCTTATCATCAAATTCAGGCAATACCGTTTTCCTTTAAAAAACAGCTCCAATTTAATTTCCTAGATGGCAGACTAGATTTGTAAGAGTTCTTCTTCTGCCCCTTTTTAATATCTCCTAAAAATCAAATATTACCAAGGAGCTCTGTCTTAATTCAGGCTCTCTAGGAGGGCCTAAGTGAAGGAATAGGAAATTCTTTAATCTTCAGTGGCGGGGGAGGGGTGGTGGCAGGAAACCCATAGGCAGAATCAAAAGGAGTTTGACTAGGTGATATGAGCAGGAATGTAGAAATTTAGAAAAAACAATATATTTGACATATTACTTTTCAAATAAAAACATTTAAGTATTCACTATGAGGGAAAAATTCTAAACTCTGCGACTGTAAGAGCTAGCTTTCTCTTCCCTAGGAAGTTACATGTGAAGGCGCTTCACCAGGCCCTATCACCCACTGACCCCTGACCTGCACAGCTCACCCCTCAGGCTTCCCTCCCAGGTGGATCTTGCTCCTTCTCTTTGGGAAATAGATTTGCCCCAGGTGAGAGGTGTGCACAAAACAGTTGCAAAGTGAAATCTCTTGTCAACTCACCAGACAGGCTTGGTGGCTCGAGCTTCAGTGGGATCTGGTTCCTCTGTGTGTGAGATTGGCCTTAAGGGGTTTGCCCTTGAGTTCAACTCTCTCCATACTTGGTTTGATGCCTCTGAAACAAGACAGAAAGCATTATGGAGTTCTTTGGGAGCACAATAAAGCACTACAAAGTAATGGATGGTGTGGCTCTTCACAAGAAAGCCTAGCTAATTCTTATTGGGGTAAGCTTGTGCTTAAGACATGCAACCTCCCCTCCCATCTAGAAATGAAAAGATCAGTTATCAAGGGGAGATGTAGAAGGATTTAGTGTGTTTTCTTTACAGTTTTTACTGCTGTCTTTCAAGGATTCTGTTCTCTCCAAGAAAAATAGAGACAGAAATTCTAGTATTTATCTTTGGGGATATATGTCTGTGCAAATGATGTGTGACATTTTATGAGAGGGTGTAAACGTGTGTGCAGGACTGAAGTGTGAATTGCTGCTATGTATTCGTAATTGATGGGAGCTCGGTATCTGTGTGTGTGTTTCTGAGTGTGAATGCAGTCTAAGCAAGAATGCCCATTTATAAATGGATGGGTATTGAAAAGGTTAAGAACACACAACTGAGGCAGATGTTAATGAGTTCACAGATATTTCTTTAAGTGTCACGATTTTCTTCTGATAAAGAAATGATGGGGGGACACAGAGGAAAGCAGTAGGGTTTTCCTTTTTCTTTCGGTTAATAAATTTCAACAGCAGGAGTGCAGACTATTGGCTACAGAGTATGGTAGAGTTAAACAAGATTTCTTTTGTGGGGCAGTAATTACGCTGAGTACAGATAAGAAACGAAACCTTTCTGGGAGGAAGTTTTATTCCTGAATCCATTGCTCATCTGTGTGCATGGTCTAATTGCTGAAAGCTCCAGACTGGGGTTCAGGGCGTTAAGGAAAGAAAGTCTTCTTTTAGGAGTAATTGGGGGCGCTTGCATGATGGGAAAATCTACTAAACAGGAGCTCTGCTCAGCATTCCCCATGAGTTTCAAGGCACAAAACATGATTTGGGGGTGAGGCCAGGCAGTTTTCTGCAAAAATAGCTGGCAGGGTCTGGCCCAGTAGAACATTCTTTCCTCTGCTCCTTTGGCAAACGAGCCAATGATCTAAGTACCCACATGTCTGCCTCTTCAAAGGGATTCTACCAGGCCCTTTCACCCACAGAAGCCAAGACTGATGGGCCACCATATGACCAGCTGGAACATACTGGTGCCCCTTGTTGGGGGGAGTGCTTTGGGGAGCCTGCAAAGCCTGCAGGCATGGGCTGCAGAGGCAGGGTAGGGGAGGTGGCAGCATCTGGGTGGGAGGGATGGACCCTATTGTCCTCCGGGCCTGGGGAGGATGCAGGGTCATTAGGTAGAGGATGATGCTGTAGCTGTTAGCCTGAGGAAACGGCTCACTTTTGTTTTCCACCCAGTAGGAAATGGACCTGAATCCATTAGATTCTGGGCAGTTCAACCCGGCACAGTTTGAGCCCTTGGAAGCTAGATGCCAAAAAGGCTACTAGTGTGGATTTGTGGCCCACCACCATTGTGCAGCGTGCCTATCATTTATGCATTTAAAGGCTGTCAGGCTGGCAGTCTGCAGCAGAGGGCTGGAAGACAGTAATGCCAACAGACACCGGGGATGGTAAAGTGCACCTGTAGAGTTAAAAATGCATGACCCATTCCCTCTTTGAGGGAACATAGGAGAAAGACCCCCGTCCTGGAGGGTGTCTGCTGAGCTGTAATACATAATTCACGGGCCCATGCTGGTCCATGCAGATGGCGGTATTAAATCGTGATTGATGCTCTGAGACACACTATGCTCTCGAAGGACTCCAAGAGGCTTTGGAATATTTCTGTCCCTTGTGCCCCTCTGCTCTTACTGTGGTATTTAGCAAACCTCACTATTTCCCAAGAACCCCTACTAGGCGTTGCACAAATTCCCTCCTGGATAGATGAGGTTCTTCAAATGTCATCACCCACCTTTGCTGCCTTTGAAGTTTGTCCCTTCCCTCCTGGCCCACTGAGGCTGTTGATATCCAGCCAGGCACCCTAGGAGAGGGGCGCCAGGTCTTTCTCTGCCTGGGCCTTTCCAGAAGCACCAGCACACTCTGGTGGCAACAGTGGAGCCAGAGAGACAGTGGGCAGAAAGCATAGAGAAAGCTAAGGCGTCTGGTCCACCCAACACAAAGCACCTTTGTGGAAATGCCCAGATCCGAGCCAACAGATTCTCCGATACAGATTCTTCCACTCAGTGTATAATGAAATAATAAATCAAATCTGTGGTGTGTGTGTAATTCAGTGTTTTGGGGGCTTTCTTTAAAAATAACCTGAAATCACCCTCTAGGGCCTGTTTTGGCCCAAAGCTGAAAGTGCCTCCTCACACCTCTTTAATTGTTGCCAGGCTTGCTTGTGGGTTGGTACCACAAAACCACGATTGTCAGTTCCTGGAGCCCGGCTGTTGGCTGACTGTGCTGGACTAGGAGACACCAAATAAAATGAAGGATTTATGAGACAAAGATAGAGATGGGAAGCTTGAAGGAAGAGAGGAAGATGACCAAGGAAGGGAGACAGGAAAAGGCAGGGAGACTTCTTAAGAGTATAGTCTTGTTTTTATAATCTTCAGTCTTGTAATTGGAATATTTATGATCATTTTTCTGGAGTGTGTGTCTGTGTGTGTGTGTGTGTGTGTGTGTGTGTGTGTGTGTGTGTGTGTGGTCAGGTGGCTACGAGGAGCAAAGAGTTGAAATAATCTCTTCCACTGGATGAATAAATAGGTTAGTCTCCTGGACTGACTGCCATAAAAGGTCTGTAAAATAGTTGTGATCAGCCCCTGGGTGGGAGGAGAGGCCGAGGGAGGCTTCAGGAGCATATCTCAAGTTCTTTGGTGGTGTTGCTCTCTCTTCCAGACCCACCCTGTGGAGGTCGGCTGAATTCCAAGGATGCGGGCTACATCACCTCCCCAGGTTACCCCCAGGACTATCCCTCTCACCAGAACTGTGAGTGGGTCGTCTACGCCCCCGAACCCAACCAGAAGATTGTCCTCAACTTCAACCCTCACTTTGAAATCGAGAAGCACGACTGCAAGTAAGCACAGCCCTGCTGACTGGGGGCACAAAAATCTGGCTGCCGTCATGATAGTTTGTCCTTTTTATCCATGAAAGACAACAGTGAGTCCCAACCACAAAGAGACACACAAAGATAGCGTTAACTTTTAGGAGAGGTAGGGTGGAGCTGATTCCATGGTATTGTAAAGAACTTTGTGGAATAAGGTACAGAAAACAGTGGTGCCCTGTCTGCAGAAGTTGGCAGTGGAAGAGTTTCCATGGGGGTGGGAAGTGGGCTACAAAACCCCACTTACTGGCTCTATGATTTAACTTCCCTTGGAGAGCTCCCCGTTTCAACCGCTGCCTTATCAGGGAGCCCTGACAGCTTCCCAAATAAAATAGTGGCTAGATCCTCAAATATACCCATCATTGGGGGATTGGCTTATTGCTTTTTGACGGGGCTGCTCATTGCTTAAAATGAGTAAGAAATACTGACTTGACGAAGGCAGGCTTAAGACTCCAGTTGATTCTTGATGTCTAGCTGCTCAGGTTACTATCAAAGATGCAGGTATGGATTTGTCCTACAAACACAGTCTTAATTGCTCTACAAATAATTAAGCTACCATGCCCCTGGGAAGACGGTGCCACCGTGACCTCCATTTTAACTCGAGAACACTAAAGCACAGAGAGGTTAAGTCAGTCACTCAAGGCGACTCAGCTGATCTAACACCACGACATCAGTCCAGTCACCTTGGGATTGTGGACAGCTAGACAGCTGCTCTTGAGATGCTGTGCTCGAGTGGGGAAGCAGACAGGTAGAAGTGTGGAGAATAGAGATGACTGAGCAGTGGTTAAAGTTCTGCCCTGGGCGTGTCCCCGTGACTTGAAAGTGAAAGTGTTCGGTTCAGAAAAGAACTCAGCATTGACAGCTTTAGTCTTTGTACCATACCCTCTGGAAGGTGCTCAGTGTTCACAAGATGAGTAAGATTCTAAGCATTACTGTGACCAAGGAATTGTGAGTCCTGAATAATTGCTAAGGGGGATACCTTGTGGGGTAGGTTTAAGAGAGTGTTCAACACTCCTGGCCTCCATTGCAGAGCAGACTGCCTCCGAAGGAAACAAGGCCTGTCTGTAACTAGCACTATACTCTGAGACCTGGAGAGCTGTTGTCGTTATTATCCTCCCAGGACCACTTTGCACCTACAGAATGGTTTCCTTCTAACAGGAGGTAGTCCGTGTTGAAAACCAAAGAGTTTCCCGGATGGATGCTGCACATGACCCAGAGTCACAGGATGAGGTTTCTAATTCCAGGGCCAGTCTTGGCTGCCTGGGTGACAAAGCGAATCAGTTCCCCTTTGTCTGTGTCACACAGACATACTGAACACATTGACTCAGCATCCCCAGGCTTCCACTTCCCCAACAGTGAACTTTACAAAGAAAAGGGAGGGGGGTAGAACAGTTTCTGTAAAAGGTATTTTGGGTCCGGGAGCCTTTGGCTAGGCTGCAGAAGGTTGGCGTCAACCGAAGCATAATGTACAGGGTGCTTGAGAATGAGCTCAGGGAAATTTGACTAAGCACCTCTCTGGATGGAGGGCCAAATTCGGTCCTGCTGATACCAGCAAAATCTCTAGGGGAAATTGCTAAGAGGCCATTTTATGGATGTTCACGATGACAGAGGAAAGGGGCCCAGCTTTTTAGAAGGCTGGACCCAGATGGCCATGAGCAAAGCTCCAAATATATTGGGAAGACTAAAAGGCTAAGGAAGCACACAGAAGCCCCAGGACCCATCCTCCAGGGTCGGGAGAGCCTGGTGCAGAGCCTCCATCAGCAGAAGGGACACCAACCTCACCCTTGCTGGAGTCTGACGAGAGGAAACAGGCAAGTTACAGGCTATCTCCCAGATTCTCTGCCTCCCTAAGCAGTTTCCTGTTTTCCCTTACACTCCCCATCCATGCTGCTGGCTTCAACCTAAAAGGTCAAAGAGGCCAGAAAAAATCTCTCTGGAATCTATTTCCCCCAGTGCCAAATTGTCGGCAAGGCTCCTCTGGGGTTAAGTTTCATCCACTTAGCCTTGCTCTTGGTCCTCACCCACCCCACCTCTACTCCTCCACTCCCCATTCTCTGTCTCTCTCATTAATTTTTATATTTAGAAGGCTGTATCTGGTCTCTCGGTCTCTTATTTGTGAACATTTGCATACAGAACAAGGGCTTGCCTCTCCCCGTGCCCACTTTACTTTCCTGGGAAAGAAACACTTCTCATTAAATCCCAGAATTTTTAAAGATAATTTGTTTATGTTTATTTTATGTGCATTAGCGTCTTGCTTGCACGTATGTCTATGTGAAGGTGTCCCTGCAACTGGAGGAATAGACAGTTGTGAGCTGTCATGTGAGTGCTGGGAATTGAACCCAGGTCCTCTGGAAGAGCAACTAGTGCTCTTAACTGTTGAGCCTTCTTTCCAGTCCCAAATCCTGGAAGTTTTGTCTTGTTCTCATACTCTTTACAACTTTTTCTCTTCCACACTGCATTGCTTCCTCTCCTAAGAGTTCCTGGATTTGTAGTGCATTTGCTATCAAAGGAAATTGGCCTCCTCTTTCTTTGCATCTTGGGGACATGTTCAGTTGTCTACGTCAAAGTGTATGTGTTAGATACCTCTCCCAACAGAAAATTGCCCCAGCTGCCCTTCTCTGTGGGCAACAGCTCTTAACAGAAAGGGGAAATGAACAGCAAAGGCAACCTCCATGCCTGCCCAAATTTTCTCTTCTGCTTTCTGTCCATGGAATTATCTACCAAAATTGCCCTATGAACTAAGACCAGGGCCCTGACTGGAAGGATTATTCTGCTGTGTGGCACCTAAACCTTTGTCTTGAAATCTTCACCACAAAGGTTGAAGCTGTTACTGAGCAAACCCCAGACAAATCTTTCTCTGACCGCTGCCCATTCATTTTGTTCCACTGAAGCCTGCTGTCTGCTCGGAAAATTTCACTCACAAGCGTCAGCCGTTCTGTGCCAGTGCAACCCAAAGCCACCCTGTCTGTTAGCTTTGCCTGCCACCTCCCTCGGGCTATCCACAGGGAGCCAAACCCTAAGCACCAGCAGGCCATCCTCGGGATAGGGTAGCAGCTATAGGCAAAAGCAAAGGCCACTGTGGCATTGTCAGCTGCCTGTGTCAAGGGACAGAAAGACAGCACTCAGGGCTGTCTGGGCAAACAGAGAGAATCCAATTCACACACACCCTCCACCCCCGCCCCCACTCTCAAGGAGAAGATACCAGGAGGCTGCTGCCTCTGCAGACAGAGAGGCCATTCGCTTGAGTCATCAGCCAGAGGGTTCAGTGTTATGGTTTTAGAAACACACACACACAAGGCTGAGTATTTTTCCATCTCTAAAGTTTGAACTGTATGTATTTTTTAAAACACTTACGAACATGCCATCCTACACACCTTATGCATCAGTCTTCAAGCAGGCCTAGAACACACACACACACACACACACACACACACACACACACACACACACACCATTGCAGAGGCCCAACCAAAGGTAACTAAAATTAAGAACTAGTTAGTTCCTTGAAAGAACAAGTGCTTACCAAATAGGTATCTTAAAAATATTTTTAGGAAGTTTGAAAACCACTAGGAAGCCATGAAAGTTCATTTTTTAGGCCAGCAACCTACACATAAGTCTACATAGATTCGGAACAAAATGATCTCATTCATGTCAAAATGAGCACCAGTGAAGAACGGTGTTTTGGGGGGAGGAGTTTTTAGTGAAAAGTTCCAGAACGTTTCAAATCACATGCCACATGCCACACTGTTTTCTTAAACAAAGCCAACAGTTAAGGAGAGTAATTTTTCATTCTTCATGATTCAGGGCAGAAATTTTAAACGTCACTTCTTTGTGAGCAATGGAGGCCAAGGAATGTCTAATGTCATCTTTGGATCTGATTTACACTTAAGGATGTGTGCACTTGAGTGCAGAACCAGAAGAGGCCAGGAGAGGGTGCAAGATCATGTTCTGTGCTGCCTGATGTTGGTGCTGTGAACCAAGCTCATGTCCTCCTCATTCTTAACCACTGAGCCACCTCTTCAGTCCACATTTGAGTTTTTGTTGAGCTTTTAAACTTTAAATCATCAGTTTACCCCCTCGCCTAAACCACGATAACAACTACTTTGTTGTGCCTCTCTTTATGTCCTCACAGTAAGTTAGCAAGTACGTTAATGCCTTTGCACTGTGTCATGGGAAACTTGAGACCATTTGCTCCTGGCATTCTTTATTTTTTTTAACTTTTATTTATTTATATTTTATGTATGAGTATTCTGCATATGTCCTTGCATGCCAGGAGAGGGCATCAGATCCCACTAGGGATGGTTGTGAGCCACTGTGTGGTTACCCGGAACTGAACTCAGGACCTCTGGAAGAGCAGCCAGTGCCCTGAATCACTGAGCCATCTCTCCAGCCCCTCCTCTTGGTAGTTTTGCTATAAATTCTTGTTATGAGGAGCCCCCTTCCTGCAGCCTCCCTCTTCTGACTTGTTTTTATTTATTTATTTTTTTAATAGGTATCAACTTTGCTGTAGAAAATCTTTGCTGCCTATGCTAAAGATTAGGTCCTGGGGTTCAAGATTTCAACCCTAAGCCAGTGCAAATTCAAGGCCAGCATTTCTTATTGGCTTCATTCAGCCAAAGTCACAGCAGAGTAAGGGCTGCCTGAAGACAGCACCCATAGTTCTCAGCACTGGTTTAGATTCTGGTTTCTTCTGCTCTCCCCAGTCCCCTACACTCTGAATATGAGTATTTGGCCTCTAGCCAAGTGTCCTAGCTAAACAAGATACTGTTATATTTACTTGACTGCACAGGGGCCCTCTAAGTCTTAGAAGATGTTTCTGTCCCTCTCACAGTAGGTGACTATATTTTAAAACAAGTAGCAGATTCCTGGGTTGATAAATTAACGATGATGCTAAACAGAGGAAACAAAACCAGACCTCAATAATCTGGTTCCTCCCCGCTGAACAATTAGTGTTTCCCTGTGCCCAGTAAATATCTAACATCGTCAGCACCGGAACATAGCTTTCCGTCTACATGAGGACACCTGAGCTCCCACTGCACGTACTGTCCTTCCTTCCCTGCCCAGGCTTCCCCTAGGCTCTTTGCTCTGTCTGCTTGCCTTTTATTGGCCCCTGCTCCAAGCACCTTGATTTGATTGTCTGTTCCCACGTAGTCACCTCATGTTCTGAGTGGGTTAGCTCTCCAATGGCACAGACTGTGTACTCCAACTCTGAACTGCAGCCCCTAGCCCTGGAGGGACCTGAGTGGGTGTGTGCCAATGCTTGTTTTTATTGATGTTTTGCCATTGATTGTGCCAGGGCATAGGTAAGTTTGATATGAACTGTGTTGGAGGGCAGACAGGCCTGTTTTTCCCATTCTTCCATCAGAGATTACAAAATAGGGACAAAAAAGGTGATTAAAATCTGTGCTAAAAATGTCACTAACTATTCTAACTTGAGTCTGTCACCAACAAAATTATCACAGGTCATTCACTCTGTGCCCAGGAAGTGCTTACCAAGCACCTACTTAGTGCCAAGTTTGAAAGCTCGTTTTTTGGAAATACGGAGCTTGGTATACCATACCCTTTGACCTGGTAGACCTTGGGGTTCCAGAGTAGGAGATAATGAGGTCAAACTGCCCCAGCTGGCATAGTACTTATGAGCCTGGCAGTGGTCTGGCACTTTACAGTCTCTGTCTCAATTAGTAGTGACAGGAAGGCATATGAAGGGCTACCCCTCTTTTTGCTTGCAGATAAAGAAACGTGGCCTCACAGGATTCAAGCAAGTGGCTTTAGGTCCTGCCCTCTGAAGGGGCTGGGAAGGGATTCGAACCCTGCTTGTCAGTCTGCATTCTTTACTCTCATGCTGTCTGTCTTCTCTGATGCCACCCTGTGTGTTATGACTGTGATGTGATGGAAGCCTGGTATATGAGTTTACAATAACCAGATCCAGCCTAGGCTGGAAGACCCAGGGAGGCTCCCTGGAAGAGGTGTTTCCTATACTGACCCTAGAGCACTAAGTCAGGCAAAGGGGGGTGTGCACAACTCATGATCCAGGCTGAGGGTAGCACTGGAACAGCCGGAAGAGGGGGCTGTTGGGAGCTCTGGGAAGCACGGCCATAAATATGGCTGACCTCCATTTCCTCCGCAACAAGCGCTGTAAGGGTAGGAGCAAAAGAAGGTTGCCCTTGTGACTTGTTGTTGTAAACCCTCTTCCTGGAAAAAGGTGCCTGATGATGTTACTTAACTCTATTTCCTGGCCAGGCGACTTCCACCACCTCCTTAGGAGAGGGACCCAGGGCAGGAAGCAGGAAAGGGTGAGATTATGGGGCCTCCTCAGCCCCCACTTTCCCCACTATTGTAGTGTCTCTCTAGACTCCATTCCCTGTGTCCAGATGTCCTCGGTGTCATGCCTGAGAGCTCAGTTTGCTCTGGGAAAGTCCAGGTAACAAGCTGGATTAAGTCCTCATCAGTTTACTCCTGCACAGACTCTGAATCCCTTTTCTTTGGGTGAGAAACCAAATTACCCAACTGGGGGTGTGGCTTCAGCTGGGGTCTCGTGAAGTCGAAACAGAGCCACTCTCTGTGGTGCAAGAGGATGCCATGTGCTGGCTCAGGAGGGACCCTTGGGTTGATTACTCATGACATTGTGACAGATTTACCGCCTGCCCACCACAGAAATATTCCCATTCTCCGAGGATCCAGTGAGCATTAGTATTTTTCTATATTGCAACAACCCTCCTAATGACAGAAACAGACCCACCTCTGGGAGTGTGGTGCAATAATGGGGCCAACCCCATGAGCCAGAGCCCAGCTACCAGCTGACCCATCCATCCTGCACAACCTTGACCAAGGACTCCCTCTGCCTGGCAACTTCAGCTCCCGCAAGAAGTGGGGATAAAACAGCCTACAGATTGTTCTCTTCCCACCAAGGTTAAAGAGCAGTTGGGACAACAGTTATTTTTGGCTGTTTGTTTTTAAATATTCGATGTTGCAATCTCAACTCTCCCCATGCAAGCGAGCTTCACTGTGGCTGCCTTTCTTAACAATGCATTTTATCTTCTGATTGAGAAAATCACTTGAGATTTTATCATACACGATCCCCCTTGCTCTGCCTCTCAACCCTGGCACCTTCTTGAAACCTGGAGGTCCCAGAGGGCCAGCACCTCGCTCCATGTAACTCCATGTAATTCTCCCATCTAATTACACCGGCAGGCTGTCTTGAGAAATTCTGAGGGACAAGGAGACAGATAAAGGTGTAAAGGGGCTAGAGCAGGGAAGGGAGGTAACATGTCAAGACATCAGACTTCTCTACAGAGGGGTTTGTGTTTTCCTGTGGTCGTGAGTCACGAATGGGAAATAAATCTGCTTTTTGTTTGTTTTAGAAGAATCGAGACCTTGATGGGAGACACTCAAGAGATAACTTAATTCCATTTTTATATCTCTGCCTAGGTAGATTATCACACACTCACAGTCCTTGTCTTGTCTTTTAGAGGGGGAAAAAAAACTTCATAATCGTCCTTCATTATGAGACCTTTTGGCTCACAACCCATCCCCAGTTGATTGCAGAATAGATGGCTGTATTGAATTTACATAATCAAAAATTGTTTCCTAGAAGGGAAATCCATGAAAAGAAAGGTAGCTGGGTCAAAATTAAAATTTAAGAAGCCAAGAAAAATGAGGAAGAAATAGATGCAGGTTTAGCTTGGGTTCAAGAGGACCCCATGACAAAAGAAAAAGTGCACGATTTCTTCACGCCCTTCTCTTCATGGCTTTGTAGTGAAGCGTTTTGTCAGGTGTATGAATTGTTCAGCTCCAAATGTGTGTTTGTGAGGGAAGATGATCAATTAGATAATAGCATATATTCTTCATGTATCTCTCATAGCAAGTTGTGGGCCCACTGGCCAGAGGGAATACAAAGGCCTTGGAAGAGCACAACCTGTACTACAGGGGGCTGGAGTGGAAGCAAGGTGGCCCTACACTGCCTCTTTATGCCTGTGTCAATGTGCCGAGCAGTCAGCTACTTTCCAGCACCTTGGAATGCTGGGGTGACTCCTCTAGACAACCCCACAAGCCTTTCCTTCCCTCTTTCTGTAGCCTTGCTTAGCCTCTTCCTGACACTTGATCCAGTCTGGACGCTACAACAGTCAAGGAAAGAGAGTCTTTCTAGGTCTTAAAGGACAAGGTGAAGGCCTGATTCAGTCACAGTCTCCTCTGCCTCCTACTCCCCTGGACACACACACACACACACACACACACACACACACACACACACACACACACACGCAGGCACGCAGGCACGCACGCACGCACGCACGCACACACACACACACACACACACATACCATACACACACTCCACATACACACACTATACCCACACCACATACATACATATATACCACACATACACACATATTTACCACACACATACACAAACATACCATACTTATACACATATATACCACACACACATACACACACCATAAACACCCCACACAAGCACACACATCACACATATACACACCATGCCCAACCACACATACATACCACACACACACACACATATATACCACACATACACACATATATATCACACACGCATATACCCACCACACACACGCCCACACAGGTACTCACCATACCCACACCACACACACACACACACACACACACACACACACACACACACACACACACCATAGACATATATAGACACCATGCATACACCCCAAACAGGCACAAACACTACACATACACACACCATACCCACACCACACGCATACACATACATAACACACAAATACACACACCATACACCACACACAGGCACACACATACTTGCGTGCACACACACCATACACACACACACACACACACACACACACACACACAGAGCACACATACACCATACATACCACACATGCCTACACACACCATACACCACCCACAGGCACACACCGCACAAACACACAAGCTCACCGCCTCTTCGGGTCCCCACCACCACCACCTTTCCTCTCCATCCACCACCACCTTTCCTCTCCATCTGGAATCCAAAGATGTGAAGGCCAGTAATGGAGTGTCAGCGGAAGTAATTGATTCCTCACACAGAGAATGCTCCTGCCTTTAGTGTCAATGGAGCTGAACCAGATTCTGGGAGGGTGAGCGAGACATGTAAACAGTTCATGGCTGAGCTGTCAGGGCCAAGCCAGACACAGTGGAGAGTGAGTGAGAGAGAGAACCGGGGAACAAATAATTGTTTTATTGGGAAAGAAAGCAGTAAATAATATTTCAGCCCAGGAATTGGCCGTTGGAGAGGGATGAAGACAGCATAGGAGCAGAAAGCAGCATGGTGCAGGTTTGAATGGAAGAGTTTTTCTTTGTCTCAAGGTGGGAGGTTTCCTTCGTGCCCCACCCCCCATTCTCCCATTATCGTCATTAAAATAATTACTGTAACAATTACAGTTGATGAGCCCTCTGGTTTATGGAGCACCTTTCATCTGAAAGTTCAAAGTGATTTATCTGTGTGTCATCCTCTGAGAACTGGAGGAGGGTGAGAAAGTATCGTTATTATTATTATTGTTGTTATCATCATCATCATCATCATCATCATCATTATTATTATTATTATTACTATTATTATTATTTGGGGTGTCTCCTCAGGAAACTGAGGTCTTGCCAGATACAAGACTCTACCGAACCTCAGAGCAGGCAGCTGGGTTAAATGCTGGGGAATGGACTTCTCTTCTGGGGTCTCCACTATTGTAGCCACTCAGCAGGCCTCTTATCCACACATGGCTCTTACAGACCATCCCTTGCACTAATGTCTTCCCCATGCTATGGGGTTCCCAATGGTCACTACAATAAGGTGACTAGCCAGCCAGCAGGTAGATACACAAAACAAGTGGCCTGCTATGGCTTCGGGATACATAAAAGTCCTTTATATCTGACCCATACTGTCTCCATGTAGCTTGGATACTTCCTGCAACCTGTTTCTCTTGTAGAAACATGGATACTTTCTAGACATGTTTCTTTGGGGTCCAGTGAGACTGTCTAACAGCACCCCATGTTCCTGAGTGCTGTTCCCATGCCCAGCAAACCCTGGATTTTAACTCAGAGGAGCGTTTCTGCCACGCATCGAGGCCAGAGCTGTGACATGCATTCCTGACCCAGACTGACTTTTGCTCACAGTACTTCAGGATACACATCAGGGCACAGTGTCCAAGTGGCACTCTGAGAGCAGGAAGCAGTTCCAGATGACTGGCCACCAAGGGCTACATTCAGAATCTCCACCCTGGCATGACAACAGCCGCTTCCTGCTTGGACATTTAGAGTGTGACTGTCATTTCCACACACCGGTGCTTTCTGCACAGTGGTGACAACTTTACCCCTAGAGCCAGGGGAAGCTCTGAGCTCTGTAACCTGAAGCACCAAGAGAACGGGATCCAAAATTGGCCTGTCACACCTTCCACCTGCTCCCAAACTGCCTCTGTCCTGGAATTCTTCATAGCACATTTTTCAGACAAGTTTTATGTCTTCCCAGTTTTGCCTCAGAGCCTAGGGAGATATTGAAATGACCAGGAACCTATCCCCAGAAAACGCAAATGAACTTTGACACAGTGATTGGTTCCCTGGTGCCTGGTGCACTTGTTCCCAGCAGGCTTCCATTTTTCGGACAGATGGGAGGTTATGATTTCTCTCTTACAATTGGCTCCACTGGGAGGCAGAGTTAGTGAGCTCCTTACCCAGAGGGAGCCGTTCTTGCAGCCAAGTGAAAGGATGCAGCCAGCACTCCAGGGCCCCAGGGTGACGTGCTTTGGTTTCCCCTCAATAACTACCAGTTGCCTTATGTCCCTCATCAGTCCCAAGAGGTGAAGAGATATGAGCCCTGTGCCCATTTATGCGATGAGACAAACCAGGGCAGGACAGCATGATAGACCCAGGCTAGCATGAGACAATTCGGCAATGCTTGGCTCCCTCATGTACCACTTTCAATATCAGAGCATGAGTTACTGCTACTGCTTCTGAGGAAAAAGAAGTGGATGTAAACCATGGGCTCATCTTGCCTATTTAGTACTTTGGCATCATTACAAAATGCTAGCAAGGGACTCTTGAAGTTGACTCCAAAGAATCTCACAGAACAGACTAAAGGAAGCTCTGACAATCAGGCTGAAAAGAGCTGGCCCCAATCCTTCAAGTTCACCAGTTGCCTAAAAACCATCCCTTACATAAGCAAATGTGTTCCATCCAAGCAGCCTCCTGAGTGCTCGCTGGTGCAGATGTCTGGTGGATCGGTAGCTATGTGGCCTCAGCTATGCACCTTGCTGGGAAGCCAGGGCAGTCAGGGAAGCAGTGTGCACCTACAGGGTCAGGGTAGAAGTCTTGGAGGCTTTGTTGTAGGCCCTTGGTTTTCTGAAAGTTATCCACTGCAAGACTTATCAGACACTGTGTCTGGAGCAGCCTGCTTCCTCACGTTGAGAGTGTTCTTGGCAGCCTGCAACCCAAGGAACAATGAGATCCTGCGGCCTCTACATCATCCCAGGGCTTCTGCGGAAAAACAAGCAGCAATTATAAATAGATGGTATTTGCAGTTTCCACTTTCTTGCCTTCAAGGTTTTTTAGAATAATTCCTTCAGTTTGTTTTGGGTTATTCTCTGTGCATACTTCCTTTGCTGGGTGGTCAGATTTCCTCCCTTCTAACGAGCGTGGTGACCCTGGCTGGGAGGAGACTACAAACGAAAAACTGCAAACATCAGAGATTTGTGGTTTGAAGAAATGAAGGAAGAAAATGCAACTGCAAACAGCTGCTGTGAAAAAGGCACTGGGCCCTAGTGCAAACACACAAACGATTCTTGAGTTGGAACTGGTGACGTTTTAGAGGTGCAGGAATACTAATGACGGATAATAGCAGTGACAACACCCGCTCAGTGAGGGCTGACTGTGTGGCAGCTGCTGGACTGAGCTAAGAGTGTGCCTCAGCTCAGTCGGCTGATGAGAGGGTGAGTGCCCCACCGCCCAAGACACAGCAAAAGAGAACTGGAGGAGTGAATCAGTGGTAGTGTGCTGTCTCAGCATACAGGACCTGGGTTCAACCAAGCACCATTTAAAGACAGACAGACAGACAGACAGACAGACAGACAGACAGACAGACAAAGGAACTTTCCTGACTGGAGATGTAGCCCAGTTTGTAGAATGTTTGCCCAGAATACACAAATCCCTGGGTTCAATTCCCAGTACTGAATAAACTGGATATGGTGGTACACACCTATGTACTCCCCATCCTTCCAACCCCCCCCCTTAGGAGATAGAAGAGAGCAGATAGAAGAGAGGAGTTCAGGAGTTCAAGGCTATTCTCAGTTGCATAGAGCATTCAACCTCTAAAACTACATGCAATCCTGTTTAAAAACAAAAACCCCTAGCAAATGGAAGATAAGTGGCTTTGAACCCATCCCTGGTAGCCTGGATCAGATCTTAGGCTCAGAACTTCAAAATTGAAATAGATCTCCAAAACTCAAGTACATAGATTTGTGCAAGAGGCAGATTTGTGGAAATCCAACCCCAAGGTTGGAGACTGTAGCTATACTGTAGCTATGGTTGCTCGTGGAATCTTCTCTGTCTTCAGGATTCTCTCTCTCTCTCTCTCTCTCTCTCTCTCTCTCTCTCTCTCTCTCTGTCTGTCTCTCTCTGTGTGTGTGTGTGTGTGTGTGTGTGTGTGTGTACATGTATACAACTCATCTCTCACCTGAACTTACCACAGTGTCTCTTTCATGTGATGGCTGTAATAAAAATAACCTGTCCCTCAGGCATTTGGCTCTTTGCTGGACCTGAGTGTACTTTTCCAGTCCCTTCCCAGAGGTGGGGCTGTTATTATTTCCATTTTGTAAATGAACAGCAGAGACTGGGAGAGGGTAGGAGCCTTATCTTCAGTTTCACTAGCAGCTAATGACATGGACTAACTCGCTCTGTCCGCATAGCCCTCATATCATGCTTCCTTCCAAGAGTGCATCACATCCCTTGGACATGGATCTGTGCAATAGAAAGTTCAGGTTGGTCTTGTCACAGATCCCTTTCCTAGCAAAATATGCCTGTCTGGGAAGACACAAAACTTCAGTGTATGATTAAGGAAGGGGCTCCCCCTCCCATGGAAGCTCCTGAATGGACCATATTGGAGATCTGTGGACTTTAGAATATGTGGATGACACTTGAAAATCTTATAAATACACTGGATCCTATTTTCTCACTCGATGGGCCATATGTTCGCATTCGGGTGTATACACGCTTATAAAAATACTACACTTACAGAAATTAATGTTATCCCATCTGAACACTTGGGAGCTGCATTTCCACTGGGCAAATCTTGAAGCCATGCATTTCAAATCTGCTCACTGTCCCACTGGTGACCTGTCTATTAATTTTGGCATGCCCTGCCGGCTTTGTTTAATCAGGATGACTAAGTAAAAAGAGCAAGGTTCTGTGAAGTTGCTTCCTACTTCTGCCCATTCTGTAGAAACTTCTTCCCATCTGGCCCTCTCATGCATTTGTGCTGTGGTAATCTGGTATGTCCAGACAATGAGGAAAAATGAAGAAAGTGAGGTCTGGGTGGCAAAGGTTCAAATCTCACCTATGACCTTTGCTTGTTGTGGCCTTGGGCTGTCAACCTGAGTTTCCATTTTTTGTTGCTGTTGTTGTTTTTTGTTTTTGTTTTTCCAGACAGGGTTTCTCTGTGTAACAAACCTAGTTATCCTGGAACTCACTCTGTAGACCAGGCTGGCCTCAAACTCACAGAGATCCACCTGCCTCTGCCTCCTGAGAAGATGTGCACCACCACCAGCAGCCTGAATGTCTGTTTTTGTTTCTGCAAATGAGTGGTAACCATGACCAGCCTAGTTTGTATTAAGTTAGGATTAAATGAAATAATATCTAAACTGGTGGGTCTGGCTCCATAGTAATTACTCAATAAAATATGGTCACTTTCCATTGATTTATGTATTAAATGAGTGGCAACAATGGAAGGTAGAAATTCAAGGAAATGAAATGCATTTCTTTAAAAAGAGTTAATCTGACATCAAGGCAATTTCTCTGTAAAGACTGGACCCAAGAAGCAGGTGGCCTGGCTCTGGGCCTGGGTTGGCCAGAGACCTTGCCATTGTACGGACCCACCCTGCAGCCTCCATGTGTCTCAGGCGGCTTCTTTGTTGGGAGTTTTAGGAGCTGCAAGCGGCTGTGATGGCATTTCCTCCCATTTTCCCTGCAGGTTTTAATGTAAGGATTAATAAGACAGTGTTTGTAGCTGTCTTTGAGCTTCCTGGAAGAAAGGCACTCCGGGAGGTGGTAAATTCTCTGGCCTGGATAATCCACTCATGAAATATGGAACTTTGAAAGTGTGAGAAAAATCTCCAATCACTTTGACAGCATTTTAATTATAGTTGATTTGTTTGCCGCTAATAGTGAAAATGCTGTCAGCAGGATTTGAGATGTTTCTTCTCCACAAAATGTTATATTTCGTGTCTTTGTGTCACGAAGCAACATTTAGGTTTTCACATACAACCAGAATAGCTCAGTGGATGTGTTGGGGTGCAAAGGCAGAAGATACATCAGGGACAGACCCGTCATGCCCGTAGAGAGCATCATTCTAATAGGCAGAATCAACTGCAAATCCCTTCTTCATTTATTCCCTCAACACACAGGGATCCCTGTTTGTGCCATGGACCCAAAGATACCCCAAATCTACTAATGAAGAGCCAACTCTGGCCTCAGCCTGCTTCCTCCCTATGGCAAGAGACAGAGCCGAACAAATGGACAAGCATATACGTTAAAGCTTTCCATGAGGGCAGAAGCAAAGGAAGGCTATGAAAGAAAAGGGCAGGGAAGGCCTGAGAGATAGGAACTGGCTACAGACAGAGTTAATGAGTATGGTAGACACAAGAAAGAAAAGGGGCAAGGTCCTCGGGGTGGAGAACACTCTCTGTCTGTGTCATAAATATCTGTGAGGCAAGCAGCATAAAGGGAGGCAGTGCCCACCTGCCCAAGAGTCCAGTTTCCTTGGGTGCAGTATCCCTATATTTACATCCAAATCCCAAGGTTGGATGTGATATCCTTATAGGACCTAAGGATTCTGCCTTTGGTATACCCCCTCCCCCACCGATGTCTGTGCACCCAGAAAGACAGACAAGACCCAAGCTAGCCCTTCAACTTCTCTGAACAAGGTCCTTCCTTAGTCAGGGCAATCTTCAGTACACTTAGCAGTAGCCAGCCTAGCCTGGGTGATCTGCTGGAAGAGTGAGAGATAGATGCCAGAGCCTCTTTCTATATTCGCCAAGTGATGGAGGGAGAGAGAGATGAAGCTGTTTCTCTCTCTCTCTCTCTCTCTCTCTCTCTCTCTCTCTCTCTCTCTCTCCATCCCTCCCCCTCTCTCTCCCTCCCTCCCCCACCCTGCCACTTGGACTCAGAAAATTAATTCCACTGTCTAGATTTACATGTGAATTTGGGGAGAAGAAAAGAAGACTTTGGAGCTGAAAGAGAAAGTAGGTGAAGCACTCTCTAGACAAACACTGCCCATGCAAACATCAGAAGTCTGTAACAGTAAAGACAGTGCTCAGGGGCCATTTTAGAGAGAGAGCAAGAGTGACATAGACATGGCTACTTTGGCTCAGGGGGAAAAATAAATAACCAAAATAATAAGAGGTAGTGTTAAAGCTTCGAAAGGAATTTTTTCATTTGAGAGAGATTATGAATAATGAAATGCAAACACTGTAGTTAATATGTCTGTTAGCTGCTTCATGTTGGCTTCTGGGAGGCAGTAATAGGCTGGGTGAGAGGGCAGCTTTCAAGTTATTCTGTTTCACTGTCCTTGGGGTGAAGCTCAAGTCTGTACCCCAGATTTCTTGATCAAACAAACACTGGAGATTCAAGGCTGCACGGAAAGCCTCTATTTATTCCAAAGCCACAAACTTCCTGAGCCTCCTTGGAGCCCTTTCACAAATGAACCTGACAACATTGAAATTTCTAAGGAGATTTACTCCAGCTGCAGCAAATCCCTAATAATAAAAATTTCCCCAAATGAGTCTGTCACACGGGAGGTAAATGAGACATTCTGTATGAAGTCAGCGTGTCACTTGGAGTGTGCCCTTTATAGCAAAAGCCCAGCCAGAAGGCCACATGGTTAAGTGGGACTTGTCCACAGGGTGCAGCCACGACCCTGGAAGGAGAAGGAACTTGCCTGCCAACTTGTAACTCGTGGTCCTGTCTCCCTCATACATACTTGATAGAAAAATTCAGTTTCCCTAAGAAGTTCAAGAAAGGGCTGGTTATTTGCTTCACAAAGGAATTCATGGGGGGCTGGGGTCCCATTAACTAACAAGCACACAGAGAGAGAATTTGTTACTCACTGGTTTAGAGGAACCTTTGTTCAAAATGTATGGCCTTCACTGTAGGTGTGTGTGTGTGTGTGTGTGTGTGTGTGTGTGTGTGTGTGTGTGTGTAGATAAAGTAAACATGGGTTTGTTGCTGGCCATGTTACAAAAAAAAAAAAAAAAAAAAGGCGATCTAGTCATTGAGTCAATTGAGGTAAGCTCTGAGCAGGGGCATTCGTTGGTAGTCCCACCTCCTGGCTGATTCTGTCAATCCTCTAAATGACTCCAAGGGTGATTAGGCAACCTAACAAAACCTGCCCACTTCTGAAGACCAGCCAGTAGGGTGGCAGGGCTTTTCTGTCCTTTGCAGAAAAATCCTTTGTTTTGTTTTGTTTTGTTTGTTTTTTCTTGTTTTGTTTTGTTTTTTGACATTCCGAGTCTCCTGTGGTCCTCATTCTGCACACTCCATCTCTGTGAGATGGGTGATAAAGTGATACTGGAAAATAATCCACACTTGAATCTGCTAATTTTGTTTTTCACTTGTTTGGGTTTTTGAGACAGACTATTATGTAGCCCATGTTGGCCTTCAACTCTGACCCTCCTGCTTCAGGCCCCAAGTGCTGGGATTTTTGGCATGATCCACTATGTCTATCCCTGCTAACTCTTAAGGACTTGTTTGTCTCAACATCTCCACTTTGAAAACTTAAGGAATGCAGCTTTATTTTATGAGTTTTGTCTTACTAGAGAAATGTGAACTGTAATAATTCAGATAACAGAGGCAAACAGTGACGATGTACCCCTGTTGATGATGTATCTCTGCTAGCATTTTAGATGAAGTTTTTCAAATGTTTTCTGAATGCTTATGTGAGGAAATAATGTGCACATTTTAAAACGGACTTTAAAAATCTGTTCTTTTTGCATTAATAGTATATCATGTTCTTTTTTTTTCTATAAAGCCAAAAAAGCTCAGACCTGCCACACTGTTTTCTGTAGCAACTGAATATTTCATTTTATAAATATACCAGAATTGATTTACTCTCCCTCTCTGGTTGGATTTTTCAACACGATGCTATTTATAAAGGGAGCATCTCCTCACTTTTCATATGCTTTTTAAAAAACATTCACAATGATGCATAGACATCCATACACCACCCTCTGATTGTTTTCTTGGTGGAAAAAAAGTCCTAAGGAGTCTGGTTTACAGGCTATATGCATAGTAACCTGCATCGCATTTTGCCAAAAAGTACCTTGCAAATGTTTGAAGCGATTTACATCTCTGCATTCACTACCACTATCCCCAAGGCCTCTTCCTCTTCAGACAAGCATCATCTATGGGAATGCCTCAGCCTCTTTGCCTCTGAAATGGTTGTGAGAATTTGACACATCAGTTAGTTTTCTTAAGCGCAACAATGCAGTAATCCTTTATGCAGATTAGGGTCAGTCCTACAAAACTCACAACTGAAGGAGAAGGCTCCCAATATCTCTGCTTTACTGTCATAGCCATCATTTTAAAGTATTTGTCTGTAGGGGGTGTGTGTGTATAGTGGGAGGGTGTGGATGTGTGGGGGTGCCCATGTAGCTATATACATATAAGTGCAGGCACCTGCTGAGGGGTGTGTGTGTGTGTGTGTGTGTGTGTGTGTGTGTGTGTGTGTTGGTGCCAGTGCCCATAGTTGGAGTGTGAAGTCAGAGGATAATATTAGGTGTCAATCAATCCTTGCCTCTTCCCCCTTGTTTGAGACAGGGTCTACCTGGTCTGCAAACTTTCACCTCCTGTCTCTGGCTCCTACCTCACCATAGGGGCAATGGGATTTCAGGTGAGGTATACTCCACTGTATCCAGACTCACCCAGTTTACCAGGCTCATAGTTGGGTCCTCATTCTTGCAAGCACTTTCCCTCAAAGCCATCTCCTCAGCCCTTGTTCCTCAGAAAGATTCAGAGTTTAATTTTCTCAGTTCTTTTGATTTTAAAAAGAAGTTCTCAGTGGATTTAGCTTTATTTTACAAATTGTTGGCTTATTAAAGAACTGTAATTTTGGCCTCCAGCTAAGAAGTAGAATCTAATCCCAGCTGTCTTTGCCCAGGTCTGGGATCGAGCATCCAAGGAGAGAATTCTTATGAGTGAGTAGGGGCTGCTTGATGTGTATACACAATGCTGGGTGCATCACTGCTCAGCTGACTAGTCTGCTAGGCAGTGCTTAACTCACAGTGAACAGCAAGGAGGGGTTTTCCAGGAGGGACTGGGAATTTCCCCTAAGAACAAACAAGTGTCTTTTCCCTTTTGTTTTTGAGTTGAGGAAGCTTACTTTCAAAGTCAGTACTATCTCCCACACTGAAAAATCCCAGATTTGAGCTGATCCTCTACCCCACCCCACCCCACCCTGGGGCCTTTGAAATCTGGCTATCTCACCAGAGCTCTGGTGGAAGCCTCTATCTCACCATCTCACCATCTCACCTTGCTGGAGGGATCCAGCCCCAGCCATTCTCTTGGTTGCAAGGCTCTATCCCTCCCCGGGGGCCTAGGGATGAACTGTTCCTGGTAACATGCTCCTTAGTCTTCCTTTACAAGCCTATTTATTCAGAAATGGCTGAGCAATCTGAAATATGGCTCCCGGAGGCTGAAGTAAGCCCCAGGCCTCTCTAATTTACTCTAACCACTTGTGCAGGCAGCCAGCTCCCACAGACCTGTGTGAGAAGAGCTGGAGGCCACATCCCAGGGAGGGCTACATTGTCAATCCCTTTCCTTACCCACAAGGAAGAAATGTCTTATGTGTTGTTTTTACAGGTTGATGCAAAATAAATAGAGGGGGGAGAGAGAGGGAGATGGTTTTTGAAGAACACTGTTGGGGAAGAAATTTCCCACTTGAGCTGTGTGATTTAAGTAGTAACTGGCAACAGAGGGGGTGCAGACGAGAACGGGGATCACTGTTGAGCGTGCACCCCAGCTGAAAAAAATGTGCCTGTGGAAATAAGGGAGGACTTTTTGTGTGTCTCAGTCTATGAACCTGGCCAAGGGAGTCTGTGAGACATCAGTGCCCCTTGGCAGGCCCATCTGACTCAATCTGAAAGGAGCACAGGCCACAGCTTGGGTGAGGCCAGCCAGCCATGCCTCGTAAAGGGCTCCAATTGTGGGTACACAGACACAGTGCCCAGGGAGTCACCAGGCTTTGGGGGAAGTTTTATTGCCTTATCTGACTTAACAACAATCCTTTTTGAAAACAAGTTGACTAGACAGTGCTGATGGGAACTTTGTAGGTGCATCTCAAGGAAGGAGGTAGCCTGCAGATGGGGAAACTACCAATTAAGAACATGAGGGGATGGCCCAGGAGAAAACTAAAACAGGGTAGGGGATGGGAGAACAAACACCTCTGAAACCTCCCCAGGGTACCAGTTCCTGACATGTAAGTTTTCATCCCATCTTGTCAGCCCACTGGAGCAGCTATTTTTCTCCTCCTGTTACGTTTGAAGATACTCACGCTCAACACATTTTAGTAACCTGCAGTGGCAGAGTTAAGGAGAGACAAAGATTAGAGAGGTCACAATGGAAATGAAAAGTATATGCTACCGCCACCCAAGGAAAAACACAATGCTTGCTTTGAGATCCTGATAGAATGATGCAATTGCTCTCATGTGAACAAGAGATAAGGCCTCCCACCCATGCACTCATTCACTGTAGCTTGAACAAAGCAACTTCCTGTGTCTGTGTTTGCCTATGTACCAAAGCAAGTACAGCGCCCTTTGTTGATCGCTCCGCAACACCTGAATGTCTATAAAAGAATGGGGAGAGCCAAGAGAGGATAATGGTCCTTCCCAGATCTTCAGAATGGTCTTTTTTTCATCTGTGTCCTTTTCTGCTGTCCCCACCTAGGTATGACTTCATTGAGATTCGGGATGGGGACAGTGAGTCAGCTGACCTCCTGGGCAAACACTGTGGGAACATCGCTCCACCCACCATCATCTCCTCTGGCTCCATGTTATACATCAAGTTCACATCAGACTATGCCCGGCAGGGGGCAGGTTTCTCCCTACGCTACGAGATCTTCAAAACAGGTTAGTGAGACCAGAGATGGGCATCATAGGGAAGGTGGAGCAGAGCGGGGAGCCCTGGTCGGTGGATGGCATCAGTGCTGAGAGGTTCAGTATCTGGCCTGATTGGTGGCAGAGAAGAGATGACTAAGGTGAACCTGGTAATGGCTCGATATGAAAAGGCAGGTCAGGCGACTTCCAACTTGACGGGAAAGATGAGGACGCAGCATGGGGGTGGGGCAGTGAGAGTGAGGAGGGGTAGGGGATAAATACAAGAACATCTCTTAAAAGAATTGGATTTTTGTAATTTTAAAATCAAGCTGTTCTCCATGGTTGAACTTGGTTGAACTTTATTCCAACTCCTTCATGGTTTAATATTATCTTTATTTGGAATTACATGGGGCTGGAGGACATAATCTTTTCATTGTTTAGGATTTCTAAAGATCTCACCACGACCCCCAGAATGGGGTCAGTCATTGCTTTTAAATTAAATTATGACTCCTAGACATTCCCCTTGGCCATCCATTTTACCACCCCTATACACTGAACTCCTATTTCCCATATGCCAGGGAATCAGATGGCCTGAAAAGCTAAGGAAAGATAGTGGAAATTGGGCAAACAACACAACACTTCTTCTAGTTGACTGCTGGACCCCGTACATCTCCTTAGGCCTTTATGGGCAGTACTAACTTCTGGGGCTCGGTAGGACAGAGTTCATCTGAAGGTGCTGCATTAGATCCACCCGTCCTCTCCCAGTGGCATGTCCTCCCATCTCTTGTCAGCTCTCTCTATGGCCGAGGAAGGAATGTCCTCCATTCTCACCCACTCCTTACCTCGGAAGCTCTGCCCCCATCTTTGAGTGTTTTCTTTCTTTAGGAGTCCAGGCTTTATAACTCCTACATGGAGTCTGATTCCAGGTGAAGCTGTCACCCTGTCATTGAGAAACCCAAGCCTGAAGTCTGTTAAGTTCAGTGCAAGGGGAACTATTCATATGTATTTTTTTTCTCTTTTTTTCATTAAACAGTTCTTGGAAGGAAGTGGTGAATGTTGAAAGCACTTTTTATATCCACTCTGTCTAAATATTTGTTGGACTTGTCTGCTTTCGAAGGTCAAATCAAATGAAGGGGTGTGGCTAGCAGAACTGTGTTGTGCCCGAGTGGGAACCCTAAGCTATGGCTTATGATGGACCGTCTGCCAAGCATTTTCATGCTTCTGGTCACAATAAGGTCTCAGGAACTGTTCTGTGTGTCCTGGGCTGGGTGCTGGTGTGAGCCCCCTACATAGCTGGATCCATAGCTCCTTGAGTAGGACTGTAAGATGCAAACCAATGCTCCAACTCCAACGAGCATTCTCTACTGAGTGTTAGAGGAAGAAGAAATAAAGCAGGGTTTCTTGCTCTTGGCTTGTGGGAGAGGCAGGTAGACAAATCCTCATCACACAGATGCACCCTCAACATTATTGGTGATATTAAAAGGAAAATTGTACTATGATTGTCATGTGAAGACGCAGGTCACTTGTTAACTATCCTGGAAATGCAGTTGAGGAACTCCATAACCTAACAGAAAGCAGTCTTTAGTGCTGAACCCATCACTCAGCTCTACTGCCTCAACCTCAGAAGGAAATCAGCTCATGCAAGACCTTCCAGGGAGCTGGCCAAGGGAAGTCAGAGTGAGCAAGGTGGTTGAGCTTATCTCTGGTGTCATAGCTCTTATCTCAGTGTTTCCCCACTCATGATGCCACACTCTCCAGAAGGCCACAGAAATGGGGAATGTTCACTCCATCCATCACGAAAACTTGAAAGGCGGGCATTAAAAGATAAAACACACGAGGGTATCACAGTTCAGCCTGCTGTTCTGATGACATGCAAGAAGGAGAATTTTAAATAAGGTGGCAAGACTGTGAAGAGCCTTGAACAATAGTGTCAGTCAAGAAAGGTAGGTGGCTTAAAATTGGAACAGTGGGGCAGCCCACTTTAAGGGCTGGCATCAGCACTGGAAGAGATGTTGTAGTGACAGCTCTGCCAAAAGCCACATGGTGAGAGTATACAAGAGAGTCTAGAAGCCTCCTCAGGACCATTAGGCCCATCAGGAAGAGTAGCTGTCAGTATGGAAGTCAGTCCTATAAATATAAAACCCCAGGATGCACAAGGGAACAAAAGTCAAAAGTGAGAAGTTTAGGAAGGTATGCATTCTTCCAGATAGGTGTCTTGTCTTATGTCCCTATTTCCACAGTTGCAGTCCTGGGAGAAAATACACAGTTTACATCATCCACAGAACATGAAAGAAATGGGTGGACATGCTGAAGAAATCCAAACAAACATAGCTATGTTTGCCAGTCAGATTCATAAAAAGAAAGAGAGGGAAACTGTAAACACAGATATGCAGACAGCCATACAGAAGACTCTGGAAGCTTGGCTCTCTCCAGGCTCTGCCACAGAGTTACACAGAGACACATATGCCCACAAAGCTGGGACAAGCAAAGCATATGGCCTGAGTAGAAGGTCATGGCTGCCATAATTGAAGGATAAAATATTGTTTTTCATCACCAGACTGTCTCACCTGGAAAAGAGTAAGCCAGAAAAAAAGTCACAAACCTAAAGAATCCGAAGTCACCCAATCCAGAACAGAATAGGGAAAGAAAAAATTTTTAAAAGAACTTGAAAGGGGACGTGGGAAGCAGAATCAGTAGGAAATGCTTGTTGTTGTTCCTTTTTTTTTTTTTTTTCTGGTGTTCTTTTAGCAGAACTTCAAGATCCAAATTCCTCTCCTGTGTTCATTACTCAGTGACATTCTGATAGTAAAACTGGAGAGCACTAGAAGAAACCTACAATGCCCACTATCCCAAACCCCTAACAAAGGCCTGAATTCCCTACCTCTGGTGAAGTCAAACTTGACTTCAGAAAAGGCCACTGTACTTTCATATCTTTGTATGTGTAGGTTCCTCTTCAACTTGCAGGTTATGGTCCAGACAGTACAGAGATGTAGAGCTGGCATCCTGTATGACTCAATCTGAGCAGAGACCTGGGGTGGGCACCCTGCATGTCCAAGTCGTTTGCGATGGACTCGTTCACTACAGTCCAACCCCCAACTTTAGTTTTGTGTTGTTTTGCTGTTTCATGAGAGAGTCTCACTCTGTAGTCCAAGCTGACTTAGAATTCAATATGTAGCTCAGGCTTGCCTAGAACTCATGGTAGTCCTCCTGCCTCAGTCTCCTAGGACTACAGTGCTTGGATGGCAGGTATGAACCACCACACTCTCCCAAACCTCCAGCTTGTTTGAGTAACTTGATCATTGAATTGACACGAATATTTGTCAGATGGGTACTTAAATTTTGTTTTAACCTTTTAACATGATGCAGAAAAGGATTACAGATTAGTCAGATTTCCGGAAGACTCAAATTTTGGGTCCATTTTCAGGGTCCCTTTATTTCCTTGCCACTCTGCTGCTTTGACCATGGTAGTACTAGAGACAAATATATAATTTTAATAGATGCCCGATTTTTCTGCTGCTTTCAAAGGATAAAACAATAGTGTTTTCCGCACCTCCTTCTAAACAAGCCAGAGAATGTATCTATTTCTAACCATTTGTCAGACATGCACTGTTCTTTTTGGTTGTTTGTTTGACCTTAAGGACTTAAAGCTGAAGAATTCCATCCAGTTACATGTAAGACCTGGGGATCCTGAAACTGAATGGTTACTAACCTCACATTATCTGGGGCCCATATTGGGCTCTAAATGTCCATTGTTGATACACTTGTCCCCCATGGATGAGAAGGATCAAAGATCCTACCATAAATTCCCCACTCCCAGGGTGGTGCAGAGTCCCTTCTAAAGGAGTGACAATAGAGCCAACTCTAGGAAGGGACTCTCAAGAGGCCTCTGCTAACTCTCAAGTCACTTGTGAATAGAGAGCTAATTTCCATCCAGCACTGTGTGAGGCTCCCAAAGTGCCCCATGAAGAAGCCTGCTTAACATCCTTAAACTCTAACCTTTTCAAAATTCTTCTTGGCCCCCTGAAGACCAGCCAGCTGGCCTGGCTTTCCCAAATTGCATCACCCCAGGCCACTGAGGAAGCCCTCAGGAGTTGGAGGCCTGATGGTAAACAAAGCTGAGAAGGGGAGGGGTGGCCAACCCAGCTCATCCCATCCAACCCTGTTGCCCACTGGCAATTGGTGAACTAAAAACAAAGCCTCTTGAGATGTGGCACCCAGAGCTCCAAATAAGCCAGGAAGGTTTGCTCTTGCTCTTGGTCCTTATTCTACCCACAATCCACCCCCAAGGCACAGTACTACAAGCGGAGAGAAGGTACCTGATGGATAGGTGGAGTCTGAGAATTTCCTTTGCTGCCTTGAGCTACAGAAAGTTGCAAACCTAACCCAAATACACACATACTTATTTGCATGCTACTTTTTCCAAGTGAGATATTTGTAGCTTTCCAGAAAGTCACTATCAATAAGGAGACTTGCAGAGGGCCCTGCTACAGGAGCTGCAGATAAAGACATTGCTGTGGGCTAAGATTGGCATATTGACATCCCATAGTTATATTTCAGTGTGATCCCCAGAGGACACTTCCTGCCAGTAAACACCTGGTTTATTGAGTATTTCTGTGTTGTTGTTTTTTTCTTCATGTTTAGATTGTCTGTTATCCCCTTCATAAATCCTGCTTCCTTTCCTTATTTTAAAATCCAACTGCAGTGAGTGAAATCTATTGTAATTACCTGCATTTGCATCTCTGTCATTAACTTGTATCCATTCTTGCTCTCTTTGTATGAGCCAGTCTCTATGCTTCCAGGCACCTTTCCTGGCTCTGCCTGGGTTAAAGCACAAGGGCTCTTCTAACAGGACTCCACCTAGAGGCATCGGGAGAGGTGGGGGCTGTAATCCTTTTAGTGCTCTTGCAGCAGGCTCTGAATGTGTGTCACGTTCCAACAGGACACATCCCCAGAAAGCTAACCCAAGAGCTTAGGAGAGAAACACAAGGCCATCCCCACCACAAAGGCACCAGAAGCCTTCCAAATGTCAATACACTGCTGCATTTTTCCAAACTCGCAGCTCAAGCGGCCTTTAACATCCCCAACGCCCCACTGTGATCCACCCGCTAAAAACCTCGATTGTTAATTGTCCCACCACTACAGAGCAGCCCGTTTTAATACAGTCAGGACTTGAATGAGGCTTGGGCTCCCCTTTGCCCCTCCCCTGAGGCACCTTGGATCTTGGAGGGAGAAGGGGCACTTAGCTGGCTGGGGTACAATAGAGGCTAGTGTTGAGGTCAGCAATAAATAAGGGAAAACATTGTTTTCCCTGCTGGCAACCAGCAAGCCTTCCTTAAGGATTGAAATAACTTACATTTCTGGAGTGAGCAGCTGAGTAATTGAGAAAGAAGACTGTTCTTCTTTTAAGATATTTCTCTCTCTCTCTCTCTCTCTCTCTCTCTCTCTCTCTCTCTCTCTCTCTGTCTACCTCTTACCCTCCAATCCCTCAATTGCTGGTCTTATTCTGTTATACAAGGCAATAGTCAGCCTCACCTCCCTGATTTCTGCCCAAAAGGGAGGCTGGCTTGAGGACTTGAAACATAGATGGGAACTGTGTGTTGCTCCAAGGACCACTTGAGCAGAAACAAAAACCCTGTGAGTAGGGGGATATGACCCAAATATTTAAATAACCCAGAGGCAGAGGAAGCAGTAGAGAAAAGCTGGTCCCTGATGCCATGTCTCTTTCCCTCCCCTCCCATCCCCTTCTGGTACCCAGGCTCTGAAGATTGTTCCAAGAACTTCACAAGCCCCAATGGGACCATTGAGTCTCCCGGGTTTCCAGAGAAGTATCCACACAATCTGGACTGCACCTTCACCATCCTGGCCAAACCCAGGATGGAGATCATCCTGCAGTTCCTGACCTTTGACCTGGAACATGACCCTTTACAAGTGGGAGAAGGAGACTGCAAATATGACTGGCTGGACATCTGGGATGGCATTCCACATGGTGAGTGAATGCTTCTGCTCAGCTCACTCTCTCCTTTTTATAAAGTTCAGGATCCTAGCCCAGGGAATGGTCGCACCCAAAGTGGACAGATCTTCCCACTTCAATAACCTAACCATGGGAGTCCCCCACAGATATACCTGGAGGGCTGTCTCTAAGGTGAGTCCAGATTTTATCAAGTTCAATTGAGATTAGCCATCAGAGATGGCAAACTCCAGGTGATGTTCTTTTCCACACCAAGTGAATCAATAGTCAAACACTGTGACCGCGTAGAAGGACTTAAAGCCAGACTGACTAGATTTCAATCTCCGATGTACAACCTCTCAGTATCTTGGCTTTGAAATGATCTATCATCACTATTAACATGAGTGCCATTATTTCATCACTATTAATGGATATTGAAAAGCATCATTCACAGCCAAGAGGAGCCTGTATAGATTGGGTGAAGACCACACAGATCTTAGGTGTAACCAGTTTTGGAAAGGAAACAAACTGTTCCTCTTTGTGGTTGTCTGACTGTTTCCTAATATAAAGGATACTTGGTATCTATGCAGGAGCAATTTCATCTTGGGAAAAGCATAAGATTTAGGCAAGCATTTAGGGTTTGGGTCCCAGCTCTGCTATTTCCTAACAATGTGAACTGGGAAATGTCACCTGACTTTCTGAAACTCAATTTCTTCCTCTCTAGAGCAGGAACTGTAATGACACCTTCTGGCCCATCTCTCAGGGGTGGAAGAACAGAATGTAGCCGGCTCAGGGAGAGCACTTTTTAATGTTCAGGGAATATATCAGACATTATTGAAGCACCCCTTCAGTTTTTATGTCAATGTATCAGCAGTGAGGCTCACGATGCTGGGAAGGGAGAAAGTATTGAAAACAGTTTTAGATTTCCACTTCCTCTGACCGCTCTTTGTCTCCTGTGTCTAGTTGGTCCTCTGATTGGCAAGTACTGTGGGACCAAAACACCCTCCAAACTCCGCTCATCCACGGGGATCCTCTCCCTGACCTTTCACACGGATATGGCAGTGGCCAAGGATGGCTTCTCTGCACGTTACTACTTGGTCCACCAAGAGCCGCCTGAGAGTAAGTGGGCCATTTGGGAATCCCTGTGCTGTCTTCTCATTAGGGACAAGAGTGGGTACAGGTGAAGGGCTGACCTCTTTGAAAACAGCAAACAGCAATGCTGCAGATTTCATGGTGACATCTGAGTTCAGGGAAATAGAGCCATGCCCTTTTTCCCCAGCAAATACGAGTGAGAAAAAGACAATGTCCATCTGGGAACTCATTTCCATATTAAAAAGAAACAAGCAAGCAAATAAACAAGTATGTGTTGTTCCCAGAGAAAGCTGTGGACCATCTCAAGCCTCCATCCTCTCATCTATGAGTTGTTAGGATGATGCATAGGGGGGTCTAACCCCTTTCAGACCTGCATCAGTTCTTGCATTGTCTCGTATTGTCATAAAACAGCCATCAGTTTCTTGACATTAAAGTTCTGTAGACCCCAGTAAAGTTTCCTTGGCTAGACAATGCAATCTCTTGGACTTCCACTTAACACATGCAAGAAATACAGGCTTGAGCCACTTCTACTGAGTGTCAGGCATGGTGCATAGCATTGTAAAGCGCTGCCACAGGCCCAGCTGTTGTGGAACCTGCCACCCAAGCCAGTGGTCTCCCATCCAGAGGCCCATTCTCAAGCCATCTGGCCCTGCCCCTGTGCTTCAGATGTACTGTCATGGCTGCTTAGAGAACCAAATGATATCCTGGAGGAAAAAAGAATCACTCCGAGATGGTGAGGGCTGAGGAACTCCTGCCACTGTTATGGACAGCTTCCCACCTGCGTGACTACAGACGCAGCAGCCTAGCCTGCCAGAGAAATGAATGGGCTCTGCCAGTCTCTGTTCATTTTTTTCATCAGAGTTCCAGGAAACTGATGAGAGACAATGTAGCAAGGTGTAGCTGGTTCAACAAATGGCCAGTGCAATCACAGAGCTGAAGAACAGACTTGCTACCTCAGAAAGGTGGTCAGTTTTCACTCAACACACACCTGTGCAAGCACTGGCCAGTGGCAGCAGCATCCAGGTGAAGGATAGCAATTTTGCTGATAGCATAAAACCAGAATCAGACTCCTAGATCTCTTAGCCCGGACAGGTGCTGTGGGGGAACACAACGGGGAATGTATGTGCTCACAGAGAGGTTTCCTAAAGATGGGTGTTTATACTTTATAGTGTCTGTCTTCTCTGCCAGAAATAAGGAAACACTTGGTTAAAGAGAGAGACGTGCAAAAGTGCCTCCTGGGTGTGTGCAGGCTTCCCACGATGTCTGAGCCCACCCAAATTGTCATGTTCACCTGTATGGCATGGCTAGTACATCTGGCACCCGAGAGCATCCATAGCCCGCAGCACTTGTGTTTGAGATGGTATTTTTAATTTATATGATGATTCTTATTTATCTATCCTCTAACTTCTTTTAGGTCCAATTTAGTTCCTTGAAGACCCAGAGGGGTTGTTAACTATGTGACTTAGTAAAGTTGTTTTTCAAATGTGAGCATATAATTAGATTCAGGATGAGGGAGTGCCTGCAAGGACTTGTCCCTAGAAGGAGACAGTGTCTGGGGGGCCCCAGCAGTTTTGACGTTAAGATGCTAACTCTGCCTTTGACCAATCTCTGCTCCCCAGACTTTCAGTGCAATGTCCCTCTGGGAATGGAGTCCGGCCGGATTGCTAATGAACAGATCAGTGCCTCATCCACCTTCTCTGATGGGAGATGGACTCCTCAACAGAGCCGGCTCCATGGTGATGACAATGGCTGGACACCCAACTTGGATTCCAACAAGGAGTATCTCCAGGTGCTTACTCATATACTGGTGTGTGTGTGTGTGTGTGTGTGTGTGTGTGTGTGTGATGGGGGTGAGAGGGAGAAAGTGTGACGTGTGTGCTGATTGGACAGTGTTGGCTCAGCTAGAGCCAAAAGAGAACACAAAACAATAAAGACAGAATGTATGAGAATTGCATCCATCCATCTACTCATACATCTATCCATAAAGGCCCTGTGCTATGCCAAGCATTGTGCTGTGTGCTGGAAAAAAAAAAATGATGAGTAAGAGGACCACTTGCCCTTGCCCTTATTCGGATTCGTGGGCCTGAGGAGAGTTGTTTGGCCATGATACTGTTTGCCCTATCAGTATCAAAGGAATGTTCTATAAATAGTTCCAGATCTTCCTCATTCTTGGCACAGGGAGGCATCAGAGATGTGGGGAGAGCATTTTCCTGAAGGCAGGTTTGTTGGGCGCTAGCTGAATATGGCATCTTCTTCTGATCTTTGCTATCTGGAGGGAGCCTGCCAGGAAGGTTTTACACATAGCTATCAGAGAACACATGGGAAAATGTCACTATGGGGAACGAAAATTCATTCCCCAGATGCTCGGCAGCGTCTTTTCAGACTATTGTTTGCTGTCTTCCTGAGCAAGTCTTGCAGCTCATGTTGAGTAATCTTCCTGCACTGAACACGGGTCCAGCTCTGATCCCCTGGGAAGTAAACATGGGGAGAACAAACTGCCAGTTCTATACCAGAGCAAGGTCTGTGTTTATGACACACAGAGACAGCCTTATGACCCATTGACAAGCCTGTCCCGGCTCTGATGCGACATGGTGACCTCTGCTCTAAGACAGATACTGCAGTGCAGACAGCAGGGAAGGGAGAGAGACCACTTAGAAACTCCAGGGAGCCACAGAAGCTCTCACAACACAACTCTCGGACCATTTGTCACTGTCTTTCCCCTTTGCCTCTCAAAAAATCCTTTCATCCAGCAAAGCTTCTAGAAAGTTCTTTATTGTTACATTCTACATACTATACTCTAGATTTTGCCCCTTAATAGTCTGCTTTTTCATTATAGCTATCTTTCCTTTCTTGTGTACATAGAAGTCGCCGTGCATTTCTCTTGAATGTTTCATGATGCCGTGCACACACTGAGTAGCCAATAAGTGCTTACTAAATTGACTATCATCAGCTCTCACACACTAACGCACATAGAGACTGCCATCGAGAAAGACCATAGCCAACAAAGGAGCAACATCCAGTAATTTCCAAATGGTTTTGGCATTGTCAGAGGGGAGGTACCACAAAGTGTTGGCCATCCTCCTCATAAGTGAAAGGTCAGGACTTGGTGCATAAGCCTAATTACTTGGGCAGACTCTGCATGCCCTTTGACCCCTTGGTGACCTGAGTGATTATAGATACAATGGAGTGTGGGAATAAAAGGAGAGAAGACAGCCATGGATTGTCACTTCTAAAGAATTACAGTGGATTGCATTGGAGTAGAGTAGATTTTTGCCATTCAGTGCTCTGCCCTCATGGTCTGAAACCGACTGTAGGTTAATGAGGGTGTCATAAGTCTAAGTACTCAATAGTTAGAAGAAACAGAATATTATCCATTCGGATTTGCAAGTGAAAGGAAAAATCTAAAACAATCAAGATCTGTTTTTCAAGGGAAAATGCCTATCCTGGTAAGAAGTCAGTTGACTTTAGTTGTCCAGTGGAAGTACATAACAATGGTTACAAACACAGACAGGGTCTGTGAGCTTAGAATGACAACTGCATGCTTTGTAGGAAAAGCCAGATGTTGTTGGGAGGAGTGGTCCCCTTACTTTCTGACTGCTCTTCCCAGGTGGACCTGCGCTTCCTAACCGTGCTGACAGCCATTGCAACACAGGGAGCGATTTCCAGGGAGACCCAGCGAGGCTACTACGTCAAATCGTATAAGCTGGAGGTCAGCACCAATGGTGAGGATTGGATGGTCTACCGGCATGGCAAAAACCACAAGGTAGGTTGACTTCCCCAAGAGTGGGTCTCTGAGGTGCTTCTGGTTGACCCCAAGAGGGGGAAGAGCTGTTGTTTAGTGAGGCTCATAGAACTGATAGAGGCAAAGGATGCACTGGCCCTGAAATTTTCCTTTTTTATGTTAAAGTGTTTGGAAAACTCCATTTCTCCAACAGCCTGACTGCTGTTGCATTTTGCACAGCAGAGAGGAGGGAGGGGGGGGGGTTATGGCATTTTATCTAACTGCAAATGAAGGAGAAAATGCCTCCCCAGTTCATGCCTCCCCACACCACACAGGACTTGGTGAGCATTTATGGCCTGAGTCTCTTGCACATGCTGGGTTAACAATCACAAAACTGCATGAAACAGCAGTTCAGGAGCTACTAAGGTCTGGGAATGAAAGGACACAAAACCCTAAGAGGGAGTCACAATGTCCCTGAGAAGAACCAGGACAATAAATAATGAGAAATCCCATTTGTCGGGGTTAGGATCTGAACTGACGATCATGATTAGTGGGGAAGCATTGAACCCTCTCCACCGGTGCCTTTAGTGTCTGTAGCTCCCAGGCATGTGGTCCATGTGGCCAATATGAGGCTTTTGTTGTACACAGGGATGAGTGTCTGGCACTCGGCACTCTTAAAACACGTGCCGTTCTGTTTCGGCAGCTGGCAATGAGCTCCATTTGGCATATGGAGGGCTAAGTGGAAATGCTCTGTATTCACCTGAGTGGGAACAGGAGCCTTTGTAATGGAAGCAAGCTCAAGGTGATCCCTGCAGACTGGTTGACTCTCAGATTAGGCAGGTGAAGGAGACATACTGGGGACTCCAAGAGGCTGCTAACCCTCCCATGGAAGGGAATCCAGAGTGATGGAAACATAAGTCTGTTTCTTCTCCTTTGCTGCAGTCCCACCAGCTTCTGGTCTGCAAAGATATAAATTATCAAAATAAGGCATCTGTGACCAAAGAGCATTTCCAAAAGGGCGTCTCTTTGGCTCCTGCCTCTGTCCCAAGGCATCATGCTCTCCCACTTACATATACAACTGGAATCCTTGGACCCAGAAAATTCTGCCCAATGAGTTAGCAATCTCACATAGGCAATGTGAGTTTTTAAAGGAGTAGTTTTTGTTGTTGTTGTTTTTTTTTAATCAAAAATCACCATAGTAACATGGCACCATTCATATGACAGTATGGTTTCTAGATATTACCAGCTATCTCTCTTACGTACAAACACACATTGCTTCATATGACCAGTAAAGAAAGTGAAATATTTAGCACTGGAAAGACACCCTCACCTTTACCTGTGACCTAGGTCTGCTGTCCCATTGCTGTAGCTTGGAGAGGCCGGACAGAGTCAGAAACGATGGAGACTGAATCAGCACTGGAGGCCAGAGGAACTCCCAGAGCCGAGTCCTCATGTCACCCCATTCCTTTTCTGCACAATTTTTCTCTCTCCACCCACATCTTCAGTAAGAAAGTGCTAAAACCTGGGAACTCAGCTAGCAGGTGAGGGCCAGCCGCCAGATAGGAGTGGGTCCTAGGGAGAGGCACGAGGCTCCCTGAAGGTCTCCTTGTCCAGGTTCAATGACTAAGCAGTGCTGGCCAGAGGGATGCTGTAGCATAAGCTGATTTTAAAAGCACACAGATGGACTGGGATGCTATTTAAAACACCATTTGTAGGAAATCTGCTTTTGGAAATACCTTAGCACTGCACATTTTGATAGGACACCATCCTCCTGGCTTTATCCCGGCTATTCAATTTTGCAGGCAAGATATTCCTGAGCCTGAATTGAGCTTTCTAGTTCTTCAGGCTCATCCTTTTCAATGTTTCCAGATTGAATACATTCTCACTGTCTTCTGCATCCTCTTCCCACCTTTGGCAAGATCTCTCCCCAATGGCTAACTCGAGGGTCTTGTTTTTGGTTTTGCGTTAGAGGATCAGTTTTGCACACATAAAAGGAGATAGGACAGGGGAAATTTTTCCATTAGAAATATATTCTCCTGGTACGTAAAATGAGGACGGAAAATGGAAAGACTGCCAATTAGGCTTTGCCTCAGTCCTCAGTTCCCTTGCCCCATTGTGCATGTGGTCGGAGGCCAAGAGTCCTTGCCCTTCTCCTCCTCCTGGGCAAGGATGCTCCCTGCAGCCTCTTCATTAACAGGTCTTCCCCAGATAGCTGTGTTTAATGTGCAGTTCCCCGAGATACTGGGGTTGAAATAGTTGAGTGAACCATGCCAAATAGATTTGTCAAGTCTGCCGCAGTTTGATTTGATGCCCTGACAGGGAGGCAGGACTTGAGAGCAATGAGGCTGGAGGGAGGAGCTCATCCACTGCTGGTACTACCGCCCAGTTTTTCTTTGTGGTTTCTGGATGCTGGGCATGGTGCCAAGCTCTCTGGTGTTCTGTGGTGGGCTTGAAAGTGAAATTCAGACAGCAGGACTTAAGGAAAAACAGCAGAACAGAGAGGAGGCTGCAGTGCTTTGGGCTGGAAAACACCTTCCTTGCCGGTGCATTGGAAGTGGAAAGGGTGTTGTGACACTTGCAGGCACAAATTTGGAAACTCAGTTTCAATTCCCTGACTATTGTCAACACCAATGCAACATATCAAAGACCAGGGAATTGGAGAAAGCAGAGAAAAACAAGATTAATGAGCATTCAAGGTGGTGGGGGATGGCTGTGCTATGTCGCTGCGATTTTCACCCTGCCTGGGCAAGGCAAGGGCTAAGCCTGCCAGGCTAAGGCTTTCTTCTTCCTGCCAGGAGGTGAAGAGGACTAAAGAACTCCTTTCCAGCCTCCCCAGTCAGTGAGCAGCTCCTTCACAGTCTCTTTATGTTCAACAGGTATTCATGAGGTTCCCCGTGAAAAGCCTGATCCAAGTTGCTGGTGGTTCATGAGTTATTTTCCTGGCACAATGCAGCCTGCTTCCACAGAACACATGCACAACACATCCCCCAGTCCTCGCCTGGTCCCACATGCCATCAATATAGAACCCATGATTTTCATATAGGCAGGCCCTCCTTATGCATATTTATGGTGCAACCACAAAGCAGAAAGCTCCTCCACCCTGTTACAGCCCATAACCAACCCATGTGCTCCCTTGGATTATACAAATTACTTCACAAGCGTCCCTTCAGAAACCACAGTAGAAACTACTGCCTTTGCTTTTCCCAGCTGTGGGAGTAGCATCCCAGATACAAGCATAGTGTTGTCCATACAATGGTAAGAAATTTCATGTGTACGTTTTCAAGTGTGTACAATTACAGGTGTGATCACACACATGCACTCCAAGAAAGATGCACGGAGAACAATGGGAACAGCTCAAAGGCACTAGTCTTCAGTCACAGTCCTTCCTTTCCCTGAGATTCTGAAGCCATAAATCTGTGTTAATGCAACCGTCTATGCCTGAGGAATGGAGCCATGACTGTTCTTGGGACAGTGGGACAAAGACCATCGCCACCTTTAGTTTCCCTTTATTTTGCCAGTGTTGGCAGCTCTCTTATTGGTATAGTTTTGGCTACCTTCCCTTTATGTATGGTGTTGCTAGGCAGTTCTTTTCTATTTAGGAAAAAAAAAGCAACACAAAAGAGATGTTCTAAACTCCAATGGCCAGGTTGAGGATAGAAAAGATAAGGTAGAATAAGCCTTGGGCCCGTGGCTTTGCAGAATTACCTAGTAAGTGGCACAGATATGCTGAGTTTACATTAACGAAAGGACAAATGCTACAAGCCCACAAGCCCTCAGGCACTGACTTAGTTGCTTCAGAACTTCATGATGCTTCACAGGTGGACTTGTGGCTCTCAGAGTCTAAGCAATTTGCCCCAGGGACAGGAGGATCTTGGAGTCCCCAGGAAAGGCAATCCTGGTCACCAGGTTTCAGCGCCTAAGCAGATGCTCTCACAGTCTGTCTGAGGTGTTGTTCTTTGCCTTCCACCCACGGGGAAACTGGCTTCCTGGCAGCTAGGAGCCCAAGAGGTGCACACAGCCTGGAGTCTCTTTTACTAAGAGGGTCTAAAAGTGGTCAGCAAAGTTCAAGACTCAAGGCTAAGCACTGTGTGGGGAGTTTGGGCTCCATCACTGGATCCTGAAGACAGAGTTGAAAGAAGTTGCTGTTTATTTGGTTAGGCCACTTCCCTTCAAAACAAGTGCCCCTGCTTTTAAACTCCTCTGTCCTGTATTTATTTTCTTAATTAAAACAAATCATTCTGTAAGTCAGAGACTTGGAAGGAAAGAGAGTGTTAGAAGGCCACACCCCAGGCCCCTGGTGGGCAATGTGTTGGAAGCACGGGGCATCTGTTGTAGATCTCCTGAGCCAGTGGACTGTGTAACCTGGGATATTCCCTTCCCAGCTCTGTCTTGGTGTCCCCAGCCACCCCAATCCAGAGGCACTGGTCCTGCAACTGCTGCCAGCCGAGCACCTGGCCATCTGCAGAGGGAAGTTGCTCCACGGATGTAATTAACGGGTCAGAACACAGAGCTCTCCTTGAGCAGAGAAGCAAATTTAAAAAGTAACAGGTTCCCATGGGATATATATCCACCTCTTTTAAAACACAGACCCGGAAAGGACTGAGAGAAGTCATCCAGGCCTTGCACTTGCGCTGTCTCAGATAAACGCCCCCTCAGAGCTCCATTCTTCATTAGGGGTGCAATTATTCCTCCAATTAAGAATTTTGAAGATTGTTTTAAGACCTCTTCATGAATACTTGTCCTTATTCCTTTTGAGGTTTGTCATTTTGTTGTTGTTGTATGAAGATGAGAAAGTGACTCAAACCTCAAGCTAGCAGAGGGCATCAGCCTCCAGAAGCTGTGGCTATGATTCTATGATCAAAACATGGTTATGTGTGCTCTGAAGAGGGCAGGTGCCCTTTCCAAGTTCAGGTCCCCCAGTTTTGTGCTTCCTGCTCCATTATGACTGAGGGGAGTGCAGTGTGCTGGGTAATTCAGTTTGTCCTTTATCCATTTGTCGTGGGATGAGCTCAGACCTTTAGCCTCCCCACTTAGGAAGCTCGAGGGAAAATTTCATTATAACATGAGCTTGGACCATCCTCTGCCAGGCTGCTGTTAGCCGACTTCATCCGGGTCCCCTGGGTGCTGAACTATCTCAGAGCTGAGGCCAGCCTCCCTGGCGCTGCCAGCCTCGATGCTAGATTCCTTGTGCTCCTAGGTCAAGACTGTGCACAGAGATACTGGAGAGGAAGGGCAAACAAGCAGTATTGGTGTGGCTGGGATTTGGGACTCGCTGTCTTCGGCCATTTCCAGTAAACCTAGATAAGCACGGAGGGAAGGCTTCATCTGGTGGATTCTTTGCTCTCTGTTCCTTGCTCTGTGGTTGTAGAAGCTGGTCCTGAAAGAGGCAAATGGGGTAGGGTGCTGTTTGAGTTCAGTCCTTGTTTTTTTGTTTTTGTTTTTTTTCTTGTGGCTTTCTTCTACCCACTTGAGGAACTGCCTTTAAAAAAAATGAAAGTCCACAGAGACTGGTGTCAGGGCTGTCAGATGTCGAGGGCCCTCACCCCTGGTGAAGCATCTGCCTTCATCCCTCCTGCATCTTTATTAATGGTATACGATTTTTTTCTGGCCTGTTTCTCAAGCCACTCCTCCAGCCTGGGTCCCCAAGTGTTCTCCTCTCCTCTCCTGCCCTGTCCTCTCTTCCCTGATGCTTTCCTGTCTCAAATCCTGAAACCCTAATCCTGTTAGTAGGCTGTGTTCCAGGGCTCAGTGTCTCCATGGGAGTAACATAATCCTGCATTAACTGTAGAGGCCCCACCAGGCACACACAGATGGGGATGTGCGCAACCCACCCACCTCCACTCACCCCCAGAAAGAAGCAGCCTGATGACAAAAACAGCTTTACAGTAGGGGAGGAGGAGGGCAGAGGTCATCACAGTCACAAATGAGCATTTGGTTATTAAGGGGCTTCTTTACCCTCCCCCTCCCTCAGCCCTCCCTTAGATGGAATAGATAGATGATAGATGGATGAATGGATGGATGGATGGAAGGATAGATGATAGATAGATAGATAGATAGATAGACAGATAGATAGATAATGTCTACACACACACACACACACACACACACACACACACACACACACACACACACACGAACACATTCTTTTTGACTGCATCTGGCTAAGTTCCCACAATCACTAGAACGAAGGCAGCTAGCTTTAAAACTTTTGTTATGCTCTTTTAAGGAGGAGTTTTAAGAGAGAGAAATGTCAAGACTGTGATTTACAAACAGGACAGGAAACAAAAAAACCCATTACCTTACCACCATGTCCCTCAGTGCCACAGCCTCTCTCTCCACCTTGCCTGTTTGGTACAGCAAATTAATTAAATGGGATGCCATTCATTGATTAACCATTTGTTTTTATGTGCAGATGTGATGGGTGGTTTAGGAGTGAGTGTGAGACAAGAGAGCAGGAGAGGGAGGAAGGCTCTTGGCCCCACGTCAGGAAAAGTTGCTGCATTTCCTGAAGTGACTGTGGCTTCCCGGGTCTCCCCCACCCTTCTTTTCTGGCCTGCTCTGCTCTCCTCATATATCTGTACCAGACATTTTGAAAAGTAGAGCTTTGGATACAGTGAAACGTTTATCAATGGGGAGAAATAATTTTTAAGAAAGAAGTCCTCTGTATAAATTCTACCTCAGAGTCTAGCATAGAATCATCTCTGAAACTTGTTCCCACTTTCTTTGCAGTCCCTGGGGCTGAGAGAGTTCAGATGTTTACAGCCACATACATAGAAGTGAACAGCAGGTCAAGCCATATGTAGAAAAGAGACTGGTAGAATACTGACCACCTTCTCACACTGACACCACACTCATGTGAAGAGCAGCTTGCCCACTGAAGGGCCTGCCTCACTTAGGAAGCTCACACAAGCTACTAGGCCTGAAAAGTGTCTGCTCTCAGAAGCTCAGCAACTTTTCCAGAATCTCCTCTTTGGTCCTTGAAGCAGGCACAATGACTTATAGCATCTATACCAATCCAGGCATGTGGATGCTGCAGCAGTGATGAGTAGGTCTTAGAGTAGGCAATACATCTCCCCTTTAGGGGCTTGGACATGTGTACCATTCTCAGCAGGGCCAAAGCGCCTACCTGTACTTTAAAAAAATACATAAAGAAGGCCAACAGGGCAATGTGGCCAAGACTAGGAATGGGCAAGAAACAGGAAAAGGGGGATCTTAAAAAAATCATCAGTGACCTTGCATTACTAGATGGATGGATTTTCTTTTATATGTAAGAAGTGATTTTTTTTCTTTTGCTTAATATTATATATCCATAAAACCCCAGCCTGGGGGTCATGGGCTTGGTGAACCTGTGCAAACTGTTTTTTTTTTCTCCTGGGGTGTTGGATGACAACCAAACTGAGGTGTTGGATAACAGCTGATTCTCTTGGCAGGTACTTCCCCCTCCCCTAGAGTCACAAATCAGAAATCCATTCTGTGCTGCTGGGTTTCAGATTCTGAACTACTGAAAATAAAGCAAAGGCCTTAAGAATCAATCGGAAAATGTTGGATTATGTTCAGAATTCAGTGAGGCACCAAATGGATTACCAAGCCACGTTGTGCCTTGAATTGAACTTGGTTTGCACAGATGCATTCAAAAAAAGCTCTTGGTCTGTCATAGCCTCTTGAAAAGCAATACACATACACATATTTAATCAATGACACCCAGAAAGCTAGGGTCAACTTGAACACACTCCTGCTCTTCCTTTGGGTAGTAAAATAGCTACATTAGTATTTTTCTTTTAAAAAGAATAAAATGTATATTCTCTTCAACACCTAGATTTTTGAGCAGTTGTTAAAATTCTATCACTGTGCTTGGTATGTTCCTATCTGTGTATAAGACATATGAGCAATCTATTGATTTTCCCCACCATTTCAAACACCTCACTGCCAAGCTTTGGCTCATCAGTTTTTAGCCACAGGCAGGAACTAGGAGTGAATAGCTCTGCCAAACTTGAACTCTCTCAATTGTCCAAAGGCCCAGTTATGACTTGTGACTAGTTCCCTCTCTAGCATTTGGTCTAGGTTTTGTGCAGGCCCCAGAGCAGGTCACAAGGACTTTATCTTCCTAAAGGAAAAATTAAAGTATCTAAGGTTTATTGATCTACCTATCGTGATTTAGTGAGTCAACAGAGAATAGGGAATAAAACCAATTTCCTGGCATCATTTCCCAGGCATACTACCTTTCGATGCCTAGACTGGCAGCCAAGCATCCCTCTTAGGGAATTTGATCAGAAAACGAATGTCAGGTGATTCTAAAATCACAGAAGCATTGAGAAAGTCATAAAGATGTATAATATATGATAGCATTTACCAGCTATAAATAGGGGAGATGGGAGATGCAGGGAAAAAAATAGAGACCTTATAAATCTATTGGGTCAGGAGAAATAGAAACTGCTTAATATTTCATTAAAAATGGATTTTCATAAATTGCACTTTGATATCTTTGGACAAAAGACAGTACATAAGGACTAAGGCGTTGTTATTCATTACTCTTGGTTATTAATAATTTGAACTGTTATTGAACCAACACATCAACAAGGTATATCCTGCTTGTGAATGGAGCACTCACCATGTGTTCTGGGCACTGTTTGAAGTGAATTAAATTGCCACAGCAATTGCCCACAAAAGCACTTAGATTATAAGGAACAATGGGTCATTCAAGTGCCCTTTTACAAAGTGGATGTTCTTAGAGGAGTTCAAACCATGAAGACTCTTGTGAAGAAAGACTTAAGAGTCTGCTGGCCGGAGAGGGCCTAGCAAGTCAACTCATGCAGAGTCCTCACAGTGAAGGACAACGCGGCCCCAAGGGAGACAGAGATATTTGCCCACCCTGTGATATAATTAGCAGCAAAACCTGGCTCCAGGCTCCTGAGTAAGTGGTGGGGTTTGTTTTGTTCTCTCTGCCACACTCAGAGTGAGAGGTGTGCAGAAATTTCCACAAAGATGATGTTTCTTCTGCAGAGAGTCTGAACACCAACAGACAGAGGTCCATGGTCAAAGGCCAAAAAGAAATCAGTGAGTACCTAAATTTGGAAATGTGAAGAATAATTTGAACCCAAGTTCAAAAGACACATTGTTTGCTTCCAAAGACTGGAGAACGAGCAGAACTGAACAGCATAATAGAATTCCATGTGAGACACACAGATCAATCATGTGTTTGTCTCCCATCCTGACTGAGACTACTGTAGGTGGAGCGTGAGGGCCTTCACCCAAAGCTCATGGTCACATGTGTTCATGGGGAGACAAGCTCTCTCTGGTGGGTGCATCTGTATGTGTGCACCCCAGTGCCCACATGCAGCATGTTTATTCCTAAGGACCCCTGCAGCTATGCAATCATTTTCTTAAGAAGGGAGGATGGAGAGTTAGGCATATTGGTGTGTGCCTGTGATCCCAGTACTCATGAAGCTAAGGCAGTAAGATCTCAAGTCCAAAGCCAGACTAAACTACATCATGAGTTCCAGGCCAACTTGGGCTACAAAGTAAGAGCCTGTACCAGAAGAAACAGAGGGAGAAGGGGGAAAGAAAAGGTTCCCTGGGATTATCTGCCAAGGCTGAGAAATGAAGGGGGTCAGATAAGATAAAATTGGATATTAAAAACACATAAAGCATGCTGTGTTTCTAAACGGTACCAGCATGGTGTATGTGCTGTGGATTAGAAGCTGTGTTCGAGTTCAGATCCTTTCAGCTCTCCAATTACACATTTATGTGCCAACTGAAGCCACCTCCAATAGGACTGCTTAGTGTCTCCTGATGGAGGCCACACACAGTCACCATCACCATCCACGGGGAACAGCCAGAGGTGGCCCCCACCGCTCACAGCACCCATCCGAAATCAGTAAAGTGTGTCATTTGCTGCTGCCTTGCCAAAACAAAACAAAACAAAACAAAACAAAATCCTCTGCTGCATGCTGAACTCTAGAAGGACTGACTCATCTCTTTAACTTGGATTCGGTTCCTCCAGCCCTTTCCTCAGTGCTGTAGAGACATTGTCAGCACCAAGGAAGCAAGAAATGGGAATGGTGAGGCAAGCTCTTTCCCGGACCCCATTCTCCTCTCAAAGATTAGAGCATCAAGGAGTCGGTGACTCTCCTCACAGGCCTTCTGCCAGGTGCTGGCTCTGGCACATCTCCTTCCAGGTCCCTCCTCTCCCCCTTGCTAACATGGTCTTCTCACTCCCTCTCTGCAATCACGGTGCAGGCAGCAGCAGGGCCAAACCTGGGCAAGAGGAGTGGCCCTTCTTCTGTGTTCCCTGTGTTGCAAAGCAGCAGAGGGAAACACCAATTGCATCAGGGTCCTGCATGGGCGAGCTACCTAGGTAGTACAGAGAAAAGCGAGCAGGATGGTTGAGTAGGATTCTCTCAGAGTAGGTTTCGCCTTGTGGTTCAGTGAACTGCTGACATCATTTCTTTTTCCCCCCTGTTTAGAACAAGCTACTTCCCTACTTTATTTGGTTGCAGAAGGAGTGAAGTCTCTTACCCTTCGCTCCTATCATCTGTGGGTTTTTCTTAACTGCCTCTATCATTTGGCCTTAGCAAATGGAAAATAGAGAGGGTTCGGGGTTGCCAAATGGCAGAGCTCAGTTTATGGAGAAGAAAAGACGGCATTGTTGACTGCCTGTAAGCTTGTGCGATACTCCGCTGTTTCCAAAGCCGTGATATAGTGTAGCATTGTAAACTCCCAGTGGGATCACATCAGTCGTCTATGGCTTTACTTCTATTTAGCCCCATGATAGGACTCCGAACTGCCAGCTAGAATGCTGTAAATTTATCCAAAGAGATGAGAGTCCACAAAGCAAATCTCAGACTTGAATTTCATGGATCCACACAGGGATGTGTGAGCCTCAGTTTCTCCATCAGTAAAGGAGGGGTTGTGAGTGTGATATTCAATCATTGTGTTGACAGTCTATGGCTACATAGGTGTTTAAATGTACTAGTTTTTCATCTTTCTTGTCCCCTACCTGTCTGTGGCCTACACATCTGGCAGGTACTGAGGGTTAAGAACTGAAGAGTCTAATTCCCCTGAGCAGAAGGGGATGCTGGTCCAGGAAGACTGGCCATGAGTAGATCTACAAGGTCCTGTGGTTGTTACATGTATGGCAGGCATGAATTAGAAATGACAGTTGGCTGCTTGTTTCTTCTGTCTACCCTTATCCCAGGAAACTAAAAGGGACTCACATATTCTCTCTCTAGTTACTTATTTTAATGGAGAACATACAAATACATGGAGTCCATATGGCCGTTATTGATTTGGGCCATCTGGTAAGCTGGGGCTTGTGCCTACCATGTTAGGTCAGAAGCTACTCCAAAAAGCCTTTCCTCCCATAAGAGCGGCCCCGGTCAGCTGGGGACAGGGATGGATTTCATTACAGACTAGGGGCTACACTAAAAGGAAGCTGGAGCATGACTCTTAAGAGGCTGTCTACAACAAAGAGCAGAGAGAAACAAGAAAAGTGTTGACTGACAGAAGGTACGGGGTAGAGAGCTCTGCTCACCCGCTCCCACACTCAGAATGGGGAAGTGTCTAAGGAACTAACAAAAACAACAGTGAAGTGCTGTGCAATTAGAAAATGCCCTGGAAGTCGTCCCGTGTGCCCGCAACATGAGAAAGAGGGAGTGTCAAGTTCAAGCTAGTGTGTGAGGTCTGCTGGCCGTGGCAGATGACATGTCTACCTCCGTTATAATGAATGTGCTTTTTTCTCTTTCTTAGCTTCTGGAGTGTTTTCTTTTTGAAAGCCCCTTCCTCTGTTTGCTCTCAGCCCAGAAGCAAAATATTCCTTCCTTCCAAAACTTTTTGCAAAGTTTGCTTTTTTGTTTTCAAGTTAGAGCAGAATGAGAAACTAACTTTTTCCATGGTTATTCTAAAAAGCCCAACACGACAAAGTCACTGATGATTTGTAGGCTTGTGGCACTTTCCTACCCTCTCAATGACTGCTCAAGTGTTGGTCTCATAAACAGGGATTTCAGTGACACGGCTTTGCATCTTATATTGCAGATATTTCAAGCTAACAATGATGCGACTGAGGTGGTTTTAAATAAACTCCACATGCCACTGCTGACAAGGTTCATCAGGATCCGCCCCCAGACGTGGCACTTGGGCATTGCCCTTCGATTAGAGCTCTTCGGCTGTCGAGTCACAGGTGAGGTGGGGGGGGGGTGGTTCCAGTGAGGCAGGAGAAGCAATTACATTCTAGGCTTTTCCCCTCTTTCTGAATCTATAAGATTGTACCACGTGACCTTCCCAAAAGGAATGGTTCAAAGATGCAACTCCTACCAGACTTACCCTTTTCATTCATTTATTCATCCATCCATTCATCAAACATGTTTTTATTATGTTAATGCTACTTCTACTAGTTAAACTGTGCTGAGTGATAATTTGATATCAGATTCTAGTTACACCATAAATGTACTATATTTTACTATTCTTATTAGAACTTGATGGCATAGGTCTTGTTGTTTTCCTCATTTTACACAATTGGAAACCAAGAGTCAAAGAACTAAATCCCCAGTATGTGATGGTACCAGGGTTTGAACTTAGGTAACTTGAGTCTCAAATAGTATTCTCTCCTACCTCATGTAAAGACCAAGATCTACACATGGCACTGTAGACACACTGTGAGCACGGCAGACCCAGTCCTATATGGGCATCTTGACAAGTTGGGTGTACAAGCAAAATGATAAATAAACGTAAATTCAAGAGAGCTATTAACAGTCTCAGAAAGAAAAATGGTGCTCGAATGGTCTAAAACCAAGGGCTGTACATTGGAGATCACCAGCATGGGAGCAGGAGCCTTCAGTAGGCTGATACCATGGCATTGCAGTGACGCAATGGTGGTTGGACTAGCAATAGTGTCTATGTGCACAGGTCAATCATTGCCACTCTTTGGGCTCCACCTAGAAAAGCAAGTTGATTCTTTGACCTGGAAGGGTCTTCGTTGTCCTTTCACCTACCTGCCTGCTTCTCCTCATTCCATCTCTGTCTAGGAGTGCGCTGTGGTTTGTGCTTAAGGTTTCTGGTTCAAGTACCCTGTGTCTGAACCTTCTCTACATCTTTCATGACTCTCTTCTGTACATTATGCTGCCAGTTCTTTATAACACCTAAGATGACACTGAAGAAGAAATTACACTCAGAAAGGCAACAGCTTAACACAGATCATCATCCATCCCCCGACCTGCACCTGTTGTTCCTCTGTACAAATCCCTTGTCACCTTCAGACAAGGACCTGGCTTTCACCTTGTAGGGAGAGTTCATCCCAAAAGGAGTATCTTCTGTCCCTTCTGTGCTGCAGGCTAGGCCAGCAGAGGGCAATGAGCAAGGATTTACTTAGTACTTGTGATCCATTCATTCCCCACTCCCTCGTTCACTCCATGAAGAAGACCCCACACTGAGACTGAGGCGGGCAGGTGAACAGGATGAGGTATTGGGTGTCAAAAAACTTTCAAGCTAGTGGGCGAGATAAATAGCAAACAAATAATTGCAAGCTAACATGCATGCAGAGGGAGTACAGGTGCTGGGAGGAGTGACTGAGGGCACCTAGTTACTGTGGAATGAACACTGGACCAGAGATGAATGCCATCCTTACACTTGGAGGTGAGCAGATGTTAGTCTGTGGTGAATGGGGGTGGGGGAAGAACATGTCAGGTGGTGGCAGGAGTGCATGGGACGAACTCGAGGCAGTAAAGAGCTCCACTTCAGTCACACATGTGGAGGACTTGGTACTGAGCCCAAGAAGGTTTCCATCCTGTAGGTAAAATGATCTTCCAGGAAGGAATTTGATACTTGCCTGAGCTCCACTGTACTCAATGTCCCTGAGTGTCAGTGGGGATTGGTGTCATGGATGGATGTATGGACACACACTCTCGGAAGCCGTGAATACAAATGGCTAACAGCCACTGAACACTTAGGTACACCCGGCTCTGTGCTAAGGCCCACTCTGAGGTCATTAATAGAGTCCTCACCACAGCCTTCAAGAGGTAGGCACCATTGAGGGAGTCCATTTAGACTTGGGGAACATGATGCATAGAGCAATTAAATCACTTGACCAAAGTCACCTAGCCAAGTAAGCAAGCAGAGTGAACACAAAGCCAGGCATTCTGGGTCCAAGTTCAGGCTCTGGATCACAATGCTACACAGCCTCAGAATGCAAGACAAAACAAATAAGCATGTGACCTGAAGATCTGAGAGCTGCTTATGAGTGGGCCTCAGCCGTGACTTCCAGTATTTTCCTTGTCTCTCCTAGATGCACCCTGCTCCAGCATGCTGGGGATGCTCTCTGGCCTCATAGCAGATAACCAAATCTCTGCCTCCTCCACCCGAGAGTACCTCTGGAGCCCCAGCGCTGCCCGCCTGGTTAGCAGCCGTTCTGGCTGGTTTCCCCGGAACCCTCAGGCCCAGCCAGGTGAAGAGTGGCTTCAGGTGGACTTGGGGACGCCCAAGACAATAAAAGGTGTCATCATCCAGGGAGCCCGTGGAGGGGATAGCATCTCTGCTATGGAAGCCAGAGCATTTGTACGCAAGTTCAAAGTCTCCTACAGCCTAAATGGCAAGGACTGGGAATACATCCAGGACCCCAGGACTCAGCAGCCAAAGGTAGGCCATTCTGGGAGAAGTCTAATACCATTCTAAAGGGAGGTTAATCTGGGGTGTGCAGGGAGCTGGGGTGCTGATTTCCCATCTAGCAGCCATCATCAAACCCCATCAGCCCAATAAAACCAGTATCAATGAGAACTATGTTGTGCCAGGCCTGGTCCTTAAGTTGGACTCCTTCTTAATCCCCATAATCTTTCTACAGAGATTCTAGTGTTTGGCCACTCACATTTTAGAGATGACAGACTTGAGGCTTATGTTATATCCAGTCACACTGTTTACCAGTACCCGAAACCAAAAAGTCAGACTTCAAAACCCAGATACCTAACCAGTTCTCAATACTTTCTACTTATGAAATTTAGTACCATTCTCAGCCTCTTCTGGATAAAGTTTCCTTAAAATGGGCCAGACATCCCAAGGGGATGTGGTTGTTGGAGGCCGAACTATAGAAACTGGGGGTTGCTTCCAAAAATAACTGTTTTTCTGAATGTTATGCTCCTTCATATTTTCTTAGTCTTGATTGCTCAGATCTTTCGTGCCTCTCACACTGAGTTTCAAAGGAAGAAAGAGAATGATATTTGGGCCAGAAGTAACAGGCCATAGCAGCCCATCCTCCCACCATGAGAGAAGGGAAGGCTGGCCTTCACCCTAGCATGCAAGGAGCCCCAGAAGGAAAATGACTCTATGCCTCTTCCCTCTTCAGATTGATCTCCTGGTGGGCCAGGTTATCTGGTCCTCATTTCTGAGTTATCCCTTGCGTGGAGAAGTACAGGGTCTTTAACAAGGGAAGGGCAGGGCTAAGTTGGGGGTTTTACAGTACTGATGTGAACTTCCAGCTCACCATCCCAGGGACTTGGAAAGACTCAGGGTTTGGAAACCAGAGCCTTCAATGAATAGAGCAGAAACTGGACCACAAGTCCAATTGTGGCTCTTCTTGGAAAAAGACACTAGCTGGGCCATGCCCTGACTAAGGTGGTGCCCTTACGTTTAAGACTATGTATCCTGAGTAGCTGCAGATGGCTGACCCCCAGGCGTTCCTGAACATAGCCACCTCAACACCTGTCCTCTCCCTGTGTGAAAGACTCTGAGGTGGCTCTGGGAGGAGTTCCCACACGGCTTCAACTTCTGTCAGCAATTTTATGCATTGGCGACCTAGGAGAGGTTTCTTTTGGTAGAATTGCTTCTAATAAACCAAGGTCTAGAAGACAATCTGAGGCCATCAATTTGTAACCAAGAGGGTAGTGTAACAAAGAGGGTAGTGTAATTACCCTAAAAAGAGAGTGGCTGCTTTTCTTTCAGGCTGTCCATGAGCTGGGAACTGTTGACCATTGGGATCCTTTTGTCCCCATAGTTCTAGGAATAGAATAACCTGCAGGGCTTCATTCATGCAGGCAAACTGAGCTATGTCCCCATCTCATTCAGGTATCTTACACACACAGTCATCCAAGCACTAGAAAAAAGAAAAGACTTCTTTTTAAAATAAGGCAAGGAATCTGGACTGGTAGACACAGCCAGGCCTGCCTTCAGTTCTCCCTGGCCAAGGTCAGCTTAAATCACATTTGGAACTTAGACCTCCCCTGACAATGGCCACTCTAATGCTCTCTAGTTTCCATATTTCAAGGTCCCTCGTGGACCTTCCAAATGAACAAAAAGACCTTAGTTGGAAATGAAGTCACATAGGTGGTAATGTCCCATGAATCAGCCTCCATGCTGACTTCTTGGTCGGGTGTGTGTGTGTGGAGGTGGGGGGGAGAGATAAGTGGGGAGGAGTTCCACAGGAGGGCTGAACAGCCTGTCTCCCTACAGCTGTTTGAAGGGAACATGCACTATGACACTCCCGACATCCGAAGGTTTGATGCAGTTCCAGCACAGTATGTGCGCGTGTACCCAGAGAGATGGTCACCAGCAGGCATTGGGATGAGGCTGGAGGTCCTGGGCTGTGACTGGACAGGTAAGGGGGATTTCCTCTCCATGTCTTGCTCACTTGCTCTTGTGGTCTTGGTACCCTGGGAGGACACAGGGGCAGTCCGCCTTCATGGAGCTGGACATCACTGTGTGCCCTCTGCCTGGCCCCTGTTGTTTTCTTGGACCACCTCTGAACTTGGAGAAATCTCTCAAGGGAAGCATTTTGTCCTTTGTCAAGGATCACTTCAGTTCTTCAACACAAGTCTCTCAAAAAACAAGTCATAACCACCCACCACCCACCCAAATTCAATTAGACCCCAGCTCTTCAGGCCAGGGGGCTGTGGCTGTTGACTTAGGAAAGAAAAACCCTCTCATGATAATAAAGTAATCGGTTTATGTCTGAATCTGGCCTCCAGATGTCAGAGGCCCAGAGACACCGTTTTCCTTTCAAAGTTACATCTGTAAAAGGCATTTATTTGCTCAAGAGGGACACTGGTGCAGGGTGCATCTTCCCAGGATGCAAACGTGGTCCTGCTCCTTCCTGCCCTCCCAGGTGGCACAGGCCTGGGGCAAGTGGCTCCATGAATTCTCCCTGTGAGGGTGAGGCCCCAGAGCTCACTCTCCCCCTTGCCAGTTGCTGAGGGAGAGAAGACCCTACCCTTCTGAGTCAGGCCCTACCTTGCCTCTGGCCACTGGTCCTGCTTCTTCCACAGAACTGGCACAGCCTGCCAAACCAAGCTTTTGCGGAGCCACCTGGGGCCTCAGGGCCCCACCCGGTGCCAGCAGGAACCACCAGCAGGCATAGCTCTCCTGCCCTCCCCACCAGGGCCCCAGGTATCCCCATTTTCCTGTCTGCTGTACCTGTCACTGGCTCAGGCAACAGCATGGCATGAAGGATTAATAAGGGCATGTCAGAGAAGTGCTTTTGGCTCCCAGGGAGAAAAGTGCTGCCTGTGTGCGGGCTGCAAGTGCACAAGGAACAGGGCCCAAGTTCACCGATAGGCTTGGAGGGAAAGACAGTCTTATGGAATCCATACTAGTAGGGAGACAACGCCCCTACACCCCCTCGAACACACACACTTGTAGGGGTAAGACTAAGTCTTCCAAAGCCCAAATGGTTGTCATCTGTACCTCATAGGTACTAAAATCCCACCTCAGATATAAACCATTTTCATTTACCCACCTTAGACTTCAGCGTTAAAGCTGTAGAGGATCCAGAAACTTCTAGGCTAGTGATTTTCAAACATGTTTGACCCTGAGCCTCAAGTTAAACTGAATCTCCATTGTAGCCACTTCCACTGACAAAGCAAACACACATGTGTGATTATGGGGAAGTTCTTGGATTCCCCCGATTGCTAAATTCAAGTCCTTCCTGGCCATCATGAGGTGTAGAACCTAGGACAAATGACTTCATCTTTTTCCTGGAAAGTAGGGGTGTTATCAATCTGTCTCAAAGCCCTAAAGCTGTTATGAGAATGGCATGGAGTAATGGCAGAGAGTATTTAGATTGCTGCCTGTCACTGGCAAGCTGAGTGCAGGCAAATGTAATGGAAGTAGGAGATTCCCGAAGAAGGGCTCAACCTTATTAGTCGAGCGCATCCTGAAAGATTACAGCTCAGACTTCTAAAAAGCTGTTATAATCCATTAAATTCCATGACCCAAGGCTAGGCGTTGGTGGTGCATGCCTTTAATCCCAGCACTCGGGAGGCAGAGGCAGGCGGATCTCTGTGAGTTCCAGGCCAGCCTGGTCTCCAGAGGGAGTGCCAGGATAGGCTCCAAAGCTGCACAGAGAGACCCTGTCTCGGAAAAAAAAAAAAAAAATCCATGACCTACCGATAAGTGTGCTGCACAAAGCTAAGCCTACTGGCCTTTCACAGACTGGGAAACTGAGTCCCAAGAAGGTCACCCAGCTATCTGGGGACCAGGTCACACTTCCCTCTGCCCCCCTTTCCTTCTGTGCCATGCCTCTCCCAGGCTGGCCTTGCATTATGGCCAGCTGGACATTTGCTGATGTCCTCTTCCCCTTATTGTCCCTCCAGTCCCAACCTGCCCCAGATTGCCCTGGTGACAGCAACAGGTTTCCCATTTCAAAGCCCAGCCCTGCTCTTGGAAGATCAGAGTTGAGGCGTGTTAGCCTCTGCCCAGCTCCATGTCTTTGAAGTCTCTGACATCTGGTTTTAATTTTGGAGGAACGCTGCTGTTTGGTGGGCAGTTACCTCAGAGCACTCAGTACAAACAGTAGGCACAGAGGCTGTCTCCTGTTTCCTCACTTTCACTCACACACCCTGCCCTCTTGTCACCTCACCAGCCTCTCATTGCCCCTGGGTTTCACTTTATCTCCTCCCTCCCACCAGCTGACCAGTTTCGTCTAAAATTTCCAGAAATAGTTTACGGACATATTCTTCTTGTTTTCAAAATTTCCATCTCTGTCTGTAACTCGCCCTTGGTTCATTTTTTTTTTCTTTTTCCTTCACCCAAAAGGAAAACAGAAAAATGAACGGCTGGGCTGAACCAGTTTGGCTAAATAATTTGACAGGCCTGTTTCACCTGTTAGCCAGTGTATTTGGGTTTCAAATGATTGCTTCTTGCCTTGCCGCCCATAGTTTGCTTTACAATTGAGTTTGAGATTCAATGACACAGTGACAAATCTGAACTCACAAATTAGGACACTTCGAGGTTATTTGCTATTTACTTTGAGCAAAAGGCAGAAGCGGCCGTGGGAAGCACGGAAGGTTATGTGCGTAGTATTTAATAGCAGAAAGGTGGGAAGTCGACCGTGAAGTCTTTTCAGCATATTTACCCATTTCCTCAGCTCCTGGCTTTATTAAATAATATCCTGAAGGCTGCCCCACAAAGGCACCTAATCACATGCAATAGTGCAAAGGAGCGTGTGCAGACACAGGGGGAACAATGCCCTCACTTCTTCAGGGCGTCTGGGAGGGCAGCTCTAGGATACACTCACCACTCCATAGCACACAGGTTTCCAGAACTCTTCCCACCCCACCCAGGCCCTGACTCACAACCTCATTCATTCCCCAAATAGTTGGTGAATGAGTGACTGAATGAGCAAATAAACAAGTGAATGAATGGATGTGTGAATCACCTACCTGGCCCAGGTGAAAACAGGCTGCCTACAGCACCGTTTGACCTAGTCAGGTTTATCGTTTGCTCCTTAGTATAACATTTGTTATAAGTTGCCAATATTTGTGAGCCTGGAGATTTTACTAAGGGACAGGAGGCTTCTCTGGTGGGCAATGCCAGGCTGGGAGGGGATTTGGAAGAGCTAGCCAGAGTAGGTTATCTCTTCTCTGGGCCTCTGTCTTTTGAATCAAGTCATGGGGCCTCGGGCCTGTTTGCCTGCCTTCACTCTCTCCACCACGCCTAACTCTTGCCACCCCCAGTCAGCGTCCCCGCCGAATGGTAACTGTACCCAGTGGGTGTTTTAATTTGCCATACCTTGACCAGAAGCTGTAGGCCATGTTACTCCACCTAGTCTGAGTCTCTTTAAATCCATATTCCCATCTGTCCATGTTCACGAAACGCCAACACAGAGTCTGGATTCGGGCTTCCTAAGCTGCTGTTTCACTTACAACTTTGGTGACAAATGCTCCTGATTATTTTATTGTAGGTGGCCCCCACGGGCCAGATTGTTTTATAGAGTTAGTTTTGATTCCAAATAAATCCTGTCTAGCATAGTGAAAGTATGTGTTTTGAGAAAGCAGAGCCAAGCAGCGAGGCCCACCAGCAGCCATGAAGCTGAGACAGAGCGCTGGGGCTGGTTTCCCATGGAACAGAAACATGCTCCAATAAGCACGGAGATTGTTCAATCGATTTTGGTGGGCAGCATTCATTTTGATTGTGTGCCCTACCACACTACCCTCTGAACAGAATAGCCCGATGTGGTTCAGCACCACTTTGGGGTCAGCCTCATCCACCCCCATGGCTGTCACTTTTGTGCTGCCCTTAGAGCCTCTAGTGTGGGGTCAACCCATGCCTGTTGCAGCTGCTTCGGGAGTTCTAGACTGTTATCCTTCAACTAAAGTGACCCTCGTGACTCTGCCCCCAGCTCACAAGGGTGAATTCAGGTTGTGCATACATCTGTGCACCTTCCCTTTCCTCCTTACAAGCTCACACCTAGAAGGAAGATCTTAGTTTTTGGCATCTTCCTCTGCTGGGTGACAGTGCAACCTGCTGCAACATTTCTTTTCTCCCTTCACCTTTGCAGACTCCAAGCCCACAGTGGAGACACTGGGACCCACCATAAAGAGTGAAGAGACCACCACCCCTTATCCCATGGATGAGGATGCCACCGAGTGTGGGGAAAACTGCAGCTTTGAGGATGGTAAGGATTGGGACGTCATCATGTTTCATCTGGGGTGGCATGAGTATGGACCAGGCAGATGGCCCATGATCAGGCAAGAACTTGAGATACCTTGGGTTAGAGGTTCACATGAACTTACTTACAGAAGAGTTCAGAGAGGTACAAATACTCAGAAGCCTGAGGCAGTGGCTACTAGAAACACTCAGATATGGTGACAACTAATATAGCCCTATAGATACAAACCCACTGCTAAGGTAAGAGCTTTGAGTTCTCACTGCCTTGACTTAGTTAAAGGAAAACCATCCCCAGACCAAGACTTAACAGCAGCAACAGCTTTTTCTGTTAGGATGTGTCTCTGTGGCACAGCCATATGAAGACCTGCTGTCTTTTTTTGGGGGGGGAGTCATTGTTTGTGATAGCCACGTGAGTCCACCAATTAACCAGAATCAATGCACTTCCCTGCATCTGACAATAACCTTGATTTATGAAAATATAGTGGGGACGATTCTACCAGACTGCCTGTCCCATCTTCTATGTGTCATGTCACACAGGCCAGGGGCAAAGACAGGATGTGAGGGGTCCTCAGCCAGTCCTTCAAAAACCCAAGGGAGCCAAGTTTTTTGGATCATCTCTTCGCATGGGAAATCATTATTCCCTTCATTTGGTCTTCAGAGCATATCCAAGTAGATAAAGTCAGCAATTGGAAGATTCCCCAAAGCAAGTCCTATTTGTAATGTACTGTCCAGGTCATTTTATTAGGACATTCCCAATAAGCCACAACTTTTACAACACCTAGAGTTTGGGCTGGACTTTTAAGTTTGACAACCTCAATTTAGAGTAAATGACTGGCCATTATTAACTGTTCACTAAACAAAATGAGGAAAGATTAGCAAAGACATTTGAGAAAGGATGTAAAGATGTAGAGAGCTGGTGAACCCGTGGCGCCTGCTCACAGCCAGGGGGCAGCATGGGAAACTGCCAGGGTGGTGAGAGTGGCTCCAAAAATTAGCCATTAAGAAGAATGGGATGAAAGCCAAGAATTAATGCTGAAATTGTGGGACTGAAAAATGAAAATTAAATGCATATGTTTTAGGGAGTGTGCTTTGGTATATTGTGTGGGTAGGGGACACTGTTGGTCAGGGTTACTTGAATACAAAATCTTGACATTTTAATGAGCTTGTTTTTAGTTTCATAATGAGACGAGGAGAATCTTCCAAGACATCTCTGAGACAGAGAGGAGAAAATGAAACACACAGGGAGTTAATGCATGGCATTAGATTCACAAAGTCAGTATGTCCAGAGGCATGGGAATGGGGAGCCCAGCTAAACGGCAATCCAAAGGAAAATTTAAGGGTTCTGCTGCAAAATTTCAAAAGTTTATTTTTAATATAATTTTACCGTTTACAGTGGTTTGTTTGATTTGAGGTTTCTTTGATGGTCCCTCCCTTCTTTTTAGTAAAAGATCTTTTTGTGGAATTTGGTTCCTGAGATATAGTATGCGTATAAACATTACAGAGGAATTATGGTATATTGAATTACTCTGTATTTTTGAATGGAAAAATAGACATGTGGAGAAATTGTGGAGAGAAAGAGATGGTGAGGGCTATTGCCTGACTTTCCCAAGCCACAGGTTGATGCTTCTCTGATGGGTTCCATGTGTTTCCTTTCCACTCCAGCTGACTTTGGCTAAGGGTGGGCAAACATTAAATCTCCCCCTTGGGAAGGCGGGACACAGTAGGGTCTGTTGGCAATCTGTGTCCTGCTGCTGAGATCAGCAGCAGCCCTGGCCTCCAAAGCCAAGTGTCCTCCACCCCATGGTGGGCAATTTGTCTCTACCCAGCTGCTGTTGCCTTTAGACATCTTAACCAGCATTCTGAACCTTCCCCATGGAAATTATTCACTGGGAACTTGGGAAGGGAAGTGAGAAGACCAAAGACTCCACTTCCCCTGGGCTACTAGCATTGCCAACCCTTTCCCTCTGTCTCTGGCAAATGTCCAGGTGTGGGTTCCCATCTTCTCTTTCCCCACCTCCGTACCACCCCCACTGAATTCCAGGGTTAGCATTAACTCATACTGGGCTTTTAGAACTGGGTGGAACCCCAGAGAAAACCCACTTGGTTCCACCTTTGGGCTCAGCTAGGTAAATCTCTAAAGTAGACAGGGTGAGCCATTCTGTGGTCACTTTTTCTCAGACTCTCAGAGAATGTGTTCTTCACCTCCCCTGGGATCCTAACCCTCAGGAGCGCTGCACCATGTACCGTAGAATAACTGGGATGACAGGGCAGAGTCACCAGGCTTAACAGATAAAAATACTTCTCATGTTACTCAGCTCTGAGCTGGGCAGCTCTAAGGGTTACCACTCCTCCACCTTCGTTTTCACTCTTAACATGTCAGAATGCCCACCTGACAATGCCAAACTATACCAGCCCTCTGAAAGAAGAACTGTGTCTCAAAGAGGTAAGGGCCGGTAAACAAGCCAGCCTTGTTTCTGAAGTCACTTTCTTCGACTCAGCCAAAAGTTCCCTGGCATTCAGGTCTCTCTGGCTGCTAATGGGCCGCCCCAGCACTTCTGAGAGCCAGGCTGGCAGGAGTTGAGATGGTCCTCTTAGGAAACCTGAAATCCACTGAGGTGCTGGGGAGACATCCTCCTCTGGCTTTTTAGGGAGCAGCAATTTTCACATTTGTCTGCTCTCTGAGGTAGACAGAGGAGGCTGATTAGAGCCTGAAGCCATTTGGTGGCCTCATTTATAATTGCTTACTATGGGACCCACTGGCAGACTTGGCTTTCATGCCTAGGAAAGATGAGACCAAAGCCTGGCCAGAAAGGCAGTGATGGCCAAGATGAGTGAAATGAATGAGCAAAGGGAGCCTCTTCTTTCTCTGCTTCCTACTCAGGCCTTTGCCAGCCATGGAAGTAGCATCATTATGGCTGTACTCTGGGCCCGGCTTCATCTGCTGGCCTTTTGCTTACTTTTCTTCTCCTTTTAGACAAAGATTTGCAACTCCCTTCGGGATTCAACTGCAACTTTGATTTCCCCGAAGAGCCCTGTGGTTGGATGTACGACCGTAACAAGTGGCTCAGAAGTACCTGGATCAGCAGTGCCAGCCCCAATGACCGAACATTTCCAGGTAAGGCAGTTGAGACGTCCTAAGGAGGATGGAAAACCTGCCTACACATGGTTTTCATCTGACACTCTTGCAAACTCCATAGCTTCCCACCACAGAGCAATTTTCTGCTCTTTGCCCACAAACGGCCACAGATATCTGCACACACACTGGCTGGTCAGTGGTTCTAGCCTACTCAGGATTTCAGCCCAGCTTTAAGTTGCTAGGGAGAAAGAGAAACCAGGACAATGAGAGAAAGAAGCCATTGGGAGGTCCTTAGGAGTTGATAGGAGTCCACTAGTGTCCTCTTGTTCCCCCAGCCAGCACTGGCTACTATTGTCACATAGCCTCTTGTCAACAACAAGGTGTTGTTCCCAAAGTTTCTCATTGGGAAACCGCTGGCCTGGATTCTGACTCATAGATCTGTGGTTACCACCACTCCAGGATTGAAATGCTGCCATACACAGGGCGTGCCACTTTGGATGTGATGCCCATGGGCGTGTCTTAGCCAAGAGCCAGGCACTTGGCCTATAAAGGAGACTTGCCATCTTTTAAGCCACAAAAGCCAGATCTCAGAAGCCCATCCTGGTACTGTAGCTAGACACTGCTTTTAGCTCCTGTGAACAAGGAGGAAACAAAAGCTATCTGCTGGCTGTACTGTCACATGCTTTAACACTTGCCTTCTGGAAATGTCTTAACAATAGGCTTTCCAGGGATGCCAAACTAGCTTGATAAGGTATGCCACATTCAATGGTAAAAATACTCTCCCCACAGTTCAATGAGCCACAGACATAGGAGGTGGAGGAGCTCAGACAAGCAGTGTGGGGGGGGGGGCTCAGGGAATATATTTCCTCTGTATAGATACAAGAAGCAAATCACCTCCAGAGCAGAATATACAGAAATGATTAGGAAATGTTGAGTTGGGGGATTTATTATTTTCCTTTTTAATATAATTTAATATAGTTTTATGTAATTTAATTTTTAATAATGATTATATTTAATTGGCTTGTAAAGTTCCAGAAAATTTAACAAGTGGCCTTCACAAGCCAGTGAACACTCCAAAACACTCTGATTAGCTTTCAGTTTTCATATACCTCTAACCTGGACCTCAGATAACCAAAAGCCTTTGGGAGAAAGGGGGTTAATTCTGGAAATTTAGCAGGCTAAATGTTGATGGAGTGCACTGGGAAAAGGCCAGAAATGAAAAGGGGAGGGGCTCCCCTCTTACTGGCTTCTTCAGAGCTGCCCTCGCCCTGATCGCCCATGGTGCCTCCTGTCCCTAGGAGTTCAAGGAGGGAGGAAGGCTCTAGAAGAATACTTGGGGCTAGTTTCCTGCCATAGCCCACACTTGCTTTCCCAGAGGGTCACAGCATCTGCTTGGAAGAAAAACATTTTCATATTTCAAGTGTTTATCTCTTCAGCCTTTGAGTGCTGGCTCAGAGAGATTTGTATCTGAGGATCACCACAGCCTCAGGCTCGGGAGAGAGAGCACTTACCCCAGTCCCAGCTCTAATCCCCCTCCCCCTCTCGTTCTCTGCAATAATGTTTAATTAATATAATGAGCCTCCTGCTCCCTGGGAAAAAAATACTTATTTTTATAACCCAGGCTAGATTTTTCATTTCATTTCCTCTCCTTTGAGACCAGGTCCAATTAATTGGTGGTTTTCCCAGCCCCCATCTTTATCTGCGTGTAAGAAAGGTGAATGGGGGTACATGTGTGTATATGTTTATGTATTGTCTGAATGAGAGGTAGGGATTGGGGCGATCTCCGGTGAAGCTTGGCTGAGGTACTTCGAATAAAGGGTTGTGTACATGGATTCTCTGTGGTGTTAGGAGGATTTATTATTATTATTGGTGGTGGTGGTGTGTGTGTGTGTGTGTGTGTGTGTGTGTGTGTGTGTGTTTTCAAGATTATTATTATTATTGGTGGTGGTGGTGTGTGTGTGTGTGTGTGTGTGTGTGTGTTTTCAAGATAGCGTTTCTCTGTAGCTTTGGAGCCTGTCATGGAACTCTCTCTGTAGATTAGGTTGGCCTCAAACTCACAGAGATCTGTCTGTCTCTGCCTCTGAGGGCTGGGATTAAATGTGTGAGCCACCAACACCCAGCTCACAATTTATCATTTCTTTTCCAGGGCCAACTTTCAGTCCTTTCTAATCCTTGGGCCTGCCCTTTCTATGCTTCCAAAAAGATTTCCTCTGAGGGTGTCTGAGGCTAGCCCTACCTGGGCTACAAGGCCACCAGTGAGCAAGTGGCAGTTCTGGTAGAGCATATGTCACCTCCCCTCTGCCATAGCCTGTTGTCCTACACCTACTTCTACCCACTTTGTTCAGACCCCACCCTTACCTGAATGCCTAGTCCCTTGACCCTTGCTAGTGGTTGGAAATTGTAGTCTTTGTCTTCATTTCAGGTGATTCATTCATTACACTCTGCAGTTTGGGAGGGCTTTTCAGAGCAGGCTAAGGAAGTGGGCATAATCCCAACTTTTGGCTAAATAGATGGGGGAACAGAAAGAAAATTAGGGCCATAAGGTCTAATGTTGAGAAGGAAAATGATTATTCTGCTTCTCCAGGGGAATCACTGAAGTTTAGGAAAGCCACATTTGTGACCAGACTCCAGGAAACAAAGTCACAATGTTGCCCTCTGCGATTAAAAAAAAGAAAAGAAAAAAAAGTCTTAGGGCTAGAAAGATGGCTCAATGGTTAAGAGCACTGGCTGCTCTTCCAGAGGACCCCTGTTCAGTTCCCAGCACCCACATGGCAGCTCACAACTGTCTGTAACTTGATTTCCAGGAGATCTGACACCCTCACACCAATGCACATAAAATAAATAAAAAAACAAAAAAACAAAGTCTTCTCCACTTCCCACTGTCCTGCTTACAAAACTCCAAATCACACTGTAAGCAGAAGATAGACACACTTTCTATTTGGGGTGGTCCCTTCTTGTTCTTAAAAAATGGGGCCCTGAGGGAAGCAGTTGGGAGAAAGGAAACAGCTATGCTGGACTCAGGGTGGGGACAATGCTAATGGGTGCAGAATGGCTGGCACCTGGCCCCAAACCTGAAAGCCACTGTGTCACCCTACTTTGCTCTTCACAGAGACCAGACCCATTGTTCTCTGGAATTGTGCAACATGCTTTATCCCCTTTGTAAGTATGTAAACAGAAGTCATTTTGGAAAGAAGGCATCTAATTCTAAGGCTAAGGATGAAGGGAAGAGGGGGTGGGGTGAGATGGCCATGGTGAAGCACAACACGGATGAGTTGATCACAAGTGTCCATGGAAACTACTTACATTGCTTAGATATTTTCTGATTGAGTTGTTTTCTCGTGCTCTTTCCCTTTTCTGCTCCCTTTTAAGTCAGCAAATAGTTCTGTTTCTCTGGTTAGTTGGTAATGGTTGCTCTAGGCTGACAAGACACCCACTGGTTTCATTCCACTGTTTTTGTTTTTCAACATCGTCTTTCAAGCCACTCAGAATTTCTTTTTTTAGCTCTTGGGGCTGGCTGAGCTGCCTAGAGTGTGTTCATACCAACTCCCCCTTGGGGGGAGGGGGCTGCTGTGTTCCGAACTCAGTGACCCCTGGTGGCAGCAGAGGAGCCTGTCCTACACTCTCTGACAAGCCACTCTGCCTTCCCTCTGAAGCTACAAAGTGTGCTATCAGTAGAACAGGCATATTTTCTACACACATGTTCTGATGCTTTGATCATGAAGAGAATTCTGAGAATGATGAGAGTTGGGTCTATAAGGAAGGACACAAGCACTCCTTGAGACGATAGGGTGGGCCTGGTACCCAGCTCTCCAGTGTTGGCTAAGGAGCCCTCAACTGTTTGTGGCTATTTCTATCGTAATTTTAATGAGCTGATTCTTCAGTTCTGCTTCGGCACCAGTCCTATTTCACACATGCAGGGACTACAGTGTCCATACATGGAACACCCCAGCATCTCAGTACTGTATTAGACAATACTGTTTTGGCACCTATGGACACCAGCAGGAGAACAAGCTCCCAATCCTTGATGACACTTCCATTACTTGGTTCAGTGAACACCAAGGAGCAAGGAAGTAGGGAGGTGGATTTGCCTGAGCCCATTCTGGAAGTGTATGGTGGCTGCTATTTTGATTTTCCTATGTATGCCACCCTGTCTCCCTCAGCAACCACAGGAAAATAACCAAGGAACATACATTAAGGACTATTTGGAGGCCACACAGAAATAGTATCCTACGTAAATATTCATACCAATAGTATTGATAGTTGTTATTGTTATGATCATTATTATTGTCAAGAATGTGGTAAGACCTGGGCCTGGTGGTGTTGGCAGGTAATCTCAGCTGGTTGAGAGACTGGGGCAAGAGGACCGGAAAGTTTAAGGTCTTCCTTAAACTTTCAAAACCAATTTGGGTGGCTTAACAAGACCCCATTTTAAAAGGAAAGGAAAAGGAGAGCTAAGGTTGTAGCTTAGTGGCAGAGTGCTTCCTTAGCTTCTGGCAGTGCCTAGGTTGAATCCCTAGCACCACTGCAGGGAAGGGGGAGAGGGGGGGAGAAGGAGGAGGAGGAGGAGGAGGAGGAGAGGAGGAGGAGGAGGAGGAGGAGGAGGAGGAGGAGGAGGAGATAAGACCAGAGATTAACAGGAACCTGCCCTGGCAGCCTCCTGATGGTGATGCAAGTGAGATCTGGAACGTGTGCTCTTTCATTCTGGAATATGTGTACTGTCTGAAACATTGATTGACCTTGTGGAGTGTGATTACAATGTTACTTTATTTCAGTGACTAAAAGCCATGAAAACATCTAAAGAAAACAGGCAAAGCCTATTTGTACTAGGACACCTGTGAAGGGAGCTTTGCCCAGCTAATAGAAGGGATTGAAACAACAGTGCCTTTACCCAGGTTCAAAGAAAAAACTAAGTGGGAGTAAGCCAAGAATCTAAACATTCAGGTTTTACACATGTTGTCTGTCCCTTCGAATGGAAGTAGTAGACCCTGTTAATTTCTCACTGGGGTTGTTTTGATGCAGACCTGGTTGCTGATGAACCCCAGCAGAGCCGGTGACCAGAGCCCTGATACACTTTGTGTGCAAGGGAGAAGATAAAGGGAACTGTGTCTGAGTATGGCCAGTCCAGGTTCATAGAGAAATCAAAGGAAATAATTGATGGAGGAGTTCACGATGGGCTTGGTTTTTGACAGTAAGCTAGCCATGACTCTGAATTTAAAAATCTCTCTCTGAGCTCCAAAGAGTAGGTGGCGGCTTGCAATTCAGACACTCCAATGGCCTCAACCTTCCTAAGGCTGTGACCCTTTGGTACAGTTTCTCATGTTGTGGCAACTCTCCCCTCGCCCATCATAAAACTGTTTTCATTGCCACTTCATAACTGTCATTTTGCTATGTAATGTCATTTGTAATGTAAATATCTGATTTGTTACCCCTGTAAAAGGATCATTTGACCTCCCTAAAGGGGTCGGGACCCACAAGTTGAGAGCCATTGCCTGCTGATTGAATCACCTTCAGAGGGGGCTGCTGTTGGTTTGGCTGGGGCGTAGCCCTTGCAAATGTAAGGACAGAAAACTGGGGCTTTGAACCATGATAGATTATTAAAGGATAGGGAGAGCTGAGCTAAAAACAAGCAATAGTCAAGGGATACTTTCAACTCAAAAAGGAAAGAATAGAGACTTCTTGTAAGATGGGAAGAAAACATCCCTTTGTGGAAAAGATGACAAGAGAGCGAAACTGCTGTCCCCTTCTTTCTGAAAATCACGAGGGACCGAGTTGATAACGAAGTGTCAGAATGAGATGGCAGAACTTTAGGTAGAAGCTGACACATCCAAAAAACATCTCTGCCTGCTAGGACTGGTCAGGCTGAAAACTCAAATGCCCTCCGAATGTCCTATCTTAAACCTCGAAAACATCCTGCTGAGTGTATCCAAAGTCAATGTTTCCCTTAACTGGTTGTTAATTTGAGGACCTTAGCAGAGACAGACTGACCTTGGGAGGCCAGCTGAGGGGCTGACTCATGTTTTAAGTATGACCTATACTAAGAGGCTCCATATCCTGCTTCGCTAAATATTCTTTCAGATGGTTGTTCTAGTAGGAGGGCAAGATGCTAGCCAGGAGATGTGTGTGAGGGACAGATGGCGCGCTTGGCTTTGCAATAGCCAGGAGGATCAAGCTGGTGATTTATTTTAGGGTTGGTTAAAGGGGAGTAGACACAATTGAATTCATTTCGATTGGACCAACCTCAGTCACGTGTCCATAGGACACTTAAGCAGCTGAAGCCAGATGGGATCATAAATCGCCAGGTGAAATATCAAGAGACCCTTCTTGAGACAGCATCAGGTGAAATGCCTGAACAGCCCTGACCTCTGCACTTCCTCTCTGCCCTTTTGAACTTGTGTTGTTCATTCCCATGTGGTTGTTTGCATCTTGGCAACAACAGGCATTTTGAGTCAAGGGGGCAGCAAAATGCCTCCCAAATATGTCAGGTCCAGGAGGATGGAATTGCATCTTGGGGACATTATTTCTTCATTCTCTTTTGGCAACTGAGTGTGTTTTCCTTTCCATTGTCTTTTTTGTTGGATGCTATCTATTGCCAGTATCCTAGCCATCAAACACAGAACAAGAAGACAACTTCCAGCAGACAGGAAATTCATAAGGCAACACTGTCCCCATACCATGCCAGCCTTTCTTTCTATTAGGTAACTGGCAGCCGCTGTGAACTTTCTTAGTATCTAGCAGTGGTTGGCTGTAGGTGGGATATTTCAGAGCCATCTTCACTTTCAGAAGGCATTCAATCTCAATATCTTGTATGAATGTGAGGACTTACCAGAGACAAAGCACTTAGCTCCAAAGAGGGGGTCAATAGAGGTCCACAAAGACCCAGAAAGGGGACATTTAAAAGGACTAGGGTTGTGTTTCCTGGGAAAGCACAAAATAAAGGCTTAAATTCATATTTTCTCTCTCTCTCTCTCTCTCTCTCTCTCTCTCTCTCTCTCTCTCTCTCTCATCTTTCCTTCCCTACCTCTCTTCTTCCCTTTCCCGCCCCACGAGTGTTTGCGTGTATATGTACCACAGTGCACAGCCTCTGATGTCAGTCCTTACCTTGCATCTTGTTTGGGGCAGTCTGTGTTTGTTCACTACTGTACATAAGGCTAGCCCAGAGCTTCCATTGTTTCTCCTGCATCTCCCACCCATCACCATGTAGGGATACATAATAGGTAGGTTTACTGAGTCGTGATTTTACCTCAGTTCTGGGGACCTGAACTTGGGTCATCAAATTTGTGAGACAAACGCCTTATTTACTTACCATCTCCTCAGGCCCCTGGGCTTTTTAATATCTTATGAATAAAGATGGTGCAAAGTCAGAGGACAGAAACTGGCTCATTCCATCAGGGATGAAGGGATGAATGGAGGAAACAGGGCCACAGGACAGCAGGAAGTGTAAAACTAAGTTTAAGATGTTTCTGACAGTTGGGTTGTGGCCTGGATAATACATTGCCAGTGTGGCCTGCGGAGGACCTTTCTGAAGGGAAGGATGAATGGCATGGTGTCAAGATGTTTCTGCATACTTCCTCTGGCCCATGCTAATAGTCACATGGGGTCCCACTCAAGATCCAAGACAGTATCACATTTTATTTCATCTTCTATAGGTGGTCACAGAAGACCTGTAGTGGGTGGTATGTGGTGAACAGCTGGGAGCTGGCTGTTTCCTGGAGTTGAGACAGGTCTGGGAAATCATCTTAGTTCAAAGATTGTCAATTCCCTCCTCCAGTTAAATCATACTTCCTTTTGCACCTTGCAATAGCTTCCCCAGGTTAATGGTCGTCTTTGGCCTGTGGGAGACAGTGGATGGAGTGGCATCAGTAACCGGGCTGCGCTCTTGCTATAGCCCTGTTACCATACAAAGTGCTTTACAGGGTCCATTCTTACAACCCTATGCAGTAACACCACCACTATTATATCTGTTGTACAGATGGAAAGACTAAGGCTTTTAAAGGTTTAGAGCATCTGGCCAAGATTCCACCCCAGGTGATGAAGAGCCAGCAAGTTGACTCAGTCCCATCTGGGTTCAGACCCTGCTTTCTTCACTCCATAGCCATGGTCCTGGAAACACGACCTCGTGTCTCCAAGCCTCAGTTTCTTTTCTAAAAATGGAGAAAACAAACTTGGTGTGGAGTGGGGTATGTTTCCAATCCCAGGACTTAAGAGGAACAGGCAGGAAGAGTATGAATCCAGGGCCAGCTGGAGCTACTTAGTTAGCAGGACCTTAGCAATGCTGGGGGTGGGTGCTGGGTACAGGGGAGTGGGGGGGGGATACTGCAGGATGGACAAGAAACTAAAGATAGAGGCACAGTGCCATACAGTATCTGTTCAGTTTGGTCATCCTCATCTTCTGCCCCCCCCCCCCCATTTCTTGAGCTTTTCCTGGTCTGAGTCTCCCTTTGTGGTGTCCCTGGTTCTAATCAGGCCTCTCTCAGTGACAGGCAGGGATGTTTTGCAGCTCAGCATCCCTCTGACTGATGTCGCCTGCTAATTCCTTAAATTTACATATCATCTTTCTTCCCTGGAGCTCATAGCACTTAACAGACAAGTGGGGCACAAATGATTTAACTGAGTGAAATCCAGAGGCCTGCTTGTCTGGAGACTCTGCAAACTCGTGGATTAGCTCAGATGTCAACGCTGAATTATGAGCCCTCAGCTGCTCGTGCTTAGCACGCCACTAGCATTAACTCGGTTCTTGCCATGGTCCTGTAAATCATGCATAGTGATTATCAGCCTACTGTGAGAGGAGGGAGAGAGAAGAAAGGAGAAAGGAGGGGGCTCTGGAGGCTCTGGACCAGCTGACTGGGAAACCTTTGGCCTGGCTGACTTCTAATGACAGGGTGGGTAGATAAGATAGACCCGGATAAAATCCTTGCAGCCCGCCATTTCACACCCGCACACATTTGGCTTTCCCAGTTGTAACGACTCCTTCCCTTAAGAATGCAAATTCACACAAGTGACAGAATTGCCGACAAGCAATTCTCAGGCAGCAAGTGGGTCTTATTTGTGAAACTGGGAAGGGAGAAGGCTGAATAAGAAGTCTCTCAAATGTGCTTTCCTTTATAGATGGGGTGGAAAGAGTAAGGGCTTGGAAGTTACAGGCGCACAGAAGATCAGGGGGACCCTCACTGGCATGCCAGTCTGCAGGGAGCCTCCACAGGTTACCTTGGTGTTAGGTTGCCTCACCTCTGAAAGGGGGCTGCTGGCTCAGGAAAGCAGGCGATGGCAAAGGGATTACATGAATCTGAAGGCTTGGCAGAGGCCAGCAGATTCTCCCTCTGTCCTCATTCATAGCATTCTTTTTTCTCAGTGTGTTTGTCATTCATTCATTTACTCATTCATGAAAGCCAATTTCCCTGAGTAGTGTGATATATATGGACTAAGGAAAGGAGAAACAGGCAGTGTTAAACCTTACGTGTGCAAGACTATCTGAAATGGGAGAGTGTAAGATGGCTCAGCAGGTAAAGGTGTCCGCCACCAAACCTGTTGGCTAGAGTTCAGTCTCTGGGACCCACATGGTGGAAAGAAAGAACCAACTCCTGTAAATACTCCTCTGACCTCCATGTGTGCACTGTGACACACTCATATGTGCAATCACATACACACATGTGAGCATGCACACACACATTAAATAAAAATATTTTTTAAAAATCTTAGATGGTAAGAAAGACACATATGACCCAGCTAAGAATGCCAGCTAGTGGGTAGTTACCATGAAAAATGGCATCAATTCCTGTTAAAGGTCGGTAAGATCAGTGATATGGTTAACAAATACTAGAGTTGTTAAGAAAGTGAGGGGGTCAATATTACATGTGCCAGAATGGTTACAAGAGCAAGACTATGGGGAGAAGGGAAAGAACCAGGAGGTGCAGGCCCAGGAAGAAGCTGTTTTGCCTCAGAAAGTAACTGCAAGGATTTGGGGCAAGACACCTGCAGGCAGCTGAAATAAAGAGTTTACTGCAAAAAAGTGGGGACTCCCTCAGTTAAGTCTGGGATCTACTTCTGAATCATCATTTCCCCCTTGGACAATTGCTTTAACCTTTCTTGGTTTCTCCATTGTGTGCAAAGTAAAAATCGGAAGTCTTGCTAGCAAGCATATAGCAAGGATGAGATGAAATAATACATACCAGTGTGCTTTGTAACCTGTAAAGCATTGTGCAATTTTGAGCCATAATTATTGTCATTAAAAGTGGTAGCAGAAAGATCTGATGGGGAAACAGAGGTTTGGAAGATCACTGAGTGTCTGGCGATGGTATCAGCATCCCTTCTCAGCAGACCCCATCATTAAAATGTGCTCTGGAGGCAGCTTCCTCTCCCTTATCTGCGCCTTGAACAGGCCTGCTGCTGGAAGGTCTGCCATAGGTTTAGCACTCTCCTAGCAAGAGAATGCCAGCAGGTGTAATAGCAGCAAATCAGAGATCTCCATCTGGGAGAGGGTGCTCACCCAGCCTTCTGGAATTCGAGCCTGTCTTTCCCCAACAAACCCAAGGTGTTCGCCTTCCCTATTGACTGAAAAAGCCCTGTGCTCATGTCTCAGGCTAACTCGGCATTCCAGAAGGCTTGCAGAGGAGTTTATCGAACCATGACCCTTGTCTCAGGGCCCAAAGCAGATCGGGAGAACTCCCATTTCTCCTCTGCCTTTGCTCTCTGAACACAGGTTGTAGGTGCCCATCTCTGCACCTGTGTCTGTGAGGCACAAGGGTTGCCAACTGTACCAAGAGCTCAGCCTTCTGCATAAGTACCGGATGGATTAAAAACCAATCTGCCAAAAAGCCCATTCTTGAAGCATTTGGACAGTGAACCCTTAATTTCCCAGGACATGTATATTCTCTGCTAAACACACAGCCTTTGTTAACAATAATGGCCATACCTTTTAGACCACTGCTGCTGTACATGCATGGCTGCTTGAGAAGGGTCAAGTCCAGGAAGAAAGTGGCATGTCTGACCACCTCCACCCTTTATCTGCTTAAAGTTGACATGAATGACAGTTACTGAGGCCCAGGCATCATCTACCATCCCTGGCAGAGACAGAAGGTTTTTAATGTCCTCCATTTGGACAGTGCCCAGCCAGACAACAAAGACTCGAAGCATAAGCCACCTGGCCAGAGTCACCCTCTAATCTGGCAGCCACTTCACCTCTATAAACTGTTCCCTTGTAATTCAGTTCATTAGACAGCATTGGCCCTTTGGGTAAGCCAGAGATGAGTAAGACATGGGTCAGGCCTCTTAGAATCTAGGGAGAAGAGACAAGCCTGTGCGCAGCCAAGATTTCAGGTTGACCATGCCAGGGGCTGTATAGGAAAGAGACACGGCACAAGTGATCCAAGGAGCTGGAAGAGGGACCAATGTGACTTGAGATTGAAGAAAGAGCTTCAAGAGGTTGCAGCATTTGAATCAAGACTCTGAAGAATCCTTAGAAAGAGCACAGCAGGCCCAACATGGTGGCACACACCTGCAGTATGAGCACTCTTGGGGCAGAAGCAGAAAGGTTGTAAGTTCAAGGCCAACCTGACCTACATAACAAGACCCACTGTGTTTCAAAACACCGAGAATACCCCAACTCTAGTCCGACCTTTTGATGGAGGGGCCACAGTTGTGAAGTGGTATATTTCCCAAGCATTTACCACCTGTGTTTGGATTTGTCTCCCCCAGATGACAAGAACTTCTTGAGACTACAGAGTGACGGCCGGCGAGAGGGCCAGTATGGGCGGCTCATCAGCCCACCTGTGCACCTGCCCCGAAGCCCTGTGTGCATGGAGTTCCAGTACCAAGCTACCGGTGGCCACGGGGTGGCACTGCAGGTGGTTCGGGAAGCCAGCCAGGAAAGCAAACTCCTCTGGGTCATCCGTGAGGACCAGGGCAGTGAATGGAAGCATGGACGCATTATCCTGCCCAGCTATGACATGGAGTATCAGGTGAGTCGGGGAAGAAAAGGGGCGCAAGATGCAAGAGAATCATTTTGATCCCTTTTTCAATATTTCAAAGAGCCTTGCCCATTCATCATTAAGGGACGTGGTTAAGCTCCGCTGTTTTCATTGTGTTTCTTATGTTGCTATGGCAACTAAATGACACTCTTATTTGTTATTCAGAATGTGCCTATCTCTACACCCAGACTTGGTTCTTTGTTCCTCCTATTGCCTTTTATATTGCTGAAATCTTCTCCAACAAATGTTTCTTCTCTCCATTTTATTTTAGATTGCTATCAGGTAGACTGACAAAGGGGGACACACAAGCCAGGGAAATAAACACAAACAACCCCTCTACACCCAAGGTAGTGGAGCCCTCCGAATGTCAGAATGGAGGTGACTGTGGCCATGCCCTCTCAGACCTGCTCCAGAGAGCAGAAATCCAAGAAGGAGCATAGGTGGATAGACATTAAACTCTGGCTAGCGGACCCACGAGAGCCCAAATCAAGTGGCTTCTCTCTCTCTCTCTCTCTCTCTCTCTCTCTCTCTCTCTCTCTCTCTCTCTCTGCTCCAGGAATTGCTTTCTATTGTCTCTAGCCCATGGGGCAAGAGACTGAGGCACAGATGGGCACACGCATCTGTAGCCACATCTTGGGTAGGAGTAGAACACTGTGGACGAGGTGGCTGAGAACCAGCCAAAGCATTAACCTGCTCCTCCCCAGATGAAGAACAGCAACAGATGGCTGGTAAGGCAGCCAACTGCTCCTTCAGCTTGCCAGAGGACATGTGCTCGTTTGCAGAAAGAACCTGGGGAGGGCGAGAATGAGGAATGATTAAAGACCACAGAGCTGAGGGGCTTCCATGTGCAGGCTGCAGCCTGCACTTTTGAGGTTGTAAGGCATCTAAGACCCTCGTTCCCCAACCTGGCTCCCCACTTGCTAGCCTTAGTGCAGGTGTTAGAAGAACCTGTTGGAGTTTTTGTCTCACCCTCTGCAAGGTGGGCTTCTCCTGGCAGAGCTCTTGTTTTACGAGATTTTTGTTACTATCTCACCTGTGTGCCTAACACATAGTAGATGCTCAGTAAACTGTCACTAGAAGAGGAAACTGTTTCCCTGCTGTTGTCTCAATGGATCTCCAAGTCAGTGTGCAAGGAGAGGTCACTTAGAAGGCAATCCAAACCAAAATGCCAGGGTTCCCTCATTACCCTTACCTGCTCATGGCCTCTGGGTTTTCAAATAACCCGGGTTGACCATTTGAAGAATTTATGAGAAAGGAACCTCAGAAATAGCTAGGGAAACTTCAACACCCCTCCCCCTCTAAGTGTACTCCAATTGTGGTCCTTTTAATCAGTATATTTTTGTTACTGGACAACAATATCCATCAACTTGCTATATTTTCTTATCCTCTCAAATATGCACTTGATTTGAACCAACTCTTCTTAAATTAAGATCTCCAGAGATGTAGCCATGTGGTGCACAGATGTGTGCCAGGTACAATAACACACACACACACACACACACACACACACACACACACACACACACGGCTGTTAACAGAAATTGGGAGTCTTTACACTAACCGTGGCTCTTGTCCTTCTGGCTCTAGATCGTGTTCGAGGGAGTGATAGGGAAAGGACGATCGGGAGAGATTGCCATCGACGACATTCGTTTAAGCACTGATGTCCCACTGGAGAACTGCATGGGTATGTGACAACCCCTCTCCCCGTAGCTGTTTCAAATAGGATGCTAAGGAGTGGGATATATAAAAGGAAGCAATTAAAACACAGTGTTCCCAGTAGGTAGAGTAATGGCAGTCTGCTCAGGAGGTGAAGTGTGGCCATAGCAGTGTGTTGGGCTAAGGGTGGGAGGGGTATGAGATGAGGTGAAGGTTTATATCCATCTCCCAATCACAAATAGATGTGCATTAAGTTTATAAAAGTTCGGGGTGCCAAGATCCCATCATCAGACTCCAGTTTTTAGCAAAGAAAATGCTAGAGGACAAGAGTGCCTGCCAGTCAGAATTACATGCTGGAAAGATTTGATGGATTTAAATGGAAGCCTTCAGTGGTGGGCAAAAACGGTACACATGCTATACAAGAGTGATAACACAATTACCCACGGCACTCTTTCACATGAATGAACTGCAGGGAAAATTATGGCATAAGAAATAAAATGTTGCATTTTGTTTTCACGCTAATACTTCTAATGCCCAAGAGTCTGGAGTTGTAGGATTAAGCATGGCATAGCAGAGGAACAGCATAGGAAGGACACCCCTACCTATCTTTCTAGTCAGAAGTGCTAAGAGCCAGACCCTCCTCCTGAAATGCACAGTTTTACTCAAGGCTGTGGATTCCCTAAGGGGACCCGACCACCTCCCATCAGAGCCATGGATGTTTCCCCAAACAGAAAAAGGAATCCCGAGAAGGAAAAGACTTGATTCCAACCAGCAGACTTGCTGCAATAAGTTACCAAGTGCTTTTCTTGGGTCCTGGGCATCTGTGCCTAATGATGTCAGAAGCAACTGGGACTGCCTCAATCCCCCAGGAAACTCCCAGGGCTTGGGCATCTAAAAGTAATCCGAGGTCTGAGAAAGTAATCAGTGGTAAGTGACTGATTACAATGCCTTGGGGACCCGTTACTTTACAAAGGACTTTTTCAATCCAAAGCAACTTGAGAATCCTCTGTACTCACCCTTTCCCAGTGATGACGATATGTTAGACACAGTCTAGAAAACATGCAAGAAGTGGGCCACTTTCTGTAACATATTACAAAGCCATTTTTGTCATGTTCATTCAATTACATCTTCCCTTTATCTAACTCAGAGTTTTTTTTCCTTTCAGAACCCATCTCAGCGTTTGCAGGTGAGGATTTTAAAGGTAAAAAAGATGTTTGTTTTGCACGGCTTTTTCTCTTTCCATGTGATGTGAATTTGGTGAGGGGAGCAACCCCCAGTTTGACAAAACTTGCAGGAGAAAAAGGATGCTCCACTTTCTCACCACTAGATGGCGCGAGCGACACCCATAGATACTGGGGATTGAGATCCTCAATTTCTCTCATTTAATTAAAGTTTAGAAACCTATAATAGAGACAAATGGGTTACAGATAAACCTTTGAGCCTTGCATTGTCCAACTGGGAGCAATGAGGTTGAAAATGCAGAAGTGGTGAGAAAGTAGAGGCTGTGGGAAGTTCAACACAAACACACAGACACACACAGACACACACACAGATACACACACAGACACACACACACACACACACACACACACACACACACACACTGATACACAGACACACACAGACACACACACAGATACACACACACAGATACACACACAGACACACACACACACACAGACACACACAGACACACACACAGATACACACACACAGATACACACACAGACACACAGACACACAGACACACACAGACACACACACACACATAGACACACACACACACACACACAGATACACACAGACACACAGATACACACAGGCACACAGATACACACAGGCACACACACAGACACACACACAGATACACACACACACACACACACACACACACACACACACACACACACACACACACCCTCCCTCTGTGAGGGGGAAAAAAATACCCGCAGTAAATTAGAAGTGAAACAAAGTGGCGATGCTTTGTTTTAGGCTGAAGGTGGTGTTTTTCCAGCTGAGGGAACCAAAGCAGTGGTGTCAATTAACCCTCCATGAGGTGCAGTAGCAGGCATGCTAGGGAGGATGTTGAGATAACATGAGGGCTGTGACGGGAAGGGAAGAAAGGTGCTGAATTCAGAAGCTGGTAAAGGAAAAAAGGGAAGACAATCCGTCCAGAGTCAGAGCACTTGAATTGCAAGTCTGGGAGCAGAAAGGGGCATTTTCTTCCTAAGAAAGCAAATGGAGAACAAAACAAAGCAGAGGGAAATTGGGATGCTTGCTTCATCCCAGGAAAGAAGAGAGGGCCGCCCGCCTGGAGCAAAGGTTCTGTTTGTGCTTTTCAAATGCAGCGGGCTTACATTCGCCCTCCACACGCAGTCTGGCTGCTGATGCTGCCGATGAAGTTTCTACCCAGGTTTCTAATACTGAACACTCAGTGGCTGCTGCAAGGGCTAAGTGTTCCCCTGCAGCTGGCCAACTGCAGCATGTTCACAGACCCTCACCCGATGTTGAGTCTCTGGGGTCTATTTGGTGCCAGCCATAGGAGTGCTGTCATGCCCTGTTTGTGCTGGCTAGGCTTACCCTTCTGGGTGACAGCATTTTAGAGACAAGCTTCACTGCTTTATACCCCCATGTCTCCACTTGTTATCCTCGCCCTCATTAATCTGTCCAGCTCTTGACTAGAAAGAGATGAATTCTTGGCTTGACACCTAGACAGGCTCCCGGAATCCAAGTCATCTTGCCTCATTTGCCATTCATCTCTAGCTCTAAGACAATCGACGTGGGGGAAGCGGCAGAAGAGAGGACCAGTATGTGTTTTCTTTCTTATCCTCTCCTCCATTTCCCCACCATATTTGGAAGTACTGGGTTCTCCGTGTGCACATCTTGCGGCTCCCTGGAGCTCTGACTGCAAATGCGAAGCACAGAAAGGAAAGCTGAGGGCCAAACTGAGCAGCTTGGGTTGTAGTTGGGTTCTAACCTTCAAGACGCAGGGCAATGCTTCTGCTGGGAAGAGAAGCCCCAGCTTCTAACTCTGTGGGTTTGTTGAGCCTCAAAGCCCCCAGAAAGGCCCGTTCAAGACTGGTCAGTAACTGTTCTAAAAGCTGTGTGTGTACCATGTCTGGTCATGACTGACAAGTACAGTAGCTGAGGGCTCCACTTCTGCAAGATAATAAACAAACAAAGCGCATGCGCTTTCCTTGAAGTCATGCACAGCACGAGGCTGCACATCCTAGGCCTGTTCTCCATAAAAAGATATATAAATAAAGTCTCGTTTGAGTGGCAAACCAGTACTTAGGCTAAACAAACATGGAGCTCAGTGGCTTGAAGGTAAGACTTCCCGGTAGGCTCATGATACGTTGGGGCTGGGCAGACAGGACTCGAGTTGCCAGCATTGACTCACGGGTGCTGAAGATGGCAAAGAGGCCACCAAGTCTTAGGGGCCAGAGACTTGGCTTAAGAACACAGAGTCAAGAACAGAATGGGACTTGGGAGTATCAAACACAATGGCATGTTCTGTGATGCTCATGGATGCTAGCCAAGTGAACCTGGGACCAGGCATTAGGATCTTCCCTCATGTTTCTATCTTTACTCAAACAAATGTCTCTCCATATGGGAGACATGCCTTCTGGTCTCTTCCTGGGCAGGACAGTGGAGGCTGCTTGCTCAAGATATAAAATCAGTCTTTTACTCAAAACAGAGAAGCAGAATGAAATAAGATTTGGGCAAGCAAGGTAGAGAGCTGATGTGGGGACACTGCTTACGGCTGCCATTTGCATTGCTTCTGGGCCTTTAGAATTAGGCTGTTTTTCTTTTCCATGATAAACTAACCATGCAGCAGAAGGAGTCCCATTCATTGGGGGAGATCAGTGTGTTCTTGGTAGATCTTTAGGGAAATGCAATAAAAATGGCCTTTGGACCTGTGTTGATGGTGGCACTTGATCCTTCTTAGTGTGAAGGGTCTTTCATTTTCTGCTTTAACTGGTTTCTTCCCATGCATCCCTTCTTTTTATTCTAATTGCATCGTACTTTCTGCTTCATTCTGTGCACGGGGATCATGTACCTGGATGTGAGTTAGCGTTGAAGAGAAACTGTATAAGAAAAAGGAAGCAGAGAGAGTGGAACACTGTGTCGTCATGCCATTCTTAAAAAGATCCTTTTGTCATTGATATGAGTCATATTTTAGACAATGTAACATGGGCGTGCCTGCTTGCTTTTATAAGCAGTGGCTATAAACATGATGTCGTCATGTATCTTTGTTCTTCAGGTTTGAGCTTTAACAAATGAAAAACTGTGTATAAAGGGAAGGGGGACTGAAAAGTGGTATAATTAAGGTAATGGGTTGTTTTGTAAAACTTGATGCTTTTTTTTTCTCTCAATAAGAGAAAAAAGAACAAGCAAGGGGCCAGTAAAGATATATTGTGCTCACAATCAGTCCTGTGGCTGTTGACTAGCTGGATATTTTGAGCAGCTTGTGGTAGAGACAAGAGTTGTTGCTGCTCCTGTAGGAGGCTGTGTTTTGAATGCAACGGGAGCAGGCTGTACCTGGCTAGCTAGAGATCAGGGAGCTTCAGGCAGGGTCTCACTGTGGTGGTGGTCTTGGGGCGCGGTGCCCTGAACTGTCATCATACTAAGAGCCCTAAAAGGAGTGTGTGTTTGTCCCGATAGTCCAAAGGTTGTGAATATGTCTCCAGCCATTTCTAAGGGTGTCATACTCTGTCATTTGACTTTCTGCTGTCCCCCACTATTTCCATCGGTTTAACCAGGAAAAAATAAGGACCAAAAGATATCCAATGGGTATGACTGGGAATCGTTTGAAAGGAGAGCCACACAGGGTGAATGAAGCCTGAGGTGGCTGGTACCTGACTCCATGCCTCAGGTTTGGAGTTAAGTTGTTTGGGCCCTACAGGCCACTCCGCCATTTTATAGCCACATCTCTCTTTCCATCCCCACCCTCTCTCTCATAACCTGCCTCCCACTCAGAAGCTCTGCTTGCCAGTTCAACACCCCATCCCAGGGCACGAGACTGGATTGCCCCATCAGAATGTCTTTAGTCTATAGCGCTGTCCCCTTGGAGTGCTCCTGAAGAAGCAGCGCAGGTTAAATCGAGTTCTTGTACATCATCCTCGGAGAAGTACACTAAACCCTGCCAGGGATCCAGATAGGCAGCTGTGGTGTGAGAATCTTCTCCATTGCCCCGCCCTCATCTCCAACTGCCAAGTCAAGGCTAGGTGCTGCAGAGCAGAGAGGATGTGACGCAATCATGTGATGCTCAACTGCCATCCCTGCCCACAGGACTCTGAGGCATTCGATGTGTGTGAAGTTTGCTGGTGTTCCCAGCCTCTCCTGTGACAGAAGCTAGATGCCTGCCCTTCCCCACAAGTGCATTGAAGGCAGCTGCCAGGACAATTTGTAAAGGGGCAGGAGAAAAATGTTTCTCCCCAACACCTCTCTCTCCAACAGTGAAGGGTGGCAGGCCTTACTTTTAAAAGGTAGCTTAAGTTCCAGAAGATGAGAAGTGCCTGCTTCAGCCAGGTAAGGGGCTGGATTTAGAGGCATTTTAGCTAGACACAGGGAAGGGGCTAGAGTGGGGACTCCCCCAGGTTTCTGGCCTGTCACTAATGAGTCTACCTCTACATACTTGCTCCTCCAACAAGTGGAAAAAGCTATTCTCAGGGCGATTTGAATTTCAGCATCCCTTTAAACAGCACAGGAGGCCTGGCCACATTCTTCCCCTATCTCCCATAAACTTTTCTAGCCGATCCAAGCTCTTTCTTTTGTTTGCTTAATCCCACGGATGAAACAAACCATCCACCTGAACTGTCCCTTCAGCTGCGTTATTCTCGGCTGGCACAGAAAGGGCCCCCTGCCAGCAGCATAAGACAGCTTTGAGGAGCAAATAGAGACCCACCCTTGGTACCTTTTAGAACATTCCAGGTCCTAGTGGCATTTCATGAATGTGGCTGTGAAAGATGCTTGCTTTTTTCATGGTGAGACTATGCCATGCCAATTCTCTGACAGGTTCAGACAGAGTAGGAGGCAGAAAGGGAGAGGGCTGCTTCCTGTTTCTGCCTTACTTGCTTAGAGCAAAACCTGCAAAACTGTGCTGTGAAAGACCAGATAATAAATATTCCGGACTTTGGGGGACATACAGCCTTTCTGGCAAGCACTCTGCCCCACCAGCGAAGCAGAGGCAACACAATAGTGTGTAAACAAATGAAGGTGGCAGTGTTCAATTAAAACTTTATTTATAAAAATGGACGATTGAGCTACAGTTAGCTGAGGGTTCTGTATACCTGATTTCAGGTCTGACTCAATCACTAAGCAGCAGTCAGCCGTTCTTCCAAGCTCTGAGCCATCCTTTGGGTTTCCCTGTGTGTCACTTTGCCCTCTTCCTTCATCTTCCAACTACTCACTCACCCTCTTAGGACCTCAAACCCTCCATTTAAGACCCATGGGAAATAAAGACTATTCCTGTGAAGCCCATGAACCAAGGGCTGACACACTAAAAACGTCTACTATTTATCATGGTTCTTACAGCCACATTTCCTAATTATTCATTAAATCAGTAACACTGTAAACAGGAATGGAAAGCTCACTACCTAACAGGTAATTTACTTTTTCCCATCTGTGACTTCTTGATGGGATTGTTTCTCGAAATCCAAATTCTTTGCATCCACATTTTTCTTCTCCAGGGAGTCCAGAACTTTTGCAGATGGGAGCCTGTTCAACCTTGTAAATACACTTGGAGTTATTGACTAAGTATCTGTTTCTCATTATCATGAACAATGAGAAAACTTTGGGGAGAACTGGGGATGGAAATTAAAAAATGGTTGAGGAATTGAAAACATTTTTCCAACTGAAAAGAAAAAAAAAAGATATGTGACTGAGTGGTAAAAGAATAGTCAAGGGGGAAGTTGGGACAGACGTGGCCAGCTCTGGGCAAGGCTGATGTCTCATCTACAATTTTTGCTCCCAGGTTGGTGTAGCTAGCCCAGGACTCCTTTTTGTGAAGCAATAGCCCAGTCACCCCATAGGAAAAGGGGGTGCATACAGCTGATACCCAGCTGCTCACATTCCCAGGCACCTTTTTCTCCCTTCCTATAGAGGCACTGTGAGTGGGAAGTGTTTCTAGTACCTTCTGAGAGCAGTTCTATGAAGCCCAGTAGGAAATCAGCATTTCCCAAGAAGTCTGAACATGGGTCCAGAATGCATTCCTCTACCACTCTATCTATTGTCTGTCTGTCTATCCAACTCTCCATCCATCCATCTGTCCACTCACCTGTTCATCCATTTGGTATTTATTGGGTTTCTGCTTTGCTAAGAAGACATTCTGAGTACATACTTAACGATGGTTGGTTTATTACCATCCTTTTTTGTAACTTGTAAACCACAGCCTAATGAGCACATCACCCTTCAAGGCTATGACAGAGTCAGGTTCCAAACCAGCATAATCTACTGCCCTTTGGAATCAAGTCTCTAGCTGAAGAATGCCTGAGAAACTTCTGGTTCCTACAAGCCAGCCCTAAATTGTTTGGTGGGGCATAAGGAAGGTACTGTTAGTCATATCTTCTCTTTCCTAACTCCGTTAACATTAAAAGCATAAATTTATATAGCATGTTTTCTCATTTTTTCCAAGGAAAATGTTTATGAGATCAGGACAATGTTCTCAAATGACTTGTCACTCAAACTATCACCTGTTCTACATGCTGATAATTTCAGGCAAAGAGGGCTTGGGGGGGGGAGTCTTTAGCACACAGTGGAGTCTGTCTTCCAAAGGATAGCTCTCAGGTGATGGCTCATACATCTGATTCCAAACACTAACCCCGTGTTATGGGTTAACCTCTTACAGCCGGCCGGAAAGATCTTCCTGCTGTGCCCCCAAGTTATTCCTATCATCAGAAACACTTTCAATGCAACATTAAGGCTTCCTCCCTCCCAGTCCTAGCACTGCCAGGAGGTGGTGGAGGAAACAGGAGCAGCTGTCACTGTGCTCCTGTCTTTGTGGGTAGGCACTTCAGCAAAGGCTCGGTCGCTGAATTTACCACCTGTCTTTTCTCTGATGGGTGAGCTGCAACCTCATTAGAGGAAGGCCTTCATAATGCAGTGAACAGAATCTGAGGCATAGCCAGGGAACTCCTTACTGGAGCAGAAAGACCGCTCTGATGAACTCTGGGCCCACCTGTACACTTAGTCATTTCCCAGCATCTTCATGAGCTCACATGAAAATCCTGGAGCCCGGGTGGTTGCCAAGCAGCAGACTCTCAATGACTTGAACCATGAATTGACATCGGCTGACTGTGAGTTGCAGGCTGACCACTTGAAGGAACCGTTTTCAGCAGTTTGCATTCTTTTTATCATAGCCTCTATGCAAAATTCTCAATTTGACAGAGAGAGAGAGAGAGAGAGAGAGAGAGAGAGAGAGAGAGAGAGAGAAAGAGAGAGAGAGAGGAGAGAATTTTTTTCTTAAACCATATTAATGAAGGTATTAAAAGATGTAAATCATAGCTGGGTGGCTCACACCTGTACTCCCACCACTTGCTAAGGCGTGTGTGGGGTGGGGGGTGTTGTTCAAGTCTAGCTTGGGCTACATAGTTAATTACAGATTAGCCTCTGCTACACAGTAAAAATCTGTCTCAAGATAACAAACAAACAAAAGAAGATGGGACTGGTTCAGGGAAAAGAAAGAGTATATAGGCCTGTGAGAAAGATAAAGGAAGCAGCCTTTGTGGGTCCTGGGATAATGGGATCTTTTTCACC